>NC_090805.1:4346250-4990000 GCF_036512215.1 Solanum lycopersicum
AAAATTTATAACTAGATTAATACATGCTTATCATCCTGATCATATATTTGTAAGAGCTTGTATCGCTTTAATTGGTATCATTGGTGTTACAAAGAAAAAAAAAGAACTTTTTATCCTTTTGCAAATAAATTGTAGCCCACCTTGGTTCTTCACAACTGTGCATCAATCCCAACCTACAAGTTCTCTATTGAAAAACACCTTTTTGGTACTAATATTATGCACTTTGTATCCTTTTTGATAGAATATGTGCGTCCAGTATTAGTCAACAGACCAGGTCCCTTGACACAACTAGAACAGTAAAAAAGAGTAAACACATGAAAAAATATGAACTCAAGTTCCCGACCTATACAGATGGCTTGGTCACGAAAGAGGACCTTACTCAAAGAACACCTTTGTTAGTAAGGTTGCATCTTATGTGTGTTTATACAATCTTACAAATTAGCAAACCATAATTCATACAGAAGATATCGAAATATCCTAAGGTGCCGCATCTTTGAGTCAGTCCTCCGTAGTGAGTGAATTTCCAGAGGTCTTTCCTAATGACTTTCCCGGTATTCCTCCCGAATGGGAAATTGAATTTGGCATTTATTTGCTACCGGATACAAATCCCGTATGGGAGAACACGACAAAAGCAGTTTATGTGGCAACCTCCTTGCTCAAGAGAGTAAAACCACGTGTTACAGAATATTTTCAATTGTTTCCACTAATCTCTTAAATAAAAAGTGAAACATGGTTCCAACCAAATTAATTTCACAACTAAGTAATAACTTTATTACTTAGTGAGCCTAAGCAGATACCACGCTGCCCACTAATCTATTACCCCTAGATAACTTAGACTTCAACTAACAAGATACCATACTGCCCACTAAATAAGTTCACCCTAACTGATTTAGACTTTTACAAATGAAACAAATTATCCGAGTCTTTTATAGATTAGGAATAGATCTACAATATAAGCACGAAAGGTATAATCCTATGATAACTAGACAAGTTGCAGTTGTATTAGTTCCTTGTTTCTCTTGAGGATAATTCTTCACTAACATGGTCTAGCTTGTATACTTGAGAATTTTAAAAATGCAAGAACTAAAGTTATGTATATTGGACATAACCTTTATGAAGAATAGACAGAGTCTTCGAGGCCCTACCATTGATTGAGGTTTCTACTACAATTGGAGATTGTGAACCAACCCATTGTACTTTTTACTGGCATTTGTGTGTATACTGACACAAGTATCAAGTATCTTTACAAGTCTCTTTTACTAGAAATTGTACTTTTTTCTAGAAAATAACATTTTTCACCTTTTTGATGATGACAAACTCCACACAAATACCTTCATTTTTCATTCCCCTTGTTAGCCTTGACACTTGTTCATTCCCCCAGTCAATCTGTCTTGCTGACCTTAAGCAACAAACATTTATTCATTCCCCCTGTCCATCGGCGCCTTGACTAACCTAAGCAACGAAATTTTCCCTCCTTTTGACGTCATAAAAAAGAAGTACAGTAAACCAGCATAACAAGTAAGTTTGAAAAGTAAGATCAAAACCAGGGGCAAGATAAACATGGTAAAAAAAGCAGGATTTAAACAAGAGTTAATTTACAACAAAACAGGAGTCAAATTCATTGCACAAAAGATAGATTTTAGTACATAAAACTTAAAATTATAATTAGAACCCCGGACACTGTCCCTACAAAACAAATATACATGTAGTTAAAAGGAAACTACGTAGAGGGAGGTTGATGGGAGAGGGACTTAATGGCAAGACTAGGTTGAGCATTTGCTTCATCATTACCTTTGATCATTTTCTTTTACAGATCAGCACTCTGAGATAATAGGGTAGCATTTTGTAGCCTTAACTCGTTCACTGCCTCAGTACTAGGTCCCTGAGGTTGTGCTTTGAGTGGATTAGCCTTTAATAAGGAAATCTCTACATTCTTATTGCTCACCTGCATAGTCATATCCTATATTTCGTGCTTTAGTTGATTTTGTTCCATTACCAACTAAGATATATTGCTCAGTGGGCCTGTCCTTCCTTTGACGCACTCATATTCGACCAAGATATTTAGAGAGAAGGATTGTTTGTTCATTCCAATGGTACCTCATCCCACTGGAATGTTCAAATTGTTAAACACTTTGGTGAGGAAGTAGTCGTACACATTTCATGTTTGCCTTTGTGTTCAATTATTGTTTTATACATATGCTCCAATATCAAGCCACGGAGATTGAACGGTTCAAATTTACAGTGATTCCATCATAAACAAGTCAGTCGATGATGCCACTTTGTGTTTCTTAGTACAAGGAAGAAGTACCTTATTGAACTCAAACAGCAGTCGGTATTGTCTTTTCATAAGCTTTTTTTTTAACACCTGCGAGACATATGTCAAGGAGTTTGGATCATTCCGTCACAAACTACTTGGTGCACGACTTCCCCAACACTGATTTGATCCCATCTCTAGGCAAGAAGTTCTTCATATAGATGTAAAGTTTTGTCTCCTACACAGGTGTTGAGGTTGTCCTCCTATGCAAATTCTACATTATAGTAGAACTCTCGAACATGCTCTTAATGTAGAACAAGAGATTAGGTCCTGAACAAGTGAGTCCATGATTGAATCTCCACAAGGTCAAAACAAAGATTCCATACCTGTCTTAGGAAAGATATCAGTATGAAACACCCTTCGTCCAAGCACATTATGTAAGAGCGGGTTATCAACAATTGACTGTTTGTTGACATCTTTTTTGTTCTTGTTTCTTCCAATACTAGGTCCTTGTTCAGAATCATTCTATAGAACAGAGGATGTTTACCTTTTCCTTTTTGATAGTCCTCTATTCTTTTGTGGCTCCTTTCCTTTTATCTTAGGTATAGAGTCATCCCTCTTGATTGAAGGAGTTGTGGGTTTTGACTTGCCTACTTTCATCCCATGTTTCCATTTTGCTTTTGTATAACATCCACAGGAATTGCTCCTTGTATATGTATTCTCAGAGAGTTTGTTGGATATATCCACCACATCATTACTAGGTAATGTGATTCCCTCTTCTACAGATCTTTTTTCCCTTCTATTCTTCATTGTAGATGTTTTGCTTGATTTCATGGCAATGTCGATGAGTATTTTTAGAGATTGCTCTGGTAAAGGGCCTCATTATTTGTTTTTCTTTTGAGACCTTTTATTTTCCCTCCGTGGTGATTGGGAATATTCTTTTTTGCACAAACCACTTAAGAAGGACATTTTCATCGTCAATATTACTAGACTCGATGGATAGATATACACCAACCTGAAGGGTTTGATCAAAGAACGGTTCTGCATCTCCAAGAATTTCATCTACAAACCCATTTCATTCTTCATTTATTACTCCTTCTCTCATTTTTTTCCAGACTTCTGATAAGAAATGTTTTCACTCGCTTCAAGAATATTGGACCAAGAGTACTAACTCTTGGGGAGATCACCTCAAACATGTAGTAAGATAAAATGGTTGAGTAGGTACCAGGTTAATGAGTTGGTGTTTGGTTATTGAGGTCTATGGGAGACTGGGGGAAAGAGAATTGTTTTCTGCAATGTTAAACAGAGATATGGTCGACATTTTTGATGGAGAGGATACATCAAATGATGTGTAAAAAGAAACTGGTTCTATTTCTTTTTGGGAGTCCAACATTTGTTAAGAAGAGAAAGGTGATTGAGACATTTTAGAGAAGGGAGGGAGAGGAATTTTGAGAGACAGAGAAGAAAATTAGGGTTTTTGCGTAGAGCTTTGAGATGAGAGAGTTTGAAAAGTGAAGAGATGGACTGGACGATATATGAAAAGAAAGGAAATGATTTGTCAATTCCCTGAGTGGACGTGTCGCTTGCACTTAAAGCAATGGGAAAACGGTAATAATGGTCGATGATTGACACGTGGAGATCTAAATGGTTCCCATTTATCAATTTATACAAAATGTGGAGAGTGCTAACCTTTGGATAGGACCAAGTCCCTTTTTGTAGGTGAAGTTTGATTCCTGAATGGTTTTGACCATTCCTTGCTTCTGAAATTTTCATGAGTGCATACTTGTAGTAGGTACATAGATGATCTCACATAAACAAAGCATTATAAAAAATGAAGATACATGCCCTTTTGGTCATAGTCAAAAGATTATCCTTTGGATAAGGATAGGTTAGTGCATGTTCATCATCCCTAGCTTCAACCTATTACTCTCAAATTGATCCTTACCGAGGGCCTTTGTGAAAATGTCTGCAATTTGATCTTCAGTTCTGCAGTATTGCATGTTGATGTTCCTCTCTTCAATATTGTCTCTCATGAAGTGATGTCAGACATCAATCTAATTTTTTCTTTGGTGTTGAACTAGATTATTTCACATATTTACGGGTATTATCAAATATGAGAGGAATACTATTGATGTGTACTCCAAATCATCTTGTTGTTGTTTGATCCATAGTAGTTGTGCACAACAAGATGTAGCAGCTACATATTTAGCTTCATATGTGGCTAGAGCAACTGAATTTTGTTTCTTGATTCCCCAAGAGATGAGTGAGGACCCCATGAAATCCATGACACGTGGCATTCTGAAAATGTTCCTCATGTCCACCTTATACCCGACAAAATAAGCATCTACATACACTACTAAATCAAAAGAGTCTCTTGCTGGATAGAAGAGGATCATGTCTCATATCATCTGTAGATACCTCAGAATTCACTTGGTTGCTTTCACATGTGATTCCAGGGACATGTTTGAAACCTTGCACACCTTTCTACAATTAATACGTTGTTTGGTCTACTTGTTGTTAGATACAGTAGTGATATAATAATACCTATTACATGGTTTGATTCACCAAGGCATCATACTCAGATGCTCTCATCCTTAAATTTTTACCTATGGGGGTATCAATAGGCTTAGAGTCAACCTTATGACACTTCTTTAGCATCTTATTTGTGTACTTCTCTTGAAAGATTGAGGTGACATTTGTGGCTTCCTTGATCTGCTGTCCTAAGAAGAAATCTATCTCTTCCATCATGCTCATCTCAAATTCATTCGCCATCAGAGTAGCATATTATTCACACAGATATTCAGAGATGGCTCCAAAAAATGTTATAATCTTCATACACCTGGATGATGAGAAATTCATGTTCCCTTTCTTCAGAAAAAAGGTGTTGTATATTTTACCTTTTTTGAAACCATTCTTCAGAAAGAATTTAGACAGGTGTTCATACCAAGTTGTAAGAGCTTGTTTTAATCTGTACATGGACTTGATGAGTTTTAACACATGGTTTGGACAGTCAACATCCTCAAGCTAGGTGGTTGATTCAATACATTTCTTTCTTCATTTATCCATTTAAGAAGACACTTTTGATATCCGTTTGGAAGATCTTGAATCTCATGCATTCTGCATTAATTCTAGCAAGATGAGCAAAGGTTTCATCACAGTTGTTGCCTTCTTCTTGATTAAAGCCCTGAACAACCAGTCTTGACTTGTTCCTTATGATAAATAAATTTTCATCAAGATTATTTCTGAACATTAACTTGGTCCAGATAATGGCTCTGTCTGCAGGTCAAGAAAGTAGTTCCACACTTTGATCTGCTCAAACTGGAGGAGCTTCTCCTGCATGATTTTTACCCAGCTAGTATCTTTCAAGGCCTCATTCACGTTTTTGGGATCAATGGTTGATATGGATTCTGAAAATGCTACAACATTTCTAGTCTAGCACCATCAGTTTTTTCACTTTCAGTTCAAGATTCTTTAGATTACCACTTTCATTAAAAACCACATGACACCTTCTTTAATGCATAATGTTCTTTTGTTGAAGACTCTGTAAACTTTGTTGAAGGGTGAATAGACTACAAACACGCCTTCATCACTTCTTGGATCAAACTTTCCCATATCATCTTTGTCATTGTTTACCACAAAACACTTGCACCAAAGCCCGAATATAATTCACTTTTGTCCTTTTGTTGTTAAGCATCTCATATGGTCTTTTATTTCGTAAATACCTGACCAAAAACTTATTAGCACATAGCATACAATGTTAACTGCTTCTTCAAGCCAAAAAAATCTAAGAAGATCAAATTCAATGAGCATGGTTCTTGAAATATCAACCAGATTTTTGTTCTTCCTTTCAACAACCTCATTTTGTTTAGGTGTTCTGGGTGCTGAAATGTTATTATGAGTGTCATTATAAGCACAGAAGGAGTCAAGCTTTGTATTCTCAAACTCAATTCCATGGTCTGACCTAATCCCTGCAATTTTGCAATTTAGTGAATCATTTTAAAGAATACCATCAGCACTTCACCAATCTCACATTTGGACTTGAGAAACATTGTCCAAGTAAATCTTGAATATTCATGCACAATAACCAAGATTTACTTATTTTCAACTCTACTCTTAACTTTTATACGCACATAGATATCCATGTGAATCAACTCAAGATATCTTTATGAGCATACTTACTTCTTTGGATTGAATTGAGGATCTAGTATGCTTCCCCTTCACACATGCATTATATACTTTGTTGTAAATCAACTTCATTTTTGGTAAGCCATGGACCAGGTCCCTAGACACAAGCTTGTTAAATAAAAAAAAAGCTTACATGACCTAGCCCACTATACCACAAGTTGGCTTTTTCACTTCGAGCACTAAGGCATGTCAGATCGTCTCCTTCAATAGTACTCTGGTCAGCCACACAGATGTTATTCCGCCTTCTGGCCATTAAGATCACCTCCTTAGTTAACAGGCTAGTAAAAATGCATTAATCTAAAAGAAACTTGACCTCGTTTCCCTTATTACATATCTGGGACACACTCAAGTGACTATATTTCAACCCACTCACATAGTAAGCATTTTCAATAGAGTGGTCAAGTGATTTACCGATTCTGCCAACTCCAATAATATATGGCTTCGTTACATGAAAAAAAGAGACACATCCTCCTTGAAGTGTCTTGAGCGAAAGAAAGTTTTCAATCTTCCCAATAATGTGCTTCGAGCATTAACTGTCCATAAACTAGCACTGACTACTACTTCCTTTACTCTCCTGCAACAAAGATTACTTGTTAGACTTGGAAACCTATTTTAATATGAGTTCCTAATAAGCGGATAAGGGCGTATAAAGAGTGATGCTTTCTAGATGAGGCAGGTCAGTCCTTCCCTTGTTTGAGGACTTCAGAATGGGAGCAAGTCCTCTTTTTTGTGCAATTTCCTGTCTAGAGTAGACTGAAATTTTTTCTTGTGAGGATCTCCAAGAAGAGTAGTCTCTTTTCAGGTGGCCATTGCGACCACAGTGAAGACATAATAGATTATTTGATAAAGACATATATTTACAGTGGGGACTGTAAGGAGGACTGATGTTCAAGCTACCTAACCTCTTCCTGTTGTAGCTACTTTGGATAGTGATGTTTGGAAGTAGCTTGATCGAGCTGGTCCATTTTAGATAATCTTTCAATTCTTCTATTAGACTGACCATGTCCCTCTCCTTTTGATCAATTCTTTCAAAGGCTAAAGAAAGTCTAGTATCAATAGTGTTCAGACTCGTTTCTAGTTCTATTTGCAAGCTATTGTTCTCCCTTTTTCTTTTCCCAAATTTCTCATTCATTATGCTCAATTATTTCTTGAGTTCTAGATTTTTAGTTTCTAGAATTATCACGTTCTCCATAATAACTGATATGTAGACAGTCCTTATCTTCACTAAAATTATCTAGGTTGTTGTTCATAAATTCATTTCCAGCAGTTAACTCTATAACAAAATCGATTTAAACATCAATTAGATTTCTCAACCTTCTAATAGAATAAGTATTCAAGTTTTATTTAAGGTCTAGGAGAGTTACCTTTTCTTCATCTTCCTTGCCATCTGAGTTTTCCATGAAGGCGAATGGGCCATCAAACATGTTTGCATCATCTTGAAAAAATAATCATCTAGACATTTTGATTCTCCTAACTCACTTGAAGAGTCTCCCAGACAACAAAAGCTTTACTCACGACATTGTCAGCTGAAACTTTTCTTGCATTCTTCTCAAGTATCAAGTCCCTCCTTTCATCTTTTTCTCCTCCGGGTATTTTATACTTTTTGGTTTCAGCTTTGAACATCAGACAGTCTCTCGAAAGTGTCCGGCCTTTCCGCACTTGTGACATAAGTCACTTGCATTTGCAGAACTAGTAGGGTTCCCTCATTTTCAAAAACCTCCATGCTTTTTCACAATTTTTTAAAATATCTTGGGTAAATAGGTCGTGTCTTTCTCTTTATTAGAGATTTCACCTATAGAGGTCTTGAGAGCTAGAGACTTATCTTTCTTTACCTCTAACTTCAAAACATCTTGGTTTCTATTTATTTAATGAGTCTGAAGGTTACAAATTAGAGCATCCATATTACAACCTTCAGGTCCTTTGCTTCATTAATGACATCTACCTGCCTTGTCTGACCTCTTACTGGGATGGAAAGGTTCTCCGAAGCATAGTATCTTGTTGGTTATGGAGGAGAATCTTGTATGCATGTCATGAATAGTTTCCCCCTCCTTCATTGTGAATTTCTCATATTGGGTGGTCAGTGATAACTTTCAAATATACTTCTTGATAAGAAATATAAACGATCGTATGCAATATATTTACCCAACTATGAATTAGGGTCGATCCCACGGAGAATATGAAAGAATATTATCAATAGAAAATATTTGACTTGATACTCGTTATATAAAAATGGGAGGATTTAAATTGAAATAAAAATAAAAGCAATAAAAATAGCTTTGAACTAAGTATTTATTTATATCCAAATTAATAAAAATAACTAGGAATGTGTTTCACATAAGATCATAAAGCGGTAATCCTACTAATAGCAATTCTTTCCTAGTGTATTACATGCAAGTGATAAGCTAGGTATCTCTAATTCCTTAGTCTAACAATTAGAGAATTTCACCCCTCACCTTGGTCCGGCTGCGTGTGTATAATTTACTAACTCTTACCATTACCTCATGTAAGACATCATAATTGATGTATGATTTAGTTATTACTTTTCGCACCGATCGACACTAGCCTATTATATAGTATCATACTAAATCTATGTTGAGAACTTTTTTCTTATGAACTACCTCCTTGGTCCGCCAAGTATTAACTAGGCGAGTTCTAACGTTGGCCACCGTTAGAAAGACTTGTAAATGAAAGGATTATCAATGCATGCAAAACACTATTCAAGAATTGCTTAGTTACTAGTCATACTTTGTTAATTACCCATGGTTCCCACCAGGGGCAGACCTATTAAGGGGTGTGGGGGTGCCACACCACCCACGAACTTCGTCGAAAACTCTATATACATATAGGTTTATAGATTAAAAAGATAAATATAAATATATAGCATGTCATCCAAAGACCAAAACAGGCCCATGGTGCCACGGTAGCAGGTCGACCTAAGAACCATTGTGTCGCGGGTTTGAATCTCGGCTGCTTTACTATTTTTGGGAATTTTTGCACACGTTTTTAAGGGGGGTAAAAGGCTCCAGCACGTTATTTTTGAAATTTCGTTATTTTGGAAATTTTGGGAATTTCAGCACACGTTTTTAAGGGGAAAAAAGGCTCCAACAAGTTATTTTAAGGAAAATAGGCACATTTTTTCCTTTTTTTATATAGTTTTTATTAATTCAAATTAAATTATTAATTCTTTGAATTTTATTTTATTTGATTAAACATCAAAAAAAAGTGTTCTCTTTCCCTTCAACTTTTTGCAAACCCTTTCTTCCTCCATGTTCAACTTCTCCAATCTCCAAAGTGTTCATTGCCCCATACCGATTTTCGATCCCGGGTCACTTTGCTGCCTGCTGCCCGCCGTTTGGGTGATATTATTTTAAATTTTTTTCATCCATTTACAACCTTTTATAGATTGTAAGTTTGCAATTCTATTTTTGTAAGATTTTTCTTTATTTCTTGAGTTCTTTTAAGTTTTAATGAGTGATGACTGATTTCATATTAGATAAGAGTTTTGATTTTACTTTGATATTCTAAATTTCTAATGAACATTGTAAGACATTATTGGTTAAAAATTGTATGATATGCACCATGTTAATTTGAATTAACGATGGCTTACCCTAATAAATTTGAATTAATTGTGATTTAAATTGAAATTTAATTTTTGTAGGAAAGTGTTCTAATTTTGTGAATTGAGATGTATAAGTTTCTTTCGAAATTTAATCATTTTCAAGCAAGTTCTAGTACGAATGTCAATCCTTCTCATCTTATAGATAACCTTAATTTTGATCCACTTGAAGCAAATCCATGAAAAAGAGTACCAATCGCTCACTATAACCCCCGAATAAAGGATGAAGTGAGGAGACATTATATTCAAAAAGGGCCTTGTAAAACTAAAATGAATTCATATCCTCCAACTGAAATTGGAAAAAGAATGCCTCAACTTTGTAAAAGTTTTGTTTGAAGGTCCATATTCTAAATGGTTGGAGTATAGAGTGGAGAAAGATTTGGTCTGTTGTGTATATTGTTATTTATTCAAAGATGAATTTTTCATGGAAGTACGAGTGAGTTTTACACAAAAATGGGTTTTAGGAGTTGGAATAGGGCACTTGAAAAATTTCATAAACATATTGGTGATGTTAATAGTATTCATGACAATGTTTCAACAAGATGCTAGATTTGGCAAATCATCATCAATCAATTGATAAGCATTATCAAAAGTTAAAAAATGAGTATTGAATGCGTTTGGAAGCCTCAATTGATGTGTCAAGACTTCTTTTGCAAGATGCATTATCTTTTCGAGGTCACGATGACAGTGAATCTTCAACTAATCAAGGTTTCTTTTTAGGACTTATAATGGCATGGGGACAAACATCCGGATGTGGGAAAAGTGATATTAGAAAATGCCCCCACAAAATGATATTTTGACTTGTCCTATGATTCAAAAAGATATTGTCAATGTCTGTGCAAAAGAAACATTAAAAGCAATAATGTGGGACTTGAATGGAGATTACTTTGGTATATTAGTTGATAAGTCAAAATACATCTCTCACAAAGAACAAATGGCTCTTGTTTTGCGTTTTATTCATAAGAATGTTGAAGTAGTTGAAAGATTTATCGGTCTTGTCAATGTTAGTAATACATCGGCATGTTCATTAAAGGAAGCAAATTATTCTTTGTTTTTCGCTCACTCACTAAGTCCATCCAAAATACTTGGACAAGGTTATAATAGGGCTAGTAATATGAAAGGAGAGATAAATGGGCTCAAAACATTGATTATGAAAGATAGTCCATTGGCATATTATATACATTATTTTGCTCATCAATTGCAACTGACACTAGTGGCTATTGCTAAAAAATATTTGGATGTTGAAGACTTTTTTTCTCATGTTAGTAATGTGTTGAATGTTGTTGGAGGATCTTTCAATCGTAGAGACTTACTTCGTGATCACTAAGCCAAAAAGTTAGAGCAATTATTTGAATCCGGTGAAGTTCAAAAAGGCGAAGGATTACATAAAAAACGTGGGCTTCAAAGACCAGGTGATACTCATTGGGGATCACACTTTAAAACTTTAGATAATTTTATTATTATTTTCTCATCTATTGGTCATGTTCTTTAAGTAATTGAACTTGAAGGGTCCACATCAAGTGATAGAAATCAAGCGGAGTATCTTTTTGACAAAGATCAAAACATTTAAATTAATTTGTGTGCTTCACTTGATATTGAAAGTGTTGGCAATGTGAAATGATTTGAGTAAGATTTTATAAAAAAAAGGATCAAGATATTGTTAATACGATGGAGTTTCTTAATATTACAAAGAAAAGATTGCAAGATATGAGGAAAAATGAATGGGAATCTTTGTAAGATGATGTTTTCTCATTTTGTGATGTGCATGATATCTTGATTGCCAAGTTGGATGAGTCTTATTTTTTTGGAAATTCAAAACTTAAGTCCTTGGGTGTTAGTTATGTGTGTCACTTGCGTGTAAGTCTTTTTTGTTGTCACTGATGTGCAACTTCAAGAGCTTAATAGCTGTTTTGATGTAGTGAGTAGCGATTTGCTTCGTGGGATGGGTAGCTTGAATCCGGTCAATTCTTTCTCTAATTTTTACAAAGGTAAAATCATGACTTTACAAAGTGTTATCCAAGTGAATTTTATGATGGAAAAATTTGAGATTTGAGCTACCAACTTGATACTTTCATTATTCATATGCGAAGTGGTAATCCCAAGTTCTCCAACTTGCAAGGCATTTGTTATTTGGCGAAGGCATTGGTTGAAGCAAATCTTGCAGAGACTTATTCACTTGTTTTTTACTTGTAAAGTTGACTTTGATATTACCTGTTCCTAAGACAACTATGGAGAGAGAATTTTCATCAATGAAGCACATAAAAATGAAGTGAGGAATTGTACTGATAATCAATATTTAAATGATTGTCTATTGTATTATATAGAGTGTGATGTATTTATAAAGGTTAGTAATTATGTCATTATCGATCATTTTCATAATCTGAAAACTCCTCAAGGACAATTATAAATGAATGATGAATATTTATAATATTAATAATATTATTGAAAGTTTTAAATTTGTCAAGTTCATGTTTTTAGTGTGGAGTGTGGTTTTGTAATATCTTATTAGTTATATTTTATGATATATATCGAAAATACAAATAATTTAATTAAATATAAAATTAATTTAATCTATAAGTTTATTTGGCACCCACGAACTCAAAATTATGGATCCGCCACTAGTTCTCACAACCCTAGTTGTGATATTTAGCTACTCATTATCTCAAAAACACAATCAAAATTATTAAAACAAATATACTTGTAATGATAAAAAGTTAAGAACAATAGCTAAACTACCTTTTATTAATCATGAATACAAATAAATAATAAATGAGAAGAAAGAATAACCACAATTCTCCGGCCTTCACGGCGGCTCTTTCAAAGTTTCAAAGCTAAAAGAAAATTCAAATTGTGTCTTGTTTATTGGTTATTGTACTTCCCCAAATAATTATTTATCTCTACTATTTATAGATGTAAGAAACCCTGAACAAAGTAATTGAGTCCAAACAAATTAGGAATCTAAAACCAAAAAAAAAAGATTGGAGTTTTTTTTCTTTTTTTCCGCGTGATCAATAGTGTCGCCTCAATGAAAGATTCTGCACTGCTATTCATTGGCCAGTGCATTGAGAGAATGCCACATGGCGGTTTAAATTCTTTTGCAATTTACAAATTGCAGAAATGCATCTTATATATAAATATATTATTTTATTCACTTTAATTCATTAAGCTGTCTACTTGATTTCCTTCTTCAACCTTCCATTTTTTATTTGTTTTAGATCCTAACTAGTTTATTTTTCCATCAATTTAATCGTACTAATAAAATACACAATTTAGCACAATTCATAAAATTTATGATAAAAAGAACAAATATAAATTATGATTATGAGGTAAATGATGATAAAATGTGTATTTTGATCTCACATCAACACCACACACTTAAACTTTGTTCGTCCTCGAGCAAACTTTGAAGCTCATCTAAAAAAATTACTCTAGCAGTGTCATCACTTTGATTAATACAAATAATTAGGCCATATACAAATTTCAAAGTATCGAGGGAGATTTCTCAATCATCATGAAAGACATCCAACTAAACAACAAACCTCTAACTTCCTAACCTCAAGGAAGGACTTTGAACTCATCAAATTTAAGCTAACTCACCTACTATCTCCAAAGAAAGTTAATAACATCACCTATCTATCATGAAACAAGTACCCTCACAAAAAAAATAGTCCACACACTCAATTCAAAATATGGCTACCAACAAAAGTCTACAGATTTAAACGAGATAACTAATCATAAAATATCTGAAACGGACTAAAATTTACAAGACAAATCAACGGAAGCCTATTATCATGTCCTAAACAAAGCAACACTTTTTTTTATTTCGCTTCAACAACATGCAGGGCAAGTTCTAGAATAAGATGCAGTACATGGAATAAACAAAATCTCACCACACATAGCACGAGTATCCATCAAGGGGGGTCAATTCCACTTCTAAGAGAGACAAGATCATAACAAACTACAAAATAAAATAAGTTATATACAAAGTCACAACCATGAACCTAGATGTCAAAAGGTTTGCAATTTCACTAGTAATCAAACATTTACAAGAAAGTACTACTCAATATTATGCCCAAATAATAGGTATCACATAACACAAAAAGGGTCTTTTCTTTTCTCTAAACAAAATAATAACTAAAAAAATAAAAAATTTTCCTAAAATAGATAAATAAAAGACACTCGATTTAAAGGATTATCCTCAAGAAAAGAACCAAAAACAAAATCCAAGGAACCCATCCTAAAAAAAAACTCAATAAAAAATAAAAAATAGGAATTCATTCCTCTATCCCCACACGTAAAAAGATGGTATGTCCCCAAAGCTTTAAATAAAATATAAAACAAGGGTTAGGAAAACTCCTTGAGGCTTTTTGGTCTAGCTAGTAGCATGTTCGCTAAATTTATATCAAGGGTCGTCACCCCACACTTAAGCTCAAACATGCTCCTTTGCTTCTTTTCTTTTTCTTTTTTTTTTTTGGTACTTAGTCTTCCCCTAATCTGCAAAAAAAATGATAAATGATCAAAAATTTAAAAAAAAAAGAAGAAGAAGAAGTTACACTACTAATTGGGTTGTCTCCCAATAAGCGTTTAATTTAACGCCGCGGCATTACACTATCAATTTTACTATTTTTCTTTCCACTTTGAATATATGAATTGCACCCCTAATTTCACATCAATTTTTCTATTACGCTCAAGGGGTGGTGGTACAAAAATAAAGAACCCAAGCAAAAGATATAACATTGTGCACTTCTTGAATCCTATGTGAGGAATGTAATTCTCCGATGTTAAAACTGTCACATCCGCAGAGCACCCACTAGAAGTAACCGGCATCGGCGTCCTCGAAGAGTACTAAGACTAGCCTCTTAGCATTCGTCATTACTTTTCATAGGTTAAAAGGTGGAGAAAATTAAAACTTTTCATCTACATCTACATCGTGAGGTTTACATAGACCTCTCGCTTACACATAGTATATCCATAGGGAGTTTACATAGACTCCTCACATAAGAAGCTTACATATCATTCTACTTTTATTGCACATATACAACATACACGATATAGACTCGAATAGAGATGTCTCATATAAACCATCTAAGTCGGAATAGAACAATTAGGGCATAGCGCTTACACAAATGTATAAATGCTACTTAGGGCTTACAACTATGTCTTGAATAATAAGAGTGAAACGAATGTCATTATACTATAGCAAGTCACATAGGTAGAGTGATAAAAGGCACCATCCTCGGATCTTAAGGACATACGCACACTTGGAGAAATGATCCAAGCCTTCCTTGAAAATTGGTCACGAATCCTTCAACAACCGGAACCTAAATGTTTGGGAAAAGGGAGGAATAGAGGTTAGTACATCACTTGTACTAAGAATGGAAACATATGCACACAAAATATAGAAATTATGCTAAAAGGGACATTTGTTCAAAACCATGTCAAGTTACTTTGAAAAGCCTTATGCACAATTAAGAACACATATAAGAAAATGATTATATATTCATTAAAACAATAACATATTCAACACAAGATCAACATCATCAAGTATAATCAAGTCAACATGTTCAATAGCATCTTAGAACTATAGCCAAAGCAACTCCAATGTCATGTCATGACAATAAAGCATGTATAAGAGTTCATAACATTACAACACATACAAAACCCCTTACTCATAACCCACCATCAAGTATACAAGTACAATGACCAAGTAAATCCCCATAACCTTACTTAACCAAGCAAACAAAATAAAGGATCATAAGCAATGCCTAACATCACAAAACATAGCATCAAGAGTAGTCATCATCATATTTAGCAATATAGACCAATAGCATGTTCATACATGAAACCAACATCTTATAGTATCATCAACATGTAAAGTCAACATATGCATATCATACACTTTCTAAGAGTATAAGAACACAAGAACATCCTTCCAAGACTTCCTTCAAGGCTAACTAGTGCAATGTATAGGTAGAGTCTCATACCCCTACCTAGACGAAGCCAAACCCCTTAAATTATATTAGTTAGAGTTTACTTTATTACTTTATTTTACTTTTGGGAACACTTGTCTTAACTGACATAGACCACATGAGCTGATGTGGAATTCGGTGTCATGAAACTCTACACCGAAAGAAGGTGGACTACTTGCCAAGGTAGTACTAAAGCATGAACATAACATCTAGGTGGATCCACTATCTAGTATTCCTATGGGGGCAACATAGTTCAAGAACCCAAGATATGTACTTGGGACCCTCTTAATGACTTTGGCATTATAGTATCTAATCTCATGAGTACAATAGTGAACCTACCTTCCCTACATGAGATGGGACACTCTTCGCTACTAGTTCACTCGGTGCTAAGCTAGAGTTCCTTTTGAAATGTCTTTATTTAACAACCATAACTTAGTTTAGGTCATATGAGAATATATCCTTGTATATTGATAGTCATTAGATCAATAAAATGGCATGAGGAACCTTTCAATAAAAACCTCAATGTGATATTAGAACATTAACATCATCATATCATAGTAAGGCACACAGGTACTTCCTAACCAACCTTATATTATTACATCTTAAGTATAATATCACAATCACATAATCAAGACATTTCAATTGCATCATCATACCACACCTACTTAATCCAATTACAATACATACTTTTATTGAACTTCATCACCATGTACAAGCCATCATAATTGAAGTAAAGTTTTAGGATATCGAAGACTTATCCAAACTCCTTCAAAATCCATCACCATGGTCTTACCACCAACCAACCAATTTCATCAAAAAAAAATAGGTGTAATAACATCATTCAATAGTAATTAACACAATAGCTAGGTCAACTACATCAATACAATTCAATTCCATACTAGTTCATAACCTAGGGTTAAGGAATTAGGGTCAATTCATCATCTCTTCTGCAATACTAGGTTAAACATCAAGAACTACTAAATTTGAACAATAATACATCATAATATAATCATAATAACCAATCGAAACCATAGAAAATACAATTTAGAAGATCAAATTTGTATTAGGAAGAAACCTATATGAAATGATCTTTTTGAACACCAATTCTGTAAGAATCCTTTGGGGAAAGGAATCCCAAAGGTGAAGAGTTCTCATACCTTGTTAATTTTTGAATATTTCTGGAGAAAATCACCCTTCTTTCTGCCTTAGAACCCTTAGACTTTGGTCTTTTATGGAGTTTCCTTGGGATAGAGAAAGTAGAGAGAAGGAAGAATAATTAGGGTTTGGGAAATTGTGGGGTGTTTAGTTGAGTTTAGGCTTAGGTTTTGGTTATATAGGTAATTAACTAACCTAATTAACCACCCCATAATCACTAAATAAACCCCTAACTAAGTTATTTTTTTTTTTTTATGTTTCCTATGCAGCTAATAAGCTATGCATGATGATATGTGATGCATGCTTTGACTTCTAAGGCTTGACAGGTCCTTTTGGTCGATTTCCAGTTGATTGCCTCAACCTATCGATTGAGTAAGTTGGAGAAGAAAGTCTTAGAAGGCTACGACTCTATAAGTTTCGTGTCTTATTTATTGCATGTCTACTATTTATTTAGGTGCAAAGAGCCTTAGCAGTTCAAGCTATTATATTCCGAGCCTGCTCTCCATTTCCGCTGTTGATGTAATAGAAGCTCTTAATTCAATATATGGTCGTGAAGACATTCCCGCTGCTACAATTGGAGTTGACGGTACTAGTTTTGTTAGAGTAAGAGCTCTTGCTGCAATAACCAGTGCTAGTTACTTGGCTGTTGGAGGAGAAACCACTCTTAGAAATGTTCACGTAGAAGCTCCCCTTTCATCTGCAGGCATAGACTTCTTTGGATCTTACCTGCTTCAGAGGTTAATCAATAGAGAATCCTAGCCACTATTGTTTTCTTCTTTTATCTTCTTTGTCTGAAAATAGGTTTGATTTGCTTCACCTATGATAATTTCTACCAATTCTTCTTTTATTCATCAAAGCATGAACCAATTAAAACTTAAAAGGAAACTGCAGGCCTAACCTACGAGACCCCAACATACGGGTCATAGGTCAGTCAACGGACTCACCCCCAACTGTCCTGCACAAGCGTCATTTTGGTCAGAGAGTTGTCATGTGGCCACTTTTGGAAAAGGGGCTAAGTTTTGGTTGACGGAGGCATCAACGCCCCGTCTATTAGCCCACACTTTGGTGCACACTATTTATAGATGTTATAAACCCTAAATAAAAATTATGTCTAAAAAATTAGGAATTCAATACCAAAAAGAATTGAGTCATTTTTAATTATTATTTTTTGAATGAATATTGCCACCTCAATGAAAGATTTTGCACCGCCATTCATTGGAAAGTGCATTGAGAGAACGCCATGTGGCAGCTTAAATTCTTTTGCAATTCGCAAATTGCAGCAAATCATATTACGTATAAATATATTATTTTATTCACTTTAATCCATTAATCTGTCTACTTGATTTCCTTCCTCAACCCTCCATTTTTAATTTGTTTTAGCTCCTATCTTGTTCACTTTTCCACCAATTTAATCATATAAATAAAATACACAATTTAGCACAATTCATAAAATTTATGCTCAAATATAAATTATAAATATGAGTTAAATAATGATTAAAAATGTGTATTTTGACCTCACATCAGTCAGCATATCCTCCTTTGATTCTTTCACCTGCTCATTGTGCCTTCATTATCTATTTTCAAACAATCCCAAATTTATATTGCCAACTTTCAAAACAGAGCGGTTGTATTCTTGAACCCCTATGCCACACACTAGAACCTTCTTATCTTTATATATTATTTTTGATCTTCTTTTTGTCCGCCTCGTTGTATAGTTGACGAGTCTTGGGAACAACTTTTGTAATTTCTCCCTCCTTCACTTCTGTTGTTGGATGAAATGTCCATCCAACACAATGTCCCACATCCCGTTGTCTTCATCCATTAGAAGTCATGCATCCTTGTTTTCCACCACAATAGAACTGGCCATTGAAACATGGTGTCCTTGTTGATTATTGTCCTTTTTCTAAGTTCAGTCGAGAAGCCATCTTCCTACAGGAGTCTCTCTCTTGGTGTTAACCATATAGAAAGAATATGTGCATCCACTATCAGTCAAAGGACCAAGTCCCTTGACATATGACACGTCTAGAACAGTAAAGAAGAATAAACAATATGGAGAACACGATACAAGCAGTTTACAAGTAAACCTCCTTGCTCAAGGGAGTAAAACCACAACCTATCATAAAAGATTTTCAATTATTTCCACTAATATCTTCATGGAAAAGTGAAACACAGTTACAACCTAAGTGAGAAGAAACTATTAATCTCACAACTAAGTAATAACTCTATTACTTTTGGAGACTAAGTAAATGTCACACTGTCCACTAAGCTATCAGCCCTAGATAACTTAGATTTGAACTAAGGATATACCATACTTCCCACTAAATTAGTTCACCTTAACTGATTTAGACTTCTACAAACGAAACAAATTATCTGAATCCTTTATAGATGAGGAGTAGATTTACAATATAAGCACGGAAGATATAATCCACAGCTTGCAGCTCTATCAGGGGATGTTGCTCTTGAGGATGATTCTTCACCAAGAAGATCTTTGCTTGTATACTTGAGAATTTTCAAGATTCAAAAACCAAAGTTGTGTATATTGGCCATAACCTTCATGAAGAATAGACACAACCTCCGAGGCCCTGCCATTGGTTGATATTTCTGCCACAATTAGAAACCATAGACAAACCAATTGTACTTTTTACAGCCTAGCATTTGTATGTATATTGAAAAAGGATCCGGTCTCTTGGTTTGTCAAATCATCAAAATTACAAATAACACTTGTGCAACTATACTTTAGCCCAATAGAACACAAAGTACTCCCTTTATATCTAATTTGGAATTTTTAGCATTAGGAACATATGCATAGCGCACCAAACCAAATACTTTCAAGTGTCTTGCAGACGGCTTGATTCCTTTCATGCTTCAAATGGTTTTATGTCTTAGACCGCTCTAGTTGGTAATTTTTTTAGCAAATAGACAAAGGTATTGACTATAAAAGTATTTAGGCATCTTCTTTTTCTACCAACATGCATGTTGCCATCTACACCACTATTTTGTTCTTCCTCTTAAAAACCTCGTTTTGTTATGGAGTGTAGCTAACAAAAAATTGTTGTTCGATACCCAAATACTTACAATACTTGTTGAACCAGTACGGCGTATATTCAGTTCCATTAACTAATCTGATATACTTCAAATGGAAGCCACTCTCCCTTCTTACTATAGCTTTGAATTTTTTGAAACCAGAAAACACTTGAGATTTGCTAGTGAGAAAGTAGACCCATATAGTTCTAGTTAAAGAGAACAAAATACTTGTTTCCATTCAAAGAAGTTGTCCTCATTGGTCCACATAAATCAGGATGAACCAACTCTAGGTTATCCTTATTCCTCCAAAGACTTCCTTTGGGAAAGGATTGTCTCTGAATTTTACCAAATTAACATGACTTACAAACATATCTACACATGTCAATTTTGAGTACTTCAAGAACCATATCCTTTGATTCCATATACACCGGTGAGCTAAGGTTATAATAACTTAATCTTTTTGAAAGAGTAAGTATCAACAAAAATAACATCAAATTTGAAAGGAATTGTCAATCATGTTAACTTTAGATACTTCATATCGTTCATGATTATAAATGACTCATTGTTTGTCCTTGAAATTATGAGAATACATTTTATAAGCAACTGATAGCACTCAACAAGTTTTGAATTAAATTTGGCACATAGAGAACACCATTAATAATTTTCATACCTTCATCATTAGGAAATTTTACTGGCCCTTTACTGTGTGCTTCCACCAATGCACCATTTCCAAGCTTCACTTAAGTTATATCAGATCTATCAAAGGTACATATATTCATCAACTGGTATGTGCCTTATGCACATGCTCTCAACATACCACTTACATTGATCAACATGTGATGTGTTCGAGGTAATGAAAAACTCCTGTAATTTTCAAACTTGGTTATCATGTGAAATTCACTCAATGGGAAGAAAAGACACTTTGATTTTTCCTTTGCCTACAGAACTTTTCCATATGTCCATAATTCTTACAATATCTACATTGAATTGGATATCTCTTTGACTTTTGCGAATAATTCTTCTCTAAGTGGTTTGTCTTCTTACAAATGTCAGAAAGTAGAAAATTTCCTTTCACCGATGAACCACCTTAGTTTACATTAGATTTTACCTCTCTCGATTTATCATACCAGACTTTTTTCCGTTCCTTTTTATACTGATTTATTCCTTGCTTGAAAGGCAATTGTACCCTCACTTTTCATAGTTACCCGTTTCTCTTGGACTTGCAATTTGGAGATCAGTTTGGCTATTATAAGAGTAATCAAGTCACAAGACTTCAATACTTGAGACTTCTTTATTCAAAATTGTTTGGAAACTAACCAATATCTTTTCTATAACTTTCGGATCTATAAAGATTTCACCAAGTATTCTTATCTTGTAAGAGAATTCTTTAACACTGTCTTAATCTTTCATCTTCAAAAGCTCAAACTCTTTCTTCAAAGCTAAGAGTGTAACATATTTTACGATAATGTTGCCTTCAAACTCCTCCTTTAACTTATCTCAGTCACCTATGTTTGTTTCACGAGTCATAATCCTCCTAAATATCATGTACATAAGAATTGATTGTATGCACATGAAATCTCTTGGAGATCTAGTCTCCAACTCATCATACCACATAATTTCATTGAGAGTGGTATTGACTCTCAGTGGTTGGAAAGCAAGTACTCAAAGCTTAACAACTTCCTATAAGTTGAGAGACTTTAGATAAGCCTTAATTTTGATGACAAAAATGTGATAATTCTCTCCGATAAAAATTGGACGACCTATCATTTGTTGATTTTCAGGTGTCATGAATTTTTTCAACAAGTAAATTCAAGAAAAAATAGAGAGTAAATGAGCCAAATAAACAAAAATTGATTTAGATAATTCAGGAAATAATCTATAATACCATGTCACAAAGAAAAAGAAGAAGAACTTCAAGTGGTGTACACAATCTGAAATCGCGACTGTAAATTGCTACAAAAATCTAAAAGTGAAGAAGAAGAAGAAGAAGAAGAAGGTAAAGTTTTATTGAGATCAATATATTTATCTAGATGTTTCATTACATTAGGTCTATTTATAAATAAAGTATGAGAGTTACAACCACAGAAGAAGTGAAATTTCTTACACCAAACTATGTACATATGAGGCTCATTAATCACCACTCATTTCAAATCAAAAGACTTATCTATTACAGAATATCTACAATTTATGAGTTTCTATAAAAATCATAATTTCCTAAGAAGTGACCCTCCAAAGTACCAAAATCTGCAAATGGTTCATTGCTCCACAGCCCTGAGTTAAGTTACTTCAAGTCAATTCTACTTGAGTTTCACCATCTCCAAAAGAAAATATCTTGTTTAACACAATTTCTCACAAGAAATAATGAAATGGTTTATCTACTATATAGATAACACTTCATGAGTTTCAGTAGATGTAACAGACAAGAAGAAAATACCAAGAAATTAAAGGAAAAGAAGGGAATGGTAGTTTAATTCTTGATTTTTCTTGACTCTCCAAGTCTATTAGTACAACTATACGTCCTCAATTTATTTCCAACCATAACTAGATCCATTCCATTGAATGGAAAAGATTTCTCAAGATTACCAGTTACTTGCAGTGTGTGGTTGGTAGTGTCTAAATCCATGTAAAGTCTACCATCTATTCAAACAAGAGAGGATTGTATGATTGTTCCTTCCAGAAATATGACATGGGTTAGATTTAGGACTTCTTTTTATAACCTCCATTTTGAGATGTATTGTTTTGTTTCTAATTGTATAACTGTCCTCCTCTACCCCATCATTTTTATTTTCCACGGTAATGACTTCCACACCCTCGTCCCTGTGAATTTTGGGTCACAAGATCATGGTTGGATCAATCAAAGTTGGTGCATCTTGATTGTCTCCATTTCTCTAAGTTCGTCGCCCTAAGAGCATTAACAAATTGTAAAAATGTGGAATAATTGTTATTTAACATAACAATTTGAAGGGTCTTATATTTTCTTCCAAGACCTCTAGCAAAATTAAAATATTTGCTATAGCCATCGGCATATCACAAATTCCTTTATATATTCATTTTCAAATTTTGCTCCTAACGTCACTTTCTAAAGTTGTTGCTTCAATTGAAACTATTTATCCTTGTTTCCTAGTATATAAGTATCTCAAGATAAGGTCATATATGTTTTTTCGTGGCCCTACGATGAGGAACATTGATTCTTCTATCATTGTTCCATAAATCCAACTCCATACTAGAACTTCATGTTCTTCCCAGGAAGTGAACTTGTGGATGGAAATTTGTTCAACTTTCTTGTCTAATATGTTCGTGGATGGGGATAGGGGGTTTCTCCTTTGATGATTTCATCAATCTTCAAGTTTTGCATTAATTTGAAGATTTGTATCTTCCAAACTAAGTGATTTGACGACTTCAACTTAATAGAACAAATTGCTATAAATTGATTAAGGGTGAAAGTCTAAGGTAGTATTATTTGAGGATGAGGCTATGTCTAGAGTTTAGAGAGATATAGATTTATGATCATGTTAGCCAATCTTGAGTTACTGATTCCATGAATAAAATCATAACACAAGAACTGCAAAATTATTTTAAGTATTGCTTGAATGTTCATATGCTACAACAGGTAATGTACACACAACTATAAGAAGAGTCCTTCATGAGCTTTGTCTTTATCTATACAAGATAGGTATATAATAACTCTTCCAGTGAGTTATTGTGTCAGCTAAGGATTCACGACCAAGGATAGTCAACAGTTATGAAGAGTCACACTATGCAAAAATTTGGTATATCCAAGCAAGCTGAGTTTTTCATCACTTCTTATCCAATCTCTAAGAAGGGAATGAATAGTTGGGTCAACATTCAACTCCTGCATAGTTGTGAATTAAACTCATAATTTCTTCAAACTATAATTCGTTTAATACTGATTTCCCTCTTGCTCAAAATGTTGAAATGTCACTGCTGCAATCTTCTCTCATTCCTTGAGGGACATCATTTGATATGTGTTGGTTGATCCGCATAAAACTCTTTAGAATCCAATTTTATTAATCATTGTATCGTATTAGTATATGGGTTACTTATCTAGCATTGATTGTATCGAACATTTTTGCACTCACACAACAAGTGCCAGTACATTTTTGCAGTACCCACCTGTAGCGTTGGTTCAGAAGGGTCAATTACTTATTTATAGTACAACAATAAATTTAAAACATTTTTTGATAACTTGATAAATTTTAATTCAAATCAAGAACCAAATGAGAATAATTCTGACTTAAATTTTGTATAATACTTCATTTTATTTAGATTTTTGAATCGTAAAGTAGCTTGTTTCTATAAGTTCACACACGATAATCATTTAAGTAGATGAGAAAATGCTATGAAAAATTGAATGTGAACGTACCTTCATCCATACTTGTTCAAGAGTTGTAGAAATCACATTTAATCTTAGCAGAAATCATTTTTGATGTAGATACTGACATAACTCAAAAAAGTAAGAACCCTAGAGCCTTCTCGCGTATCCTACCACCGAAAGATGTCAGACTGATGAAGTAACAAGCAAATTTATTGGTAGGCGAGACTCTTACACAAACTTCAACCTAGGGACTTCTCCTTAAAAAACTATTTCCTTAGGGACTCTTAATTTATAGTTTCCTTCCATCAAGGAAACTTCCACTTATACATAATAAAATTATTATTTCAATATAATTTATTACTAAAAGTGAGAAAAAATTGAGAGTTGAATTACGAGTTTACCTCTATAGTTATAAATTAAAATGTTATAAAATATTTAACTATTTAAATATTAAATTGTATTATTTGATAAAAATGCTAGTGACTTTTGAAGTATTATGTTTTATGATAAATAAAGAAATTGAATAATTTAAAAGAATGCAAATTTACATGGTTTGTTAGCTTTAATATTTTTTTTCCTATTCTTCATTTATTTATTATTATTTCCTTTGTTTTCTTTAAATATTCACATTCATAACTTTTATCTAATTACCTATTCAATTTTTATTTCTTAATGTCCACAGTCATCATCTTTTCATATTTATAATCTCTAAATAATTAATCTAAACTTTAGTATATCTTTTGGTTTTCCTTCATATCTATCTACATAAATTCAATTTTTTTATTTCATGAAACTATTTTCAAGGTTATCATTTTATTCTTTAACTAAAGTATACGAATAAGACTCTTGAATTTTGATAAAATATGGGAGAAGGAGTTGATAAGAACTTCAAAGTAATGTACTTAACTTTGTATTTATTATTTCATCTATTTTACTATTGAATGTGCCTTTTATAGAACAACCTTGTGAAAACGTCATTCATGAACATAAGGTCATGATTTATGATCTCAATTATCACAATAATATGGACATTAATAACCTATTCGATGGGTGAAAATGATACATGTTCAGAGATCCAGAGCTTAGAACAAATTGTGAATATCATTGAAAAACAATGTTGTGATAAAGTTGAAGATGACACAATACCTTCGGAACCAATCGTGCATAAGGAAACACTTCCATCTAGGACTATTCACAATTTTATGATGCAATTACAAAAGAAAGTCCTGGATGCAATAAGAAAAGTTAGAGATGAGCTTCAACTAGATATAAATTATAACAAAAATTAGAATATAATAGAATCATATTTCACTAAATTTTCTTAGATATATTTGTAAGTTTACACAATTATTAATTTATATTATTAATGAGACCATATATTTATATAGAGGTCTTCTAAAAACATAATATCTTATACCTTGTCTAAATGAGTGATTTTTTCCATTGGCTCAAGTTGGGATCGGAGAAAATTATTATCTTAATGAGATTATTAATTAACCAGGTTCTAATTTAATTAGGTTCCACCTTCTATTGCTACAAAGAGAGGAGCTAGATTATTGTCACGCTCCGAGGCTAATCCCTAGACGTAACATAGGACCTAGTATCACGAGTGACCCCTAGCTAACCCTGAGTCTGACTTCTATCAAGCATTCTGAATATAACTAAGTAAAACATGTATTATGCAAAAGCTAAAAATAGAAGATATCTAAAAAGAGGAAGAACACAGTTAGTCTGAATATATAAAATGTAATAAGAGATTAGTGATAACAGAAACAACAGTTAACAACTCAAGTTGAATTTACTATTATGTCTTAAACGCCTCTAACGGAATTGAATTGTTGGGACATGTCCTAGTTGACTCTAACAAAACTGAATACTGAATGTAAAGACTAAAATAGAAGGCATTATCTTCAAAGTATGAGAATCACTACTAGAGTTGCTGAAGTCGAATCAACAATCAATCTAAGTGTGGTTTCTAAGCTGAGTTCCTGAACCTACATCATGAAATGATATAGCATAAAGTATGCGTCAATAATTGGAATATACTACGCATGCAAGATATAGATATGCTAAGCTAAACAATGCATAATTGTGCAATGGTTTAATCTAAACAAGGATATATATAGGTACTGCAGTATATCTGCTAACTCAACTAAATGCAATAACCAAATGCTAATCATGAAGATCACATGTTGAACTATATATCGATGTAAATGCTTGAAACTTGGTCATGCAATGAGAGTCTGATATATACGCCTCATCGAAAAGATCTAATATACCTTATTAGGGGTATAAAGGCATGATTGTGGCATGATCATTAAATTGATGCCCAACATAGGGGACTTATAAACCTGTATTGGCTTGTAGTTTTGGGACATTTAGGGTACGTTGAATCCTAGACCAACTCGGTGTTAAGTATACTCCCATCTGAATATTCATGAAGCTAAAATGCATTATATACTGATTAGCTCAAAAATTAACATACTAAATGAGAATGCAACATTTACATGTTGAGAATATGACAGTCAAAATTTAGAGCATAAAATTTATGTTTGGTTGGCCTAGAAAGTATAATTCATGAACTTGGATAAATTTACACAAGTTAGGGTTCTAAAGTGATATGCATTGAATTATACTAAATTATCAAGAAACAAATTACTTAGATCAAACGAACCATAATTACAATAAATCTTGAAAATCTAGAAGACCTAGGTCTTAACAGTTGATAAGAATATGAAGATCTAACTGCATTTTAGGAACCTAATGTTACGATCGAATTCACGCACACACACTAGATGAATGAAGAACACAAGAACGTTCAAGAGAAAGAGATGAGAGATCTAGAGAGAGAAAGAGAAAACCCAATATTTCGTGGTAACACCCCATGAGTAAACTTCCACGGCGGTGAGGTATATTTATATTAATAAATCAGAGTATTTTTGGTTACAGAGAATAAATAGGAAAGCCTAAAATAGAGAATAAATAGGAAAGCCTAAAATAGAGAATAAATAGGAAAGCCTAAAATTAATCAGGCTCCACTACCTAACAATTCTACCACTTGGAGACTGGCTCAGTCATCCAAAAAATACATTCTCAAACAAAAATCTCTTCATCATCAACATCTTTACCGCACCGCAACATCTGTAGCAACAACTACAGAAGACCAACCGAGGTTTTACATAACCTCAGTTTCCCAATATCAACACATTTCGTCAATATGTATGTCGGGTTCTTTGCACCCTCTATCTTCTCCAAGCACATATCACCATCCTCCACTGCCTTGCGAGTGAAATGGTATCGCCTTCTGATGTGCTTTGTCTTCGAATGATAGACTGGATTTTTCACCAACTATATAGCACTCTTGCTATCTGAGTAAAGAATCTTCTCACTCTGCTTCTTGCCCAATTCCTCAAGATAATCTGCCAGTCATATCATCTCTTTCCCAG
Source organism: Solanum lycopersicum (assembly GCF_036512215.1). NCBI lineage: Eukaryota > Viridiplantae > Streptophyta > Magnoliopsida > Solanales > Solanaceae > Solanum > Solanum lycopersicum. The sequence continues at coordinate 4,374,236 of NC_090805.1, forward strand.
CTTCAGCTATTGCCACATACTCAGCTTCAGTGGATGAAAGAGAAACACACTTCTGAAGATTGGACATCCAACTCACTGCTGTTCCACCTATGGTGTAAATGTACCCGGATGTACTCTTGCTCGAGTCAACATCCCCACTAAGATCAGCATCCACAAAACCCTGTAGAGTCACATTCCCTTTTCCAAAACAAAGTGAAGTACTGGATGTACCTTTCAGATATCTCAGAAGCCACTTCACAGCTTCCCAATGCTCTTTCCCAGGGTTCGTCATGTACCTGCTAACAACTCCCACTGCTGTGCTATATCAGGTCTAGTGCAGACCATAGCATACATCAAACTACTAACTGCTGAAGAATATGGAACAAGTGTCATGTGATCACGCTCCTCGGCAGTCTTGGGTGACTGCTCCTTTGACAATTTAAAGTGATTTGCCAATGGAGTAGTCCTGGGTTTAGCATCATTAACCCTGAATCTGCTCAGCACCTTCTCAATGTACAACTCCTGAGATAGATTTAAAGTGCCAGCAGATCTATCCCGAGAAATCTTCATCCCTAAAATCTGCTTTGCTGGACCCAAATCTTTCATCTCAGACGCTGCAGACAACCTTGTCTTCAGATTGTTAATCTCCCTCATACTAGATCCTGCAATCAACATATCATCCACATACAAGAGTAGAAAGACATATGAATCAGTGTATTTCTTGAAGTAACAACAAGGATCCTTTTCAGCTTTGCAGAATCCACTCTTGGTCATGAAGGAGTCAAACTTCTTGTACCACTGCCTTGGTGCTTACTTTAGTCCATTTAAACTCCTGGTGAACTTGCACACCATGTGTTCCTTGCCTGGAACCACAAATTCTTCCGGTTGCTGCATATAGATCTCTTTGTCTAGATCTCCATGTAAAAACTCTGTTTTTACATCCATTTGCTCTAGATGCAAATTCTCCGATGCAACAACACTCAACAGAATTCGAATAGAGGTTAACTTCACAACAGGAGAGAATATTTCAGCATAATCAATACCTTTCCTTTATGAATATCCTTTAACCACTAAACGAGCCTTGAACCTTCTTTTGCCATCAGGTTCAGTCTTGATTCTGAACACCCACTTGTTCAGCAAAGCTCTCTTCCCTGAAGGTAACTCAGTCAACACCCATGTGTCGTTCTTCTCAAATGACCTCATCTCATCATCCATGGCTTGCTCTCACTTGATCGAATCCTCCACCTGTAGGGCCTCATCAAAAGACTCTGGTTCCCCCTCATCAGTCAGCAATAGATAGTGTAATGAAGGTGAATACCTATCTGGTGCCCTGATGGATCTGGATGATCTCCTTAACACCTGCTCAGGTGTAACTTGCTCCACTTCAGATTCTTTAGTACAAGTTGGTTGAGTATCTGCTTCGACATCTCTGGGGTTACTCTTCTCCAACTCAACCTCAACTCCCACTTGCTTTGTAATCTCTAGAACCTTCTGCTCTCTGTCCTTGTACAGGACAGACTCATCAAATGTGACGTCACAATGTCTCAGGATCTTTCTGTTCTTGTCATCCCAAAACCTTTAACCAAACAAATCAGAACCATAGCCTATGAAGTAACACTTCACTGCCTTGGCATCAAGCTTGTTTCTCTTTTCTGGATCAACATAAACATAAGAAGTGCAACCAAAAGTCCTCAAGTGTGAGTACTTGAGTTCTTTTCCTGTCCACACCTCCTCTGGAATCTTGAACCCTAAAGGAACTGATGGTCCCCTGTTGATCAAGTATGCAGCTATGCTCACAGCATCCGCCCAAAGTGTTTTTGGCAGCCCACTATGTATCCTCATACTCCTTGCACGCTCATTCAATGTTCTGTTCATCCTCTCAGCAATTCCATTCTGCCTTGCCTTACCAGGAATTGTTCTCATCAATCTAATTCCTTCAGCTGCACAGAATGCCTTGAACTCTGATTTGTCATACTCTCTTCCATTGTCAGACCTTAGGCATTTGACTTTCAAACCGGTCTGATTCTCAACTTCAGCTTTCCACTTCTTGAAAGTTGCAAACACATCTGACTTATGCTTCAAGAAGTAAACCCATACCTTCCTGCTGAAATCATCAATGAAGGTAACATAGAATCTGGATCCTCCAAGTGATGATACTGGAGATGGTCCCCAAACATCTGTATGGACCATTTCCAACTGCACTTTCTTTGGCTCTCTAGGAATCTTTGTGAAGCTTACTCTTTTCTGTTTGCCCATCACACAACTCTCGCAAAGACCCATATCAACAGACTTTAGACCCTCTAATGCTCCTTTTGCAACCAGCATCTTCATTCCTTTAGCACTCATGTGTCCAAGTCTATTGTACCACAGACATGAACCGGAAGCACCTTCAGCAATAGCGGCCATGTTTATACACCCTGTAGTGGTGTACAAGGTTCCAGATTTGGTGCCACGAGCTACTACCATAGCACCTTTCACGATCTTTAACGAACCTCTCCCAAACTCTGCTGCATATCCCGTGCTATCCAACTGACCAACAGAGATCAGATTTTTCTTGATCCCAGGAATATATCTGACATCATCCAATGTCCACTGGTTTCCCGAGGTGGTCTTTATGCAAACATCCCCCTTTCCTTCAATCTCTAAGGTTGTATTGTCAGAAAGATATATTTTTCCAAAATTACCAGATTTGAAATTTTGAAACAACTCCTTACTTGGAGACGAATGGAAAGATGCACCAGAATCCAAAATCGATGATTCAACCAGGGTGCTCACACTAAGGATTAGAGCATCCCCAATGTCCTCTGCTGAATTTACAGAATCATTGTCATCTCCAAATTTTTGATTCGGTTTCTTCTTTGGCTTTGTACAGTTCGTCCGAAAGTGCCCTTTTTCTCCACAGTTCCAACAAGTCACGTTTGATCTGTTCAGGGATTTTCCTCGATTCTTTGATTTTGATCGACCATGTTGATTTTGGCCTTTCGTCGTACCACCTTCGATCAACGCTGAGAGCACGGCTCGATGAATCTCCCACTTTTCGTTTGCGAATACTTTCACTAAGAACAACATCACGGATTTCATCAAACTTCAATTTCTCAGATCCACGGGAACTGCTAATCGCAGCAACAACAGTATCCCAAGACTCGGGCAGAGATGATATCAAAATCAACGCCTTAATTTCATCTTCGAAATTAATATCCACATAATTGAGTTGACTCACAATCATATTGAACTCGTTTATATGATCAGAAACGGATCCATTCTCAGACATCTGTAAATTGGACAATCTACGCATCAAATATACCTTGTTCATAGCCGATGGTTTTTCATACATGTTTGACAGTGTCTTCAACAGACTGAACGTAGTCTTCTCCTTCACGATGTTGAACGCCACGTTTCTTGACAAAGTAAACCGGATCAACCCTAGAGCCTGGCGATCCTTGAGTTTCCACTCTCCTCCGTCATGGATTCCGGCTTCAACCCGGTCAACGGTTCGTGAATATCTTTCTGGTACAGATAATCTTCAATCTGCATCTTCCAGAAACTGAAATCGGATCCATCAAACTTCTCAATTCCAAGCTTCCAACTATCCATCTTCAGTGATCGTGTTGAATCTTGTTAGCTCTGATACCAGTTGTTAGGATCGAATTCACGCACACACACTAAATGAATGAAGAACACAAGAACTTTCAAGAGAAAGAGATGAGAGATCTAGAGAGAAAGAGAAAACTCAATATTTCGTGGTAACACCCCGTGAGTAAACTTCCACGGCGGTGAGGTATATTTATATGTTAACAAATTAGAGTATTTTTGGTTATAGAGAATAAATAGAAAAGCCTAAAATAGAGAATAAATAGGAAAGCCTAAAATTAATCAGGCTCAACTACCTAACACCTAATGGGTTTAAGAAATCCACTAGTGAAATTTCACATACGTGGGAAAAGATATAGAAAAATCCTTTACAATACAGGGTTGAACTTCAAATAACACTTCTGCTTGTTCTTGAGAGAATTGGTCGCCTCTTTCTCTTCTTTTTCGCTCTAAGTTGGGTGATTTAAGGAGAATGAGGGTTTTGGATAGGTCTGACTTGATTATTCATAAACTTAGTATAACGATGTAGTTAGTTTAGGCATTAAACAATATAGTTTAAGAGTCCAATGCATAGGGAGCAAAGTGTGTGTGAGCATGCATGTGTTCGTGTGCGCGTGCATGTGTGTGCATGCGTGTGGGAACTACCAAAAGCCATTAATTTCTGTTGTCAAAAAAATGTAGAAAAATCAACAGACAGTATAATTTTGTACATCACTTTTTTGCATTTATTTTTAGAGAAAAAAAATCCAAAAAAGCGACGGATAAGGTCTTTTAGTCTGTTGTTTTCTAAATTGTTTTAATATATAAATTACTGAAAAGCGACGGAGTGTGTCGCTTTTTGGAATTTTTAAAAAATAAAATTCTTGAAAAACGAAGGAATGTGTATCCTTGTTCGTTACTTTTAAGATTTTAAGAAAATATATATTAGAAAATAACGACGGACTGCGTCGCATTTTGAAAATAAAAAGAATATAAATTATAAAAAAAATGACTGACAGCGTTGCATAATTCAAGAAAATAAACTTGACAATAAGGCAACGAACGGATTTGCATCGCTTCTCTGTCTGTTTTGACCAAAAATTCGACGCAGTCTGTCACCAATTTTGCTTTTCCTTTTTACATTTTTTTTAGTAGTGAATTATCTCTATTGAACTTACGTCCATGCTCCTAATGATCACTCTCAAAGTCCCAACATGGTTACAAATAATTTTAAATTATAAACCAAACTTATAAGAAAAAAACATGTAGCATCAGAAATAGTGCAAATAATGCAATTTTGTTTTTTATTTTTATGATAGTGATGGATTTAAAAAAAAAGGAGAACTATTTGATGCAATCGTGCTTCCAAATATTGTTAGATTCAATCTAATTGATATAACAGAATTTATGAAAATTCTTTTAGAGAAAGAGCTTCATTGCTTGGTGTCAAACTAGGATATGTGATGGATGATCTATTCTCTTTTTTTTTTCAAAAAAAATATCTTGGAGATTGTGTAATGCTTACTCTCAAACTCTTTGTTTACACAGTAGTGATATTTTTTGTTTCTCTCTTCATCTTAGGATTCCTATCTAATGATCCCGGACGTAATCCTGGACTCCCTCAGCAAAACTGGGATAAAGTTGAGCCAAAAGATCTCGATTCAAGATAAATTCATGAGGAAGTGGTATCTCTTTAGGATCTACTCCAGCGTTTAGAAATTGGTTAATCGGTAAAGAGACATGTACTTGATGCCCCGCCCGAGAGAGAGACCCAAGTCCTAGTAGCCCTGCCAAAGGGTGATTCAGCATAGATTCTACATCTTGAAACCAAGCCAATTTTGGCGCCGCTTTATGGTTGGGCCAGCTTCTTTCTGGGATTCTATACCCTGGGACTTTATGTTCATAATGATGTCATGCTTTCCTTTGGCACTCCCGAGAAGCAAATCTTGATTGAACCTATATTTGCTCAATGGATACAATCCGCTCATGGTAAAACTTCATATGGGTTCGATTTACTTTTATCTTCAACGACTGGCCCAGCATTCAATGCGGGTCGAAGCATATGGTCTCTATCAGGAAATTAGGATTTCACAAAGGAAATATAGTTTGTGAAGCGCCTAAATGATGATAAGATTTGGTTTGAAATGTTATTTCGATACTTAAAATTAGAACTGAAGTATACGTAATAAATATTTTAATCTCAATAGAAGTGTATCTATTGAATACAATGTATTCACATAACATAAAATTAATTTAGGTTGGCATAGGATAAATAGTGGAGTGTTTATTGAACTGTCTTCAAATTCTTTCAAGTTTGACCCCATACGTGTTAATCATGAAGATGAAACGAAAAAACATGGGAATCACTTCCTTACACCTGTGACACTTTTTGGCATTCAACTTCCATGGTAACATTTCTCATCTATCAACAAGGTAAATAAAAGACATTTGAATTCTTAGATAACCTACACAAAAATTCTAAAGCTGAACTTATTCCACAGAAGCATTGTAACTCTAAATCTTCAACAAAGTAGAGAAATTAAAAGGCTTATATAAAATATAACTTGGGCGAACACCAAAAGCAAAAATCCTGAGGCACCATGGAAAACCAAGGCACCTCAACAGAGTGACAACAGTATCCAAATCATGCTCGCCACCGCCTGTCAAGTACCCAGTTCTGAGAATGATTACATGACATACAAGGCACAAAACAAGAGCCTAAAAAGCAAATCAAAGACAAAACTATAGCAGAAGTAAACAAAACAGAGTCTAGATAGCACACTTTATGAAAATAAATAGCATTGGAGACACTAGCATCACACAGCACTGTTCACTTTCCCTTCTTTTGGGCAGCCTTGGTCACCTTGGCACCAGTTGGGTCCTTCTTGTCAACATTCTTGACAACACCAACAGCAACAGTTTGCCTCATGTCCCTCACAGCAAAACGACCCAATGGTGGGTATTCGGCAAAGGTCTCAACAACCATGGGCTTGGTGGGGATCATCTTAACCATACCAGCATCACCATTCTTTAAGAACTTAGGCTCTTTCTCAAGTTCCTTACCTGAACGCCTGTCAATCTTGGTCAAAATCTCGGCAAACTTGACAGCAATGTGGGAAGTGTGGCAGTCAAGCACTGGTGCATATCCATTTCCAATCTGGCCAGGATGGTTCATAATGATGACCTGGGCAGTGAAACTGGCTGCCCCCTTAGCTGGGTCATCCTCGGAGTTTGAGGCAACATAACCACGCTTAAGATCCTTAACAGCAACATTCTTAACATTGAACCCAACGTTGTCTCCAGGGAGTGCCTCCTGGAGAGCTTCGTGGTGCATCTCAACAGACTTGACTTCAGTTGTCAAACCAGTAGGGCCAAAGGTCACAACCATACCAGGCTTGATTACGCCAGTCTCTACACGACCAACTGGGACAGTTCCAATACCACCAATCTTGTAAACATCCTGAAGTGGGAGACGGAGTGGCTTGTCTGATGGCCTCTTGGGCTCATTAATCTGGTCAAGAGCCTCAAGGAGGGTTGGTCCCTTGTACTAGTCAAGGTTGGTAGACCTCTCAATCATATTATCTCCTTCAAAACCAGAGATGGGAACAAATGGGATTTTGTCAGGGTTGTAACCAACCTTCTTGAGGTAGGAAGAAACTTCCTTCACGATTTCATCGTACCTGGCCTTGGAGTACTTGGGGGTGGTAGCATCCATCTGTGAGAAAGTAACAAAATTAGTATGGCATATCTTTCTTGAAATAATATTTAAATCTAATGAATAAAAGCAAACCTTGTTGTAGCAGCAAATCATTTGCTTGACACCAAGGGTGAAAGCAAGCAATGCATGTTCACGGGTCTGACCATCCTTAGAGATACCAGCTTCAAAACCACCAGTGGTGGAGTCAATAATGAGGACAGCACAGTCAGCCTGGGAGGTACCAGTGATCATATTCTTGATAAAGTCCCTGTGTCCAGGGGCATCAATCACAGTGCAGTAGTACTTGGTGGTCTCAAACTTCCACAAAGCAATATCAATAGTGATACCACGCTCACGTTCCGCCTTAAGTTTGTCAAGCACCCAGGCTTACTTGAATGACCTCTTGTTCATCTCAGCAGCTTCCTTCTCAAACCTCTCAATAACACGCTTGTCAATACCACCAAGTTTGTAGATCAAGTGACCAGTTGTGGTCGACTTACCAGAGTCCACATGTCCAATGACCACAATACTGATGTGAATTTTCTCTTTACCCATATTGAGTTACTAAAAGATTGCAATTAATACAAAACATATTTAAAAGGCAAGTATTTTTTTTCAAAATTCAATACAACTGAAAAGATAAACCTGGCATGACTTAACCAGTTGATTCTACAATAACAGGCAATATACAATAAAAACAATGAAATATGTATTTCCCTGTGACTCATTATGTGTAATGCAATACTTAAGCACTTATTGACATCTTAAAAACTTTACATAACTAACTGAATTATTTTGAGCAACAGCTGTAAGTGAACATGACTTAGGGTAAAAAAAGATTGCAAATAAAGTAAACAGATATATCTCTCCTGCAGTGAGTGAATAAACTCGAAAAGTATATCTACATTAAGTAATTCATTTAAACAAGCCAATAAAGTAGCAACTACAGTGTTACACATGAAAAAAAACACTTTAGAACTAAATTACTGTATAGTGAAATAATTTAATTTGTGTAACGATGAGAAAGTTGTATAAAAACCGAATCATAACAAACCGAATCATAACAACAGTTAGCACAAGAGGCTTTCACAAAGAAATAAAATAAAAATCTACAATTTTTAAATTTGTGTTATATATTATGAAAAATTCATTAGAAACTTGTACAGATCTGGTTTAAACACAGATCAGCGGTAAAGACATTAGCCGATTATACCAAAACGCGTTCAGTGATCTTACCAGAAGATACTTAAAATTTTCCACACGATTAAGAACAGATCAAGTATAAAAATTGATTTACAGATCTAATCACAGTACAAGAACATAACAGAAAAAAATAAAATAGAGATGGAGTGTAACCTTAGAGAAGAGAAATTAGGAGATTGCGGCACAGCAGAGAGAAGGGAATCACAGCAAAAGTGATGAAGGGTTTTCTACGAAGGGATAATGAAGCTATTTATAGTCTCAACGATGAGGATTAGGGTTGCAGCTCTTAAGTCTTTTTACGTAAATGCCCCTTACACTTTCTTTCTTTTTTTTCATTAAAATGAATTACATTTTTTATGAAAAAAGATCAAAATTACCCCCTCAACTTTATTTTATTGATTGGTTTTATTCTTATCGTTAAAAAAGTTATTTTTACTCTGTCGTTAATGAACTTAACAAATATGTCTTCCTAGGACAAAAACCCCCAAATTAATTAAAATTACTTGATTTTAATTAAAATTATCCAAAATAAAATTAACCAGAACCAAAGCTCAACCAATTAAACTAAACAAAACTCATGACAAATTAACTCATTTCAAAAAACTAAACCATCAAACTACTAAGTTTTGCTTTATATTATCTCTTCTTTCTGTATAAAAACAAAACATTTTTATTTATTTTTTTCATCTTTGCAAAAAACTTATTCATTTTGTTAATTTTTTCACAACAAAACTATGCATTCAAATGATTTACATCTTGAAGAACCCATCAGAATGGCTTCCATTTTGGAGCCATCCAAAGTTGTAAGTAGGGGTGGCAAAATGGATAAATTAATATGGGTATTCATTCATATTACTCATATTAAATGAATTGGATATCCAAATGAGTAAAAAAACAAGTAATACCTATATTACCCATTTAAAATGGATAGTCAAATGGATAAAATGGATTTTTTAAAAAAAGTGATAAAGGGTTGGATAGTAAGAAAGTTTTTTTTCTTTTAAAAAAATCTATAAAAAAAACATGAACTTATTTTTACATTTAGTTTGGGATAGGGGGTAGTAGGGCTAGGGTGGGGGCTGGGGCTGGGGATGGGGGTGGGTGGCTGATAGGGGTAAGAGGGTGGGGGCTAGTAGGGGGTAAGGGGGTGGGGTAATAAATTTTTTTCAAAAAATAATTAAAAAAGTATTAACGAGAAAATTAAAAAAATTGTTAATTTTTTTTTTTGGGATGGGGTGTTGGGGGGGGGGGGAGGGCTGATAGGGTTAGGAGTGTGTGTGGTAATTTTTTAAAATAATTTAATGAGATTATTATTAAAAAAATTTAATGATTTTTTTTGGAGGGAGGGGGGGCTGGCAGGGGGTAGTGGGTGTGGGGTGAGGGTCTGGTAGTGGATGTGGGGGAGGCGGTAGGGGCCAGGGGGTGTGGTGGTAATTTTTTTTAAAAATTATTGATTTTTTTTAAAAAAATTGATAATATTTTTTTGGGATAGTGTGTGTGTGGGGGGGGGGAGGGGGATGGCTAGTAGGGGGTAGGGGTGGGATGGAACTTTTTTTTTTTACATTTTCTTGAGAGGTGGTTGTGGGGGTGGGGGCGGCACCGGTGGAGTTGATTGATAATTTTTTTTCTTTTAAAGCATTTAACAAGATCTCTAATAAACAATATGGGTAATACGGTTATCCATATTATCTATTGGACAAACTCATTTTACCCATTTAAAATAGTAAAAATTTGATACATGGTAAGTTAAAACTGTTAAGAAAAAAATAGGGAAAAAACGGTACATTTAAACTTGTTAACTAAAACAACTTAATTTACGGTAATAGATCATTAATCAGCATTAAATCAACACGTAATTGGATATTAATTACAAATTTTGAAAATCAAAGATTATATCATCTATTTTGAATACATTTTTTATGAACATCCTGTTAAATTTCGAAAATGCAGTAATTTTATTGTTGTTATTGTGGATGTTTCATGATGAATACATCAATTTTGATGAGACATTCCGGAATTTGGGTGAACAATATCATCAAGCACCGTTGATGACGCAGTTATTAAACTTATTGAATGATACATTATAACAATTTTCAAAACCTCATGATACATAGAAAACATTATGATACACAACAAATTCATGTATGATCAATGCATCGTCTAAAACACTATACACACTGATTCAAAATGTATCTGCAAGCACGCTTGATGGCGCAGTTATTGAAATTAATCACTTCTACATGATAAAAATTTTGAAAAACCCTTGATACATAGAAAATTATATGATACACATCGAATTCATGTATCAAATCATAAACTAAACATTATAATCCACTTAGTACTTATGTATTAAGCCTATTGTCTGATACATGATAATAATTTTCATAATTTTCTGATACATATTGGATTCCTTAAATTTTTTACTAATTTCAACAACAATTTTAAAATAAGTATAAAAATACAAACCCGAAACATTGTAGGCCTGACAACAATGTTTGCAGCTTCTTTTTTCTTTTTCTTTTTTGTATTTTGACAACCTTTGATTTTGATGTTTCGCCAGAGTCTTTGTTTGAATCCTTCTGAAGATTCATAGGATCATGCAAAGATTTTTTTCTATTTTCTTTTCAATTTTCATCGTTGAATCATATATCCTTTTATTAATTAACGGATCCATTACTATGATGTAATAGAACAATTAACCAAAAACAAAAAAAAGGAAGAAAACAAGAACTGATGATGGAGTAATAAGAAAAAGAAGAAACCAATAACAGATGCTGGGTTAAGAAGAAGAAAGACGATGATGGAGTAAGAAGAACTAAAGACGTGATGGAGTAAGAAGAACTATAAGAACGGGAGAGAAATTGTCCAGTTTTTTGAAATTTCAAATTTTTTAAATTTTGAAATTCAAAATTGGGTGTTTTAATTAAAATTAATTAAAATTAATAATTCAAAATCCAAAAACTAATTTAGAAGATTGAGTGTTTTAGTGGAGTAAAAATAGGCATTATATTGGGGAATTGTATATTATAGGAGAGAGAATGTTATGTATCTATACACTTCTACTAAAATTAAAAAAAAAGAATTATGTAATATTTAAAAAAAGAAGGGAAAATTAGAGAATATAAAACTTATAGTTGTGTATTTAAGTTATTTTTCCTTTAAAATATGTGTCTAGTCGGGTAACTTCATTACCCGTTTTTATTCAACTCATTTTTTTATCACTCATATTCGACTCGACTCACTCGTTTGCCACTCCTAGCTTTAAGTCTCCCCCAAAAAGAAACAACTTTTCTTTCAAACTTTAGATTTGTTTTTTTTCATATGATTTGTGTAAATATATGATGATAATGAGTGATGGTGTTTGTTTAATTTTTAAGACTATGAATGTTCTTAGGGTACTTAGCCAAGAACACTTAGAAGAAGGAAAAGAACAATGAGATGAAGAAGATTGGAAATAAGTTGATTTGTTATGGGTTATGTAGTTTAGTGGGTTAGGTTCTGGTTCGTGTTAAAAAATGGATAATTTTAATTGATCTGGGATTTTTCGTCCAAAGAGGGTATTTTTATTATGTTTATTATCAACAAGGGTAAGAATAATTTTCATTTAACGGTAAGGGCAAAATCAACCAATAAAACAAAGTTGAAGGGTAATTTTGACCCTCTTCCCCAATTTTAATCTCTTTCTAAGGTGTGCATTCGATTTTTCAATTTGATTTTATATTATATGATTCGATAACTATTTTTTTTTGTTTAAGTTATTCGGTCATGTTAGTAATTAATAGATTTTTCAATTTGATTTGGTGGATATCTTTAGACTAATATTCATGTCTCTAACTTTGAATGTGTGTAAGTAGAAATCTAAACTTGTATAATGAACTCTTTGTTGTAGAAGTAGCAGTCTTTTGTATATGTCTGATAAATAATATCTTGTTTGGCCTTTTTTTAAAAGATATTTAACTGCTCCATAATATTCCTATTCATTGCAAGAATATATGTTAAAATAAACCTTCTCAACATAGATGATAAGCGTAACTCATTGGATAAGGTGTTCATTGTTAGTCGAAATAGTTCAAGTTTGATTCCCACGTATAACATTTTTCAAAAAAAAAATTGTTTTAAAAAGGTTGATATGGGCTCAGATTTTGGGCTTATGATACAGTGAAGGCCTATTGTTTTTGGGTTTAACTTAATCTAATGTTGTATTACTTTTATTTTTTTATTATTTTTCTCTTTATGTTATTTCATTTTCGTAATTTGACTTTGTTTAAAATTATTAGCTACATTTCTTTATATTTTTTTCTTTTTTCTTTTTAATTACATTGCTCATTTTGTTTCTGCATAACTCTCTTCTCGTGTACTAACTAAAAGAAACTCTTTTAAAAGAATTGTTATTAAATTTTAATTACAAAAATATTATATAAACTAAGATTATTGAATGAAAAATTTTAAAAGTTGTGATTCTTTTAACAAAATCTATTTAATTGAACTTTTTTCATAATTTCATAGTATCTCTTTCTTATTTCTTTTTCAATGTGATTCTAAAGAGATGAAAACTAAACTAAACTTATTTGATTTATTCATCATCTGTCTTTGTTTATAAAAAATTCATAGTAAATTAAATTAAATACCTAGAAAATCGACGATGTCATTTACTTATCTTTTGAATATGCATTATAATATTAGTAACTCAATCTTTCAACTTTTTTGAAGAATCTTGGTGGTTTTTAAAGTAAATATGATTGAATGAGGAATAATCTAAAATTTAGAAAAAGTTCAAAGAAAAATTAAAGCTCTTCATAAAAACTTGATAGAGTAGGAGGAACATGAGTTAAATTTAAGGTTAAAGATCAATATTTCATTCCCACCTTTCTCCAATTTTCATCTTTTGATTTTCACATGTTTACTTTGTTATATTTTGAACCTCCTTCACATAAATATTGGTTCCGTGAATGCGCACAGGCACAATATTTATCTATTTGTATTTTGAATAAAATTATGTTAGAATAAAAATATAACTTTCTGCGCAGATGATTTTTCTGTCGACACTGAATTGCGTCTACCATGCGAAGGAGAAGTCGAACTCCATCATAAAAAGCAATAATTAATGGCTCAGGAGATGATGGTGAATGACAATATTAAGTAGAGGAAAGGTACGAAACAACAAGATGAGAATGAGAGCAAAGGGAAAAAAGTGATGGAAAGTAGGGCTATATATGATGAACGAAAGAAAAATCATAGTGTAGAATCGAAATATAAGAACCAACAAAATATGAGAATAGAAAAGCCTGATAGAAGTGAAATAAGCAACGAACAAGAAATAGGAGCCAGACCTGAGAAATGAGAGCAAACAGTCAATGTAATAGTGACACCTGTTGGAAAATATATATTCACAGCGGAAACATATGAGGATCTTTACTACTTACATGAATAATAGATGCTAAAACAAATTCATGCTAGAACACATAAACATAATGAAATTTAATTTAAGAATTACCTCTTGAAGCGTGATCGGATACCTTCAATCAAATTCCCAAGATAGAAAGACTTTCAAGCAAATCTACAAGATAGCTATGGTCTTCTACAACCAAGTCACAACCGAACTCTCTCAATACTTGGGTGGGCAAGTATCGATTAGAAAACTAATCATCTATCTAGGGTTAGAAGATTGAGATTTCTTCCCAATCCAAAGAGGCGAATAAAATTAACTTTTTTTTTCCTTTAGCAAATTTTCACGTTTGCTTTCTTGTCTCAAGATTTTTAACGCTAGTTTTCTCTTTATAAGAAAACTAACGTCTCTCCCCTTTTTCGTTTAAGAATAAAGCGTCTGAGTTCTAGTTAAATATGGACACAATAGGGACCACAAAATTAATTACCAAGACTTTCTATTATGGAAATAATTTCAAATAATTAATTTGAGTTATTCTTACCATAATAAATTACAAATCATTCCGTTAGAAATTCGTAATTGTACTCCTCTATTTCGTGATTTCCCATTAAACACTTATGTAATTCCCCATGTTAAGATTTCAGATATAAATCAATAAATTTAATTACTGACGAATTTAACTTAATGATTAATTTCCTTTAGAGCACTACTTAACTTATTTCATGTGTTAGATTCATAAATCCACTTGCAAGATTTGACACGATGAAAACTTATAAGTTTTTCAAAAAGACATATCAATCAATCACTATAACGAGACATGGATTCCATCAACTAACCTATTATTTTACGAACATATATTATTATCATCCAACTTACCAGGCATATTGACCTATCTCATAATCTCATCTTTTAATAAATCAAAACGATAACTAATATATACAGATCATTATAATTATATCAATATTAAGAAGATATGTACATTTAATAGTTTAGAGAACATATTTTTATCAGTCAGTCTAAAACAACTATCTATACTCGATCCCGTTCAATACATACAAAATGTACTAGAACAAGAAGTTGAAACTATATCGTTCCCATAATCAAGATAAATTACATATAATCTTGTGCTACAATTGTACCCAATGGCATGTCCAATTTCCGTCCTAGATTATGAACCAAAAACTTTATACTTACAAGTACTAATGATCTAATCCTCTGTGTATAAGCTAAAACTATACACACTAAATCATCTATTATAGAAGTAAATAGACACCATAAACGAATATATGATCTATTGAATTTGAGCAAATATTTATTCTCTAATAAATATTATTTCTTAACACAATTGTGTAAAGGTATGAAAAAGATTGAAGGTTGAGTTCAGTTTCGGTGAGCTTAATGTGGTGCCTTAGTGTGGATGGTGATATGGAATTTTTTCCATACATTGCACAAGGTATAGCATGATGATTACTTGAGGTGGAGATTAAAAGGTAAAGACAATGATCTACATGTTGGTATTGTCTAAATGAGATACTATGACTTGTATGATGATTATACATACATTATATGTCTCTTATGATATTGAACAATGATATTTCAAAAAGTGGCATAATGCATGTGTATGCGTCTAAAGTTTCATTTCTGAAAAGCAACAAATAGAAAAGGAAAAATAGCAAGCAAACAATAATATTTGAATTTGAATTTATGCGAAGGTTAAAATATTTGTGAAATCTTTAATAAAAGATATAATCCTCTGATTTTTCTCTTCACGAATGATCTTGAGTTGATGGAATACTTGCGGCTTAACACTTGGAGCGAAGACTTCTTTGTATGCAGAAGACTTGCAGATCACCACTGAAGAGCAACTATGAATTTTTGTATGTATGTATTTGTGTCTCTTTTGATCAGAAGAAGACCTCTTTATATAGGCTTGAGTTAGGGTTTTACGGGTATTTTGGTCTGAGCAATTTTTACCCCTGGGCCAGAAGAACATGAGTTGGACTCATCTTGTCAACTTAATGGACTGGCCCAAGTGATTTGGACTTGATTTAAGTCATACAATTTTAAATTAGATATTAATCCGACTTTATCAACCAGAAATTTGACTTGGTCAACGTATGGTGATTTAAGATTTAACCCAAATTTAATATAGATATATCAATAAACCTTCACTATCTACAACATGATTTTTCAACCAAATTTCCCTATTAATGCATGTTTTTGCATGGTCATCATTCTTAGTATATTTTTGTATGATAATCCATATTTCTTCATGTTTTTACTACAAATGTAGGTTCCAGAAAGTTATTGGTTAAAGCTCGGATTGAAGATCTTGGATAGAGTTTTCTCTAAGACTTGGTATGTGCACATAGATCGAGGACAAGGACTTCTATTGGTTTTAGTTCATTCATGTTCTAAGATTATTGTTAAGAATTCGATTGTAAAGGTTTGTGTCCCTGTTATGTTTTCAGATCTGATTTAAGATGGCCATGTAAGACTTAGACATCTGCTTGCTTTTCGAAATGTTTTGAATATATGGATTTTGAATAAAAAGTTTTAATTCCGCACTAGTCATAGTATCTATGTGATGAATGAATGTTAAAAGTCTTGTATAAGACCCCTTCGGGGTCGAGTACACCGTTTCACGTCCAATGGGTGCTCTTAGGGCGTAACAAGTAGTATACATCCTGGAAAAATAAAAAGCTAACTATCTTATTAAATACCACCTTATATAAAGTAATTTATTTAATATTTCGCACATCTGCTCCATCCAGAGTGCTAACATAAACAAATGTGACTTGATAAGCTCCCTTTAGGTGAGCTCCATCCACACCGACAATTGACCTGCAGTGCTAAAAATTATTTATAAAAGGATACAACGCTATAAATAGATACCTGAATTCATTCTCTGTTAAATTATGCATTTAGATGTTAGAGTTTGGATACACACTATCCAATATATACAAGTACCTAAGTATGCCTTCATGTATTTAATGTCTACTCCCAATTCGCGTTTTACATCTTCTTGGATTTCCTTTGGTGTGTTCTTTCTTTTATGATTCACATATTTTGGAGCAACTATTCCAGATATCAAATCAGTTGTTCTTGACGATGTGAGCACACTTTTTCCTTTAATGAACATGCATGCTTGCTATTGAAACATCTAACTTGAAATAAAGTTGTCTTATTTGAACATGAGAATTTGAATATATCCATTGGCACTTCTCAGATATACATCTCAAAAAGTAGTTCACCAAAGGCACTCAATTATGATCGTTGAAGCTTACAGATACATGCTTATTTATAGAAGATACAACTTAATGAACTTAATAATAGACTAAATTATATATAAAGATACACTTCATTTTTCATGATATATTTCATTTGACCGAGATACGCACTATAAATCATAAATTTTTTTGCATATATACTACTTTATTATCTAAGACACATGTGCAACACAATATTAATACTACAAAAATTTTTATTATTGTTCAATAATAAATCATTTTACTTTAACAATGATGTCTACATTAGCTCTTCGAGATCCACTTCATTTGTCCGAGATACACACTATAAAATATATAAGTTACAAAAATATTTATTACTTTTTAACATTAGATTTATACTCACATAATAATTAGATATACAATATTTTTTTTCAAAATATGTTTTATTTGATAGAGACACACTAACCTATGGCACATTTCTTCATGCTTCTATAATACACAAAAACGTACACATATTGTAACCAAAAAAATAACAAATATGACTAACCTCTTCTTCTCTGATTTTAAAACCTTGAATTTTAAATCGATTGTCTATAACATACTTCTGCATTACAGCCACAATAGTACTCTTGTCCTTATACAACTGCTTGATTTTAATTACTTTGTGGCTACGATTGCAAATAACATAATCTGAATTACTATTCAAAACACATAACACATTTACACTAAGATTATCTGTAAGAGCTGTTACAGATGCAGTCTCAACTTCAACCATAAATGTATCTTGGTCAAAAGATATTTCACTATTGTTGCTGCATCTAAAATTTTGCTCTTTCATTGTTATGCATAATGGATACAAACCACAATTGGATTGATTCCTTTCCAATTCCATTAAAAAAAACCTCATACCCATCTTACTTTGAATTACCATTGGAGTTACATTGTCTTCCATCATGTATCGTATCTCCATTCTTTTGCGTGAATAATTGATTCATATTCGTGTTGAAATATCATCAGACAAATCATTATAGGTTGCATTCTCTCTCAATAGTATCCCATCAATTCTATAATTAACGTAATCGCTTTTAGAGATCCACGAACCCGAATATTGTAACGATATTATATTTGCCTTTCAAACAAAATAACTTTGAAAAATCAGTATTCAAGGGAATGAAGTGAAGAAGAAGTTTAAAATTCACATTTGTTAATCTAAGCAATTTAGTCCTCTTTTGATAAAACTGTTACAGTTTGATATCAATTAATCCACCTGATTCATGATTGTTACATCCCATATTTTAATACTTTAATTGTGGAATTAAGTTATGACCATGAATTCAACTTAATTAAATAATGTATCTCTTTCCTTTAATTACGGTAGATACACATATTTATTCACTTTTGATTTATGTATCTAACTGAAAATAGTGATATGCAAGTGAGTTAAAAATCTACTGAAATTCTAATTAATCATAGTACAAAGTAGTGAAATTTATGTTTTTTGGTCAATTAAAATAGGGATAATGCACAAGTACCCCCTCAACCTATGCCCGAAATCCCAGAGACACACTTATACTATACTAAGGTCCTATTACCCCCCTGAACTTATTTTATAAGTAATTTTCTACCCCTTTTTAGCCTACGTGGCACTGGTTTGGAAAAAAAAGTCAACCATCATTGGGCCCACAAGATAGTGCCACGTAGGCCTAAAAGGGGTAAAAGATTATTAATAAAATAAGTTCAGGGGGTAATAGGACCTTAGTATAGTATAAGTGTGTCTGAGATTTCGGGCATATGTTGAGGGGGTACTTGGGCATTATCCCATTAAAATATAATATTTGTAATAAATATATAAAGTGTGGCTAAGGAGTCATATCAAAATGCTAAAATGTTTTTGTCTAGCAAATTTTTCCAATTTTAAATTGGGAGAAACAAATTTCACAAATATGACTTTTTTTTTGTTTTCAAAAGAGATTAGTGTCAAAAACATCTAAACTGTTATGAAATAAAGATTAGATACTAAAATTAACCAGTAATAACCAATAAGAGAAAAATGTAGTAGAGAGAAAAGATAGGAAACTTTTATCTTCCTTATTTTTGTGTTTTCTCATATAAGTTACAATGTCTTTTATAGCCATAAAAGGGGTACAATGTACATTCATTAATTCTTTTACGACACTCCACCTTGGATGTCCATGTAAAATAAAATTCTTGATGAAGTAACAAATGTAAATAGTTGTTCCTAATACACATCACTTGTGCCAGAGACATTTACAGATTTGAAAAAGATTACTAAATCAATATTCCTGGAAAAAAATGTCCCAATTTAAATTAATTTCCCTATTGGATGACCTGATCTACTAGTGTCATATTTAATGAGTCAAAAGAACGCCTGAAACGTGTAGACCATTAAGATCACATGATCAATATTCTAGAAAAAGAAAATTAAAGGGTCAGAATGACACTATGCGAAAACATCACATATAAAGTAAAGATGTGAGTAATTCCGGTATACTTGGAGGGATCAATGAACTTGAGTGTACCGCCCCGCAAGGTGTTACATTAAATTCCAACAATTACAGCATCTTCGAGAACGTGGCGCAGTCATATTGCTATATGGAGGGTCTGGAACGACGTGCCAATTTCAGTCCAACCTTTGGGGGTAGCTTGAAGACTAAGATGAACAATTATTGCTCGCCACGCCAGCCAAGAACATCCCCCAAGGCATGGACAAAAGCTGATGGGACAGTTTCCATTTTAGGAAATAAAGTAGAAAGCTTTCTTACCTACTTTTTAACTTTTGTAAAGGTTTTCCTTTTGAGCATTTCTTTTAGAAATTTTTTCCTAAACGTTTTGTCTTGCTTATATTAAGCTTGTATAGAGTTTTTAGGGACTCATTCTTGTAAAGACTTGGAGAAATACATATCAGAAAATTTGGCACTTGCCTCCCAACTTAGCCTTTCGATTTTGCCTTTGTTTGCCTGTTTTGTGTGGACTGTTTTGACTGTCTTGTGTTGCACCTTTGTGCGATTGTTGGTTGTTAGGATTGAGCATTTGTAGAGCTGTGCAAGCCTTCACTTGCTGTCCCACGAGGTTGAGAAAATAGCCCTGTGACAAGTGGTATCAAAGCTTTGGTTAAGCATGACGTTGAAGTCCCAACGAAATGAAGAGGTTGTCCAAGAGAACGAGCTGGAGGTTCAGAGGGACACTGCAAGAAACATGACAAGAGTAAGGTAAGAGACGCTTCTTGTAACCCTTCTATTAGTGGTAGAGTTGTTGGAGAAGAGGGGGAAGGGTCGGACACCATCCAACTCAACGAAAAAATTATCAGAGTTGAGGCGGGGTTGTCGGCCCTAAATAAACGCATTGTTGTTGTTGAGAAAAATTTTGAGTTCTCTTGAATCTGCAGCTCTTGAAGGTTTGGATGATGTGAAAAACAACCTGGTAGAGTTTGAGGAAGTTCACAAAGAAGGTTTGACCAACCTCGGACTCAAGCTCACCAAAACTCTCTCCTTCTTTCATAGAGAGTTTGAAGAACTGAAACGGCAGGTTGATGAGGTTGTTGAAGCGGGGGTTGCTGCTCCTGTGACTGTGCCTGAGACACGCATTGGGCTCCCAAACCCAATGAATTTTTTGGGGAACGGAGTGCTAAAGACATTGAGAACTTTCTTTGGCAAATAGATGCCTATTTTGAGCACGTGAGTATGCACAAGGAGGCTGCCAAAATCAGAACGGTTGCCATGTATTTGACTGATACAACAATGTTGTGGTTGCAAGGAAAAGGCGGACATTCACAGGGGTTTTGTTCTATTGATGACTGGGAGCAGTTCAAGGAAGAACTCAAGCATCAGTTTTACCCGCAGAATGTTGTCCATGAGGACTGTCGGAGGTTGAGGGAGTTGAAACAAACTTCCTCTATTTGGGAATACGTGAAAGAGTTCAGGAAATTGACCCTCCAAATTCCGAACTTAACAAGTGACGACTTTCTGTTCTATTTCTTGGATGGTCAAAACTGGGCCAAACAAGAACTTCAAAGGCGTCAAGGCTACGACGTAGACGAAGCGATTGTAGTGGCTGAATCGCTCACTGATTTACGGGCAGATGCAGGGAATATGAGGGGAAAACGGAGCAAAAAATTTCCTTCCAAAGTTGACAATAGCAGGAGCATAAGCAGACCCACACCAAACCGAGGCAGTGACGCTAGAGGTAACAATCGCAACCAACCTTCTAATTTCCGCAAGAATTATGAGAACCGCAAGAAAGGTACTCCTTATCGTGAAGGTTGTTATATTTATGGTGAAACAACTCATGCTGCCCGTTATTGTCCTTCACTGAGCAAACTGAGTGCCATGGTGGCTGCCGAAAAGCAGCAAGAGAAGGATACAATGCAAACCGGAGGTACATCCTAGGAGCAACGTGGGTAGAACAGCGGGATAGACAGAGGGAAAAATGTTGTTGTTGGTATGGTCAATCACACGGCGTTGTTCAATTATATATCACTTGCTGCATAAGTTCCTCAGCCGGCTAGTATAAGGCTGCGCGAATCATTATTCGTTAATGCCAAGTTGAATGACAAAGACGTGCGGATTATGGTGGACACGGGTGCGACTCACAACTTTGTGATGGAGTAGAAGGCTAAGGACCTTGGCTTGACTTACGTTTCCAGCAACACTATGTTGAAGACGGTCAATGCCCTCCCCACTTTTGTCCATGGCTTCGATCCTAAAGTCCCCATCGATTAGGAGGTTAGACAGGGTTAACCAAATTCACCATTGCACCTATGGACGTGTTCAATATTATTGTGGGGCTGGACTTTTGGTACGAGGTTAACGCGTTTATTTCTCCGCGTCATAACCAGCTGCACATTAGCAATACTGGAGGTTCATGCGTGGTACCCCTTATTCGGGTACCACAAAATGGGATGCACTTGTCGGCGATGCAGATCGTTAAGGGTTTTAAAAGAGGTGAACCAACTTTTCTTGCTGCCCTTGTTAGAGGTGTCGAAGGCTCTTTTGAGGCAACATATTTGCCTCCTTAAATTGAATAAGTTCTTTGTGACAACAAGGGCGTGATGTTGAAAGAACTTCCCCAAAGGTTGCCACCCCGAAGGAAAGTTGATCACCAGATTGAAAAGATTCCCAGGGCGAAGCCGCCTGCCATGACGCCTTATCGCAAGGCGGCCCCAAAATTGGAGGAATTGAGGAAACAACTCAAGGAGTTGCTAGATTCGCAACACATCAGGCCATCCAACGCGCCATTGAGTGCGCCTGTTTTGTTCCAAAAGAAGAAGGAAGGGATGTTGTGTTTGTGTATCGATTACCAAGCCCTCAACAAGGTCATGTGAAGAACAAATACCCCATTCCTTTGATTGCTGATCTATTTGATCATTTGGGGCAGGCCAAGGTGTTCACGGAGATGGATTTGAGGAAAAGTTATTATCAAGTTCGGATTGTAGAAGGTGATGAACCTAAGACAACTTGTGTGACTCGTTATGGTACTTTTGAGTGGCTTGTCATGTCATTTGGTTTGACGAATGCACCATCAATGTTTTGTACGTTGATAAACAAGCTGGTGCATCCTTACTTGTATTAATTTATGGTCATCTACTTGGACGACATTGCCGTCTATAGCAACAATATGGAGGATCATGTGGAACACTTGTTGCAAGATGTTCAAAGTCTTGTCTGACAACGACTTGTGCGTGAAGCGAGAGAAGTGCAGTTTTGCCCAACCTACTGTCTAATTCCTTAGACATGCGATCATTCATGGTGACATAAGGATGGACGGAGACAGGGTGGAGGCAATTCAAAATTGAGAGGCTCCAATGAAAGTACCCGAGTTGCGATCCTTTCTTGGCCTCACCATTATCATCGATGTTTTATTTTTAGCTACTCGACTATTGCTTTTCCACTCACTGATTTGTTGAAAAAGAATTGTGAGTTGGAGTGGACTGATACTTGCCAAACTGCTTTCGAAAAGCTTAAGGCAGCAGTTACGGAGGAGCCGAGCTTGGCACTACCTTATTTCACTAAGGCGTTTGAGGTCCACACTGATGCTTCAGACTTTGCTGTTGCTGACATCCTAATGCAAGAGGTCCACCCAATTGCGTTTGAAAGCAGAAAATTGAATGATGCGGAGCGGCGATATTCTGCTCATGATAGGGAGATGACGGCTGTAGTTCATTGTCTAAGAACTTGGCGTCATTATGTATTGGGTGCATTTGTTTTCAAGACGGACAACGTCATGACGACTTACTTTCAGTCTCAAAAGAAATTGACTGCCAAACAAGCATGTTAGCAGGACTTCTTGGCTGAGTTTGATTTTAGCTTTGAATATAAGGCGGGAAAGGTTAATGTTGCAGCCGACACGCTTAGTCGCAAGGTTGCCTTGGCTGCGATTGTGAGTTCGAGTTGCAGCACTATTGTTGAAGATATAAAGGAAGGCATGCAGCATGATTCTGTGGCAAAACAACTTCTCGTCTTGGCCCAACAAGTCAAGACGAAGAAATTTTGGGAAGAAGGTGGTCTGCTCTATACTATGGGCAGACGTGTGTACGTCCCAAAGTGGGCTAATCTTCGCCATACGTTGATGAAAGAAGGACATGGCACTACATGGGCTGGTCATGTTGGCAGAAGAGGACTTTGGCCTTGCTAGAGGCTTCTTATTATTGGCCTCGGATACAAGACGACATCGAGGTGTATGTGCAAACTTGTCTTATTTGTCAACAAGACAAGGTCGAGAAGAAGGCGCCAGGTGGACTGCTTGAGCCGTTGCCCATTGCTAAAAAGCCTTGGGACAGCGACACTATGGACTTCATTACGTGCCTGTCGAACTCGAAAGAGTTTGGAACCATCATGGTTGTGGTTGATCGCTTCTTAAAGTATGCGACTTTCACTGCCACGACGGCCAATTGCAAAGCCAAGGAAGCAGCTCGTATTTTCCTTTGCGACATCGTCAAGTATTGGGGCATACCTAAGCACATCATCGGTGATTGAGACCCTCGATTCACCGGTACATTCTAAAGGGAGTTGTTCAGCCTATTGGGGTCGGAATTACATTTTTTGACTAGTTTCATCCACAGACAGATGGGCAGACCGAGCATATTAACGCGCTCTTGGAATGTTATTTGCGGCACTATGTTAGTGCGAATCAGAAAGATTGGGCTAAGCTACTTGATAGTGCCCAGTTTTCGTACAATTTACAGCGGAGCGAAGTAATGGGAAGGAGCCCTTTTGAATTGGCAATTGGGCAGCAACCTAACACACCCTAGTCTTTGCCCGTTGACGCAAGCTTGAAGAGTCCGGGTGCCTATCATATGGGGAAATACTGGGAGGAGCAGGTTGATCTTGCACGATCATACCTTGATAAGGCAACCTAGAAAATAAAGAAATATGCTGTTCGGAAGCGGCATTCAGTCGACTATCGATTTGGGTATCGAGTTATGGTGAAACTCAATCCTAGCCAGTTCAAATCGCTGTGAAGTGTGAGTCAAAGTTTGATTCTCTAATATGAGGGCCCTTTCGAGGTTATTGTCAAGGCTGGAAAGATTTCATATTGGGTCGATATGCCCCATCACTTGAAGATACATCAAGTCTTCTATGCTAGCCAACTGAAACCATACTTTGAAGGCGTGGAAGACAAGGAGCGGGGGCAGTCTGTGTGAGCTCGAATTTTCATCACTCCGTCGACCGTGGAAAACCAATCGAAGTAATTATAGATCATCAACTTGTTCGTGGCAAAGGCTGGAACAACTCAAGCTTACAGTTCCTTGTACATTGTAAAGGGACAACACTTGAGGAGGCAATGTGGGAGAAGTACGAGGACTTGTGGAAATTTCGCGACAAGGTCCATAATTATTTGTAGCTGTGTGGGTCGGGGTCATCGACAAATTAGGTGGGTGAGCCTGTACCTCCCCGCAATGTGTTACATTAAATTCCAACAATTCTAGCATCTTTGAGAACATGGCGGAGTCATATTGCGATATGGAGGGTCTGGAACGACGTGCCAATTTCAGTCCAACCTTTGGAGGTAGCTTGAAGACTAAGAGGAACAATTATTGCTCGCCATGCCAGCCAAGAACGTCCCCCAAGGCAGAGACAAAAGCTGATGGGAAAGTTTCCATTTTAGGAAATAAAGTAGAAAGATTTCTTACCTACTTTTTAACTTTTGTAACGGTTTCCCTTTTTAGCATTTCTTTTGAGACTTTGTTCCTACACGTTTTGGCTTGCTTATATGAAGCTTGCATAGAGTTTTTAGGGACTCATTCTTGTAAAGACTTGGAGAAATACATATCAGAAAATTTGGCACTTGCCTCCCAACTTAGCTTTCCGATTTTGCCTTTGTTTGCCTGTTTTGTATGGACTGTTTTGACTGTCTTGTTGCTGCACCTTGTGTGATTGTTGGTTGTTAGGATTGAGCATCTGTAGAGCTCTGCAAGCCTTCACTTGCTGTCCCACGAGGTTGAGAAAATAGCCTCGTGACATTGAGACTCAATAAAATAATGAACTATCTATAAAATCAAGTGATGGTGAAACAAATCTAAATAGCTCAGAAATAGCTGTGGATTATGTTTTTGCATACAGTGTGACATGAAAAATTATGCAAAATTGTGAGGATTTTGACCTCAATTTGTTGAAGAATATCGACAACGAAATGATCGGTCAAAATGACAAGAAGCAACTGTCAAGAGCGAAATTTTCTACAACAATAGAAACAACTATTGGTGTTAAACTTGTTGACTAAATGAGTTTTTATGCAAAAAAGAAATGAGAAAAATGAAATACAAAGGTACAAAGTACGTCTTGTTGCAAAAAGATTTTCTCAAAGGCCCGACATCGATTATGAAGAGGCATATTCACCTATTATGGATGCAATAACTTTGTGTTATCTCATTAGTTTCACATGAGAAACTTGAAATGCATTTGATGGATGTGGTTACCGCCTATCTCTATGGATCACTCGATAATGAGATATACATGAAAAATCCTGAAGGATTCAAAATGCCCAAAGCATACAGTTCAAGACCTCAGAAAAATGTACTCAATTAGATTGCAGAGATCATTATATGGTTTAAAACAATCTGGATGTATGTGATATAACCATCTTAGTGAGTATTTATCTAAGGAAAGTTATACAAGTGGTGCGATTTACCCATGTATGTTTATAAAGAAAATAATATCAGGATTTGTGTATAGTACTTGCTATTTATGTTGATGAAAAAAGCATTATTGAAACTTCATAGGGCAATCGATTATTTGAAGAACGAAGTTGAGATGAAAGATCTCGAAAAGACAAAACTATGTCTTGATTTGCAAATAGAGAATTTGACGAACAATATTTTTGTTCATCAATCTACATTCAAAGAAAAGGCGTTGAAAAGATTTTATATGGATGAAGCACATTCATTAAGTACTCCAATGATTGTTCGATCACTTGATGTGAATAAAGATTCATTTCGACCTCAAGAAAAGAATGAGGAAATTCTTGGTCATGATGTACCATATCTCAGTGCAATTGGCGCACTAATGTATCTTTCTAACACTACAAGGCCTGATATAACCTTTTCGGTTAATTTGTTAGCAAGATATAATTTTGTTCCTACAGGGAGACATTGAGATGTGATCAAACACATATTGCGCTATCCAAAAGGGACTATCAATATGAGTTTATCTATTTTAACGATTGCAATCCAAGCCTTGTTGGCTATGCTGATGCAGGATATTCATCTAACCCACCTAAAGCTAGATCTCAAACAGGTTAATTATTCACATGTGGGTAACTGTCATATCTTGGAGATCTACGAAACAATCTATGTGGCCACTTCATAAAATCATGCTGAGATAATAACTTTTCATGAGGCAAATCGAGAATGTGTGTGATTAAGGTCCATTATACACCTTATTCGAGAAAAATGTGATTTGAAATACGACAAAGTATCCACAATCTTATATGAAAGTAATGCAACATGCATAACACATCTCAAGCACTTGAGTTTTTATACACACATGAGCTTCAAAAGAATAGTGATATCAACGTACATCAAATACATTCAAGTGATAATGTGACTGGTTTATTCACCAAGTCTTTGTCAATCGTAACTTCCGAAAAAATGGCATACAAGGTTGGAATGAGATTACTAGGACAACTGAATCGTGATTGTCATCTGACCTCGGGAAGTAAAATATGCGTTGTACTTTTTTTTAGAGAGATAAAATAGAAAACTCTTTATCTTTCTTATTTTTATGTGTTTTTCCATATAAGTTAAAATGTCTTTTATAGACATATAAAAGGGATATAATGGACATTCATTAATTTTGTTTACAACATAAACTATCCATTTTTTTTTGTTCATGTAATTTGATAAAAAATTATGGGCATTTGAGTAAATATATATAGTGGATTCCGAAAGAGCCCTAGCCTCAGCTATAAAATACCACACACTGCATTTTCCAAACCCTAACGCTTCGCTTATTTGTTTTGCGCAGCCAAGGTTTAGCGAAGCTTTCTCTCTTTCTCTTCCACCTCCAAAGGTTCGATCTATAGACTTGATTTTTCTGTGTATTATTTATGTATCTAATAATGTAATTGTGTTTTCTCTATGAGCTTATCCTTCAATTATTAATATTCGTTGCTTTTTATAAATTAGATTTGAATTTGTATTGATATTTATGCTCGTCGATATGATTTTTACTGCGTACAGATTCAGATCCATTGATGTTGAATCGATTTTACATAACCACTTGGAAATCAATTGAATAATAAATCTACCACTATTTGCATGTTTTGATTAGCTTTTGGTGAATTCTATAGATATTTGTTATGATGGAGAAATGTTTTAGTAGCTGTGTTGTGTGACTGTCAATAATGTTCTGTTCAAGTAAAACTGTATTACTGTTGCTCCATATAATTTATGCATTAACAATACATGCTCAGAAGTTTCCAAAACGCTATTTTTAGTGCAAAACTTTGAATGGGTGATAATTCTAGATTTTACATATTATTGGTCTAGTATATTTATCTTTTATGTCAGATCTAAGTTACTCGTGACCCATTGTCAAGGATAACCATTAGCGTAGATTTTCTTTAAGAAATTATTTTTGGTATCCATGGTTGTCAAAAAAATTTATTCTTGGTTTTCTGTTTTCTAATGATGTTCAGATTCTAAGGCAATATGGGTAAGGAAAAGATTCACATCAGTATTGTGGTCATTGGTCATGTCGACTCTGGAAAGTCTACTACCACTGGTCACTTGATCTACAAGCTTGGTGGTATTGACAAGCGTGTTATTGAGAGGTTCGAGAAGGAAGCTGCTGAGATGAACAAGAGGTCATTCAAGTATGCCTGGGTGCTTGACAAACTTAAGGCTGAACGTGAGCGTGGTATCACTATTGATATTGCTTTGTGGAAGTTTGAGACCACTAAGTACTACTGCACTGTGATTGATGCCCCCGGACACAGGGACTTTATCAAGAACATGATCACTGGTACCTCCCAGGCTGACTGTGCTGTCCTCATTATTGACTCCACCACTGGTGGTTTCGAAGCTGGTATCTCAAAGGATGGTCAGACCCGTGAACATGCATTGCTTGCTTTCACCCTTGGTGTCAAGCAAATGATCTGCTGCTGTAACAAGGTTTGCTTTTATTCATAGATAGATTTAATTGTTATTTAAAGCAGGATATGTCATGCTAATTTCTGTTCTTTTTTTTCACAGATGGATGCTACCACCCCAAAGTACTCAAAGGCTAGGTATGATGAAATCGTGAAGGAAGTTTCTTCCTACCTCAAGAAGGTTGGTTACAACCCTGACAAAATCCCATTTGTTCCCATCTCTGGTTTTGAAGGAGATAATATGATTGAGAGGTCTACCAACCTCGACTGGTACAAGGGACCAACCCTCCTTGAGGCTCTCGACCAGATTAATGAGCCCAAGAGGCCATCAGACAAACCACTCCGTCTCCCACTTCAGGATGTTTACAAGATTGGTGGTATTGGAACTGTCCCAGTTGGTCGTGTAGAGACTGGCGTAATCAAGCCTGGTATGGTTGTGACCTTTGGCCCTACTGGTTTGACAACTGAAGTCAAGTCTGTTGAGATGCACCACGAAGCTCTCCAGGAGGCGCTCCCTGGAGACAATGTTGGGTTCAATGTTAAGAATGTTGCTGTTAAGGATCTTAAGCGTGGTTATGTTGCCTCAAACTCCAAGGATGACCCAGCTAAGGGGGCAGCCAGTTTCACTGCCCAGGTCATCATCATGAACCATCCTGGCCAGATTGGAAATGGATATGCACCAGTGCTTGACTGCCACACTTCCCACATTGCTGTCAAGTTTGCTGAGATCTTGACCAAGATTGACAGGCGTTCAGGTAAGGAACTTGAGAAGGAGCCTAAGTTCTTGAAGAATGGTGATGCTGGTATGGTTAAGATGATTCCCACCAAGCCCATGGTTGTTGAGACCTTTGCCGAATACCCACCATTGGGTCGTTTTGCTGTGAGGGACATGAGGCAAACTGTTGCTGTGGGTGTTGTCAAGAATGTTGACAAGAAGGACCCAACTGGTGCCAAGGTCACCAAGGCTGCCCAGAAGAAGGGAAAGTAGAGTGCATTTGATGAGCACGGATGAAATAGTTTTGTTTATTTGCATCAGTTTTTTTCATTTTTGTTTTGGACAGCATTTTGCCAGTTTTGGATATGGCTACAGAAGGTATTGTCATGGTTCTCTAGCCTCTTTTTGAGGATAGTGGAGTAATTGAGCAATTATGTCGGGACCAAATTACTTGATGGGCAATGACATATAGCTCTGTTGGTTGTTCCTTTACCTGGGTTAAATCACTTTACACACAGTCTTGGTCACTGCTCAACTTATTTAAGTTTATGAAATTTTGAGTATATTTCCTTCTAAGATCTTGTTCCTGTTTCATGGTATTAGATTTTTCTTTTGGTTCGTGATCATGTTATTGTATTCCTCATTGGAATGCCAGTTGTGAGGGCCAAATTCATTACTAAGAGTTGGTTAGAACATTAGAAAGCCCTCAGACTTGGGAATTGACAAATAACCAAACTGGGGGTTAGTTTGTTTCTAATGAATAACAATATTTTATTGCTAGCAGTCATAGAACATAGAGTTAAATATGATAAACTTAGTTGAATGGAATAAAGCTACTGCCATAATGTGAAGTTGAGCAACATAGATAGGATGCAAGTGTTTTGGAATCTTGCAACAGTGCCTAAGCTGGGATAGAATTTAGTCTTGCAAAGACTTCGAAGCCACTAATATGCTTAACTGCATATTTTAATCATTCTTGTAAT
Organism: Solanum lycopersicum; assembly: GCF_036512215.1. Taxonomy (NCBI): domain Eukaryota; kingdom Viridiplantae; phylum Streptophyta; class Magnoliopsida; order Solanales; family Solanaceae; genus Solanum; species Solanum lycopersicum. The sequence continues at coordinate 4,404,606 of NC_090805.1, forward strand.
TTAGTTATTTTTACTAGACAAGTATAAATATTCTTTTAAGTCTTCATATTAGAATGAGCCTAGTTTGAAGATGGAAAATCACTTTTTGTGTAGATTTATGGAAATATTATCTCGTATATCTCAATGAACCCCTCTTGGCTACTCTTAAGTCACGTAGTTTGATTGAAATCTAGTGTGAAGAAACCCTACCGGCCTACCCTGTATTTAAGAACCAGGTTCTTGAACACTATACAAGATAATTGCTATAACAAATCAAGACAATAATTGCCACACAAGTTTTTACTAATTTTAAGATTACAACTTAGTTAACAATCAACTTAACTCTAAAAACTTCTACTCTTTCGATTTGCTCTAATCAAAACTTCTACTCTCCAAGAAGTCAAACTCGCTTCTTGTAGATATCAAACTCACTTCTTGTTTACAGAACTCATAAACTCTCTCTTTCACTCTTTCTGGACACTGATTCAAATTAGGAATGAATGTGACACAACAAAGTCTTTAACTCAAGAATTTCTTTGCTCTCCTTTACTCGGACTACCTTTGTCCCTCACAATTTTCTCTCTTTTATCTCAATTTGTTGTACTCTGATTATTTCCCCCTTTTTGATTCGTCTTTTTTGTTTTCATTATTTGTATTGACTTGAATTGCTTCTGCATGGGGACTTCTCTTTTTAATAATCCTCTTTTAACCTGAATTGCTCTTGTACAAGGACTCTTCTTTTTATTTATTTCTTTACTAGTATCTGGAACATGCGTTGCACGTTTGTCCCTTAATATTTTTATTTTAAGTTTGTCTTTATAAAGTTCAATTATATATTAAGAAATGCAAAAATTAACAATTTTAGTTATGATTTAATCTCAAATGGTATGAATATGTCTATGAATAGCTAATTATTTTTTTCAGATCAAACAACTTATTTATTGAAGTAGTTTACAATGAATTTTTACTCGAAAAAATAATAAACAGATGTAAAAGTCTTTGACGAAAGTAGCAAAGCCATGAAGAAGAAATAAATGCAATTCTAGTCATTGCTGAAATCACAAATAAGATTCTTTTTCTTTTGTGCTTATATGAATTGCATTCTTCTTTTTTTTTTAAAAAAAAAAAATATACAATAGTATTTTTCTTAATGAAAATAGAAAAAATTGATGAACATTATTCTCATTTTCGAATATCTTTTGATCTTTGTTTCCATAAGATGAAAAATTAATTATATGAACCAAAAGATTAATTTAAAAAATTGGGATAAATAGTTCTAATTTTAAAATAATCATTCCGGTTTTATATCAAACACTATATTGCTAAACATACTAAGATTGAGGCTTAAACCACACATACATATATATAAAAAGGATAGATATACCTGGAAAAAAAGAATCTCTAGCAGAATGAGAATGAATGGAAGATGAGAGCAAGAAAACTTATTGTGTACCTATATAGAGTTTTGTAATGTAAAGAATATGAAAAGATGGAGAAAATTATATAAACATTGATCAACAATAACTAAGAAAAATATGCCATGAAACGTTTTTGGATTGTAATCAAGGAGCTTATGACTATCTATCTTCAATCTTAAGTATTGAATTTAGTGTAAAGCATTAAGTGCGGTTGGAATGAGTTTAACTGCAGAAACTCAAAGGATCATTAATTAAAAAAAAAAAAAACTGGTTTGCTATCATTATTTATTTAATTTTCAAATTTTGTAAATGACATTTTCTAATTTAATAAATAAGTGAAGGGCATTTTAGTAATTCAACTTTAAACTCAAAACCTTCCCACTTATAATAATATATGATTATTTGATTCCCGCCTTTATCATCCTCTTTGAGTCTCGAATTTAGAATGATGAACCTGGTTCATATTTTGTCATCATCGAAACAAAATCATCTATTTGTGAGATCATCATAGTAATTAGTGCATTCTAATTGTTAGATTATCCCTTCTTCCTTCTTTTCTTCTAAAAGTCTATCCTCCCTCATTTTTATTTCTTCATCACATCCTTTTTATCTTATCTAATCTTTAATTAAAAAAAAATAAATTAATATATAGTTATTGCATCTAGATTCATATCAAATTGGCATCACAACTTGAAAAAATAATCGTTCCTACAATTATAAATCCTTAGCTTTCTTCTATTATAGAAAAAGAAAAAATCTAATCTGAATTTGAAACATTAGTCGAATAGCTGTTGTAGGAATTTGTTGAAAATAATTTTAAGGGATTAATATGGAATACGGAAGCATTTGGAGTTGGTTTATATTAGATGATGTGTCAAATGGACGGGTTAGTTTGATATAGAAATTGAGTTGGATTATTATCTACCAAGTATTTACTTTGGGCTCATATGAATAGGACTCAAATGAGCTAAAAATTGAATTGGATTATGAACCGTCCAATTTAATTCACTTAATCTCAATAATTTTAGTATAACTTACATAAATCATATAGTGTAAGATCTAAGTTACATGCTGTCCCACTCTTTTCTATTTTACAGAAATCTCTTGAAATATTAGCCATTCGGATACATAATTGGCTATCTAGATACATTAATTCTACCCTACATTAAGTGTCACTTTATTGCGCCAAAACAAAAAATCAATATAAACATCTAATTAAATTCTATAAATTTCGGTTACATTTCTTCTAACTATCAATTAGACAATTGCTGTATTAACAGAACGAAGAAATTCAAAATTCAAACCCTTCCCCCTATTCGTTGGAAAAACCTTTCAAAGTGATGAAGAGATACAAAACTTTGATGCCTGCAATTGTGTATGTTGAAGGTGCATAAAGGGACACACATGCTCTTAACGTGGTTGAATCGAAAATTGACGATTCCTGCTACATACAGATAACAATGTATATAGTTGACACAAATAGTTCAGATGTGAATGTTAAATAATTGTATAGGGATAAAGCTACTCTAATGATTGTAATGACAAATTCAAACAAATCATAACCTTAATTTTCGAGCTAAAATATCTGATAACAAAAATATGTGCTTAGAATTATAGTGTTGTAATAAACATTTGTTTTTACTTTTTGAAAAAGTGTTTGTTAATATATTAGTCATGATACATTGCTAGTTACAACTTGATACATTACTAGTTTGCCATATATGTGTTGTCCTTTTATATCTGTATATTACTGTGTGGTTATTATAGACTATCATGTACATGTTAATTCACTCTTCTTATTTTTTGTAATGCATTATTATAGAGACATAAGTAATTAAGAAACACCTTTTTATTTTATTTTATTAAATATGTTTATTTAATATATTAGTCATGATACGTTGCTAGTTACAACTTGATACATCACTAGTTTATCGCATGTGCGTTGGATTTTTTGATCTGTGTGGTTATTATAAAGTATCATTTGCATGTTAATTCATTCTTCTTATTTTCTGTAATCTATCATTATAGAGGCATGAATAATTAAGACACACTTTTTAAAATTTTTTTTGAATGTGTTTGTTAATTACAACTTGATACATTATTAATTTGCTGCATATGTGTTGAATTTTTGAATTTGTCTATCAATGTATGTTTATTATAAAATATTAGGTACATGTTAATTCATTCTTTTTTTTAATATATCATTATAGATGCATAGGTAATTAAGACACAAAGGTATGAAATATATCAGTTAGTTGATGTGTATCTTACACATATAATTTGTTGTGGACAATATATGTATTAGCCACTAAATGTATTTTTGGTCCATTAAGAATACTGATAATAATGTATCTTGAACTTTTTTTTGAAATGATACATGAATTAATGCTTCTTTAATGTATTTGGTACAATTACGATTATGCATTAGTGTGCTTTTAGTTGGAGATTGAAGATATTTGTAAAAGAAATTCAAATATATTCAAAGTGATGTATTTCAATGTTGACCATAAAGGATTCAATGTCGGATAAGGATGATTGATCAGTTACAAAATGCATTTTGGAAGATTATCTTGCCACCAAGATACAAAAGGATGTTTGGACGACCAAAGAAAAGAAGAAAGAAAAATTCAGATGAAAAACGAACCACAAACACAAGTAGTTGTGGGCATTGTAGATAAGAAGGTCACAACAAAAGAATTCGTACTCTTTTTTCAAAATAGAGTTAATGAAGTTTTTATTTAGAAAATGTGATATTTTAGATTAGTAATTTTCAAATTTGTAATATTTCAATTTATAGATCTTTTATATTACAAATATATATATTACAAAGTATTATTATCTTATTAATTCCTAATACAATGAATTGAAATGTTACAGTTTTCAATTTTATCTATGAATGGTAATAAATTGTACACATAGTAAAGTTATATAAAAGTTTGAGAATTCGATACAAGCTATTATGTTTCAGATACATTAGAAGTAGAAACATTTTTTCTGATGTTGAGAAGAAATGAAAAATTTTTTCTTCTAAAAAAATAGGAGAAACAAAAATTAATTTCTCAAGATTAAAATATCTTTATCATATATACATAATTACCAAATATCTCTTATTAATTAGTTAGCATATTTCATAATTTTGATTAACTTTTAATTTTTTGTTTTTATATAATAAATTATATAATTTATTTTATGTTTATATATTATTATTGTATATATTATGCATTATTTTACACATTATTTTGCAGAAATAAAAAAAAGATAAAGATAATATTTTTGCAAGATAAGAAAAAAATAAAAAAATAACAATTATTTCAGCCACACCAAAAAAATACTATTGAAAATTTAAATTATATACATTTTAATTTAATAAACTTAAAATTAAATTTTATTCAAAATATTTGAAATGAGTTCTTTCTATAAAATAATCTTAATACTAAAAATGTATTAATAGTTATCATTTTTTTATAATTTGACTCTCAATTTTTTTTTTAGAAAAATGATTGGCCAAACACAATTTGCTTATGAAAACAGTTTTTAGAAAAATCTTTTTCAAAAAATGCTTCTAAAAATAAGTTATTTCTAATAACAATGTCAAACAGACTTTTAATTCTACTCATCTTTTAATACTTTAAGATATTTTAAAATTAAGCGGCTATACATGTCAAAAAGAATAATAAAAATGAACCAAATAATTACTTTAAAGGGGGTCCAAAAAATAGGCCCTCTGAAAAAAATCACAATTTTATCGTCACACTGACTATACTTAGATTTATGTAGGCTCATAAAAAGATAGCACATTCCCAACCAAAAAAATTATTCACTCTCACGGTGTAAGGGTGGATTAATATAAGCCATCACACCAAACCCCATTTTGGTCTTGTATCCTAAACTTAAAAAGTTTATTAAAAAAATATTAAATTTAATTATGAACCACACGTGGCTAACAAAATTCACAATGTCTTCTTTCATGAAATCTAACACTATTTTCTTTACTTTCTCTAACAATTTTTTTGGCTTAAAATAAAAATGGGTATTACTTCAATAGAATAATATTTTAAAAGAGAAAAAATATTAAATTTGTCGGAGAAACTAGAAAAATGGTATCAAATTTTATGCAGTTCTTTCTTTGAAGCTAACAAAGGTAAATTTTGTTAGCCATTAGGGTCTTTAACCCTTTTTTATAAATAAATCGGTTAGGTTTAGGGTAAAGGACCAATATGAACATTTTTGGTCAAACATAAAGGGCCATTTCAATCAAGTGAATATATTCCGGACGAAAATGAACATATTTGTTATACATTAAGGACTATTTGAATCAAGTGAACTACATCAAAGACCAAAATAAACCACAACTCATACAGTAATGAGTCAACTTGAGCTGCTATAGAGGAGGGAATTACGAAGAAACATGATACACCACAAAGAGCAGTTAATACCTATACGAATAGTAAATCACATTATCAAGTTACAATTACTAGTGAAGGAGATAAAGTGAATAATGGAGATAACAAAAGTAGTGAAGATGTGGAATCACATTCATTGAAACAACAAGGAAGTTGACTAATGAGGCACAAAAATAAATTAAAAAACATCTTGGAGAAGGATTTAATAGAAACTATCATCACTATGGAGGCAAATTCTTCAATGCAAATGAACATCAATACTTTGAAGCTTTTCTCTATAGTAGGATTTTGTGACATCAAACTTCTCTTGCAAATTGTTCAGGAAAAAAATGGCTTTTTTGTAAGAGAGGAATTGCAAATTAACATCTTACAATCAAACTGAAGCATAATGATTGAAGAGAAGAAATTTTGATCATTATACTATATGCAGCCCGCATTGCCAACACTAGAAGGGATTTATGGGCGTCTTTAGTAGATATCGTGGAACATCATAGTGATTATAGTTAGTTGGAGGTGACTTTAATGTCATTGTATCTTGGAAAGAAAAGTTGGGTGGTTTACCTGTTTTCTTCCAAGAAACAGAAGACTTCGCTAATTGGTGGAATGGAAGAATATATGAGGCTTGTACTTCTAAAAGACTGGACATAGTTTTATGTAACCAACAATTGTTGGATGAGTATCCTAACATTCTAGTGAAACATCTTATAAATAAAACATCAAATCATTGTCCTATGGAAGTTCAATGTTCACATAATAATAGTATGATTAAGAAACCCTTCAAGTTTCAAAACTTTTGGGTTAAACATGAGGAGTTTATGGAAGTGGTCAAGAAGCATTGGGTGGCTGATTTTGTACGCAATCCCTTCCATCAAAAACTTAAAAAGGTGAAAGGAGCTTTGGAGAAATGGAGCAAGGAAGCTTATTGAAATATTTTCCAGAAAATTAACACTCTGGAAGATTGAATTAGAGCCAATCATCAAAACAGAGAAATATTACATAAATCACAATGTTAATAACAATGTGTTTTGTACGCTTAAGTTGCACAGGGTTCTTCGCAATGTAAATAGCACTAGTATTATCACACAAGATAGGAACCCTACCAACTTTCATGCCAAAGTCTAACAATTGTTGTTTAATCCATAGCAATTGAGTACAACAAGATCCAACAACCACGTATTCAACCTCTACAGTAGATAAGGCCACAGAGTTTTGTTTCTTGGTGGAACAGGATATCAAACATGTTCTAAGGAAATGAGCCATATCTGTGATGATTTTTCTGTCAACCAAGTATCCAGCATAATCGACATTTGCATAACCAACCAGATTGAAATTGCTTTCTTTTGAATACCAGAGTCCCTAATCTGTAGTTCCTTTGAGATACCTGAAAATTCTTTAACAGATTTAATATGAGATTCTTTGGGATTTGCTTGAAACCTGGCACAGAGTCCAACACTAAACACAATATCAGGTGTACTTGTAGTAACATACAAGAGAGACCCAATCAATCCTCTGTACAACTTCTCATGAACATACGTATCGGTTTCATCCATGTCTAGCTTAGTGGTTGTAGCAATAGGAGTATCAAATTATTTTGGCGTCATTCATGTTGAATCTTTTGAGCAATTCTTTCACATACTTCAACTTATAAATCAAGGTACCTGTGGGAGTTTGCTTGATTTATAATCCAAGAAAAAACATAGCTATCCCATCAATATTCATTTCAAATTCTCCACTCATAAGTTCAACAAACTCTTTGGTTATTAAGCTATTTGTAGATCCAGAAATTATGTCATCCACATAGACCTGCACAATCAACAATTCCTTTCCATTTTTTAATGAAAAATAGTATTCTCGATTTTACCTATGGAAAACCCATGATCTAAGAGAAACTTAGATAGCCTTTCATACCATGCTCTTGGAGCTTGCTTCAATCCATACAAAGCTTTATCCAGTTTGTAGACATGATCGGGAAACTCAAATGTTCAAATCCAGGTGGTTGGTTTACATATACTTCTTCTTTAAAATATCCGTTCAAGAATGCACTCTTTACATCCATTTGATTGAGAGTGAATTATTTAAACACAACAAAGGCAATGAGTAATCTAATAGCTTCAAGTATTGCCACAGGAGCAAAAGTCTCATCATAATCGATTCCTTCTTTTTGATTATATCACTGAACCACCAATGTTGCTTTCTTTCGAGTGACTGTTCCATTCTCACCCAGCTTGTTCCTATACACCCATTTTATTCCAATTATAGTTCTTCCTTCAGGTGGTGGAACAAGATGCCATACCTTGCTTCTTTCAAATTGGTTATGTTCTTCTTGCATTGCTTGAATCCGATCCTGATCTAGAAGATCTTCCTTCACCTTTTTGGGTTCAACCATGGACACAAATTCTTGAAAAGCACAGAGGTTCTTTAAGCCTGACCTGGTGGTGATTCCAGAGGTGAGATTTGTAAGAACATTATTAATAGGATGTGATCCTTGATACTTGTAGCCTTTTACAATCAACCCTTCAGAGCTAGCAGCATTATCTACATCATTTTGTTCCTCTGACTGACCAGTATCTTGACTTACAGTTCCCCCTGACTGTATTCTTACTGACTGTTCAACAGAGGGAACATGTTGCTCGACTTGTTCCTGTCTGTGCTCCTCAATTTCATTGTCACCCTGCATGTTATTCTCAAACACAGAGCAATTTTCATCAAATACAACATCCACACTTTCTTCAACACATTTTGTTCTTTTATTCAATACCCCAAATGCTTTACTATGTGATGAATATCCTAAGAATATTCCCTCATCACTTCTTGCATCAAACTTACCAAGGTTATTTTTACCATTATTATAAATATAGCATCTGCAACCAAAAGTCCTAAGGTGAGAAATATTCGGTTTTCTACCTTTGAGTAATTCATAGGGAGTCTTCTCTAAGATGGGGCGTGTCATGCATCTATTTACAATGTAACATGCAGTACTAATGGCTTCAGCCAGAGATTTTTGTCAAGATAATTGACAATCATCATTGTTTTGGCCGTCTTCTATAGTCCCGTTTGTCCTTTGAACTACTCTGTTTTGTTGAGGGGTTCGGGGAGCAGAGAAATTATGATCTATACCATGTAATGAACAATATTCCAGAAATTTTGCATTTTCAAATTCTGTTCCATGGTCAGATCTCATGGAAATCAAGGATAGTCCTAGAGTTTTTCTATATGTTTTTATAAAAATAGAAAAAGTCTCAAAGGACTCTTCTTTAGAAGCTAAGAATAATGTCCAAGTAAATCTAGAAAAATCATCTACAATGACAAAGACATACCTCTTACCTCCTTTGCTTCTTACTCTCATAGGTCCACATAAGTCCATATGAATCAGTTCAAGGCACTTGGTTATACTTACCTGATTCTTTGGCGTGAATGATGATCTCACTTGCTTCCTTCTTACACATGCACCACAAAAGCTGTCGTTTTTGAATTTGGTTTTAGGTAGACCTATAACCATATCCTTTTCTAATAATTTGTTCAATTGTTTCAAGCTCGCATGCCCAAGTCTTTTGTGCCATAGTAAGGGATCATTAGCAATTTCACTAAGTCACTTCAGAGTTGTTCCAGGCATTCCTATGATATTATCTTTGTATACATTTTGTATCTTTTGGTAGTTAAAATGACCTGTTTTGTGTCCAGCTTCTCAACCCTGCAACCTTCAAATGTAAAAATTACTTTGTTACCTTTTTCACATCAGTTGAGAAATTCTAACAAGATTATGCTTTAGCTAATCGACATGATTTACTTCCTCCAAGGCTTTGTATTCAGTTTGTCCAATATTTCCAACTCCTAAAATTCTCTCTTTCTTTCCATCTCCAAATGACACATTCCCCCCTTTGCATGCAGTGAGGGAAAGGAATTGATGTTTGTTTCTCGTCATATGCTTTGAAAAAGCACTATCCATGTACCAACTTCCTTCCACTTTTACCTGCAAGCATTTTAAAGATTAGTTTTAGGAACCCAAACAAGCTAGGGTCCTTTTTAATGATAGAAGGGATGAATGAGATTGCTTTTTTCCCACATTGGCAACCAATTATTATTTTTGATTCTCTGGTTAGTTTTGACATAATTAGTAGCTATTTCAACATTTTTATTTCTATTCTTTTTGGCAACATGACATTCAGTAGTTGGGTGCCCAGTTTTTCTCATAAATAGCACAAATCAGTTGTAACAACTTTGTCTTTATTAAAGCCAATATCTTCTCTCTCATTGTGATTTATCTCACTTAATTGATTGAAAATTCTCGATGAGTTAGTCCATCTATTCGCTCTTTCAAGCCTTACTTTTATCTGAGATATTTCTAAATTTAATTTTCTCACCTTTTCCTTTTCAGCAAAATAATTACTTTTACAGTGATTCAACTCTTTCTCATGGTTTTCTTTTGTTTACTCATTTTTCGTTTTTCAGTAACTGTTATTCTTAAGATTTCAGGCTTAAGATCCAGGTTTGATGACTCAAGCTTTTCAACATATTTCTTCAGATAGCTGTTTTGTTTATCAGTTACAGTTTTGCTTTAAATTCCATGTTCTCAAATTTTTGATCTGCAAAAGCTTTAAACAACTTATCTCTTTCATATTTTAATTCTTCAAGGTCATCAATTAACCCATTCATCAATCCAATTAATCTATTTTTAGAAAATGACTGCAGTTTTTCTTTAGGATCAGTGATACTAACCTCAAAGTTATCATCATCTTCAGTATCTGATTTGCCCAGAGTCATGAATGTTGTTTCATCTACTTCATCATCAGATTCTCCATTTCCTGAACCCCAAGTAGCTACCATTGCATATTCCTCCTTTTTCTTTGAATTCCTTTCCTTTTCCATTCTTTCTTTCTTCCAATTAGCTTCCCATTCCGGACAATTCTTAACATGATGATCCATTTTTCCACACTTGTAGCATCCATTTTGAGATTTATATTTTACCCATCCTTTTTGATTGTTTCCTTCTTTTCATCTCCATTATTATTTTGAATATTTCTTAAGGTTGCTTGCCAGAAAAGCCATTACATCTCCAGAATCTTCTTCATCAGAACTTTCAGTGCAAATGTTTTTTCACGAAGCATCTCTTCATTTTTTAGTTCATACATATTCATCTCATAAGTTCTGAGATTTCCCACATGTTTATCAAGTGTCATGATAGATATATCTTTCGCTTCTATTATGGTAGTTACTTTCACATCCCATTCATTTTTAGGAAGAATCCTTAGCACCTTATCAACTTGCTCTTCAGTGTTGAGAACTTTTCCCAGTGATGACAACTCATTTATCAACTTAGTGAGTCACATAATCATTTCAAAGAGAGGATCACCTTCCTTCATCTTGAATGTTTCATATTCAGTAAATAACATGACTACTCTGAATTTCTTTACCTAACTTGTTCTTTCATGAGCATTTACCAGTTCATCCCAAATTTGTTTAGCCGTAGTACAGTTCAAAACTCTGTTGTACTCATCTTGTACAAGACCACAAACATGAATGTTTTTGGTCTTGGAATTTTTCCAAAAAGCAGCTAAATCTTCCGTAGTGAAATCGATCCTTACCTTTAGTACTAAAACTCCATCAACAGTATTCATAGGAATGGTAGGTCCCATAGTTATCCTATCCCACAGTTCATAATCATCCGCTTGAATGAATTCCTCCACGTGTGCTTTCCACCAGCCAAAGTGAGACACCATTGAACATTGCGGGTCTAACAGTGGATTGCCATTTGATGTGACTGATAGGTGGTGCAAAATTCATGAATTCTTGATCTATTCTTAAGTGATTAACTTTGACAAGAAAACCTGCTCTGATACCAATTGTTATTCTACACGACCTAGATTGGTTTACATTTACTAGACTTTTGTTAAGAGAACCAAGTCGCCTAATGTGTTTCATGAAAGTGTTAAGACAATAAAGTAATAACACAATATTTTACGTGGAAACACCCAGCTGAAAAGGTGTAAAAACCATGACCTGTTTCTCAACAGGATTTACCCCAAATTCACTAAATCAATTACGAGCCTCAGGCAAAGATTAAGATTACAATAGTTTATCTAAACTAAAGATCAACTACTTAGTCTTAATTCTACCACACACCTCCAAGGTATGTGTTCCTAATGTCTTCGAGTTTCCCTAAACTTGAAGACTAAAATCCTAAAATCATTTTCTATCTTACTAATCTACAAATTACAAATTCTAAGAAAAATTCCCAGATCTGTTTTTCTGTGTTGCTTTATCAGTAGCACTTCAGAAATCAATCTCCCAGTATTTTGCTTTGTAAGTGCATGAATTCAATGAACGCCTCTCCTTGTATTTTTGCTTATCTTCTTGAAGTCTTCTATTCCGTCAAGGACTCCAGTTTGTTTTGACTTCAATGAACACCTCTCCTTATTCTTATCTTATTGAAGTGAAACTCTATTATAAGATAGAAGTATTTCTTGAAAATGTTTTTCTTGAGCCAACTTTACCAACGTGTTCCATGTATTCTGTCATTTATCAGAACACTACATATTCCAACACAACCAGATCTGTCTAGATATTTATACTTGGAGGAGGAATTTTGGAGACAAATAGCTGGCATGAAATAGTTTAAACAAGGGGAAAGAAATGCTAAGTTCTTCCATGCTTATGTGAATGAAAGAAGAAAGAGGTTACGGTTGACTAAGATTCAAATATTTAGAAGGAGAATGGATAGAGGATAAAGAAGAGGTAATGAATGAAACAATCAAATTTTTTCAGTAGCAATTCACAGAGAAAATAGAGAACTTTGATATTCTAGATAACATTTCAAAAATGGTAAATGCAGACAAAATGAGAGTTTAAACATGACGAGGAAGAAGTCAAAACAGTTGTACATGGTTTAAAGTGGTGAAAGATCTAGTGGTATTGATGGTTTCATGGGTTTCTTATCACAAACTTATAGTCTTACTAAAGCTCCGTGCAAAACTTGACAACTTACTCACTAATCTTTCAAGATTTTGTAAGCTCAAGTAAGACTTTTAGACTAAGATCACTAAGAGAATGAAAAGAAAGACTTAGAAAGCCTTGAAGGAAGGGTTTTGTATTGCTTCTGGAATGCCTACAACTTGATTGATCCCTTGCAAATGAATGACACCTCTATTTATACTACTACCTAGGAGATAAAGTGTAATTAGTATTTACTTTAGAATTCCCTAAAGTATTTACACTTTGGTCCCTTTTTAGAATTGTCTACATTTTCTAGGAAATTCTAAAGCTTTCCTAGAAAATATCTAGTCCTTCTTCTAGAATTCTCCAAAGCCTTCTTGAAATATCTAAGGCCTTCTAGAGTTTTCTATAAATCCATCCTTAACTCTAGATTCTTCTGCCCCTATCCGGATGAACAATTTGACTGTGAAGTGGCTGGATGTGACACTCTCCCCCACCTATTGATGCGACGACCGCGTCGTATTTCCATTGCATAGGCATCCGAGTCTTGTGTATGCGCAATCAATAGTCCATTGACTCGATCAATGCCCTCGTGCAACTTCCTCATCTGCTTTCTTATCTTTTCTTACTCGGTCTTATGATCTACCTCCTTCCTAGGAGGCAAGCTCCTCGACGGATCCTTTGGGATCACGACCTTGTTATTTTCTTTAACCCTCTTTGTGTGGTAAGTTTTAGAACCCTCAAAATGAACTAAGATAATTAGAGAGTCACATGTGACTTAAGAATTAATAACTTGTTTATAAGGTGTGTCACAACATGAAATGGTTTGTTTGATGAGGTTTGAGGTCCACATCAATATTTGACCAAGACGTTCGGAAACTAGTCGTTTGTATGTTAGTGTGCCTTTATATGTTTGCCTTGTGTTGGAGTGTTGTTTAGAGCCTAAAATGATAGGGGGTATCCTAGAATATAAATGTTAGTGTGAAGGGTCGAAAAGTACGGGCACGACTTCGCAAGTACCACCCTAGTGGTCCTTGAGAAGGACCCAAAGGCTGGCAAAAATCTACCAAGGCAGTGTCAAACCACGCCTATGATCGACGCCTAGTGGTTGGATTGACGCCCCATTAAATGGGGGTGTGGTTTCACACTTTGTCGTGGGAGGTTAGCTCCCAAATGAGGGAGTCTCTGTTACAATCCACGGAGTGCAGGACGGCCTCGTCAATCCATCGATGCTCTATCATTGAGGTCATCATTTGGACCTGCAAGTTTATTGTCTAGACACAACCAACCAAGGGGTGAATTAGGAAATTCATGCCACATCCCAATTAAAGTATGGAAGGTTATTTTACCTATTTTTGGGTATTATAAGTTATTTAAAAACATAAAAATCCAATTTAGAATTCATTTTTCAAATCTAAACCTTCCCTCCCAAATATGATTCTCCAAAAAACCTCCATTAGAGACCAAACTTAAGATCAAACTAGGGGGATGGATTCCAAGTGTTTTATTATACAAATTTCGTGGCTATTCTTCTATTAAGGTATGGTAACACTTGATCCTTAGTTAACCTTTCTACCAAAGGTTTTCCAGATGTGATTCTAAGGTCGAAATTCCTATCTTTTAATCTAGCCATGGGTTCATTGTCAAACTGATTTCAAAGTCATTATAATGTTTAATTGATGTTTAAAAAATGGTTTAAAGATTAATTTCAATGTAATTCCTTTAAGAACCCTTAATCTCCCTAATATCTCAATTTAGCCTATAATGTGGGTCTTATGTTCTTGATTTGATGTTGATTGAATTGTGATTAGATTGTAATGTATGATTTAATTCTATTTCTATATATATAAATTGATTATGAATTGTTGATAATTGGTCTATGGTGATCATAGCTGGAGAATTGGTAAGTTGACCAAAACTCCCAATTGTAAACTTGGACTTAATGTTGTATGGTATTATCCATTTATGGTGGCGGTATTTACATTTTTGTGTATCTATACATGGTGTGATCATGGCTTTGAAGGAATTAGATGTATAGTGGATTGGTATGGTGGTTATCATGATTATGAAGGTTTTGTGTAGTCTTCAATTCTAGTATCATGATCTAGGTGTATTGCTAATGTTAAGTTTATGTGAATGATGTTATTAGGGTTAGGTATGGTCTACATGATTAGTGTGATAGTATACATTGTAGAATTACCCCTACCTATGTAACCCAATATGAATGTGTGATCATATGCATATTAGGAGACTTCCATTCAAATGTTGAATATGTTCTTGTCTCCTACAATGTAATGTGGTTTTGGGTCTATAGTCCCTATTATTCTATACGTGGGTTGTTCATGAATGGAGGGATATGGTATATGTGTTGTGATCCTTGAAAGGTGGTTTACTCCATATCAATGTTTTTGCTCTTAGGTGATCATGATTACCAATATGTACACACACACATCTCATGCATAACTATAACTGTAATATGTTCTTGATTCAATTGAATGAATGAAAGTAAAAAGATGCATCTTAACTGGGATGACTTGAGAGGTGTACTAGTGTAGGTAAGGAAATGAGACTTCACTTATACATTGCATACGTGGACCTTGAGGGAATATTTCTTAGGGTGGTTTCTACATATACATAAGTTATGAATGCATGATTAGTCTATGAAAATGATGTATATGAGAAGATGATAAGTGTATGATTATAAGGGACTGAAGTGATCCTCTTGTGCATATTATTACTATGTTATGATGGAATGTATATTACTAATGAAATATGATCATGTGGTGTCTAAATGTGTTTATGTCAAAGAATTCCTCATATATGTACACATACATGAATATATGAATAAATCATATTAATGATAATCTAGTAAATGAGAGTCTCATGGATGGTTTCCTAAATTCTACTCTATACTAGACTATGTTATGATTGGTGAAAGAATATTCTGACATGAAGTAGGTTTTGACGAAAGGACATTCTCATCATTAACTTATGAGCTATGTACATGTTATATAAGGAGTTAATCTCTAAATCCTATCTTATGATCTAATGTTTAATAAAGACTTAAAGCCTTTTCAAAAAGGAAAAGTTAGCTTAGCAATGAGTGAACTTGGCAATGAGAGGTATCCCTACCCAAAAATAAGGTAGGTTTATGATGTATAACAAATTTTGACGCCGTTGCCGGGGAAAGTGGTTTTTAGATTAACTTTAAGAACAATTACTGAATTTTAGTCAACAATTTCCCAATTTTACTTTTTTCTTTTGTTTTTTGTTTGTCTCAGGTCTAGCTCTAGTGTATGCCATGTACACGGAGCCAAGGAGAACCAATCGTACAATTCAATCATGAACTTAAACGAACACTCCGCAGAATGAATGACCAACAGAATCCCACAAATCTAGGTGATGGGATCAACCTTCATGTTCCTCCGCCAGTTGATGCTCACAACCAAGTGATTGTGGAGAACCTTGATGATGGTACTTTTAGGAGGCAACCGCCCATCCCACTCCCTCAAGAGTTTTATAGGGGCAACATTAACATCATAGACTCTGATGGGCCTCTTGTCCTACCTCCTTTACCACAAGGTCACACATTCTTGGTAACTAGTAGCTTGATGGAGATGCTCACAGCCACATGTTTGTTTCAGGGCTACCATCTGAGGATCCACATGCTCACATCGCCAAACTGATGTCTATTTGTAAGAGTTGTGTAGGGAGGCCAGACTTGGACATGGACGTCATCGTGTTAAGAGTGTTCCCTTTTTCACTGACGAGAGAGTCCATAATATGGTTCACTAAATTGCCCTATAATTCGATCTATACTTGGGACCAGTTGAGGGATATGTTCACAGGATGGTACTACCCGGTGTCTAAAAAGCTCAACCACAAATATAGAGTGAACAACTTTGTGGCATTGCCTGGAAAGTTAGCAAGCAGCTCTTGTGTTAGATTCACCTCATTTGTGAGAAGTTTTCCAAACAAACACATTGATGATGAGTCCTTGAAAGAGTACTTATATCAAGGGCAAGATGATAATAATAAGGCAGTGATTGATACTATTGCGAGTGGTTATTATGGCGAGCACATCTATGCAAATATCGCGGAAAAAGTTTGAGAAAATATCCAATAATAAGGCTTGGAGCATTAGAAAGTCGGGACACTGGGAGAAACACCTTTATAGTGCAGACTACACACAATCCGGCCGCAGATAAGATTCGTGAAGAGATGACTCGAATAAGAACTGAGCTCGGATTGGTATTGAAACAAGTCACTGGAGGTGCAGAGAAAGTAAATGCAGTGAATTATTTGACTAAACCACCACCGCTAGCAGATGAATATTACTATAAAGAGAATTCTTATGTAGTGAATGAGCAGATGGAGGGTTTCCGACCAAACGCCCAAGGCTCCAATTAGGAGAATTGGCACCAAGGTCAAGAAAATCAAGGTTGGAACTATGGGAATTACAACAGAGAGGGACATTATGTTTGAGATAGAAACTACAACCACGATAACAACTTCAAAGGGGGTAACTACGGTAACAAAAACAATCAAAATGGGCCCTATGTTCCTCCTCAAAATTGGGAAGTTGCTCCTAGGGATGGTGGAGGTTGTATGGCACGATTTCAAGATATGTTACAAAAGATGATGAGGAGATCTGATGCTAATGATGAGCACACCAAGGAGTTGAAGGGTGATTTGGCTAATATAGGGGAAAAAGTGGAGGCACATGCAGTCTCATTCAAGCATCTTGAGTTGCAAATGGCCAAATTATCTACTACTGTGAACCCACGCCAACCGGGTACTCTTCTTAGCAATACTATTCAAAATTAAAAAAATGATGGACATTGCATGACAGTCACTACTCAAGGGCGTAAGCAAACCATTGATCCATCTATGCTATCTGTAGTAGAAGATGAGGTGACAAAAAATGATGACGCAGTGGAAGCTAGTGGGTGAGTTGGTACACAAAGTGGTGAAAAAATTAGATATACCCACAAAAGGTTATCCTCGTTCTTAGACTACCACCACCATTCTCGCAAAGATTGGTGAAGAAGAATGAGGATGATAAATATCGGCGTTTGATTAGTATGTTGAAATAGTTTCCATCAATGCCCCTTTGATAGAAGCTCTTGAACATATGCCTAGTTATGCCATGTTTATGAAAGATACGGTTATAAAGAACAGATCGGTAATTTGAGGATGATGACCGAATGCAACATTGTAGTGCTATCGCTACAAGATCTCTTGTGCAAAATAAAGAAGATTTGGGCGCTTTCACTATTCCATATACCATTGTTTGTTACACTTTGCTAAAGCATAAATCTCATGCCTCTATTAATTTATAAGAAACTCGGTTTGGGTGTCCCAAAGCCCACTGAGATGCGGTTACTGATGGCCGATCGAATAGTGAAGAGGCCTATTGGGATACCCCATGATGTGTTAGTAAAGGTGGAGTCGTTCATATTTCTGGACAATTTTGTGATTCTTGACTTTGAGGTGGATTTTGAGGTGCCCATTATTCTTGTGAGGCCATTCCTTGCTACTGGTCGCACCTTGGTTGACATGGAAACAGGGTAGATGAAGTTTAGGCTAAACAATGAAGAAGCAACTTTCAACATTTGTAGGTCCATGAAGCAGAGTGGTGAGCTCCAAACGGTATTTGATATATCCTATAAGGTTGAGAGTACGTCTGAGGTACAAATGAAAGAGCGCCTTGGTGTTGAGGCACAAGCGGCAGTGATCATGAATTTGAGAGTGTTGGTATTGAAGAGTATGGTTCGTTAGTTGCGGCACTTGATCAGGTGAATTTTGTTCAAACCAAAGAAATTTGAGTTAGATATGAAGCATCGCGAGTCTCCACCTGCGAATCCATCTATTGAGAAGGCCCCAGAATTAGAGATTAAGGCTCTACCACCTCATTTGAGGTATGTTTTCTTGGGAAGAGATGACACTTTGCCGGCAATCATTGCATCAGATTCAAATTTGGAACAAGTAGAGTGTCTGGTAGAAGTGTTAAAGAGGTTTAAACGAGAGATTGGTTTGACTATTACAGACATTATTAGGATCCCACCCGGTATTTGTTCACACAAAATTTAACTCATGCCCGATCACAAGCCAAGTATTGAGCACCAAAGACGTTTGCATCCACCTATGCAAGAGGTAGTTAAGAAGAAGATTATTAAGTGGTTGGATGTAGGAGTCATATATCCTATCGCAGGTAGTAGTTGTATATTCAATGTTCAGTGTGATTCCAAAAAGGGGATTCACAGTGATTCCTAATGAGAAGAATGAGCTTGTTCCAATGAGGCTGGTGACCGGATGAATAGTTTGTATGGATTATCAAAAGTTGAATGCATGGAATGAGAAGGACCATTTTCCTATTCCATTCATGGATCAAATGTTAATAGACTCGCATGAAAAGGATAGTGTAGTTTTCTTCATTGTTACTCGAGTTACGATCAAATCTTTATTGAACTAGAGGATCAAGAGTAAACCACTTTTACTTGCCCTTATGGGACATTCGCATTCAAGAGGATGCCTTTTGGGTTGTGTAATGCTCCAACTACTTTTCAGAGATGTAAGATGTCGATATTCTCTGATATGGTGGAGGAAAATATTGAGGTGTTTATGTATGACTTTTCAGTTATTGGCGACTTTTTTGATCGTTGTTTGAGTTACTTGGCCGAGGTTCTCAAAAGATGTGAAGATTGCAACCTTGTGCTAAATTGGAAAAAATGTGACTTCATGGTGAAAGAGGGTATTGTATTGGGCCATCACATCTCAGAGAAGGGGATAGAGGTTGACCGAGCAAAAGTTGAGGTTATAGAGAGACTTCCTCCACCCATCTCTGTAAAAGGTGTCAGATATTTTCTTGGGCATGCCAGCTTCTACCGGAGGTTTATTAATGATTTCTCAAAAATTACTCATCCTCTGTGCTAGTTACTTGAGAAGGAATGTAAATTTGATTTTGATGAATCCTGTCTGAAGGCATTTGCAGAGTTGAAGGAGAAGTTGGTGTCAGCGCCCATAATTATTTTCCCAGATTGGAGTACGCCATTTGAGGTGATATGTTATGTAGTGGGGTTGCTCTTGGTGTGGTATTTGGACAAAGAAAGGATAAAATCCTCCACCCTATCTATTATGCTAGCAATGCCCTAAATGAAGCACAAAAGAACTACACTGTGACTGAACAAGAGCTCCTTGAGGTGGTATTTGCTTTCGAAAAATTTTGCTCCTATTTTCTTGACATGAGAGTCATAGTGCATACTGATCACTCTGCTTTGAGGTATTATTACAAGAGTTTGATTTTGAGGTGAAAGATAAAAAACTGCCTGAAAATCAAGTTGCTGATCACTTGTCCGGATAGAGGATGAAGCTATGCGGGAGTTGGGTGAAAATGCTGAAATTAATGATACTTTCCATGGCGAGCATGTATTGGATGCTTCTCATGACTTGATTTCATGGTTCGCCAATTTTGTGAATTATCTGGATAGTGATATAGTCCCATCGGACTTGTTCTTTCATTAGAGGAAAAAGTTCATGCATGATATGAAAAAATTCTTTTGGGATGAGGCATACTTATACCAAAGTTGTGCTGATGGGCTTAATTCGCCGTTGTTTACCAGAAGTTGAGATGCTAAGTGTTTTGGAGGCATGCCATTCCTCGCCTGTGGGTGGGAATCATAGTGGTATCCGGATTACCCATAAAATTTTGCAGTGCGGGTACTATTGGCCAACAATTCACCAAGATGATCATGAGTTCACCAAATCATGTGATAGGTGCCAAAGAGATGGAGGAATTTCGAAGAGGCAAGAGCTCTCTTTAAATCCCATTATAGTAATTAAGTTGTTTGATGTATGGGGTATTGATTTTATGGGCCTTTTGTGAGTTTTCATGGGATGAAATATATTCTTGTGGCGGTGGATTATGTGTCCAAATAAGTGGAAGTACTTGCAAACAATGAAGGGAAGAGTATCACCACATTCTTGAAAAAGAACATCTTATCCACATTTGGCACACCTAGGGCCATTATTAGTGACGGGGGATCCCACTTTTGAAACAAGTTGTTCAAATTGCTATTGGAGAAATATGGGGTTCGCCACAATGTAGCCATTCCGTACCATCAGCAAACTAGTGGGCAAGTAGAGGTGTCCAGTTGAGAAATCAAGCAGATCTTGTCGAAAATGGTGAATGCTAATAGAACGGATTGTTCAAGGAGGCTTGATGATGCTCGTTGGGATTACCGGATTGTATACAAACCCTCATAGGTATATCTCACACCAATTTGTATATGGGAAGGCTTGTCACTTTCCAGTTGAGTTAGAGCACAAGGCCATGTTGGCGATGAAGAAGTTGAAGATGGATTGGAATGAAGTAGTGGATCAGAGACTTAATGGGTTGAATGAGCTTGATGCGTTTCTCATAAAAGCATATGAAAGTTCAGCCCTCTACAAAGAGAAAATGAAGAAGTACGACGACCGAAAGATTGAGAAACGCAAATTAGCGGTTAGGGACTTGGTGCTTCTGTTTAACTCTATGCTGTGCTTGTTTTCCGGGAAAACTCAAGTCCAAATGGACTGGTCCATTCTTGATCACTTAAAGTGTTCCCACACGGAGCGGTTGAGATGGAGAACAAGGAGGGTGTAAGGTTCACAATAAATGGGCAAAGAATCAAGATCTACCTAAGGCATGCGAAGAGTGACCAAGAAGTGGTTGACGCATATCACCCTGATGAGGTCTGAGTAATCAAGGATCTTGTGCGTGACACGACGTTAAATCAAGCGGTTCTTGGGAGGCAACCCAATGTGTATCCTCTAGCCAACAATAGGTTTTCTTTTCTTTGTAGGAATGTTTGCATTCTTTTGTTTTGTTTTGTTTTACTCAATTTCATGTGTTAATTTTTTTTTGGTATGTTTGCTAGAGAGTAGTTTAGGGTCCATGTCTAAAAAAGGGTCTAGAAAACACAAAAGAATGGCTTAATGGGTGCTTAATGTACAAGGACCAAACCACAAGAACTCTGTAGATATTATTCTGT
Source organism: Solanum lycopersicum (assembly GCF_036512215.1). Taxonomy (NCBI): domain Eukaryota; kingdom Viridiplantae; phylum Streptophyta; class Magnoliopsida; order Solanales; family Solanaceae; genus Solanum; species Solanum lycopersicum. The sequence continues at coordinate 4,426,368 of NC_090805.1, forward strand.
GCACAGATCTAGGACCAACCGACAGGACGTCGTTCAATCGATGGACCGTCGATGGTGTCCGTTTATCCCAAGTATGTCTTGAAATTTTGTCTAAAGTTAGGGCACAATCGATGGTCCATCGACAGACTTATGAACCGTATACGGGTACCATCAGTTCAAAAAAACCAGTGACCCGACCAGCTATATTAGAATACATCTATTCAGTTACCCCCCCCCCCCCCACATCTTTTTAAATTCTCTCCCAACCATTTCCCTCCCCTTATTTTCTCCTTTCTCCCTTAACTCCCTCAATATCCCTTCCATTTTCTTCCAAAATTATCAAACTCTCCCAAACTCCCTGAAATCCCAAAACCCTAATCCCCCCGTTTTCTCCTTCTCCTTTGTGTGTTCTCTGTTCAATGTTTGAAGGCGGGCACGTAGGTTGGTGCTGCAAGATCACCCACTCATTCACTCCACTACAGTTTACAGGTATTTCATTTCCCTTTTCTTAATGAATTCTCATTTATTTGCTTGTGGAATCAAATAGATTGTATGTGGGTCTTGACTTAGGGACAAAATTACATGTTAAACTTGTTAAAATTGGGTTCTATGTCCCTTAGAATGATCAAAAGTAAATGGGTTAGGGGTGAAATCTTTATAAATTCAATATTATTGTTGATTTTACAACTTAGGGCTTGATAGTCTCGTAGAATCGATGATCGAAATTTGCAAAATCAAAACCATAAGGATGACAAATTAGTCTTATGCTTGTTATTACATGTTGGGTGAACTTGTGATGTGATTGAAATTTTCTATTGTGGGGTTAAAACAATGTCCTACAAACCTGCCTCTGACCAACAGAACGAGACCCCATCTACAAACCGTCAATTGATTGATGGACCATCGATGGGGTCCGTCGATGGCTAACATCTAAATTTGCTTAACTTTGGAAGGACGAAGTGGACTACAGTCTATCGATTAATTGATGGGCCATTCCGCAAATCCGTCATTTCTGACTGAAACTTTGATTCTTGAGATTTTCTGAATTATTCTAAGTGTCAGATGATATAAGTGGACAATGGTTCATTGATTGATCGATGAATCGTTCTGCACGTCCGTCGTTTCTAATTGAGAGGTTTGTGAAAGGTTGACTTCTCAAATTTTCTAAGTGTCAATCGACAGACACTATCGACGGACCGTCAATTCATTGACGGTCCATCGATAGTGACCGTATCCTGATCTGCAATTCTGCACTGGCCTGGGTCTTGTGTATCCAGGCCCTGTTTTGATTATTTTACTTGTGTAGTTTTATTACATTGAGACTAACAACTTGTTTTTCAGGTACTTATGGCCCCAAAACCGGACATCGTCTATTCTAGGGGGAGGTCCAAGTTTGTGGCTTCTTCCTGACGGTTGATAGGTATGTCAGATGATGAGTAGGATCCAGAGTACGTGCCCCTTGGCACCTGGACCCCTACACCAGTTGCTAGAGAAACTCAGGGCACCCCCGAGAAGATGGCGCCTAATGTAGTTATTGCCTCCTAGTATGATGAAGAGTGCACACTAACCGGCACACCGTCTGGTCGGCCTTGAGTTCTGAGGGAGCATCTGGCTCCGAGGAAGCTTCAGGTTCAGTGTCGGTCCACTCTACATTGTCAAATGAGTCTACTTCCTCTGGTTCCTGACCACAAGGATCCAGTCTCCCAAACGTGCCTGCCTGCAATGCCTCGTCTGATGAGGCCCAGAGGTAGAAGTCTGCTCCAACATCCCAGCATGAGGTCCCTGCCTCGGTTGCTGTTGAACCCAACCAGTGGTGCATCGATGACCAGTACCAGGTATATAGGGATGCCAAGTTGCTAAACGATAAGGGGGTGATAACTTGGATGTTGACAATCGAGTTGCGAGTTCTTACAAGGATCCTACACAAAGTCTCTAGGGTGCATAACTTGTTTACCTGCCACCGTCTCGAGTGGGTGGCGAGTAGTGTGGGGTCCTACAATGAGGATATTGTGCAAGAGTTCTACGACTCATATGTAGCGGCTTTCCGAGGTGCTTTTGATAAGTGATTGAACCTCGGTAAACAAGCCCCACTCACAGATGTTCGAGTTCGGGGCTGCCAGGTGGACATCTTTTCTCTGTCCATCCGTTGTTTACTATATGGTAGGTCCACTAATGCCGCGAAGATTCTCTCACCCCAGAGTTAGACTATAGGTGGGACGTGGTCAAGAATGGCCATTTTCAGGGGAGCAGAGATCTGAGAAAGTCCACCAAGAGGGGTGTATTGCACAACAAATATCCATCGACGGTGAGGAAGCATACTGGGGTAGGACCCCAGAGGCCTTATCAAGAAGGCTAACCTAACCTTTGTAGCCATGTTCTTCTAGCTATTGTCTGCCACCGTCTATCCCTGCGACTGCTGATAATATACTTATCTGGGATAGATCGGTCTTGGTAGCATCTCTAGTATCCGGGTAGGAGATTGATTTTACGAGGTTGTTGATCTTCGCATGAGAGGGCTTTTAAGTCCTCTACCACTTACCCGTTTGCCTGTATGATTTTTCATTTGTGCAGAGATTCTAGAGTGCCCATTTGGCACAAAGATGTCCTACGTACTCCTATTGGGACAGTGGATATCAGTCTCATTAGGGATGTGGCCAATGTGGTGGAACTACGACGAGGTCCCAGAGTTGACTTACAGTCGCTGAGTGAGAACTTCGCAGCTATGGTAAAGCAAGCCCAAGCGGCTGATCCTAACACTTTAGAGACTACTGATACTACCCCGACTGGGAGTGTCCCTGGCACTAGTAGGGCACCTAGTTCCTCCCAGTATACATGACCATCAACATCACTAGTCCCGGTTACTAGGGTCCATAAGTTAGAGGCCGAGATGGACACCTTGATGCATCACATCTAGCCTTGGATGCAGAGATCTATTGCCGAGGCTGAGGACCTTATTGATAAGAAGGTGTCTCAACAGATGGAGCGACAGATTTAGGCAGTCCACCAGTGGCATGATGCGTTTGACCTGAGAGTTCTGGAACACCCAGCCCCCACCATTGATTTGACGACTCTTCAGGAGGCTGTGGCAAGTCTGCGGGCAGACGTGGATGGTATACTTGAGATGAGGGGACTCTAGTCTGATAGCGCACCTGTGATCTCACGGAGGACACAATTCTTGCTGCACTACTCGCTACCACCGTTGCACCACCGCCTGCGCCACATGAGCGTGCCAAGAGGCACCGTTCCAGCCATACCAATGATGGTAAGGATGCTCCTGCTCGGAAGAAGGAGCGGACGAATTTGAAGGCTGCGAGGAGAGCCTCGTTTCTTGATGAAGAGGCCCGTCAGATGAGGGCTATATAGTTGGTTGCTGGGGCGTCTAGCTCCGGAGTGAAGGTTGTTGAGAAGAGCACCACTGAGGTTGTAGATAATGATGTGGGGACTATTAAGGGTGTACCCACTGAGGGTGCAGGTTTGAGGAAACCGGACCCGCCTTCTTGTTGTTTTTTGGTGCTATGCACCTCTGGTTTGCTTCACCTACAACACTATCTTTATATTTCTTATGCATTGGGGACAATTGCATGTTTTTTTGGGGTGGAGTAAATGGAAAGTGAGCGCTAGAATGAAGTCTAAGTATCCCAACTCACGATTCTCTCTTGGTGGTTTTCTGCCTGTGTTCTTTTGCTCCAAGAGACTAATTACTTTACCGTTAAATATACATGTGTCGTAACTTGTACAAAGTATGAAAGTGAAAAATGAAGCATGATTGATAAACTTGAATAATATCCCGTTCTAAGAAAGTGATTGCATTAATAGGTTTAATAAATGTCGAATATTGGCTCTAATCATGACATAGAGATGCACCCACTGCATGGTCCTCACTCTAACACTCAAACTAGGTCATCAATAATCTGATAGTGTAATAAGGTGTCAAGAGAGTATGAGGAGATTTGATTGTTTCCCTGTTGATACCTAGCTAGAACCTGCCCTGTTGGTCCTGCTAAAGGAATCTGTGTTAGACAATTAGAAAAGGATCATAGGCCCGTGTTCAAATTAGCAAACATCTAGATTAAAGTGAAGTTTAGCCGAATGAAATTGTTATCACTTTTTGATCCAAATAGTTTGAACCTATAATAGACCTTTCTTTTCTTCACCAACTCAACGTCCCTGGTATAATGTATTGGCCCTGGTCCCTCATTGGACATGTGCACCTCAACTTAGGCCAAAAACATAAGTTGAGGGTGGCTAATGCAGAAACTGACATCGCCTTTGCCCTGACCCAACCTTGGGTAATGTGTATCTCGACTCATGGTAAAGCCATAAGTTAAGGGTGGCTATTATGATTGATGACTCGAAAAGTTAGTATGGAAAAGAGTAATGTGGAAAAGAAAAAGGGACAGTGAACAAGAGAAGTGAATATAAAAAAAAGAGAAAAAGAGTGTTGAAAAAAATGAAGTAAGAGTCACTTCCACAAAAGAGAAAGAAAGGAGAAAAAAAGGCAAAAATGACAAGAAAAGTAGGGCATAATAGATAATGAAAGAGGTAGGACGCTTATACGTAATGTCAAGGAAGACAACATGTCACTAAAATTTACCCATATGTACCATACTTGACCTTGAGCCCACGTTACAAGCTAAGAAGGTCCTATCGTAATCCTAAGAGTTTAATATGGTGAACTTAAACTCTTAAAATAAGGGAAAGCCTATGGTGCCAAGTACCAACTAGGGGTGGATTTGTTTTAAGCGTGAGGGTTAAAAAATGATCCTTATACTCAAAGATAAAATCTTGTGTGAAAGGGAGGATATCTTTTGAAGTGAGAGCACTAATTGCAATATCAGAAAGTTGGTACCTTGGTGAGAGACTAAAGAGTAGAGATGTCTGTGCATGGTGAGTCTGTGTCGTGGTCTAATCCACATGGGTAAGCCTATCAAGCCTAAGAGAATAAACATGCACTAAAGCAATGAAAAAAGTTAGGATTGATAGCCATTGTGATTTCAGAATCTTAAAAGAGGATACTTGTGTACAAAGTGTTGTGTTGAGTCATGGTCCGTCGCTTGAGGACAAATAACAAATTTAAGTTGAGGGTGTTGATGTAGCTTGGTTTCACGGTACTTCCAATGATTTTTCTTAAGATTGGTGTGTGTCTAGAGCCTTTTTGTAGTAATTTTAATATGTTTTTGTCTTTGTTTTGTAGGAAAGTTGTCCAAAACTAAAATGCAGAAGGCTGTGAAGAATCATAGAAGAAGTGAGCCACGAAGGCCCGTCGTCCCATTGACGGTCGTCGGTGGTGACCGTTGATTGGAGGTTCAGGCATTTGGAAGCAACTCGGGGAATTCGTACTGAGTGTGGGTCTATGGAAGGATAGACGGTCTGTCAATTGATCGACAGACCGTCCTGGCAAAACGTTGATGTGTTCAGAGAATGTCCCAGTACCCGATGTTGAAGAAAAGTTAAGTACGGAACAAGGAGAAGGATCGACGAACCGTAGGTGTATCGATGGGCCGTGTTGTTGGTCCGTCGATTGGATCAGAGAAGATGCAAAGTGATGGTTCAGAAAAGAAGCTAAGTATGGACCGACGGAGGCAGTTGATGATCCGTCGTTTGAACGACAGACCGTTTGTGGGGTTTGTCGATTGTAGGAGAATTTTGGACAAACTTTCCTTATTTGAATTCCTTTTAATTTAGGACTCTGTTTAATTACAAATAGGGTGAAAAACCTCATTTTTGGGGTTGGATTCTTTTACTAATTTCATACTTTTGTTCTTGGAGATTATTTTTCCACTTGGGCATTAATTCAAATTTCCGGATTGGGCTTTTAATATAATTGTGTGATTTCAAGTTGAATTTCTGGATTTTCTTTGAATTTGTCAAAGTAAGTTCATGACTTATTATTTATCAATTATGAATTGTGTTTTTCGAAGGACGGGTAACTAAATCCACAATCAGGGTTGTGGGAACCATGGATGATTAACAAAATGAACCTAGCTAAATAACAATCCTTAAATAGGTTATTTCATGCATCGTTAATTCTTTATTGTAGAAGTCTTTTTAGCGACTGCACGCGTTAAAACTCGTCTTATTGCTACTTGCCGGACCAAGGGGGTAGTTAATATGAAAATAATTATCGACATATATTTAGTGGATACTATCTAATAGGCTAGTTTCGATTGGTGCGATGTAATAACTAAGCCATACATCGAATATGATGCTTAATTGAAGTAAAGGTAATGGTTAGTAACTTCGACACACGTAGCCGGACTAAGCTACAGAGTGAAATTCTCTAAATGCCGGACCAAGGATTTAAAGATACATAACTTATCACTTTGCATGCAAAATACTAGGAAAGAATTGTTATATCTAGGATCATGGCGTTATGAACCTATCAGGATCACTTACACAGTAATTTCTCTCACAACTTGATAAACACTAATAATTCACTCTTGCTACTTGTTTGATTTCACAAAATTACAACACTCTTGTTTCACAAAACCCCCCTGTAATTACTAGTTTTTGGAAAGGACTTGACTAAATAGAAGTAATCGTACATTAAAGTTAAGTCTAAATCATTTTCCTCAAGGGATCGACCGCAACCTAATAGTTGGGTTCTTTACTTTATACTACGGCTTATACTTCTTTAGGGAAGTGTAATTTGAGCGTATAAGTTTACCAATGTGGTGTCCCTTCCCAAAATGAAAGTAGGTTCACCCGATGTTCTCATGAGGTGGAAACTACAATGCTATTTAGCATAGAAAGAGTTTCTAGTAACAACCTTCTACTTCCTTAACTATTTGCCCCCATGGGAACCTTGCAAGTGGGTTCACCTAGATGCTATAATGATGTTAATGTTCTACCTTGGCAAGTAGGATGCCCTCTTTTAGGTGTGAGGGGATGAAACCGGATTCCATGTTTAGCTCACATGGTCTAATGTCGGTTAAGGCTCCCAAATATAAAATGAATAATAGAAGTAAGATGATGAACCTAACTAGCACCACCTTAGGGATGTTGCTTAGTGTAGGTGAAGGAATGGGATTTTACCTATATATTGCATAAGTATCTCTTGAAGGTAATTCTACGAAGGAGTTCTATATGTATATGTATATGTATCTTATGCATGGCATGATGATGTTAACATACTTGTGGTAATGATATGTATAGCATTGGTATTATTGTCTATATGATGAAAGTCTTACTTAATATGTATGCTATTAGATATACTTGTTATGTTGATGAAATGGACTCTCTATATATGCAATGTTGTCGAGTACTTCACTATGATGATATTGGTAGTATTGACTTGCATGTTATCTTGAGATGTTCCCAAAGACTAAATGGATTATGACCATGATGTAATAAATGAATGAGTTTCTATATGATGGTATATGAAGTATGTTATTCTTATGTCTAAGGTTAAATGCATGTATTGTGACTTGCTAAATGTGATGTGCCTAAGTCTAGGGTAACTTCAAGGACACTTGGTGTGAGTAGTATTATGGGATGCTACTTGTACATTGCACTAGTTTGAATTGGGGTTGCATTATATGGTGGTTGTTATGTGACGTATGTGTTTCATGATATGTTATGTCTTTGTGAATATATATGCTTAAAATGCTGAAGGTTGTATGAATGTTCACCTTGGTGAACTTAAGGTGATACTTTGGTATGAATGGTTGAATGCGACACTATTCATGTATTGAACTAAGTATTTTCTACGGTTGCTTTGGGTTAAAAGTAAGGTAAAACAAAGGTAATGCTATGAAGATGTTGGGTATGCCTTAAATGTGATGTATTGCTTTATGTGTGGTTGTGAATAGTGTCCATGTATATATAATGTATGTGAACTATATTGTGCTTATTGTATCAATGTTCATCAAGTATTACTATACTAAATGACATGATGCATGATATCTAACTAAGACCTCATTTGTTTGCACTTTTAATGAGCGTCTGAATCTTAATCAATCAAATTTGTCTCATTTAGTGTGTTTGTTTTTTTATGACCGAATCTTAATTATTCAAATTCAGTTCATTAAGATCATTTTTTTATTTCCTTATAAGCGTCTTAATGAGTCTGAATACATCTAAATGAATCAGATCCGTAACACACTCTTAACACCATTCTGACTCAAAAATAAAAATCCTATCTTAATTCAACTATATAACAATTACTCAAAAACTTTTTTTTCTTATTTAATTAATGTTAATTACATGTTTACCGTTATAATTTTCTTTATTCTTACTAACTTAATATACGTCTTTTAATTTCATAAATTAATCAATATATTTGAATTGATAAACATTTCATGATATAATATTTAGCACGGTTCCTATTAATAAGGAAGTATTAATTATTTGATCGATAACAATAATAAATCTCCATTATAAAATAAATTTTTTTCATAAATATTATGTTACTACTCTATATAAATTATTTTACATTGCATTGTATTAGATTTTCAAAGCTTTTGAGTGCAAAGAATATTTATATTAATGATGTAACTTAATTTTAAATTCTTAATAGATAAATTATATTACTTTGTTATGATAAGAATGTTCATAATATTATTTTCTATAAAAATGTTATTTTACTAAAATGAGATTTTTATAATATTTCATTGATATAGTGTTCAATTTCATATATACATTCAGATATTGAAAACAAACAGTCTCAATAATCTAATATTCAGATTAAGAGAAAACATCTTAATATTAAGATGTTTATTCAGATTTACACATCTAGATATTAATACATATCTTAATATTTAGAGTTGTATTTAGATTCTGACGTCTTAATCTAATGGAAACAAATGAAGCCTAAATGTTCTCTTTAACTCACATTTTTGCATGGTTACCATACTTAGTGCATTCTTATACTTATACCATTCTACTTCATTTTTTTCACAAAGTGTAGGTGGTGATGGCTAGAGGATCTTTCCTAGAATAAAGAGCTTGGATAACTATTCCCAAGTTCAGGTGTGTCCTTATGATTCAAGGATCTTCATTTCAAGATGTTACTTAAGTTCATGTAATAGTATACATTATTCTTTTAGGTTGTTAAGGTTCGTGTCTCCCTTCTATTCTATTGATGTTGAGTCTAAGATGATAAGACGAGACTTAGTGTCTTCACTATGTACTTATGATATTTTATAAATAAAGTGATGTCTTAGAATTATTTTATGCTATGAAAAGTTTTAAATTTTCCACTAAAGTTTTATGGAAATGCGATTAAAGATGTCTATCGGCTTGTATAAGACCCCCGAGAGGTCAAGTACGCCATGTTACTTTTAGGGGGTACTCCCTGTTCGTGACAATAAATACCTTTTAGCACCATTGTCTTCTTTTGAACTTGCAATGATAGTTCTAAACATCAAATCCTTCTTCTTACGGTTTTTCTCGAGTTGCATGACCGTTAGTCAAACTTTTTTTCCGTCTTTGGTGCCTTAACCAAGGGAACCATGCATGATTCTCAACCAGGGGAACCATGCATGATCCTCCTTGCTCCATGACCAAGAGTTGTTGGAGGTACGAATCGATCACCGTGCAGCACTGCTGGAAGAATTCCTGCCCAACAATTATACCAAAGAGATCTAAACGAGCGACAATGAAATTGGTCTTAACTTTACACTCTCCTAGTGTGATGCTTACTCTATGCGTAACTTCATACAGGAGTCATGGTGCATTTACCGTCCTTAGTTGGCAGTACTTGGACTGTTACTTAGCCCCAACTTTGTAGCTACCATCTTAGTTATAATATTAGCCTCTGCACCCGTGTCGACCATAACACGAGAATATCTTCCATTGATTGTGATGTCGACATACTGCGCGTCATATTCTCTCGGCTTCCCCAGCTGCGTCGTGATGGCTTTACATACTCCTATCAAGCCCAAATGCGTCGTCTCTGCGCCTTGTCATTGCTCCTATGCATCCTTCTCCAGCCGTTCTCATAGGATAGCTCTACGACTCTTAAATTCCGGGCACCCTATATAGCCATGAGGCCCAGACCTTGCCTATGTAACAACCACTTCTTTTGGTAGTCTTTGTCTTTCTCTTGACATGGCTTTGATGTCCAAATTTTTTGTGATCATACTTATAGCTATCATACTTTTTAGGAGATGGCCGCTGCTTCTCGACTTTGCCACTATCTCCCGCACCATGATCATTAGTACCTCTCGTCTCCTGTCCTCCGACTTTATCAAACTTCTCATATATAAAGTCTATCAAAGCTTCGACCTGTGTGATGGATTTATCGATAGTATTGACTTTTTTGCGTTCCAGCTCCGTCCTAGCCCAAATTTTCAACCCATTCATGAAGTGGAACAACATATCTTCTGCCATGAGGTTAGGAATATGAAGTGCGAGGATAGTGAACTCTTTCAAGTACACTAGAATGTCGCATATCTGCTCAACTCACTAAACATGTGCTTCACCTCATAGATGACATTTTTAGAGATGAATGCCTTCTTTAACTCCACTTGGAATTTCTCCCAAGTGTCGATGGTGCAAAGTCCCTTCCTTATTTCCTAATCTTTACGCCTTCACCTATAAGACCCCAAAAATGAGTTAGGGTGTCTAGAGCCTCACATATGCCTAATAAGGTTTTTAAAATGTTAATTAAGTGTCTTAAAGCATGTATTATTTATTTAAAGTCATTTGAAAGTCAAACCTCCAATAACGTCCAAGACGTTCGAAAGTTAACCCTTGACACGTGCATGTGTGTCTTTACATGTTTTACGTGTTTGTTTTAGGTAAAACTGATGTGGAAGGTCTTTAACTAGTTAATGAGTATATTTACGATGGAAACGTCTGGGTACGACTCCACAAGGGCCTCAAGAAGGACCGAAAGTCTTCCGAGACTGTAATACTCCGAAAGTCTAAAATCTAATCTAGAGACTAACATATTGTAAGAGTTGTAACACTGTTTTAAAACCAATTATAATTAATATAAGTCATTTAGAAAGTTTTATAATCAAAACATCAACGAACGTCCATGAAATCCGGAAACTAGTTCAAGAGGTGCCTTAGCCTATTTGACTAAGTTTTAGGAGTTAGATAATGATAAAATTTGGTGGAAGGGTGTCTAACACGCATTAGAGTTGGATTTTAGGCAAAACACCTGGATTAGACTCCCCAAATACCAACAAAATTGAGGAGGACCCTTGCAGTTTGGCAAAAAGCTTCCATGAGGCAGTGTCCATCGACGGACTGTAGGCGATGCGCCGTTGGTGAATAGATTGGGCATTGAGGACTCCATCGATGATGAATTATCCAATTCCATGAGAATTTGTTTTTGTAAAATCTCTGACTAAAACCACGAATGTGTAGCACGGAGGCCACACTACCCATCGACTGACCTATGACCCGTCAGTCGGGGTCTAGTAGGTCAAGTCTGTGTGTGGCTGTTTTGTTTAATTTATTTCATTTATTTAGTTACATTGTTATATAGTTAATTAAGTGTTAGGTAGGTTCAATCAATTTCATTAAGGACCTATATATAAAGACTTAACCTGATTAAACTAGACCTAACTCTTATAATTCTCAAAACCCAATTGCTCTTCCTTCTCTTCTTTCTCTCTCCTAAAGAAACTCCATTAAAGACCAAGACAAGGAGGTTTTCTATGGATGAAAAGTATCAAGATTTATCCATCAAAAATATATGAGATTTCTTTCACCTCTGGGATCTCTTTCTCCAAAGTGTTCCTCTAAGTTGATTTCAAAAAAATGAAATTCAAGTGGGTTTTCTTCCAACACGAAATTGATCCTGTCAATTGATTTGCTTATGATTACTTTTGGTTATTATAAGTATGTTAACATGTATTATGAGTCCATTATACTACTATTTGATGTATTGACCTAGTTTTTAGGAAGATGACCTTTTCCCCTTAACCCTTGGTTGTGATCTTGAATTGATTGTATAGTATTGATACAATTGGCATAGTTAATGAGTGAATTACTATTATATGTTGTTTTTATTCCAATTTATGAGTATATTTGGATGTATGGTAATCCATTTATGCTATTTCATGATTAACTGACCTAGGTTGTGAAATAGCCATGGATTTGACCTAAGGCTCTAACCCTAGGCTATGAAATAGTGATGAATTGTTGTGTAGTGATTCAAATTGACTTCATTATTATGTTGATTATTATTTTATGATGATATTACATCCATTTTTGGGTTGAATTGGATGGGTGATGGTAAGACCTTGATGATTGCATTATGAATGAGATTGGGGTAAGCTTGTAATTCAATTCTTTACATCAATTATGATTACTTGTGATTAAGTGATGAAGTTGTATCGAAATATACCTTATGTTAAGATTGATAGGGTTTGTATGATGTTTAATTGGAATGTATTTAGTTATGGTTTATGAGTTTTTGGCTAAGATGTAAATGTTATAAGGATCGTGATAACTTACCAATCTGACTTATTATGATGTGACTATGTAAATGTGCCAACCTCACATGTATGAATTGTAATAAAAGGACAATACTCATGCAATTCTTATTGAGATATGATGATTATTATATAAGGGATAGAACCTATGACTTACTTTAAGCTATGATGATTAATAAAGGTATTAAGGACATTTCAAAAGGGACTCTAGCTTAGCACCGAGTTAACTAGAGTGAGGAGTGTCCCTTCCCACATAGCTAAGGTAGGATCACTAATGTACTCATGAGATTGGAGACTATAATACATGTATCATAAAGAGGGTCCCAACTACATCTCCTAGTTCTTGAACTATGTTTCCCCTATAGGAATACTAGCTAGTGGATCCACGTAAATGCTATGTTCATGTCTTGGTATTACTTTGGCAATTAGTCCGCCTTCTTTCGGTGTAGGGTTCCATGCCACCGGATTCCAAATTATCTCATGTGGTCTAATTTAGTTAAGGCAAGATGTTCCCAAAAGGTAAAATGAAGTAATAAAGTGAACTCTACCTAGGATGACCTAAGGGGTTTAACTTAGTCTAGGTAGGGGTATGGGACTTACCTATACATTGCACTAGTTTGTCTTGAGGGAAGTCTTAGAAGGATGTTTTTATGTATATTTATGCTTATAAATGTAAATGATATGTATATGATAATCTTACATGTTAATGATACTATATGATGTTGGTTTCACTTATGAACATGTTTTTGGGTCTCTATTGCTAAAGTATGATGTTAGGTACTCTTAATAATATGCTATGTGAAGTTGGACATTGTTAATAGTTCTTGTTAGGATTACTTGAGTGGGTAAGATTATGGGGCTTTGCTTAGTCATTGCACTAGTGGACTTAATGAGGGTTCATTAAGAATGATCTTGCTTTGGTTATGATGTTATGAACTTTGATACATGCTTGGTGATATTATAACTTGATGATAGAGTTGTCTTGATTATGTTCTCAATTATGTTGATATATATGTTGACTTGACTAGACTTAGTATTGTTTGTCTTGTGATGTACATGAACTTGACTTAATGATTGTGTCTTATTGATTTGTATTGGTTCTTGAATGTTCTTAAGGCTTTTCAAAGTAAGTTGCATGCTTTAACGAAATGTCCCTTTTAGCATGATTTTATGTTGTGTGTGCATATGGTCCGATATTTAGTACAAGTGATGTGGTAACACCATTTCTCCCTTTTCCCCAACATTTTTGGATCTGGTCATTGAAGGGCTTGTGACGACTTTTGAAATAAGACTTGGATTCTCAACCTCCAAGTTGGGTCCTCATCACTTCAAGGGCAATGCCATTTTCTAGCATTGGATGTATATTAGTCTTAAAGGCTCTTTGTTCTTTCTCTTTCATTTAAGCATCAAAAATTGTATAGCCTATATGCGGAATCTATTGCATTGATGTATGGGCTATGCCAAATTATTATACTCAATGTGAATATATATTATGTGTATGCGAGAGGTCTATATGAACGTCATGATAGATAGAAGAAAAGTTTTAAATTTTTGACATTGACAACCTATGAATGTAATGATGTAATCTAAGAGACTCGTTTTAGTCCTCTTCAAGGATGGCGAAGCCCGTTACGTCTAGGGGGTGCTCCTCGAATGTGACACAGACACTGCCTTGGCAGTGTCTACCTATGATCCTCAATCGACGGCCTGTAAGTTCACCTATGCCCCGTCGCTGGTCAGGCCTTAATTGACACTTAGCCTGGAGAAGGCGTATCCAAATGATAGACTCAAACCCAAACGACGGTGGTCGCCAACGACCCGTTAATGGGCCTAAGAGGCGTCGCTAGGTGGCGTCGATTCAGGCTGTGTCAACTGCCGTGCACACTGTTTCATTTATAAGGTGAATAAGAAATTCGCCCACTTCCTAACTTGACTCTATATGGTTTGTTTACCTATTTTTGGGTATATTAAGTTAGTTAAAAACATTAAAAGTCCATTCCAAATTTATTCTTCAAATTAGACTCTTCCTTCTCAAAAAGAAACTTTCTAGAAACCTTCATTGGAGATGAAGCCGAAGAACAACTTAGAGCTTGGATTCCCATGGGTTATTCATCAAGCATTCATGGTTCTCTCCTACAATAGGGTATGGTGATCCTTCATCTCTATATAACCTTTCATCTAGAAAATTCCTTTCAATGCTTTCAAAGAGATTAAACTTCTTCTTCTTCTTCAATCTAGCCATGGGTTCTTTTTCAAATTTATTTTAAAAGCATAATGTTAATGAATTGATGATTAAATACTGATTTGAATGTGATTTTCATTCCAATTCCATGTTGAACCCATGATCTCTCTCAAACTCAATTTAGCATATGTATGGGCTCTGTTATCTTGATCTTATGTATATCGAATTGTGATTCAATTATGTTAAAATTCTTATATCGATTGCCTAGTATGTGTATTGATGGTGAATTATTGATGAGTGATCCATGTGGATCAAGGTATGAATAAGATTAGCCTATAATGTAGTATCTTGTGATTTTCATGCTAGAATGATTGTTATGGGATTCAATTATGATGAATTGTATTTTTTGCTACCTATAATGTAATGTGATGATAAATTAGGTGTAATTGATCCAATGTGAATATATACAATTGAATTGTTAAGTATTGATCTAGATTCTTCTAGCCTATAGATTGATAATATAGTGTTCATGTTGCGATCTCAATTCTAGGGTAGATGAAGCATGATTTAGTTTGGGTAGTTATCTCTTTAGATACTTCTCTAGATGTATATTGTTGATGAATTATGATTGATAATCAAGTGAGGGGAAATTGGTGAGTGATCTATGTCTCCCCACTTTCTTGTGGATTGGTGATGTAGTGTATTTGTTAGTAGTATTATCTTGTAGTAGCAATGCATGATTTCGTTTATGTTAAAGTACACTAAGATACTTCCCTATTCTTGAATTGTTGATGAAAAATGAATATTTTTCAATGATGATCAAAGGTCTAGGAATTGGTAAGATTTCCTACTTTCTTTACTATTCTATAGTATTGTGGATAGAATTTGCCTTGGATGGAATTGTGTGGTATGGTCCACTTATGGTGATAATGTTTACTTCTTGTCAGTATATACATGTGTTGATTGTGTCCTTGAAGGAAACTTGATGTTCTATGAGTGTGTGGTTATGATGATTACACTATGTGAAGCTTATCCCTAGTTTCCTATTCTAGCTATGATCTATTTGTATTGTTAATGTTAAGAGCATGTGAATGGTTATGTTAGGGTTATTTATAGCTTCTGCTTTTGATGAAGTATAAATGATGAATTACCCCTTAACTACATACCGCTACATGAATATGTGATTAGCTATGGTAAGGAGTCTTGATTGCATGTATTGAAGTAATATTGTCTCCTATGCTATTATGTGTTGTGTAGTCTATGTGTATTTGTGAATTATGGTCCTAAGGGGGTGGATACCTCAATATGTTGTTGATAGCCATTATCTGATCATTTTTACTAATGTACATGCACTCACACATTATTCATGCTTACAAGTAGTATAGGTTCATGGTGTATAATGAAATGATATTCTCATATGCACTAATGTCTACTACTAGGCATGTAAAGCTTATGTAAATGAATTATGTTATGTATCCCTTAACTAGGATGACTTGATAGGTTTACTAGTATAGATAAGGGTATGTGTGCCTTGATAGGATAGTCTTAGGTTTGTGATTTAAGTACATGAATATGAATGCATGATTATGTTAAGGTAGGAACATGTGTGGTCTTAATGTGTTATGTGAAAGGATGCTCACATATATGTATACAAACACATATGTATGATCTAGTCAATGGAGGGGTCATGAAAGGTGTTCTCAAGGGTACCCTAAACCAGATGGTGCTTTACGTATGCTATGTCCATGTGAAAGGACTTATCACATGATTTAGGTTGATAAAATCTAATATATGACCTATGAGCTAAGCATATGAGGGGTTAAATCTCCCAATCCTACATTTTATAAAGTAAAGATAATAATGGATTTTCAATAAAGGGAACTTAGCCTAACACCGAGTGAACTTAGATGAGGGATGCCCCTTCATAATGTAGGAAGGCTTGTTCACTATAGTCCTCACGAGGTGGATAACTACAATGCCTCAATAGGCATAAAGAGGGTTTCCATAAGTATATAATTACGATTCCCCATTTGTCATAAGGAGGGTTTCTACATATACCTCCAAGTTCCATAAACTATGTTTGCCACATCGGATCTAGCAAAAAATATCACTTAGTATGCTAGCATGTGTTAATGTTATACTTTGGCTAAGTAGATCACCTTCCCTTGGTGTAAGGCTCTAAAACACAAAATTCCATGTTAGCACCCATGGTCTTATTGTAGGTTAAGGATATAGTTTCTCTAAATTAAAATGAACAATAGAATTAAAGAAAATGACACTAACTAGGATAACTTAAGGGTAGTTGCTTGGTAGAGGTGGGCATATGGAACTTCACGTATGCATTGCACAAGTAGCTCTTGAGGGAAGTTCTAGGAAAGTATTATGTATATAATTATGTTTATGTTTCTCATGCATGACATTGCAGTGCTGTCTACTTGTTGTGATGATATGCATGGTATGAGTCCTAATGGGTCTATATGATGAGGTTTCTCCTAATGTGCATAATGTTGGTCTTATTGACTATATGATGGAAGTCTTGCTTGACATGTATGAAGTTATCTTTACTTGCCTTGTTGATGTATGAAATGAATTATGTGCTTGTCGTCTCTTGATAGGTTTACTAAGTATGTTTGAGGTTATGGGTCTTCACATGTACATTGCACTAGTAGACTTAGATTGGGGTTGTGACTAAGGTCTTATAATGGCCTATGTGAAGTGAAAGCATATTTTTAAGTAGGTTATTATTCACTGTAATGATGTTGTAAGCCCTGACTAAAATGTGTCTTGTGATATGTTACACTTCTATGAATATATATTCGATTAGTAAGGTCAATGTATGAGTACTTTGTGGACTTATGGTGATGCATTGGACTAAGTACAACTAAAGGTTACTTGGTAAGTCAAGGAAATAAATAAAAAAGGGCTTATTGTAAAATCAAAGTGCTTATTGTAATTGTGTCAAGCTTACTGTAAATGAAATATAGTTACTGTAAGGTGATCCTAAATATGCTTTAAATGCAATGTATGACTTTATTATGACCATTGAATATGCCTATATGAAGTATGTGAATTGTAGAATGCTATTGTATCAAAGTTTTATGAGGTTTTTCACAAAAAGGCCTGATGCATGGTTTCAAGTAAAAGTTTCCCTTTTAAATGCATGTTTTTGCATGGTTGTCATATTTAGTGCATTCTTGTACTAACTTCATTATTCTCTACCTTTTTATACAAAGTGTAGGTTATGGATTCTTAAAGGATGTCTTTGATGGTGAACAAATTGATATGCTATTTGCAAGCTCAAGGAAAGGAATCCTTAAGTCAAAGGATTTCATAAGTCATGTCTTACTATAAAGTTATGTAATAATGTAGTTATGTTTTATATTGAAAGTGCCGTGTCCCTATTATACTCTAATGATTTTGAGTCTAGGATGGAAAAAAGAGACTAGGGTCTTTAACTATGTATTATGATGTTTTGTATATAATGGAAGTGATGTTCTAGCATATGATGTGCTATGAATATATTAAATTATCGAGTAAATTTACCTGTGAAAATGCGATGAATGATAACTATGGGCTTGTATAATACCTCCAAGAGGTCAAGTACGTCATGTTGCTTCTAGGGGGTGCTCCCCGGTCATGATAAACGTGGTATCAGACCATGACGTTTATGAAAGTTGTTTAGGGTCCAAAGTCTCATATTTCCACGTCTAGTAGAGTCTCGATTATCGGTGGTGAGTCTTGACACATCTATGAGTAAGAGTCTATAGGATGATAGAGTTTTCCTTCTTCATCAATATTATGTCATGCCATAGGGCTTAACTCTATAAGATCTCTCTCTCTCTCTCTCTCTTATGCTTTCTTGTGCGGTAGTATTTTAGATGTGATTTCTTGGATGAGATGGTACATCTATGCTTGAGGGAGAAAAGGTGAGTTTTGATGCTTATCTTGGTTTTATGGTTATATGAGTATGTGTGAAGGTGAGCCTTGATATATGTTGATGTGATGTCCTTTATAGCTATATATGAGACCTATGTGAAATGACATGTTATGTGAAGATTTATGTTATGATATGGTTATATCTTGTTAAACAGGTTGTTATAGTTGTATTGAGCTTCTTTTTGGATTGGTATGTTGTTGTATGATTTTGTATGATGATAAGTGTAATATTATGGTTTGAGCTTTACATTCTTAGTAACTACCCATGGATGATTGTTGCCTAAGTATGTGTTTAAATGGTTCATTGTTGGTCCTTGTATATGTAGAATTGGTTTGTGTGTTGCTTTTTTATACGTGTGATGCCTTCATAGTTGCCTTGTATTGATTGGAGCCTTTTGTATAGACTTGGTACTAGGAATGAAGGTAGTGTGCTTACCTTGTAGGGTTATGATGTGGGTTGGATTGACCTAGAAATTACCTTA
Organism: Solanum lycopersicum; assembly: GCF_036512215.1. Lineage (NCBI taxonomy): Eukaryota > Viridiplantae > Streptophyta > Magnoliopsida > Solanales > Solanaceae > Solanum > Solanum lycopersicum. Next base: position 4,445,339 of record NC_090805.1, read on the forward strand.
CCTTAATGTTGAAAGAAAAGAAAGAGGCCTTATGGCTAAGTCTCCTTTATTGTTTCCTCTAACGTTGCATGACTTTTGATGTTCATGGTATCGTTGAGACCTTATGTGGTTGGGTAGTATGACCTATTTTTAATGTTATGGATTTGTTCTAAGTGTTAGGCCTAGAGGAAATATGATGGTTGAATGAAGTTTCTCTTAAACGGGTTTACCATAAGTGGGGGATGGTTATGTGAGTAGTAAGGTTGTTGATATTTCTATCTTGTCCTTCTATGCTTATTTGAGCTTGAATTAAAGAGTATCTAATAGCTTGTTCATGATAGAAGTCTTGCAAGAAAGTATGAGTTGCATGTTCTCCATATGTTAAGTATGTCTTAAATGACACTATATTATGCATGTTTTTGAAGATTCTATAATGCATGAAAAAGGATTTTTGATTAAATTCATGTTTCCTCATGATGAATGTGCATCTTGATGTGTTAGTTGTGCATTAAAATCCATGAGATAAGGTAAGAAGCATGTTAGATGTTACCATTAGTGTGTGGTACTTTAAACCATCAATGAAAATTTGAGTCTCGTTGGAAATTAAAATGATGTGTCTCTTGAAAATTATGTTACTTTTATGGTTTAGGAAGTATTGATGTAGGCTCACTCTTGAAAAGTGAAGGCATGTCTAGCTAGTGTCTTTGTATGTGCCTATAAATTGATGTTTTTCCCAAATTGTTGCTTGTTTCTGAAGACTATTTCCATGCTAGGAATTGAGATTTTGTGAAATGACTTCTTATTGTTGTAAAGTCTGTGATGTGATTTACCATTTTGATTTTTTAGGAGGAAATTATGAGCATACCTAAGCTTAAAAGTTGAGAAATTCTCATTTTACAGTGAATTGACCTTTGTGCCTTGCTTGGGTAAGGACTCATGAGACATGTAAGTGTGTTGAGGAGAAGGAAATTCCTCCCTAAACATAACAAAGAATGGTATGGCTGAGTATGACCCTCATGACAGTATGCCTAACTAAAAAGAATCCATTGTTGATTTAACTGACTCAAGTCTATGTGCATTGAAGTATGAGTGCTTATTTTATTCTTGAGTGATGTTGAACTTGAATAGGTGTGATATAAAAGTTGTGGCATAATTAACACTTAATGAAATGACCATGTTATTATTAGGATAAAAGTGTTACTCCTATGATCATGACAAGACCCTTGATGCATTTTTGAAAGTGGGTAAATAAAGGTAGTGCTTGTTTGTGTTGCATTGAGTGCTAATTGGCTTAGAAGTTATATTCCTTGTAAGTTTGGTGCATTGAATTCTATGTGATGATGTTATGAATGTTGTAAGCCACTTTATGATTCATTGAAGTCCTTGTTGTGATTAAAGTGTTCACAGTGTCATTCGAGGATGAGTGTTCCCAAGTGAGGGATATTGTAACAAGTCCCTAATAAGATTTTTGATATGTTAATTAAGTGCTTTAAAACAAGTATGATTGATTTGAAGTCACTTGGAAGTGAAACGTCCAAGAACGTCCAAGATGTTAAAAAATTAGCCCTTGAGACGTGCATGTGTGTCTTGACTTGTTTTACGTGTTTTTTTGGGTGAAACTGATGTGGAAGGTATTTATCTAGTTAATGAGTATATTTAAGTTATAAATATCTGGGTACGACTCCCCAAGGGCCCGCAAAAGGCCTTCGAAGAGGACCCAAAGTCTGTCGAGACACTGCCTAGGCAGTGTCTACCTACGACCCTTAATCGATGGCCTATAGGTTTACCTACGGCTCATTGATGGTGAGGCATCGATTGGAACTTATCTTGGAGAAGGCTCAGCCAAATGACAACCTTATACCCAAACGAAGGTGCCACCAACGGCCCGTCGATGGGCCTAAGTGGCGTCGTTTGGTGGCCTCCGATGCTGGTTGTGTCAACTGCAATGCACGCTGTTTCATTTATGGGGCGAATAGGAAATTCACCCCACGTCCTAACCTAGCCCTACAAAGGTTGTTTACCTATTTTTGGGTATATTAAGTTAGTTAAAAACATTAAAACCCCATTCCCAATTCATTCTTCAACTTAGACTCTTCCCTCTAAAAAAGAAACATCTCTAGAAACCCCTATTGGAGATGAAGCTCAAGAACAACCTGGATCTTGGATTCCATACCATGGGTTATTCATCAGGTTTTTGTGGTTCTCTTCTATAATAAGGCATGGTGATCCTTCATCTCTAGATAACCTTTCATCCAGAGAGTTCCTTTCAATGTTTCAAAGAGAATTCATGATTAAACTTGTTCTTCAATCTAGCTATAGGTTCTCTCTCAAATTGATTTCAAAAGCATAATGTATTAGAATTGATAATTAGCTATTGATTTGAATGTGATTTTCAATCCAATCCCATTTTGAACCCATGATCTCTCTCAAACTTGATTTAGCCTATGTATGGGCTTTATCTTGATCTTATGTAAATCGAATTGTGATTCAATTATGTTAAAATAATTATGTCTACTGCCTAGTATGTGTTTTGATGGTGAATTATTGATTAATGATCATGTGGATCAAGGTCTGAAGGTTTGAATAAGATTAGCCTATAATGTAGTACCTTGTGATTTTGATGCTAGAATGATTGTTATGAGATTCAATTATGATAAATTGTATTAGATACTACCTACAATGTAATGTGATAATAAATTAGGTTTAATTGATCCAATGTGAATAGATACAATCGAATTTTTAAGGATTGATCTAGGTTCTTCTAGCCTATAGATTGATAACGTAATGTACATAATGTGATCTTAATTCTAGGGTAGATGAAGCATGATTTAATTTAGGTTGTTATCTATTTAGCTACTGCCCTATATTTATATTGTTGATTTAATTATGATTGATGATCAAGACTAGGGAAATTAGTGAGTGATCTATGTCTCTCTATTTTCTAGTAAATTGGTGATGTAGTGTACTTGTTAGTAGGATGATCTTGTAGCGACTTATGCATGTTCATTTATGTTAAAGTACATTTATATACTAACCAATACTTGAATTGATGATGAAAAAGGAGTATTGATCAATGATGATCAAAAGTTGAGGAATTGGTAAGATTGCCTACTTTCTTTACTCTTCTATAGTATTGTGGATAGAATTGTCCTTGGATGGCATTGTGTTGTATGGTCCACTTAATGTGGTGGTGCTTACTTATTGTATATATATGTGTGTGTTGATAATGGTCTTGAAGTCAACTTGATGTTAAATGATTGTGTGGTTATGATGATTATACTATGTGAAGCCTATGCCTAGTTTTCTATTATAGCTATGATCTAGGTTGTATTGCTAATGTTATGAGCATGTGAATGGTCATTTTAGGGTTATGTATGCCTTTGATGAAGTATAAATTATGAACGAACCCTTACCTACATACCCCTACATGAATGTGTGGTTAGCTATGGTTAAGAGTCTTGAATGCAAGTATTGAAGTTATATTGTCTCTATGCTATTATGTGTTGCGTGGTCTATGCTTCAATGTGAATTGGGGTCCTTAGAGGGTTGCTGCCTCAATATGTTGTTAATAGCCATTATGTGATCATGTTGACCAACGTAGAGACACTCACACATTATGCATGCTTACAAGTAGTATAGGTTCATGGTTTCTAATGAAAGGATGTTCTCATATTCACTAATGTCTACTACTATGCATGTAAAACTTATGTCTATGAAGTATGTTATGTATCACTTAACTAGTATGAATTGATAGGTGTACTAGTATGGATAAGGACATGGGACCTGTTCTATGCATTGTACATGTATGCCTTGATAGGATAGTCCTAGGTTTGTGATTTAAGTACATGAATATGAATGCATGATTATGTTAAGGAATGAACATATGTGATCTTAATGTGTTATGTGAAAGGATTTCTCACATATATGTAGACACACTCAAATGTATGATGATCTAGTCAATGGAGGGACCTTGAAAGGTGTTCCTAAGTGTAACCTAATTGAGATGGTGCTTTACATATGCAATGTCCATGTGAACGGACATCTCACATGATTTAAGTTGATGAACTCTCATCTATGACCTATGAGGAGTTCAATCTCCTAAGCCTACATTTTATAAAGTAAGGACAATAATGGTTTTTCAATAAAAGGAATTTAGTCTAGCACCGAGTGGACTTAGATGAGGGGTGCCCTTTCCAATGTGGGAAGGATTGTTCACCATAGTCCTCACGAGGTGGATAACTACAATGCCTCAACAGGCATAAGTCGGGTTTCCATAAGTAGATAACTACAATGCCCCATTTGTCATAAAGAGAGTTTCTACATATACCTCCAAGTTCCATAAACTATGTTTACCATATAAGATCTAGCAAGTGATATCACTTAGTATGCTAGCATGTGTTAATGTTCTACTTTGGCTAAGTAGAGCACCTTCTTTTGGTGTAAGGTTCTACAACACCAATTTCTATGTTAGCACCCATGGTCTTAGTGTGTGTTAAGTCTATAGTTTCCCCAAAGTAAAATTAACAATGGAAGTAAAGAAAAGGACCCTAACTACGATAACTTACACTATGTTTGGATCATTGTTATCCATTGTATTCTATTATATAGTTATTATACCTACAATGTTTGTTTTGATTGTTACTCAAAATGTATTGTACTGTATTGTTAAATTTTGTTGTTATGTAACAACGAAAACCAATATTTTATGGAACAACCAATTTGGTGTATTCCAATTGTTACTTAATTTCTTTTTCCAATTATATCTTTACATAATATTGCAAATTACTATTTTACCCTTTACCTTAAATATTTAAATCTAGTCAAACCTCCTACCCTAGAATAATTAAGGATATTTTAGTAAGTTTATAAATTAAAATACAATATAATACAATCAAACTAAATAATTAAAATGTTATTAAGCAACAACAAACAATACAGTCTAACTAAACATTATATCTACCATACAATACAGTAGAATATAGTACAATACAATACATTGTGAAATAATACAATGGGTAACAATGATACAAAAAAAGTGTTAAGGGTAGTTGCTTGGTGTAGATGAAGGTATGGGACTTCACCTATGCATTGCACAAGTAGCTCTCGAGGGAAGTTCTAGGAAGGTGTTCTAATGTATATAATTATGTTTATGTTTCTCATCCATGACATGTAGTGTTGTCTACTTTTTGTGATGATATGCATGGTGTGAGTCCTAATTGGTCTATATGATGAGGTATCTCCTTAAGTGCATAATTTTGGTCTTATTGACTATATGATGAAACTCTTACTTGGCATATATGAAGTTGTCTTTACTTGCCTTGTTGATGTATGAAATGAAATATGTTCTTGTGGTCTCTTGATAGGTTTACTAAGTATATGTGAGGTTATGAGCCTTCACATGTACATTGCACTAGTAGACTTAGATTGGGGTTGTGATAAGGTCTTATAATGTCCTATGTTAAGTGATGTTAGCATATGTGCGAGTAGTTTATGGTTCACTGTAATGATGTTGTAAGCCTTGACTAAAATATGTCTTGTAATATGTTACACTTCTATGAATATATATTTGATTAGTAAGGTCAATGTATGAGTACTTTGTGGGCTTAAGGTGATGCATTGCACTATGTACAACTAAATGTTACTTGGGAAGTTTGTAAAATCAAAGTGCTTACTGTAATTATGTTAAGCTTACTGTAAATGAAATATAGTTACTGTAAGGTGATCCTAAATATGCTTTAAATGCAATGTATGACTTTATATGATTTATGACCATTGAATATGCCTATATGAAGTATGTGAATTGTAGAATGCTATTGTATCAAAGTTTTATGAGTTTTTTTCACTAAAAGGCATGATGCATGGTTTCAAGCAAAAATGTCCCTTTTAAATATATGTTTTTGCATGATTGTCATACTTAGTGTATTCTTGTACTCACTCCATTCTTCTCTACCTTTTTACACAAAGTGTAGGTTATGTATTCTTAAAGGATGTCTCTAACGGTGAACAACTTGATATGTGGTTCCCAAGCTAATGGAAAGGAATCCTTAAGTCCAAGGATTTCCGAAGTCATGTCTTACTGTAGATTTATATAATAATGTAGTTATGTTTTATTTTGAAAGGGTTGTGTCCCTATTATACTGTAATGATGTTGCGTCTAGGATGGAAAAAAGAGACTAGAATCTTTAACTATGTATTATGATATTTTGTATATAATGGAAGTAATGTTCTAGCATATGATGTGCTATGAATATTTTAAATTATCCGCTAAATTTACCTGTGAAAATGCGATGAATTATAACTATGGGCTTGTATAAGACCTCCAAGAGGTCAAGTACGTCATGTTGCTTCTAGGGGGTGCTCCTGAGTCGTGACATCACCACAACATGTACATCTCTGAAAAATATAACACGACAGTGTTGATTTGGTTTTCGTCGCTCTTCACTCGGTTACACTTGAAGTAATTCCCCAAGTTCCACAGTAAATTCTCTACATCTTGAGTGTCACAGACGCCTTTGATTATAGGTGGCTTGGGAGATTTGACCTTGGCCTCCCTATCTCGATCGTACGACGTTGATCCTCTATCTTCTACGCAATCCTTGAGTGCTTTCATATAGACCTTTATGGTCTCGATCGTGCTCAATGCCTCTATTAGGCAACACTCCAAGAAAGTGATGACCTCCTTCATTTTCAACTCGGCCTGTTGGCGTCCCTCCAACTCCTTACGGAGGTTGTTGGTATCTTCAAGGGTGAAGTCCTCGAGAGTCTTCAATGTTCCATCGGCTACATTCAAACACCGACCTTATATATCCATGTCTCCTCGCCGCTTCAACCCTGCGACCAAATTCTCTTCGGCAAAAAGATGGTGTCAATGGAATCCTCGCCAAGTTTATGTCACTTGCTTCAATGGTTTAAGGTGGACGAGATGTTAGAGCCATGCTTGATGTGGGGTCGAGAAAAATTTCCTTATTACTCTTTTGGTGCTTCTTTCCCTTGCGATTCTTCTTTCCCTCCTCCAGACAGACGTTGATGGTGCTAGTGGTGTATACTTCTTCTTCGTTAGTCTTTTCTATTGTACAAAGCTTTGCTCTAATACCACGTTATCAAAGACTTAGAGTATTACTAAAACTCCGTGCAACACTTGACAATCTTAATCACAAATCTTTCAACATTTTGTAAGCTCAAGTAAGCCTTTTATTCTAAGATCGATAAGAGAATGAAAAGAAAGACTTAGAAAATTTTGGAAGAAGGCTTTTGTATTGATTTTGCAATGCTTACTAGTTGAGTGATGCCTTGCAAATTAATGACACCTCTTTTTATACTACTACTTGGGGGATAAAGTGTAATTAATATTTACTTTACATGTCCCTAAAGTATTTACACTTTGGTCCTTTTTTAGAATTATCTACACTTTCTAAGGAATTCTAAAGCTTTCTTAGAAAGTATCTAGTCCTTCTTCTAGAACTCTCCAAAGGCCTTTTAAAATATCTAAGGGTTTCTAGAGTTTTCTATAAACCCCTCCTCAACTATAAACTCTTCCGCCCCTATCTAGATGCAAATTTGACTGTGAAGTGGCGGTATGTACAACTCTTCTATCAAACACGTTGGGATATTATCAAGGAGAACACTTTAGCAGTATTACAAACTTTTTTTGGTGGACAAGAACATCTGGATTTGTTACTCATATAAATTGGTACTTCTCTTAAAAAGGACCACATTAAATCATAAGACTTAGAAACTTCATTAATAAAGTAATATCCAGGTTTGTTCATGAAAAATGGTTATGCTATTACCTAAACTGATATCATAAAAACAAACAGGTTTTATCAAAGGAAGAAGTATTGTGAAGAATGTCTTGTTAGCTTAGAAAATTATCAGAGATATCAGGATTATGACCAAAACTGCTAATGTAATAATCAAATTAAATATGACTAAAGATCATGATAGATTATCTTCGTTATTCCTTACAAAGACCATAAGAAAGTTTGGGTTTTCAGAAATTTTGATTGGCATGGTTTATAAATTACTTGCAAATAAGTGGTATTCTGTTCTTATCAATGGTCAAGTTCAGGGGATTTTCAAATCAACCAGGGGAGTGAAACAGGGAGAACCTTATCACCAACCCTTTTTGTTATTGTTGTTGAGGCCCTTTAAGCATCCTTAATTCTTTGAATAGATATGAGAGTTTTCAGAGTTTCGGAGTTCGTAAATGGAGATCAATCAATAACCATTTGGCATATGAAAATGATAAAAATTTATTTTTATCTTCTGAAAAGAAATCCATGAAGTTCATGATTAAAGTATTGAAGAAATGTGAGGTTGTTACAGGACAATTGATCAACCTAAAAAAAGTGTTGTCTATGTGCATGAGAAGGTGAATCCCGCACTGGTGGCTACAATCAAGAAGTTATCTCAAATCAAGCAGGGCACTTTTACTTTTATTTATTTAGGATGTCCTATTTTTCATGGGAGAAACAAGATTTGTTGCTATGACTCCATAGTAAAGAAGATTGGGAATAGGATTCAGAGTTGGAATGGTAAGCTGATATCATATGGAGGGAGATTAGTATTAATCAATCATGTATTTCAAGGCATGCACATTAACTTACTGTCAACCCTCAATCTACCCAAAGGGGTTATAAGGAAAATACATAGTTTTTTTTTTCAAATCCTTCTGGAATGACACTGTAGAGAAAAAGAGTAGGCATTGGGTGAATTGGGACACATTATGTCTGCAAAAAAAAAAAGGAGGTGTCGGTTTTAGAACTATTTTGAGGTCTCTAATCCTCTTTTCTGCAAGTTGTGATGGAATTTAAGAAGCAAGCCTCTACTTTGGGGGTCATTTATGATCAATAAATATATTAAAAAGTTTCATATAGTTATTGCTCACACTAGAGTGCTTCTATAATATGGAAGAAACTAATTACAGTAAGGGACCTCATTTAACACCAAATTTTTTGGCAGACTAGAAGGGGTTATGCTAGATTTTGGTTTGATAATTGGACTTCTTTAGGGGCTTTATATCCATCCTTCAAAAATCAAATGAAGAGGAGATAGAGGTAATCAATTTTGCAGATAACGAGGGAAATTTTTTAAAAAGTTAAGGGACATTATTCCTTAAGACATTGTTCAACATATTCTTAAAACAATCCCAACACCTATGGATACTAACAGTCTTGATAAACCATCTTAGATATTAGAGCACAATGAAAATTTTTCTAGTAAAGAGTGCTTGGGAGTACATTAGGTAGAAGAATGAGAAAGACGATATTTTGAATTCATGTGGGGAAAGAGGATCCCATTGAAAATGTATTTTTTCTTGTGGAGATCCTGGAAGTATAGGCTTACCATGGATGATGTTTTGTAGCACATGAGAATAAATATATATTCACAATGTCGGTATTGCGATTGAGACTATGTCTCATCATTTTCTAACCTCTCCCATTGTTGCAAAGCAGTGGAGGTTGTTAGCTAATTTTACAGAGAAGGATTACAACTACCACAACTTATCTATAAATGATAGGCAGTTGACTCATGTTGTCTCAAACTAAGAATGATCATGAAATCTGTTCCAACCACTGTAATCTGGAAACTTTGGAAAAGAAAAAACATAATAAAGCATGGAAAAAAATTATTCTATAACAGCTTGGTGTTCAAAGTCAATTTTGATTTGTGGAAATTAGGAAGGATAACATATCCCAACTACAAAATGTTCCCATATCTTGGCCTAACATTTTGAAGTTTATATAGAAATTCAAAGTCAATTTTGATTTGTGGAAATCAGAAAGGATAACATATCCCAACTTACAAAATATCCCCATAACTTGGCCTAACATTTTGAAGTTTCTAGCGAAGTTCACTCCAAGGATATACCACTCTGTGTCAAATGGAGGCCACCTAAGGAAGTACTTTAAAGTACAATATAGATTGAGACTTGATCTATGCCCAAGTATAAGTAATTCAAGAAGGCACAAGTACAGAAGCAGAGGCTATAGGGAAGAAATTACTCATTGCATAATAGTTGGGATGCCACAAGTATAATTGAAAACTGAATCTTTAGTTTTGTTCGAGATTTTAACCAGAGTTTGGGAAATTCCTTGAAACATTGTTGTGATTATAGAGGATATATGGTATGCTTCCCGACTATGTCATAACCAAATTAGGCACATAAACAGAGAGTAACTGCTAAAACTCAAGATCATGATAAACCACCATTAATGGTGGCTGCAACCAAGTTGAAAGCTGAAAATAGAGAGAACCATTTCTCAAATTGAAGAAGAAGAAAAGTGTTATGAGCTACATGTAGTAGTCTTATTTATACAGTTGAAGATTGAAGAAAAAAATATCTAACACTAATAGATTTTTAACAGAAAATTAACTAACTAACAAAGTTGTTAACTATAACGAAAAGCTAACTAACTATAACTAACTCCTTCATAATCGTATTAACTTCAACACCCCCCTCATGTTGCAGGTGTAGTAAACACAACCAACTTGTCCATCATAGCAGAATGTTTGATTCCTGTGAGATCCTTTGTGAGTATATCTGCCAATTGATCAACTGTGCTGATGTGATGTAATGAAATTAAACCTTCATGAAGCTTGGACCTCACAAAATGACAGTCAACTTCTATGTGTTTGGTTCGCTCGTGAAAAACTGGATTCTTGGCTATATGCAGTGCAGCCTGATTATCATAATAAACTGGAAAAAGACCAGTAGGAGGAACAGTCAATTCAGTGAACAATCTATGTAACCAAACTAGTTCTCCAACTACCTTTCGTAATGATCTGTACTCAGCTTCTGCAGAGGATAATGAAATGGTCTCCTGCTTCTTAGATTTCCAGCTAATTGGACTATTCCCCAGCAGGACAATGTAACCACTAACAGATTTTCTAGAGTCAGGGCATGATGCCCAATCTGAGTCACAAAAAGCCTGAACCTCAAAATAAATAGAAGATGACATAAAAATGCCAAGAGTAGGATCATCTTTGAGATATCTCAACATGTGAAATGCAGCTTGAAGATGAGGTTCTCTAGGATCTTGCATGTATTGACTTAAATGTTGAACTCCATAGGCAATATCAATTCTGATGTGAGTGAGGAAATTTAGTTTCCCTACCAGTTTCCTATACAAGGTAGGATCACTTAATAACTTGCCCTCATGAGCTTTAAGTTTAGCATTAGGATCCAATGGTGAAATCATGGGAGTTAGATTATCACAATGGAATTCCTTGAGAAGATCATGAACAAATTTCCTCTGGGATATGATAACTCCATCATCTTTATATAGAATTTCCAGTCCCAAGAAATAATGCAGTCTACCAAGATCCTTGATCTTGAACTGATCATGAAGGAAGTTTTTGAGACTAACAATTTCTTCAAAATAAGTTCCTGTGAGAATAATATCATCTACATAAACACCTAAAAACACAGTAGAAGAACCCCTTTTCCTATAGAACAATGAATAATCATATAAGGAGTGAGTATAGCCCCTTGAACTCAAAGCTGCAGTTAGCTTCTCATACCATTGTCTGCTCGCTTGTTTTCGACCATATAAGGACTTGTTTAGTTTACACACTAGCCTTGTTTGTGATAGAGCAAGACCAGGAGGTACATCCATATAAACTTCCTCATTCAAATATCCATGGAGGAAAGCATTATTGACATCAAGCTGGTAAATATTCCATTGTTTCTTTGTAGCTATAAAAATCAAGGCTCTAACAGTTGTCATTTTAACCACTGGGGAAAAAGTTTCTGTAAAGTCTATGCCAAGATGTTGAGTGTACCCTTTAACCACTAGTCTTGCTTTGTATCTTTCCGCACTTCCATCAGCCTGGTGTTTGATTTTATACACCCATCGACAACCAATAGCTTTCTTTCCAATAGGTAAAGGAGTAAGGGACCAAGTATTATTATCATGTAAAGCAGAAAATTCCTGAGTCATGGCTGTTTGCCATGCAGGATCAAGAGAAGCTTCTGCATAGCTAGATGGCTCATAGTCATGAGTAATATTTAAAGCAAAAAATTGACTTTTTGGATCAAATTCTGCAGAAGATATATGGTGTTTAGAAGAAAAACATGCAGTCAATGAGGTAGGAGTTAATGTGTGGTTTTCTGTAGGTTGTGAAATAGGTATAGAATGAACATAATCTGACAGGTATGTGGGCAATTTGTGAGTTCTGTGAGACTTTCTTGTTGCTATATCAGGTTGAAAAGGTGTTGTTAAAGTTGAGAAAACAGATTGTGGACTAGAAAAGTCAGGAGATGAAGGAGGATTTGTGTCATTTGACATCTCAGAATCACACTGTACATTAGAGTCAAAGGATGGATTAGAAGTAGTACAATTATATTGATCCGTAAAACAATGAGTAGGAGAAGAAAAAGGAAAGAAAGTAGGATCTTTATTCATGAAAAATAACATCCTGGAGACATACAATCTTTTAGTTGATAGACTCATGACCTTGTATCCTTTTATATCAAATGGATATCCCACAAAGACACGTGGAGAAGTTATAGGATCAAATTTTGATCTATGAACTTTAGGGAAGGTTGGATAACACAAGCACCCAAAACTTCTTAAATGTGAGTAAAAAGGTTTTAAACCATGCAAAACTTCATATGGACATTTGTTGTTTAAAGGTGCAGATGGAAGTCCATAAATGATATAAGAAGCTGTCAAAATGCACTCTCCCCAGTACTTTGTAGGAAGTTTGGACTGAAAAAGAAGTGCCCTGGCTGTTTCAAGAATATACTTATGTTTTCTTTCTACCACACCATTCTGTTCAGGTGTGTATGGACAAGATTTTTGGTGAATAATACCTTTGGATTGAAAGAATTGGATATATTCAGTATTGGTAAATTCAAGTCTATTGTCGGATCTAATCACCTTAATGGTAGTTTTGAACTGATTTTCAACTATATTAGTGAATGTTTTAATAACATGTAAGGCATTACTTTTATGACTTAGCAGATGTGTCTAAGTAGACCTATTGAAATCATATACCAAAGTAAGGAAAAATCTAAAATGTTCATGTGTGGGTGTTTGATATGGCCCCCATAAATCAACATGGACTAAGTCAAAAATGGTAGTGCTTCTACTAGTGTTCTGTGGAAAAGGTAGTGTTATTTGCCTTGCCATTGGGCAGATTGGACAAATGAAAGGTTGTTTGTGTGAGAAATTCATAGGTATGGAAGATATATTCTTCATTTTAACAAAAGGAACATGACCAAGTCTATAATGCCACAACAAATCTGCACTATCACCAGGGATGACAACATTGTTACCAACAGAAACAGTTTTCTTGTCATTAGATGAACTATTCATTACAGAAACATTTTGATGAGGTAAACATGAAAGAGAAATACATTGACTATGTAACCTATCAGTTTTATGAAGGGATGGACATGTGGTAGATGAAATGGAATTCTTGCTCTTTTGTAAACAATTTGAGCAAAGAAGATACAAGCCATCATGAGCTTTACCAATTTCCATAGGTCTCTTCAGTGAAGGGGCCTGCAATAGACAAGATGTGTTAGAGAAATAAACAACACATTTAAGATGTAGAGTTAGAGAATTAACTGATATCAACTTGTATTTGAAAGAAGGAATGAATAAGACATTGTACAATGTGATCTGTGATGTTATTTGCACATTTCCAAATTCTGTGACCTTTACTTTATAGCCATTAGGTAATATGACTAAAATAGGTTCAGGTAAAGGTAAAATGTTAATGAGGTGAAGTTTAAAGGTCATATGGTGTGATGCACCTGAATCTAAGATCCACAAGTCAGTTTTAGCCTTATAACATTCACATGACAGTTTGTCAAAAGCTATAGATGAAGTGCATGCAATGATACCTGCAAAATTCATAGCAGGATTTGTTGCTTGCATGATGCTTGAATTTTCTGCCTAAAATTGTTGAAGCAAGTAGGCAAGTTGTCCATACTGTTCCTTTGAGATGCCAATATTCTTACTGGTGGCTTGACCCCTAAAATTACAGCCTTGTTCCACATTAGAATCACATGACACTACAGAATTAGCTGCTACACCTTTCCCTTTGTTATTGTTTCTGTATGGCTGATTAGAATTTGGATTTTCATATTGTTGTTGTCTCTGAAATTGATTATAGCCTTGATGTCCATTATATTGAGGTCTTTGAAATCGATTATTGTTCTGTGGATATCCATGCAATTGATAACATTTTGCTTTAAATTGTCCTTGTCTCCTGCAGTGTTAACAATAAGGTACGCCTCTATGAGTAGATGAATAATTCGTCTGGAAATTCTGGCCTTTTGGAGTACCAGAAGTGCCTGAATTACATGAAGAAGTAGCAACAAGAGAACTGGTTTCAACAAAAGATTGATTGTTTGACTGAAACTCTCTTTGTTTCTCCTATTGTATCAACAGGGCAAAAGCTTGTTCCACACATGGCATTGGATTCATCATCAAAATGTTCCCTCTAATTGTTTTATAGACCTCATTAAGACCCATAGGAAATTGAATTAATCGTCTATCCTGTTCAACCTTGTGCATCATGTCCTTTGCTCCACAGCTACATGTACAATTGCAGTGAGTTTTGATGCATAAACCACTCAGTTCTTCCCAAAGTTTCTTCATCTTGGTGTAGTAAGCTGTGACATCCATAACTCCTTGAATGAGATCATTGATTTCTTTCTTAATTTGATATAACTTGGCACCATTGGTTTGATCTAACGATCCTCCAAATCAGTCCATAATTCCAAAGCACTATCAACATATGCTACACTATCACTAATATATCGATTTAATGAGTTCAAAATACAGGATGTAACCATATTATCACACCTCTCCCATTGTTTGTAGTTTGGATCTGTAGGAAGTGGTTTCTTAGAATCTCCATTAATGAAACCCAATTTATTTTTAACTGATAAGGATCTGATCATGCCTCTTTTCCAGGTTCTATAACCAATTCCATCGAAAACAACTGGTACAAGAGGTGCACCTGGATTGTCTGATGGAGGTAGGTATAGCAGGCTTCCTATCTCAA
Organism: Solanum lycopersicum; assembly: GCF_036512215.1. NCBI lineage: Eukaryota > Viridiplantae > Streptophyta > Magnoliopsida > Solanales > Solanaceae > Solanum > Solanum lycopersicum. The sequence continues at coordinate 4,460,342 of NC_090805.1, forward strand.
TTCCCTTAGTTACTTCTAGATTAGTCACTTCTACCATTGTAGTGCAACAAAATCAATTAACAAAAGAAGGGATGAAAATGTGTAAGAAGGCAATAGAAAATAGAAAAAACAGCTGAAATCAGAAATAAAACCAGGTAAACTTGATAGATTCGATCTTCACAAGAATAACAGAGATGAAAACAAACAGAGATATTCAAGATCTTCACGAGTCGAACAGAGACGAAGACAAGCAGGAATGATCGATCGATTTCTCTGATACCATGTTAAAACTCAAGATCATGATAAACCACCATTAATGGTGGCTGCAACCAAGTTGAAAGCTGAAAATAGAGAGAACCATTTCTCAGATTGAAGAAGAAGAAAAGTGTTATGAGCTACATGTAATAGTCATATTTATACAGTTGAAGATTGAATAAAAAAATATCTAACACTAACAGATTTTTAACAGAAAATTAACTAACTAACAAAGTTGTTAACTATAACGGAAAGCTAACTAACTATAACTAACTCCTTCATGATCTTATTAACATCAACAGTAACAAGCTTGCCGATGAAAATACGACCTTTAACATTACTGTTAGATTCGAATTTCATGAATATTCAGCATTACCAAAGTATGCAAAGAAAAATTTTAAATTGGATAAATAGTAAGTTCCCACAATAGGCATCATGACGAAGAAAATTAGTCAAGATATATAACACGGGAGGGGGGAGGGGGGAGGGGGAAGCATCATATATTTGATGAATAACGACATCGATTCAATATTATATTTTCATTTTCTACCAAGGTTTATAATCTCGAGTAACAAATCACAGAGATACAAAAAAAAATATAGATCGATTTTTCAGTGCGTTGAACAAAATTCCTTCAAAGAAACTATTTTCAAAGAACAATAGAAGACTCTCCAGGCACAAATTTGATCGAAGAGATGATATATTGATTTTGTGGGATTCATTATCTTCATCAGTATCATGGAAACTGCAAGATTGTGAAGAAGAAGATAATGGTGAATACTAACTTTTATGAGGGGAAGAGACAATTACCAGAAATCAATAAAAGTGCAGAAAAGGCATAAGCTTAAGCTAGGACACCAACAAATATTAGGATATTTATACGAAGAGAAATTTAAGGTTCACTTAATGAGATCACTTACCAGATGAAAGCATCGGTTCAGACAAGGCTAGATTTTTTAATCATTTATCCTAATTGTTTTGTAGTTTTTTTTTCTTTTACTTTAAATGTGGGTCAAATGTGAGTGGGCTATCCAAACATTGTTCATTTTTAATTTTTAATATTAATAAAATAAAAATTTTCAAAACAACAATATTTCAACTTTAATGGGACTCATTAGCAATAATTTAACTTTTTATTAAAAACAGCAATATTTTAGTTTTTAAATGATTAATTATGTATCTATTTTTTATTTTGATTAAAATAAAAGAATATAAAAACTTAATAACAGTTAAGAGAAAACATGGAACAAAAAATTTAAAAAAGGAGAAAACTTTTTTAAAAATAATTCAATTACGTTTCGAAGCTGATATGTTGCCATTATTTATGTCAAGCGTTTTTCTCCTGTCCATTCTTAACAATTTCAGAAAAATAAAAAAATTGCAGAAATAACTGTCTTCTAAATTAAACAATCGACAATATTCATAGATTTTTCGAATCAAATTCGAAATATTTTTGAAAAGGATATTTTCGAAATCCACGACTATAATTCAGTCACATTCATTGCATTCATAAATTTTGTTAGTTCCACTTGATTCAAGAAATATCGAAATCAGGTACTTTATTTTTTGTTGTTTAGATTGATTTTGCTAAATCTTTGGTTTGATATGTTTTAGTTTTTATTGGATGTTTCTGTTATGACACAGATTCTGCAACTCGAATCGTAATCGGAGTCATTGACCTCTCAGGGGTCGCAGACAAGCCTCTTTTTGCATTCATCACATTCATATGGTTCATTTTAGCGGAAAATTTAAAACTTTTTAAAATATATGAAGTATACATAGACTTCATATAGTTATTACATAGTTATATCATATACTAATCTTAAAATAAAGAACAAACATTTATCATAAAAAATTAATTCAAAACATAAGATAAATATATCATAATTAAGTTTGCCAAACACGACCTTAATACAAAACATCGAAATGAAAGTATGAAAGAAACTCTAGGGACAAAATCTAATAGCTATGCCTACTACTAGGCTAGACTAAAACTTTAGCATCCTCGAAATCAAGAGGACCTACCAAATGGCCTAGAGAACGCTAATGCCGGAATCGCTGAAATGAATCTTCAATCTGCTCTCTGACCTGCACCTATAAAAATAGTAAATTGTATAAGGTTAGTACCCACTTGCACTAAGTATTGGTGTATGCACACATACACATAAGGCTATGCATGATCAAGAAAATCTCTTCCTAAAAAACATATCATTTCTGGAAAGTATAATCACTAGACTTTCCTAAATCATTAGTTGTGCATTGTGGGATGAATATGAGGTATTTTAATGCATTCAAAGCACACAACTCATTGTATATATGATTACAAGACATTAGCATAATCAACATAATTTTAGAACAACTCGGGCGAAGATTTGAGATTTTGATCCTCTTGAACCCGAGAGCTCCTCTTTGTATACTCAATTTATTTTTCAGTCTTTTTTCTTCTTGTTGTTGTGTAGTTCAATAATTCCTTTGGTATGATGTTTTACTTACAAGTTCAATGATTCATTGTAGTCCCATACCCACAACGAATCAATTAAGTAATTCAAGAGATTAAGGAAATGATTTAACTACAATTTGGGCATGAAATATTCATAAACCAATGTTTAGTGATTATTCCTATTATTGTATTATTGGCCTGATATAAAAAGTCATTATAAGCCAATCTTATTTGCCTAATATCCTTTGCTGATTATATAGAGTCATTATAAGCCAATTTATTTGGCTTTATCATTTTCATAACATGAGGATTCATTATTATCTATGCCCTTTTCTTATTTTAAACTTCATTGGACATGATTTGACTATCCTTACAACAAGTCATTAATTACATCAAGTATTCATTAATACTTCATAAGCCAGTCTCTATTGCCACTTATTTCATCATTTTCATGTTAGTGAAGTTATGAGGTTTTGAGTTGCTATTATGTCTCTACTCCCCTTTATTGACATCATATAAGAAGTCATTATAAGACAATATTATTTGGCTTTGCCCAGTATTTGCTGAAACTTCATTGGTAATCATATCGGCAATTGACATTCTTAAGCTCTTACTTTCATAGCTAACTTTGAACATATGTTTCATCATATTTCTTTCTTGATATCTTAGAGACATCTTTAGAATTAAGATCTTTCGAGCTAACATGAAAAAAATGTCTTTCCCACACCGAAAAGAGGTAATTTACCGGGTAAGATGAATCTAGATCATGTGAGCTACTCATTAAATCCAGTTTCTGCCCCACAAAGAAAAGGGGCGATTCCCGGCTAAGGAGAATCCATAACAAGTGTTCACTCCACACCGGAAAGGAGTGGCTCATGAATACAGTGAACCAAAAAAATATTTTGAACATTAACCGACATATATCATGTAAGCTAAACATGAAATTCAGTGTCTACACCACACTAAAAAGAGGTGATCTCACCGGCTAAGGTGAGATCGGAACATACCTAGCTCTCTTAGGTGGAAACCACAGGCTAGTTCCAATGTTGGCTAGACATAGCTCGAACACTAGGGACGTAAAGAGTCTACTTATCCACCTCTATGGTAGCCTCATCTCATGAGACTTATACGTGCAAGCACATGCTCATAACTTGTCTATTGGTGCTTTGCTCACTTTCATTATCCTTTTATCTTTTAGAGTTGAATCAAACATTATGGAAGCTTACTTTTAGATTGAGATTTACTTACTCTATTTATGACTTGTCATCCTTTTCTTTACATTGATGACATGTGAATTGTCCTTACATAACATCTTTGGTGTTAATGAGAATGGTCTCACATGTTCTAACACCTTCATTTGTGAGTATTTTTAACATAGTAGATTAGGTGTAAGTGAGGCTTATATCACTTCTTTTAACACCTCATTTTGGTAACTTTCTTAAAATAGACATCTTTAGTTATGTTATTACTCACGTTACTTACTTACTTTCATTTATGGACGATGAGCACTTTATTCAATGAGTTACATATGTTCATGGTTCATTCTTTTAGAGCATGTTGGGAGTTGTCCCAATGAATGACATGCCCTTGAATATGGATTCATTTAATTACTTTAGAAGTAATGGTGATGTCATTTCCTTATTTTGGCTACATATGATTGGCATATGATTTAGTATTGGCTAAACAATTTTGGAAAGGATTACACAACCATCTTTGTTGGCACAGGCCCATTTTACATACGTTTATATTTAGTTTGGTATGTATGAATCATTAGACAATCTTTTAATTATTTAACATAATATTATAGCCATTTTCATGCATCCCTTTTTGACAATGTACTGTTAGCCATTTTATTGGCATAAGGCAGGCAGTTGACACAAGTATAGCTTCATGGAGATCTTTTAAGCTAATCTTAATTCATGACTTTAAGTGTAACATTTTTAAATATCTTGGACAACATATTATTAACATTTGATTAATATAACATATTCATAAAGTAACATTAATAGTAAGTATGCATTAAGACGTCACACATCAACACTTCAATTTCGGACTTAACTTAGCAATAGATTGTTCTTTAATTCACGTAAGAAACCTTTAGCCTCATATGAGTTCAATTCATGGTTCATTAGACATTTAACAATACATAACCCTACACATTAAGATCAGCCTACTCCACATACCAACAACATGATCTAGATTAATCTACACAACATGAAAATCATACAAGGATACTAGGGAAGCAGGGAAGTCTGACGAGAACTTTGGGAACAACCCTAGTTTTTGAGATTTCATGGATTTCTTGGAAGAAAAATACTCTTGGAGAAAGAATTGTGGGAGATAAACCCATACCTTAAGTAAAAATTAATCTACAAAGACCACCTTGAACGAAAACTTGGAGAAACCTTGTAATCGCCTAGAACGTCTATGAACTTTTTGCCTGTTTCTTTCTTTTGTTTAGCGATGTGTTCTCTGAGTATTTTAATCGTGAGTTTTTGGTTTAGGAACTGATCTTGACTCATTCAACTAAGTATTAATAAGTTAATTAAATAAATAAATAAGTTAATAAATTAATTACTATAAAGTCCCTCCTAGATTGACTAGAACTAGGAAAACACAACACTTAAACAAATCTGAAACTTTTCCTAAGAATTTCGTTTTGACCCCTTTAAATTAATTAATTTAATGGATAATTTAATTAATTAAGGGACGTAGGGTAATTACTAAATTACCCTTAAGTCGTTATAACTATGAATAACCCTTTGGACCATCCTAGGTTAGGTACTAGGTTATCTTTTTCTTGTCTTAACTGAAATCTTGAAATTGCTTTGTGATTTCCGTTTCTCCTTTTAAAATTAGTTAATTAAGATGCTAAATTAATTAATTAGGTTTCCTAGGGTAATTACTAAAGTACCTTCAAGTCGTTAGGACCATAACTAACCCTTTGAACCATCCTAGGTTAGGTACTAGGTTGTCTTTTTCTTGTCTTAATCAAAATCTGGAAATTGCTTTGTGATTTCGGATTTGTCCTTTAAAGTTAATTAATTAAGCTACTAAATTAATTAATTTAGTAACCTAGGGTAATTAATAAAGTATCCATAAGCTGTTAAGATCATAACCAACCTTTTGGACCATCATAGGTTAGGTACTAGGTTGTCTCTTTAACTAGTTACTATGTTAAAGTCACCCGGTTAAATCTTAGGTTGTCGGGTGCACTAATTAGTTTATTTCGATTGGTCCTAGGTTAGTTAGTTAGTTAGTTAGGGAAGTAGGTTAGAGTCTAGAATTTGTTAGAGAGCTAGGCCCCACATGAGTGAACCCATGTGCGCGCCTATCCCCCCTAACTAGCCTAACCAATTTCGATTAGGGTGGTCCCATCTTGGACGATTATTCCCCATGTGCTTGCACATGGGTTGCTTGTACTTTTTTTAACTAACTATTATTTGTGATTCATTTGGGAATGTTTACCTATTGTCCCAAGGATTCTCACTATGTCATTGCGCACTACTTAATCTACATGATTTTTGTAAATGGTTATGTACTATGGTACTAGGCTTGACACTTGGATGTCTAGTACTTGATGTTGGTATAGTTACAAAATATTTTTCTTAGCTTAGGTTTTTTTTTGCAGGTACAATTCTAAACAATCTTGGAATAAATTTTGCTTATTTGGGTACATATAGATATTGACTAACACCCCTTAGCTAATTTTCTATACTAGGTCCAATAATTCTCAATATTGGGCATGGATGCCTATACTTGATGTGGTTATATATGAAGGATATAGTTATCTTAAGTACTTGTGTATACATAGAAATTGGCTAACACCCCTCAACCAATATTCTAAAATATGCTCAATATTTCTCAATATTGGGTATTGGGATGCCTATGTACCTCAATACACATTCTAACGGACTTACTGGACTCTTCACTAGACGGCTATGTTTTTTGGAATGTCACAGTTTCAAATCAAATATAAGATGTAGAATGATTGAATGTGTTTGATTCTTTTTAATTGAATATAAACTTTTTGTTTATTTTCCTGAATACAATACTTTTTGAATCACGATATGTTGATTGTGAATATTACAATATGAAATTACATATATATATATATATATATATATATATATATATATATATATATATATATATATATATATATATATATATTGAATATGTTATTTTTTTAAATACAAACACTTTCTTAGTATCTCATTTAGTTAAAGTAAATAGTAACAACATAGAGATAGAATCGCAAAAATTATGTGATATACTAGATAACGTTTAAAGCTGTTTGTGGTCAGAGTTGTATATTAATATTTGTTGTCTTGCTGTAAATTATGGCTACAATTAAATATTGATTTTAATTTATTGTATTTGAGCTAAAAGTGAAATAGCTTTATGTAAATACAAATCTTACTTATTGAGTGCGTGTTCTATATTTTTTTTTTAATTTATTGATGTTTGAGTGTCATTACATTTCTGAAATTGATTTTTATTTGTTGGATACATTTTTTTTGTTTTAGAACACTGCAAATACTACACTAACAAATATATATTTGTTAATGTGGTCATGAGAAACATTAGTTTTCCAGTCATGCATCCTATAAGGTCATCCAAGAAGTATAGTGACATGGCGTACAACGAGGTATGTGGAAAGAAGGACGAGAATTTTTGCAGTACTTGTGGGCTTAAGGGCCACAATAGGCGTGTCTGTAGGAATGAAACTCGTATTATTTAGTTAATGATGCTTCAATTTTATATCTTATTAGAGTGGAATTGTGTTGCAATTTTTGATGCCCTCTGTATTATATATTTACTATCCTTGAATTATTTGAATATGTTTTCACTCAAAGTGTATCATGTTATGAATTTTTTTTTGTATTTAATGTATACTTACTCTAAGTTTGCAATTGAAACATTGTATGAGTCATAAAAAAATATAAGTACAAATTAGTGGTAAAATAAAATAATAATGAAGATACATTTTTGTTAAAATACCTCTTTTTCTAATACATAACAAATATATTGAGTTGCATTCAAATTAAACTGTATTTATATTTCAATATCAAGTGTATTTTTATTATTTTTTTATACTTTAAAATTGTACTTACTATTTATCTAGTTAAGTTTATATTACAAAAATTTATGATATATTTTAATATCAGTTAGCATTCCAAAAATTAGATGTATTTCAATATCAGTTTGTTTTCCCTTACTATAATGTATTCATCGCAATTATATATATATATACATATATATATATATATATTGTAACGACCTGTTTAGTCGTTTTGAGCAGCAGATTCTATTTCCGGAAAAACAGGCTGAGGCGACGGACCCCACGACGGACCGTCATGAGCACGACGGGCCGTGCACGGTCTCGTTTCAAAACACTTAGAAAATCTAAAATTAGGTACTGAAAATCGACTCTCTGAATTTCGTGACAGAATGGCAGGACGGACCGTCACAGGTGTGACGGACCGTCACAGACTCTTCAGAGAAATTGAGTCTCTGAACTCTGTAACGGGCAGCAGGACGGACCGTCGCAGGCGCGACGGGCCGTCACAGACTGCGAAATCCCAGTCTGGGTCGGATTTCTTTACACGTTTTAAGGGACGTTTTGGACTATTCCTAGTTTAATTATAAAGTTAGAGGGTTAATGTTAATAAGTCTAATTACTTGGGGGTTAAAAGAGGTAACCTTAAGTTAATTAGTGGGTTATTATTGCCATCTTTTATTCTTAATTAAATACTAATTAGGATAAAAGAAAGAGAGTTTGAATAAGAAAATTTGAAAGCACAAGAGAGGGAGAAAACGAACGAATAAGGAGAGAAGAAGAACAAAGCTTTGGGAATTTGCTTGCTCGATCACTAGTCTTCGGTGGAGATAGGTTATCGTTTTTTTATGCTATTCGTAGTAAACTCTTAATAGCGAATGATATGTATGGGTAGTATTGTAAACTCTTCTATATGCTTAATCGTATGCTTGCATGAACGTGATTATATGATTATGATAAAATAAGCATGATGAAGCTATTGAATCCTAAATCTTGAAAAAGAAACCCTAATCTACTTGTTAATGATGATGCCTTGGTATAAAGGAAGGCTTGATGAACGAAAGTAGTGAGATTAGGGAATCGGGTGCCACGTTCCGGTACCAGGATAGTATATGAGGATCGGAGTGTCACGTTCCGACACCAGGATAGTATATGGATCGGGTGCCACGTTCCGGTATCAGGATAGTATATGAGGATCGGAGTGTCACGTTCCGACACAAGGATAGTATATGGATCGGGTGCCACGTTCCGGTACCAGGATAGTATATGAGGATCGGAATGTCACGTTCCGACACCAGGATAATATATGGATCGGGTGCCACGTTCCGGTACCAGGATAGAATATGGATCGGGTGTCTCGTTCCGACACCAGGATAGAATGAGGATCGGAGTGTCACGTTCCGACACAAGGATAGTATATGAGGAGCGGAGTGTCACGTACCGACACGAGGGGAATAAAGATAATGAATCTTGAAAGATGATAATATATTCAAATCTAATGAACCTAATTCCCAAATGAGTATGATGAGGAGGCGTGAGTCCTCATTGATGTGCTTGGTGTTGTAACCAAGGGTTATGGTAACTGTAAATGTTTCATGCTAAGGATATTAGTTGATTTTATGATATTGCTTAATATATACTATTTTCTATTTTGAGTTGGCCGATGATATCTACTCAGTACCCGTGTTTTGTACTGACCCCTACTTTTATTGTTTTCTTCTTTGTTATTTGTGGAGTGCAGCAAACGTGCCATCGTCTTCAACTCAACAGTAATTCTAGCCAGCCTTCGTCATTCCAGATATCAGGGTGAGCTAATGCTTCTAGCTTGGACTAGATCTTCCTCTTCATGTCTTGATGCCTTGAAGTTCCGGCATGGACTAGCTTTATGTATTTTTAGCTTCTTAGAAACTCTTAGATTTAGTAATTTGAAGTAGATGTTCTTGTGATGATGACTTCCAGATTTTGGGGAATAATAGATGTTGAATTTTAAAAGTTAATGTATTGGTTTTATTTAATGAGTTTGAGTCTTCCGCATTATTTACTGTTGATATTATATTGAAATGTTAGAATTCAGATTGATTAGTTCGCTCACATTGGAGGGTAAGTGTGGGTGCCAGTCGCGGCTCAGTTTTGGGTCGTGACAAACTTGGTATCAGAGCATTAGGTTCGTTGGTCTCATCACACAAGAACGAGTCTAGTAGAGTCTTAAGGAACGGTAGGGGGGCGCCTTTACTTTTCTTTGAGAGGCTATAAGACTTTAGGAAAATTCCATTCTTTTATTCCTTCTTTCGTGTTATTACTTGGATCCAATTGGTATCTAGGTGATACAAATTGGTATCTGACCATCTTCACTCTATTTCGCAGATGGTTAGAACTAGAGCAACAACCGCGCCAACATCAACATCGGCAAGGAAAGAGGCGTCCGAGCTAGCCACTGGGGCTGTAGCTCGAGGAAAAGCAGCGGCAAGAGGCCGTGGTAGAGGTCGTGGGAGGACGTCCTCTAGGGGAAGAGGACGAGCACCTAGCCTATCTGATACTAGGGCAGTGACTCCTCCACCGACTGAGGAGGTAATAAGAGAAGGTGAGGAAGGGGAGAATGAACAATTGCAAAATGAGGAATTGCCACCCCAACCTACCCCAGAGATGATCAATCAGGTTCTCGCTTATCTTAGTGGGTTGTCTGATCAGGGTCAGGCCCCTCCAATGTTTTCTGCACCAACACCTCCGGTTTCAGATGTACAACATGCAGCCACTATGACTCCTCGTATGGATGCCTCATTGGACATACACACGTTTCCACGTCTGACTACTGGGCCTATAATGACAAATGATCAGCATGAACTTTTCAGTAAGTTCTTGAAATTGAAACCCCCAGTCTTCAAGGGCGCTGAATCTGAGGATGCTTACGATTTTCTGGTTGACTGTCATGAGCTACTACACAAGATGAGTATAGTAGAACGGTTCGGTGTTGAGTTCGTGAGTTATTAGTTTCAAGGAAACGCCAAAATGTGGTGGCGGTCACATGTTGAGTGTCAACCAACAGAGGCACCACCTATGACTTGGGCCTCATTCTCTAGTTTGTTTATGGAGAAGTATATCCACCGGACTTTGAGGGATAGGAAAAGGGATGAGTTCTTGAGCCTAGAGCAAGGTAGGATGTCGGTCAATGCATATGAGGCTAAGTTTCGTGCACTATCCAGATATGCCACTCAACTTTGTTTCAGTCCACTAGAGCGGATTCGTCGCTTTGTGAAGGGGTTGAGGTCAGAGTTGCGGATTTCAGCCTTACAGGTAGTGGCTACAGCAAAATCCTTCCAAGAGGTGGCAGACTTCGTGATAGAGGTGGAAGGAGTGAAGCCAGATGACTTCACCACGAAATCAACATCAAAAAGGTTTCGAAAGGGAGGTGAGTTTAATGGTTCTTACTCTAGAGGACAAGGTTCCGGAGGTTACTCAGTCCGACCAATTCAGTCTTCACTACAGACTGTAGTTGGGGGTCCACCTCAGACCGGTCAACACTTCTCTGAGAGACCTATGCTTGAACCCAGAGAGTGTTATGGATGTGGGGAGATTGGACACATTAAAAGGTATTGTCCAAAACAGAGTTACAGACCTCCAAATGTTAGAGGTAGAGGTGGTTATGGAAGAGGCCGTCATTCTGGAGGACGTGGTGGTCGAGATAATGGTGGTCACCAAAATGGCCGAGGTGATAGGCAAACTAGAGCCACTACATCACAACATGGTATGGGGCAACGGACAAACAAATGAAAGGTCCCATTGTTACGCTTTCCCTGGGCGGTCTGAAGCGGAGGCATCTGATGTTGTCATCACAGGTAATCTTCTGGTTTGTGATTGCATGGCTTCTGTATTGTTTGATCCTGGATCCACATTTTCTTATGTATCTTCCTCATTTGCTAATGGTCTAAATTTATATTGTGAATTACTTGATATGCCTATTCATGTTTCTACTCCGGTGGGTGAGTCTGTGGTAGTTGAAAAGGTATATAGGTCTTGTTTGGTGAACTTTGTGGGGAGCAACACTTATGTAGATTTGGTTATCTTAGAAATGGATGATTTTGATGTAATTCTGGGTATGACTTGGCTTTCTCCGCAATTTGCGATCTTGGATTGTAATGCTAAAACGGTGACATTAGCCAAGCCTGGGACAGATCCGTTAGTGTGGGAGGGTGACTACACTCCCAATCCGGTGCGTATCATCTCCTTTTTTCGTGCTAATAAAATGGTTAGTAAAGGGTGTTTAGCTTTCTTGGCACATCTCAAGGATGACACTACCCAAGTACCTTTGATAGAGTCGGTTTCGGTGGTCGGTGAGTTTCTGGATGTGTTCCCTGCAGATCTTCCTGGTATGCCACCAGATAGGGATATTGACTTCTGTATTGATCTTGAACCGGGTACTCGCCCCATTTCTATACCCCCTTATAGAATGGCTCCCGCGCAGTTAAGAGAGTTAAAAGCACAACTTTAAGAGTTGTTGAGAAAAGGCTTCATTAGACCAAGTGCATCTCCTTGGGGTGCTCCAGTTTTGTTTGTGAAGAAGAAGGATGAGAGTTTTCGGATGTGCATAGACTACCGGCAATTGAACAAGGTAACTATTAAGAACAAGTATCCTCTTCCTCGCATTGATGACTTGTTCGATCAGTTACAAGGTGCTTGTGTCTTCTCCAAGATCAACTTGAGATCCGGTTATCATCAATTGAAAATATAGGCAACAGATGTGCCAAAGACTGCTTTTAGAACCAGGTATGGGCATTACGAATTTGTAGTGATGTCTTGCCCCTGCTGCTTTCATGAGCTTGATGAACGGGATTTTTAAGCCATATCTGGATCTCTTTGTGATCGTGTTTATTGATGATATACTGATATACTCTAAAAGTAAGGAGGAACATGAGGAGCATTTGAGAATGGTATTGGAAATGTTGAGGGAGAAAAAGCTTTATGCCAAATTCTCCAAGTGTGAGTTTTGGCTAGATGCAGTGTCCTTCTTGGGGCATGTGGTTTCTAAGGATGGGGTGATGGTGGATCCTTCCAAGATTGAGACAGTGAAGAATTGGGTAAGACCTACTAACGTGTCAGAAATAAGGAGCTTTGTTGGTTTAGCTAGCTACTACCGCCGATTTGTCAAAGGATTCTCTTCTATTGCTTCCCAATTAACGAACTTGACTAAGCAGAATGTTCCATTGGTCTGGTCGGATGAGTGTGAGGAAAGCTTTCAGAAACTCAAGACCTTGTTGACTACCGCACCTATCCTTACATTGCCAGTAGAGGATAAGAACTTCATTGTCTATTGTGATGCATCCTATTCGGGTTTGGGTGCAGTGCTAATGCAAGAGAAGAATGTGATTGCTTATGCTTCAAGACAATTAAAAGTGCATGAACGTAACTATCCAACTCATGATTTGGAATTGGCTGCGGTAGTGTTTGCATTAAAGCAATGGAGACACTATTTATATGGGGTTAAGTGTGAGGTCTATACGGATCATCGTAGCCTACAGTATGTCTTTACTTAGAAAGATTTGAACTTGAGACAGAGGAGATGGATGGAACTACTGAAGGACTACGACATCACTATTTTGTATCATCCGGGAAAGGCGAATGTTGTAGCGGATGCTTTAAGTAGAAAGGGGGGAAGCATGGGAAGTCTAGCTCACTTGCAAGCTTCTAGACGCCCATTGGCTAGAGAAGTTCAGATTCTGGCTAACGACCTTATTAGATTAGAAGTAAATGAGAAGGGAGGATTTTTAGCTTGTGTGGAGGCAAGATCTTCCTTCCTTGAAAAGATTAAGGGAAAGCAGTTTAATGATGAAAAATTAATTCGGATCCGAGATAAAGTGTTGCGAGGAGAGGCTAAAGAAGCGACGATCGATGAGGAAGGTGTTTTGAGGATTAAGGGAAGGGTGTGTGTACCCCGTGTCGATGATTTGATCAACACCATTCTTACAGAGGCTCATAGTTCTGGATATTCTATACATCCTGGTGCAACCAAGATGTACCGTGACCTAAAGCAACACTTTTGGTGGAGTAGAATGAAGCGTGATATTGTGGATTTTATTGCCAAATGTCCAAACTGTCAACAAGTAAAGTATGAACACCAAAGGCCCGGAGGAACACTTCAGAGGATGCCCATTCCTGAATGGAAGTGGGAAAGGATTGCAATGGATTTTGTGGTTGGTCTTCCAAAGACATTGGGAAAGTTTGATTCCATTTGGGTAATTGTTGATAGGTTAACTAATTCTGCTAACTTCATTCCGGTCAAGGTGACTTATAATGCAGAGAAGTTAGCCAAACTTTACATCTCGGAAGTGGTACAATTGCATGGGGTTCCACCATCCATCATATCAGATAGAGGTACGCAGTTTACTTCTAAATTTTGGAAAACATTGCATGAGGAATTGGGTACTAGGTTGGACCTTAGTACTGCGTTCCATCCTCAGACCGATGGTCAGTCTGAGAGAACGATTCAAGTGTTGGAGGATATGCTTCGCGCATGTGTGATAGAGTTTGGTGGCCATTGGGATAGCTTCTTACCCTTAGTGGAGTTTTCATACAATAATAGCTATCACTCAAGCATTGATATGGCTCCATTTGAAGCATTGTATGGTAGGAGATGTAGGTCCCCCATTGGTTTGTTTGATGCATTCGAGGTTAGACCTTGGGATACTGATCTTTTGCGGGATTCGATAGAGAAAGTGAAATCTATTCAAGAAAAGCTTCTAGCGGCGCAAAGTAGGCAAAAAGAATATGCAGATCGGAAGGTTAGAGACTTAGAGTTCATGGAGGGTGAACAAGTCTTGTTGAAAGTTTTGCCAATGAAAGGGGTGATGCGGTTTGGTAAAAGAGGCAAGCTAAGCCCAAGGTACATTGGTCCCTTTGAAGTACTTAAGCGAGTAGGGGAGGTGGCTTATGAGTTAGCCTTGCCTCCAGGGCTGTCCGGAGTACATCCGGTATTCCATGTGTCGATGTTGAAAAGATACCATGGGGATGGAAACTATATTATTCGTTGGGATTCAGTCCTGCTTGATGAAAATTTGACTTATGAGGAGGAGCCTGTTGCCATTCTAGATAGAGAAATTTGCAAGTTGATATCAAGGGAGATTGCATCCATCAAAGTTCAATGGAAGAATCGGCCCGTTGAAGAAGCCACTTGGGAGAAGGAGACAGATATGTGAGAAAGATACCCACATCTGTTCACAAATTCAGGTACTCCTTTTCTCCCTTGTTTTCCTTCTTGTGATCGTTCAGGGACGAACGATGGGTAAATTGGTATCTATTGTAATGACCTGTTTAGTCGTTTTGAGCAGCAAATTCTATTTCCGAAAAAACAGGCTGAGGCGACGGACCCCACGACGGACCGTCGCAGGGTCTCGTTTCAA
The DNA here is from genome assembly GCF_036512215.1 of Solanum lycopersicum. Classification (NCBI taxonomy): domain Eukaryota; kingdom Viridiplantae; phylum Streptophyta; class Magnoliopsida; order Solanales; family Solanaceae; genus Solanum; species Solanum lycopersicum. The sequence goes on from NC_090805.1 coordinate 4,475,469, forward strand.
AACACTTAGAAAATCTGAAATTGGGTACTGAAAATCGACTCTCTGAACTTCGAGACGGAATCGCAGGATGGACCGTCACAGACTCTTTAGAGAAATTGAGTCTCTGAACTCTGTGACGGGCAGCAGAACGGACCGTCGCAGGCGCAACGGGCCGTCACAGACTACGAAATCCCAGTCTGGGTCGGATTTCTTTACACGTTTTATGGGACGTTTTGGACTATTCCTACTTTAATTATAAAGATAGAGGGTTAATGTTAATAAGTCTAATTACTTGGGGGTTAAAAGAGGTAACCTTAAGTTAATTAGTGGGTTATTATTGCCATCTTTTATTCTTAATTATATACTAATTAGGATAAAAGAAAGAGGGTTTGAATAAGAAAATTTGAAAGCACAAGAGAGGGAGAAAACGAACGAACAAGGAGAGAAGAAGAACAAAGCTTTGAGAATTTGCTTGCTCGATCACTAGTCTTCGGTGGAGGTAGGTTATGGTTTTTTATGCTATTCGTAGTAAACTCTTAATAGCGAATGATATGTATGGGTAGTATTGTAAAGTCTTCTATATGCTTAATCGTATGCTTGCATGAACGTGATTATATGATTATGATAAAATAAGCATGATGAAGCTATTGAATCCTAAATCTTGAAAAAGAAACCCTAATCTACTTGTTAATGATGATGCCTTGGTATAAAGGAAAGCTTGATGAACGAAAGTAGTGAGATTAGGGGATCGGGTGCCACGTTCCGTTACCAGGATAGTATATGAGGATCGAAGTTTCACGTTCCGACACCAGGATAGTACATGGATCGGGTGCCACGTTCCGGTACCAGGATAGTATATGAGGATTGGAGTGTCACGTTCCGACACCAGGATAGTATATGGATTGGGTGCCACGTTCCGGTACTAGGATAGTATATGAGGATCGGAGTGTCACGTTCCGACACCAGGATAGTATATGGATCAGGTGCCACATTCTGGTACCAGGATAGAATATGGATCGGGTGTCACGTTCCGATACCAGGATAGAATGAGGATCGGAGTGTCACGTTCCGACACCAAGATAGCATATGAGGAGCGGAATGTCACGTACCAACACGAGGGGAATAAAGATAATGAATCTTGAAAGATGATAATATATTCAAATCTAATGAACCTAATTCCCAAATGAGTATGATGAGGAGGCGTGAGTCCTCATTGATGTGCTTGGTGTTGTAACCAAGGGTTATGGTAATTGTAAATGCTGCATGCTAAGGATATTAGTTGATTTTATGATATTGCTTAATATATACTGTTTTCTATTTTGAGTTGGCCGATAATATCTACTCAGTACCCGTGTTTTGTACTGACCCCTACTTTTATTGTTTTCTTCTTTGTTATTTGTGGAGTGCAGCAAACGTGCCATCGTCTTCAACTCAATAGTAATTCTAGCCAGTCTTCGTCATTCCGGATATCAGGGTGAGCTAATGCTTCTAGCTTGGACTGGATCTTCCTCTTCATGTCTTGATGCCTTGAAGTTTCGGCATGGACTAGCTTTATGTATTTTTAGCTTCTTAGAAACTCTTAGATTTAGTAATTTGAAGTAGATGTTCTTATGATGATGACTTCCAGATTTTGGGGAATAATAGATGTTGAATTTTAAAAGTTAATGGATTGGTTTTATTAAATGAGTTTGAGTCTTCCGCATTATTTACTGTTGATATTATATTGAAATGTTAGAATTCAGATTGATTGGTTCGCTCATATTGGAGGGTAAGTGTGGGTGCCAGTCGCGGCTCGGTTTTGGGTCGTGACATTGTATGAGTCATAAAAAAATATAAGTACAAATTAGTGGTAAAATAAAATAATAATGAAGATACATTTTTGTTAAAATACCTCTTTTTCTAATGCATAACAGATATATTGAGTTGCATTCAAATTAAACTGTATTTATATTTCAATATCAAGTGTATTTTTATTATTTTTTTATACTTTAAAATTGTACTTACTATTTATCTAGTTAAGTTTATATTACAAAAATTTATGATATATTTTAATATCAGTTAGCATTCCAAAAATCGGATGTATTTCAATATCAGTTTGTTTTCCCTTACTATAATGTATTCATCGCAATTTTATATATATATATATATATATATATATATATATATAATTACATGCTTTCTCAAAAATTGTAAAACCCTAAAATCAAGTTTCGAAATTATCAAAAATAAAAATGTATTAAATATCAAACGAAATAAACATATAATAGAAAAATCATGAAAAAATTTTAAAATCATAACTATTTGATGAATAACTAAGCAAAATAACATAAAAATTGAAAAATTCGACTGAAAATTTGTATTATATAGAATGATTTAAACATCAAATCAAAATAAATCAAAATGGGTAATGAAAAATTAACTTGGTAATCGAGAAATCTGCTTAAATTAATGATTAGATTTTATTTTACAATTAAATAACTTTCTTGATGAACAACAATTTAGCATCTTAAAGAAAAATTAACTTGAAACGTGAAAGGTGGTGAAGAACCATAAGTGGTGGTGAAAAAAAGGTTAATTTGTATTGATTTAACTTTTTTTTTTTTAAACCGTTAATGGTCATTCATTTTGTCCAACTTAGGACTCTTTCCATAAATACAATTATTTTTAAATACAAAAAATCAGCATACATATTATTTTATAAAAGATGTTGTCATTTTGAATAAATACTTTAAAGTGTTGTTATTTTGACTAATTATGTTAGGTATTATGACTTAATTGCTAATTTTTTTATCCCTTCTGGCCCATATTGGTTAAAAAAGTGACCATTTTACTCATTTTCTCCTTTTAATTTTGACCTGTTCCACTAAAACAAATAACATTAATAAAACTTCAAACCTTTTCCTCTGAGTGTTGTCAAAAAATTTTGCACACTGATGTACAGCTCAATGTACATAAACAAACAACAATGAAAAAAACACCATTAGAGGAAAGTGGGAAGCTATTGTCATGATTCTACGAATCATTTTTTCTTAGATGATGATGAAATAAATGAGAAAACATCATTAGAGTATTTTGTGGTATTTTCTTGTACTCTGGTGATTACTTCAAAGATTTTCAGTAGTTTATTTTGATGACAAATATCACTATCTTGAAAAGCTAGACCCTAAAAGATCATTGGTAGAATTATTTTGTGAATAAAATGAGGCAATTCCAGAATTGAGATACACAGTGCGGTGAAGCAGACAAGTGAGGTAGAGATAATACTCGCTAATTTGGGGAACTCCGATAAAAAACTGTAATGACCCAAAAGCATCTCTTTAGAACTTTTGAATATTTGTTTAACTTAAGTTATTTAATCGGTAGTTTATGAGCTAAAGTAAAGGTGCAATGGAAGAACCGTTCAATAAGAGAAGCAACTTGGGAGACAGAGTCTGACATGCGTGCCAGATATCCTCAACTTTTTGAAGCTTCAGGTAGTTACTTTTACTGTATGTTCGAGAACGAACATGATTTTTAGTGGTGGACAATGTAATGACCCAAAAGCTCCTCTTTAGAATTTTTGAATATTCAGTTAACTTAAGTTAATTAATAGATAGTTTATGGGCTAAAGTGATAATTTATTTAAGACCCTATACCCTTTAGCCTGTATTTAGTAAAATATGTGGGTAAAACCTATCACTTTTAGTACTTAAATAATTCAGAAAAAAATAGGGAATAGAAAAAAAAAAGGGCGAAGGGTTTCTGCACTTGCGGCTTACGAACTGGTTCATGTCATTTTCCTTTGCCTCTAGTTCCTTGATTGCTGCACATATATGTGTGTATATAGCAATATTATATAGGTGATTATATATGTGTGTATAATAATAAGTGATAGATTGCATATTTGAGTCTAAAAAAATTGAATAAGAAATCACGTGAATAGTTGAAAATTTTGAAAATATTTGAATCAGTTGTTAGTGGGTATTTAATGCTTAATTGTGATTATTTGGTTGCTTTGATTATATAAATAATTTAGTGTGTATTACTGGAAAAAAATAATTAAAGAAAAAGACAAAAAAACAAACAAACAAATGTCATACATGCTATAATGTAAGGAAATTAATAGTTTGTTCATGAATGTGGCTCCTGGAAAATTTTATGACTAAATTTAATGCAAATCCTTTGATAGTTATTGCTACATTATGTGTGGTTAGTAATTAAAAATTAGAATTTAAAGATACAGTGAGGACAGAAGTAGTCTTAGGCTCAAGGCAGTTTTTCTGTGGATGACAGATAATTTAATTTAATTTCTTATTCTTATCACATTATGAGTGAAGTTTTGGTATATTACGATCGGTAAGTAAATATTTGATATATCGTATTATATAAATATAATTTGGGGTTTGATAATTGAAATGTTAATTGGCATTAAGAACTACAAACCTGATTATAAATTTGGGTGAATTTTTAAGGTTAAGATTAAACACATAAAAGTGTGAGTGATGTTAGTTCTGAAACCTTATTGTGAATATATACTTGAATAGATTCCATTGGTTCGGAATCTCAACGGAAAGGGAAGGTTCAAGTCCAAGAGTAATGATTCGATTGACTAAGGCAAGTGGATTTCTAAACTCTTGTTAAGCGTATGAATTTCGTGTATTTCCCTGTGTGTTGTTGAGAATGACTTAGAGACTTGTTGCTTATTTGTTGGTGTTATATTCATTGTTGTAAATTGTGTTTTGTTATCAAAATGGTTATCTCCATATTTTTATTTGAGCATGTCATTTGCACTGTATCTAAGACATGGTTGTGGTAAGAAAATGTACCATTTCGAGGGTCGTATCGCACACTGCGATGGATATTATATTTCGAGAGATGTATCACGCGCCGCGATGATTATTATTACTGAGGATCGTGTCGTGCGTCGCGACAGATGCATGGACAAATATGCCCCCCATGGATCCCAGACAGAAAGACAACAAGTGTGTATCGTTAGGGAAGACATGAATCACTATACTTGACATTACATCTCATGTCATTACACATTTTTATTATTGATGAAATTGAATACGTGGTTTGCTGATCGTGTTAGTGTTATTTGTGAAAATTGTGACTGTTAAATATTGAGCTGTTATAGAGAATATGTAAACTAATAGAGTGTTGTTATTGAGTTGTGTGTTTGGTCAACTGTGAGCTGTTTGTAGTGTGGAGGTTTAGATAGGGTGTAAGGTGTATCCGTATTTTGTTCCCTATCTTGTGTTTAGTGGTTTGCTTGTTGGGTACCACGTGGTTTGGTACTCACCCTTTGCTTCTACAAAATTTTTGTAGGTTACGAGTCCGGATTTTTGTGATACCTTCCATTCTCTTTGTTTCCGAGGCATCTTGTGGAGGATTGTGAGGTAGCTGCTTGTCATCTCAGTGAACTTTCCTGCTCCAGTTAATGACTTCATTTTTACTTGAAAGACAACTTCATGTTAGACTCTTATCTTTATTTCAATTCTAGTATTTACATTAGAGGCTTGTACACGAAACTACCAGGTCTTGAGAATTGAATTAAGTTGAATTGTTTTTGTATTAGTAATTGTTATCAGACTTTGGTTTTATTTCTGTATTTTATCCAAATTATCAGGTTAGGCTGACTTGTCTTAGTGGGAAAAGATGAGTGCCATCACGTACGTTTTTGGGTCGTGACAAATGGTATCAAAGCCCTTGGTTCATAGGTCTCACGTGTATACATGCCGAGTCTACGTAGAGTCTCAAGGATCAGTATAGAGACATCTGTACTCATCTCTGAGAGGCTATAAAGATTACTAGGAAACTTCCTTTTGTTCATTCTTTCTCATCGTGCGTAGTTACCTCATTTAGTACTGAGTTGTTGTATACTCTTTTGAAAGATGACGAGGACTAGAATTAATGTTACTGGTGGTAGGGAGAGGCACTTCCTGAGGCAGTTGTTGATGCCCCAGCTAGGGGTAGGGGTAGAGATCGAGATAAAGGTCGTACTCGAGTAAGACAGTAGCCAGAGGTCGTGGCGTCAGAGCAGCACCAGAGAGAGGTCGTGCTAGAGAGGTCTCTCCTGAACCTCAGATTGATGACAGAGAGGACAAGGTTCCTCCAGAGCCTGTAGTCACACCTTTGGTTAAGGATACACTATTAAGGGTGTTAAGTGTGCTAGAGGGATTTTATCAGGGTGGTGGTTCGACCGCCTCAACACATGACTCTCGTACTAGAAAGGGGGCTCAGACCCAAGAGCAGAAACAAGCACCAGTTGTTCAGGATGCGGTGGGGAAACTACCAGTAGATCCCATGGTTCAGAATGATGTTGCACCAGTATTTAGGGGTCAAGTTGCACCGATGGTTGTTCTGACAGAGAATGTGTAGCGTAGGTATAAGATATTTCGAAAGATGGACCCACCTCAGTTTCAGGGTGGGAAGAGCGAGGATACTTATGAGTTTCTAACAACCTGCCGAGAGTTACTAGAGGTGGTTGGATTAGCTGAGTCACACGGGGTTTTATATGTTACACTCCAGCTTCATGGACCAGCGAAAGACTAGTGGAGAACTTATTCGGGGGTTTTGACAACTGGATCTCCTCTAGTGACTTGGGAGAAATTTGTTAGTGCATTCGAAGATCGTTTTATACCTTGGAGCGTGAGAGAGGATAGTCGCTTGAGATTTGAGAGTCTGAGACAGGATGGTTAATCGGTTACAGAGTATGAGGAACATATTTTGCTGTAAATTTGATATGATATGTGATAGCATGACTGTACCTATTCATGTTTCTACACCCGTGGGTAAGCCCTTAGTGGTGGATCGAGTGTATCGATCCTGTCTTATTTCTTTTGCTGGGTATGATGATATACCGTGGTTTCACGGTATAGTTAATACTCTTTCCTTAAGTTTAGTGTATCCGAAAGCCTTTTTGTGCTAATTTTGATATAAGTTTTTCTTTGTTTTGCAGGAAATCTGTCTAAAGCTGAATGCGGAGATTTTGAGCGAAAAATGCAGAAGAGACCACCTACGGAGCTTATGACGGTCCGTCGTCTTGTGATGGTCCGTAGGTGGCAGCGTAGAGAAGTTGTTGAAGGAAGATGGGGAAGTCTGACCAAGTGTGGGATTACGAAGCTTGTGACGGTCCGTCATGGATATGGCGGTCCGTCCTGCAGGTTCGTCGCGAAGATCAGAGAAGTGATCCAGTACCCAGATTCCAAGAGTTGAAGTATTTTGTAACGAAGACCCTCGACGGACCGTCGTGCCTATGACGGTCCGTCACACTTGCCGTCGAGGGGAATGAAGAAAGCAGCAGAAGAATTGCACCAAGTATGGGGCGACGGATCCCACGACGGTCCGTCATGACCACAACTTTCCATCGCGTGGTCCGTCGACCCAGCCGCGTTTTGGCAGATTTCCAGTAATTAGAATCCTTGTTTAATTAGGTTTTTATTTTTTTATAAATAGTTCGAAAAATCTCATTTTTGAGATTAGACTCTGGGAGATTAAACATCATATTATTAGACTTTGTTTTTTCTGAGTTTTGATTGTTGGAGATTCTTACAAGTAACTCTTGTTGATTAATCAAGCAAATTTTCAGACTTTATTCTTTCTCATTAAAGTAAGTACATGAATTCTTGTTTAATATATTTGAATATTGTGTTTATGGCTATGAGGAACTAAACTCTATAACTAGGGTTGTGGGAACCATAGGCAAATAATGAGATAAACCCTAGCTAAAATAACAATTCTAGAATAGTGTCTTGTATGTATTAATAATTCTTTCGCTTAGAAGTCTTTTTAACGGATGATCAACGTTATAACTCGCCTTAATGCTACTTGCCGGACCGAGGTAGATAATAGGAAAAGAATTATTAACATAGATTTAGTGTATACTATCTAATAGGCTAGTATTGATTGGTACGAGGTAATAACTGAGTCAAATATCGAATATGATGCTTAATATGAGGTAAGGATAAGGGTTAGGAAAGCAACACACGTAGCCGGACCAAGGTGCGTAGTGAGATTTTCTAGATGTTGGACCAAGGATTTAGAAATACATAGCTTATCACTTTGCATGCAAGATACTAAGAAAGAATTGTTATAGCTAGAGTTATCAAGTTATGAACCTGTGGGGAACACGTAAACCCTAGTTACTTTGATTACTTGATTAAAACTCAACATTAAAAGCTGTTAAGTGTCTCTGTCAAGTTTGTTAGTTATTTTTTTTTTATTTTATTAGGAAGTACAAAACCCCCCTTTTATGCTTTTACTTTTTAAGGAAGTCATCAACCGAACAATAGTAATAACAAGTTAGAGTTAAGTCTAGACTATTTTCCTCGTGGGAACGATCCCAACCTCACTAGTTGGGTTATTTACTTGACGCGACCGCTTTACTTCTCATTTGAGAAGTAAGTTTGAGCGTATCATATGACACTTGGGTAGACTTAATCATTCTCGGGATAGTAGACTTTGATATTATCTTGGGTAAGAATTGGCTTTCTCCTTATCATGATGTCATTGATTGTAATGCTAAGACTGTGACTTTAGCAATGCTTCCAAGGGTTGAATGGAAGAGTGTTAGTGGTTCTTATCCTAGCAAGGTCATCTCTTTTATCTGTGGTCAGAGATCGGTGGAGAGGGGGTGTTTGTCTTATTTAGCTTTTATTCGTGATTCTAGCATTGAACCACCTCCCATGGACTCTGTTCCCGTGGTTCAGGAGTTTCCCGATGTATTTCCTTCTGATCTTTAGGTATTCCTCCCTATAGGGATATTGATTTTGCTATTGGTTTGGAGCCTAGCATTAAGCCTATTTCTATCCCTCCATATCGTATGGCCCCAACAGAGTTGAAAGAATTGTAGGATCAGTTGCAGGATTTATTGAGTAAGGGTTTTATTTGCCCTAGTATATCACCTTGTGGTGCCCCTGTATTGTTTGTAAAGAAGAAGGATGGGACCATGAGGATGTGTATTGATTACCGATAGTTGAACAAGGTAACGGTGAAGAATAAGTATCCCCTTTCGCATATTGATGACTTATTTGATCAACTACAAGGAGCATCATTGTTCTCTAAGATTGATTTGAGGTCAGGGTATTATCAGTTGAAGATTAGGACATTAGATATCCCTAAGACAGCTTTTAGAACCCGATATGGGCATTATGAGTTCCTACTGATGTCTTTTGGATTGACTAATGCCCCTGCAACATTCATGGAGTTAATGAACGGGGTGTTTCCATCATACCTTGATTCTTTTGTGATTGTTTTCATCGATGACATCTTGGTTTAATCTATGATTGAGGAGGAACATGTCCGACACTTGAGGTTTGTACTTCAGAGGTTGAGAGAAGAGAATTTGTATGTCAAGTTCTCAAAGTGTGAGTTCTGGATTACTTTTGTGGCATTCTTAGGACACGTGGTGTCTAAGGAGGGTATTAGAGTAGATCCGGCCAAGATTGAGGCGGTTAGAGGCTAGACGCGACCTACTTCACCTACTGAAATTAGGAGTTTTGTGGCATTGGCAAGCTATTATCAACGATTTGTTCAAAGTTTCTCTACTATTGCAGCTCCATTGACTAGATTGACTCGATAGGATGTGGGTTTTCAGTGGTCTGATTAATGTGAGGAGAGATTTCAAAAGCTCAAGACTTTGTTGACTTTTGCACCTGTGTTGACTCTACCTGAAGAGGGTTTAGACTTTACTATGTATTGTGATTCTTCAGGAGTTAGTTTGGGTGGTGTGTTGATGCATAAGGGGAAAGTGATTGCTTATGCTTCTAGGCAGTTGAAATCCCATGAGAAGAACTACCCTACTCATGATTTGGAGTTATCGGCTTTGATATTTGTACATAAGTTATGGCGTCATTATTTGTATGGGGTGCATTGCGAGCTCTTCAGTGATCATCAGAGTCTTCAATATATCTTTAGCCAGAGGGATTTGAACTTGAGGCAACGGAGATGGCTTGAGTTGCTGAAGGACTATGATGTGACCATTCTGTATCATCCAGGAAAGGGTAATGTTGTGGCAGATGCTCTGAGTAGGATGACTCCTAGCATGTGGAGTTTTACAGCGCTTAGTATGATGAGAGACCATTGGCTAGAGATGTGCAGATATTAGCTAACAGTCTTGTCCTCTAGCAGATTTCTGAGGAGAGTGATGGGATGATTGCTTTTTATTGAGGCTCGATCTTCTTTAGTCGAGCAGATCCGTGCGCACCAGTTTGATGATGAGAAGTTATGTCTCATTCGAGACAAAGTATTGAGAGGGGAAGCCAATGAGGCTGTCCTTGATTCTAATGGCGTCTTGAGGATCGGAGGCAAGATTTGTGTGCCTAAAATGGGCGATTTGATTATATTAATTCTTTAGGAGGCCCATTGTTCTCGATATTCCATCCATCTGGGGGCGGCGAAGGTGTATCATGATTTGGGTCAGCATTACTGGTGGTGTGGGATGAAGAGAGATATTTCAAACTTTGTTTCGAGGTGTTTGAATTGCCAGCAGGTCAAGTGTGAGCACCAGCGGCCGGGGGGTATATCTCAGAGGATGCCTATTCCTACTTGTTAGTGGGAGCGGATTACTATGGACTTTGTTGTGGGTTTTCATACCACAGTGAGTGGTTATGACTTTATTTTTTTTGTTATTGATAGGCTGACCAAGTGTTCCAACTTCATTCCAGTTCAGGTGAAGTATACGACAGAAAAGTTAGCCTAGCTATATATCAGTCAGATTGTATGACTTTATGGAGTTCCTATTTCTATCATATTAGATCGAGGTTCACTATTTACTTCTCACTTCTGGAAGGCATTACAACATGTTCGTGGTACTCAGTTAGATATGAGTACAGCCTTTCACCCTCATACAGATGGTCAGTCTGAGTGGACAATTCAGGTGTTGGAAGACATGCTCCGAGCGTGTGTGATCGATTTCGGAGATAGATGGGATCGACATTTACCCTTAGCGGAGTTTGCCTATAGTAATAGTTATAACTCTAGTATCCAGATGGCACCATTTGAGGCGTTGTATGGAAGACGGTGTAGGTCTCCGATTGGTTGGTTTGATTCGGCGGAGATGGACTCTTTGGATACAGACTTGCTTAAAGATGCTATGGAGAAAGTACCTATGATTCAGTATAGATTATTGATAGCTCAGAGTCGACAGAAGAGTTATGCAGACAGGAGAGTTAGAGCCTTAGTGTTTATGGAGGGTGATCATGTTTGGCGACGAGTATCAACCATGAAGGGTGTGATGAGGTTTGGAAAGAAGGGCAAGCTTAGCCCTAGGTTCATTGGACCTTTTGAGATTTTGAGCCGAGTGGGAGAGGTGGCCTATAAGTTGGCCTTGCCACCTAGTTTGTCGGCAGTTCATCCTATTTTCCATGTCTCTATGCTTCGGAAGTATATTCCGGATGAATCTCATGTGATTTCACTCGATTCTGTGGAGTTGGGTCCAAACTTGACATATGAAGAGGAACCTATAGCTATATTGGATAGGCAAATCCGAAAGGTTAGGACCAAGGAGCTTGTTTTAGTGAAGGTGCAATAGAAGCACCGTTTAGTAAGAGAAGCAACTAGGTAGACAGAGTCTGACATGCGTTCCAGATATCCTCAACTTTTTGAAACTTCAGGTAATTATTTTTACTCTATGTTCGAGGACGAACATGATATTTAGTGGTGGATAATGTAATGACCAAAAAGCTCGTCTTTAGAATTTTTGAATATTTGTTTAACCTAAGTTAGTTAATCGAGAGTTTATGGGCTAAAGTGATAATTTATTTAAAACCCTATACCCTTTAGCCTATATTTAATAAAATATGTGGGTAAAACCTATCACTTTTAATACTTAAATAATTCAGAAAAAAATAGGGAAAAGAAAAAAAAAGGGCAAAGGGTTTTGCACTTGCGGCTTACGAACTGTTTCATGTAAGTTTCCTTTGCCTCTAGTTCCTTGATTGTTGCACATATATGTGTGTATATAGCAATATTATATAGGTTATTATATATATGTGTATAATAGTAAGTGATAGATTGCATATTTAAGTCTAAAAAAAATTGAATAAGAAATCACGTGAATAGTTAAAAATTTTGAAAATATTTGAATCAGTTGTTAGTGGGTATTTAATGATTAATTGTGATTATTTGGTTGCTTTGATTATATAAAAAATTTAGTGTGTATTAATGAAAAAAAAACAATTAAAGAAAAAGACAAAAAAAAAACAAATGTCATACATGCTATAATGTAAGGAAATTAATGGTTTATTCATGAATGTGGCTCCTCGAAAATTTTATGACTAAATTTAATGCAAATCCTTTGGTAGTGATTAATACATTATGTGTGGTTAATAATTAGGAATTAGAATTTGGAGATACAGTGAGGACAGAAGTAGTCTTAGGCTCAAGGCGGTGTTTTTCCGTGGATGAAAGATTATTTAATTTAATTTCTTATTCTTATCACATTATGAGTTAAGTATTGGTATATTACGATCGGTAATTAAATATTAGATCTATCGTATTATATAATATCATTTGGGGTTTTAATAGTTGAAATGTTTATTGGCATCAAGAACTACAAACCTGATTATAAATTTGGGTGAATTTTTAAGGTTAAGATTAAACACATCAAAGTGTGAGTGTTGTTAGTTCTGAAACCTTATTGCTAATATATACTTGAATAGATTCCATTGGTTCGGAAGCTCAACGGAAAGGGAAGATTCAAGTCGAAGAGTAATTATTCGATTGACTAAGCCAAGTGGATTTCTAAACTCTTGTTAAGCATATGAAATTCATGTATTTCCTTGTGTGGTGTTGAGAATGACTTGGAGACTTGTTGCTTATTTGTTGGTGTTATATTCCTTGTTGTAAATTGTGTTTTGTTATCAAAATGGTTATCTCCTCATTTTTATTTGAGCATGTCATTTGCACTGTATCTAAGACATGGTTGTGAGACTTGTGCGCGTGACTACCAGGTCTTGGAAATTGAATTAAGTTGAATTGTTTCCGTATTAGTAATTGTTAACAGACTTTGATTTTATTTCTGCATTTTATCGAAATTATTAGATTAGGCTGACTTGTGTTGGTGGGATAAGACGAGTATCATCTCGTCTGTTTTTTTGGTTGTGACAAGAACTTACTGCAAATTCACTTTTTCTCCTGACAACGATGATCGGTCAAAAAGAAGGAGGCCAATACCCTTCTACCTCTCACTGTTCCACCCCATTTTCTTCTACACTATAAATTCTTTCATATTTAAATTTTTCAATTTTTCATTTTTTTGCCATTAATGTAACCAAGAAATCCCAATATGTAAATAGTACCAAATTGAAAGATAATTTTTGAATTTTTCAATCTCAAAAAACAATGTTGGTAATCCGCGACACTCAAGTCTCATGACCCCCACATAAACCGTTAAGGAATCACAAGGTGTATGACGGTCATTGCAGCAGGGGTTCAAGTCGGTTTGCGTCGGTTCATTTGAATTAGAGGAAGAGTAATAAAGAACAAGGCGAGGATGAAGAGAATTATATTTTCATTGGTTGATGATTTGTTTAAGGAAGACAATTTTTGTAATCATTTCAATTTTTTTGATGGAGCCAGCACAAACCATTGTTGCTTCTTTGAGCTTCTATTGAAATTTGTGTACAAGTTGCTAAGAGGGAAAGAGAAGGGAGGTATTTGTTGTTATTTTCTACTAGTATACGCACTCGTGCATTTTACGATTATTTCAAAATATAATAATATTTTAAATTAAATATAGATAAAATTTATTGTGTATTTAGTTATGTCTATCTTGAAAATAATAATGTTAATTATTAATTTATTTATTTGAACATATTAAATTAATAATATTAATATACAACTTAATTTCTGTAACAACATACCACACGTGACGCATGTATCGTTCTACTGCAATAGAACTCTAAGACCACACTTGTTTTTATCTTACCTTACATAGGATTTTGTATTTTTGTATCACTCTTTTGTCATGATAATTTTACAAAATAACTTGCTTGATTTCTAAAATATGTTTATGTGCTGAAATTAATTTTATCTATACTTATATTTGATTAGAATGTTTCATTTTTTGAAAAAGACATTTTTATAGTTTAAAATTTTTACAATTACAATAAAGTGAGGAGATTATAACCATATTTATAATTGTAAGTATTAAATTCAAAATTTTAAATCTTTATCTATCATTGTTATGCTTATCTTGTAGGTTAATAAAATTGAAATTTCAAAAATTCTGGAATCAAGACAAAGTGGAACTATTGTAATCATCTAAAAATTATTTATTATTAAATTCAAATTTTAAATCTTTATTTATTAATTAAAATTTTAAAATCATTTCAAGATAATTTTTTGATCTAATATATACTTTTAATTTAAAGTTTTGAGTTGATTAATATTCAACTATGAAACATAAATATTATGTATAGACATATATTTATGTTCAGTGAATAAAATAACAAATTGTACTTTTTGAGATTATAAAATCTCATCATTTTAAATGAAATTTGTATAATATTTAATTTAATAAAGATTGAAATTTTAATGTTAGAAGGCTTCCACCATTGCACATATATATCATATATAGATAGAAGATGGATTACACAAAATTTATAATCCCTCCGTTTGGTATTATTTATCATGGTTTCTATTTTTAGAGTCAAATTATAAAAACTTTGACTAACATTTAACATGTATTTTTTTATCATATTAATATGCAAAAAAGTGTAATTTATAGTACTTTTCATATAGGTTTAGAATATCTAATTTTTTTTGTTTAAAATATCGAATTTATGTGATTCAATTTTCCATTGAAAGATAGTCAAATTGACTTTCGATAAGTGCAACATGACAAATAATTCCGAACGAAGGGAATATAAATTTTGATAATAATAGGAGAAAAAAAGTCGAACACTCATATAACTACACTCTTCCATTCACACCCTTTGGTTTACTCTATCTCTCTCTCTCCCTCTCTATCTCTATCTCTATCTCTATATCTATCTCTCTCTCTCTCTCTCACTCTATATATATATATATATACATATATATATATATATATATCACACTTATACAATTGAAATTTAAGAAATAATTTATAATTTTGTATTTATTGTTTTGTTTTTATTAAGTATATTTATTCATTATAGAAATAAGTTGTGATAATTAACGATGATATAGTATTATAATTGTCATATTCTTCATTAGCTCTTTCGTTTTAATGATATGCATGGTTTGACTAATATAACATTTTTTTTAAAAAAAAGCCATTGATTAGGATTTATTGAATTCATTTACCAACATAAAATGTAATGCCAGTTTTTAATACAGGGAGGGCAAGTGTTCAACAACCTTCCTTATATGTTGTAATATTTCATTCAATTACATGTGTCACATTCGGGAAGTACCCAAAACGTAACCAGCGTCGTCTACATCTACTTCATGAGGTTTACTTAGACCTCTCTCTTACACATAATATATTCATATCGAGTATACATAAACACCTCGTATAAGAAGATTACATAGTCTTCTACTTTTATGCCATATATAAACAACATACATAATATAATCTTAAAAGAGATGTCTCATATTAATACATCTAAACGGAATAGATCAATATGAACAATGATAGACCTTACGCAAATGTAAAAGTACCGCTTAGGGCTTATAAAAATGCCTCGAAATAACATGAATGAAATGAGTGTGTTTAGACTATAGCAATGTAACATAGTTAGAGTGATAGAAAGGTATCATCCACGGAACATATGGACATACCCAAACTCGGAGAAATGATCCAAGCCTTCATTCAAAGTGATCACGAACCATTCAACGATCGAAACCTAAAATATTAAGGAAAAAGGGAGAAATGGGGCAGCACATCACTTGTACTAAGTGTAGGATCATATGCACATACAACATAAAAATCATGCCAAAAAGGAACATTTATTCAAAAGCATGCAAAGTCACTATGGAAATATCTTATGCACCTTCAAGAACCAATACAAGTCAATAAACACATATTATTTGAGTCAAGACTATGTACATCACAAGATCAACAATACCAAGTCTAGTCAAGTCAACATGCATATCAACATAATTGAGCACATAATCAAGAAAACTCTATGGTCAAATACATAAACAGATCCCTAAATTTGTTGGGTTTTTTCTCTCAGGTACCTCAACTACGTCATTTTTCTATTGATCATTGAACCACACATAATTTGTTCCTTTAAAACACCGTTGGTTGATTTTGATCGGCTTTTCTATTGTAAATGCCTTCAATTGTGTTCGAATTGTAATAATTTTGATTAAATGAATGAAGACAAACCGTGTTAGCCTCATTTGTTTTATAATGTGTTCAAATGACTTCAGTAAAACACAATTATTCTCGAACATTTTGACTATCAATTGGACTAATGAGTTGTGGAACAACATATGTATCCTCTATCAATACCCCTCACAAATCTGGTTCCACATCAGACAACGGTGTTTGTTTAAACGGAACAAATTACGGGGGTGCAATGATTCAATAGAAAAATTACATAGTTGAAGTACCTGAAGGGAAAAACCCAATAAATTTAGGAATCTACTTATGTATTTGGCCAAACTCTATCATCAAGTTATAATATCAACAAACATGCATAAGAGCTCATAACATCATAACCTAAGCAAGACCATCACTCATACACCCCCATTAATTTCACTAGTGCAATGACTAAGTAAGGCCCCATAACCTCACTCAACGAACTAAACCCAACAAAAACTATAAGAAATGTCCAACTTTACATATTATATCATTAAGAGTAGGCATCATCATACTTTAGCAATAGAGACCAACCACATCTTCATAAGTGAAACCAATATCACATAGTGTCATTAATATGTAAGAACAACATATACATATCACTTAAATTTATAAGCATATAACCACAAAAGAACATCCTTCTAAGACTTCCCTCAAGGCTAACTAGTTCAATAAATAAGAAGAGTTTGATGCCTCTACCTAAACTAAGTCAAACCCCTCAAGTCATTCTAGTTAGAGTTAACTTTAGTACTTCATTTTACTTTCGAGAACATCTTGCCTTAACCGACATAGACCACATGAGCCAATGTGGAACTCGGTGTCATCAAATCCTATATCGAAAGAAGGTGAACTACTTGCCAAGGTAGTACCAAAATATGAACATAGTATCTACTTCAAATAGTCATAGTATGAACGACTCAGGAAGTAATATGCCAGAACTTTGAATAGGTACCATGTGGAATTTGTAACCGAGCGTTATTTCTTCATAAGAATAGAGTTTCAAAATTTCAGGCTTCTTAAGTAATTGAAGTGTTTTTAAATTTAATAATACCATGATAAGATTAATACAAGCTAAAAAACAGCTCCATTGTTAGGCTAACTGTCAAATTCAATTTTGTTTTTCATTCTAAAAGCAGTTTTTTTTTTTTTTTAAAAAAAAGTTATCCTATATTTACATACAATTTTAATTTATCATTTTGTTATGAATAAATAAACTTCATTCTAAATAACAAACCATATTTAAAAAAGAGAAAAACTACTCCTAAGTTGCAGGAAAATTCACTAATATCGAATTTAAAAATATTAGATAATAAATCAAAATATAAAATATATTTTTAAAATACCTAATTTTGAAATATTCAGAAATTAGCACTTAACATATTTTGAAATCAAATATAAAAAATTAAATGAAGGAGACTGGTGCAATTAAATTGAGATTTATTTTATTTTATTATTATTATAAATTTTGAACCATCATTTTGATTTTATTAGAAATGTATTTTTCAAAAATATCGAATATGTCGTAGATTAAAGAATCAAAATTTTATTAAATTATAATTTTGAGTTAAGAAAATAAAATGCTGACTTATCAGTATTCGAGTAATTTGATGACATGTGTCTATTTAAATTTTAGATTTTGTATTTATAATTTTAAAATAATTAAATAATATTTAGTTTTTTTATTATTTAAATTATGAAATTTGGTGGCACTGACATGTGACATTTTTTTATCTCCTATTATATATAGATTGATTTAGTATTGTGGATTGGGTTTGAGTTAAAATAATTCATTGGGTAATTTAATTAAAATTTGGTCAATATTGATTAATTTGAGAATTTCCGTTTAAGTATGGGTTCATAAGACAAGTTTCTTAATTATAAGTGATACGTCTAAACTTACACTATTCAACTAAGAAGTGTAAACAATCAATGTCTATTTATAGAACTCAATTGACTTGAGGTCGATTTCATAGACAATTTTCTTATAGAAATAACTTAACTGACACTCTTACACAATTGTGATTACTGTGTTTAAAAGAAAGTATTTATGGAAATTAAATATGAGTTGTTTATCATTTTAGTGAACAATGTTAAATCAAGTATCCAAGTAAACCGAGGTAACAATCACTTTAACTTCAAGATTATAATAATTGATAAATGAGACTAGGCTTGTGTTTCTCATAGCTTTCAGCTTAGTGATTGAGTAAACTTGATTTGAGTTAGATATTGATCGATTTGATCAATTATGATAATTTTTAATGATTTCATATTGATTCTAAGAGCCCGTTTTGCATTATTAATGGAATGCCAGTGCAATTATTTAAAATTTATTTAATGTATAATTTTATTAAATTATTCAGATTATATTAAATTTATAAATATATTAATCCAGATAAACATCATGGATTAATATAATTAATTTAATATTTAAATTCAATAGTATGAATTTAATGAAAGCCGTTCATAAACACCATATGCCATGTCACTTAAATCTGATTGGTCGAATGGTGTCCTATTCCATTCGTAACTCCTCTATTTTGAAACTATAAATAGGGGGTCTCATAATTCAGGAAAAAGAACCAAGAATTTTAACAAAAAAACTAGAGAAAACTCGTGGATCGAAAAATGCAAATTTCTCTACAAGTTCAAGAATTCAAGCATTCAAGTTTCAAGAACAATCAAGATCAAGAACGATAAAGATCAAGACCGCCGGATTCAAAATCAAGCTCGATTCCCTTGAATTCAAGTATAGGTCAAGATCAAATTCAAGTTCAAGATCAATATAGAGATCAAGATTAAGATAAATCTCAAGTTCAAGATCAAGCTTTAAATCCTTTGAAGAATATTTGGAAAGACGAGTTAAGAGGAATCAAAGAGATTGTAACACTCACACTTGAAATAATAAATTGATTGTTGCTATAATTTTTTGTTCTTGATCATTATTTTCTCGATGTGAATTTTATTGTCTATAAATTTAGGCACACCCAGTGTAACAATAACTAGCTTTCATATCAACTTTTAAAGCATTAAAAAACATGGATATGCCTTCCATGAACAACAACTCTTGGTCAATTGCCTCTAAGGCCACTAGCTCCAAGTTCTCTACTGAAGTTGAATGCATCCTTGGTGTTACCTTGGAAGTTTTGAAGTTGTTACAAGGAACAAAACTTTTATGCAAGGACAACAAACACTTCAAGTGTCGTCCGCATCAACTCCAATTTTCAGGTCTGTAACCCTAAAAAGATCAACTTCCTCCACAAATGTTTTAGAAGGGGAAAACAATGTTGCTGAAAAGATAAAGAAGACCTTAGATCTACTTGAGCAATCCGGTTCCAAGAACTCTACCACAAGGAATATATATGATTCAATCAATGAATCATCTACACATGCATCCTTAAATGTGAGTCCACTGAAGATCAACTTACGCGATAATCCACGCTACTCTTCTACATCTGCAATGATCATACAAACAATGGTGACTGCTACTTCTTCCCTTGAGGAACAACTCGCCAATCTGACAAAGTTAGTTGAAGGATGGACCAAGAATGTACAACACCAAGAGTCTAGAATCTATAAGTTGATCGATCGAATCAGAGGACTTTTAGATTGAGAAGCGAGTCATGCGCACAAAAAATGTGTTGATGTTAAAGAGATTGGAGATCCTGGGAAGCACCGCTTGTTAGTGAGATGCCAGTTTCTTCTGAAGGAATGATCTCACTCGATCGCTTGAAGGAGTTCATCGAAGACACTATCAAATATAAGTATGAAGTCTCCACAAGATCTTCTCATATGTATGCAAAGCCATACTTCAATTCAAGGGCAAAGAAAATCCAAAGCAACATGTTGCACGCTTTGTGTAAACATGTAATACTGGTGGGACCCATAGAGACCACCATGTAAAGCAGTTTGTCCTCTCTTTAAAGGGAAATGCCTTTGATTGGTATACAGATCTCGAGCCCAATTCTATCGATAGTTCGGAACAACTAGAGCACGAGTTTCTCAATCAAATCTACACCAAAAGGCGTATAATGAGTATTATAGAACTAAAAAATACTTGCCAATGAAAGGATGAACAAGTCATAGATTTCATTAATCGGTGGAGGAACGCGAGCCTGAATTGCAAGGATAGGCTTAGTGAAGCTTCTACGATAGAAATATGTATTCAAGGGGTGCATTGGGAGATTCTATACATATTACAAGGAATAAAGCCAAATTACTTTGAAGATCTAGATACTAGCGCTCATGAAAAAAGTTGAGCATATCCTCCGCGGGAAAGATATGAATTTTGTCCACGATCCTCGCAACACAAGAGACAAGCAGGAGCCCAAAAGATGGAGAAAATTTGTGCCTAGGAGTGACAACAAATAATCCATGAATGTTAATGTGTCGCATGCGAAGTTTACTACGAAGGGGAGCGCAAAGCAAAATGTGGGAGTGAATCGTCAAGCGCATTTAAACCAAAAGTTGATCCTAAGAGAGATGCAATATAAGTAATACCCCTTCTTGGATTATGACGTTTCTGATATTTTTGATGAGTTGTTTGAGTTAAAGCTCATTAAGTTGCCAAAGATGAAGCGATTTGATGAAGTTGGGAAAGTTGATGACCCAATTATTGCATGTATCATAGACTTGTAAGTCATCCTCTTGAAAAATATTCTGTCTTTAAGGATAGAATGATGCGATTGGTTAGAGAAAAGAAGATTATCCTTGATGATGATAAAGCTAGTTATAACCAAATCTCCGTCACATTCGACTCACTCGATCCAGTCCAAATATGTGTCTGTGAAAAGCATGAAAGAGATTCAATGGAGAAAGAGAAATGTCAAGCTGATATAGATGTTGATGAAGGTTTGATTGTTGTGACTAAGAGAAGACACAACAATTCAAGCTTATGAAAGGAATCATTAGCACAACCAATTAGAAGGAGGACGGTGAATAAACTGGTGAAGCAAAAACTGATCAAGCACCCAAAGAAGGCAAAGGTAGAAGTGTATCACTACCAAAAACCCCGACATTCTGTCACTCTAGAGGAACTCCTACGAAGTTAGTTGTGCACAAAGTCTACTCAAGAAAATATCGAGGCATCATGTTTGAATGTTTATAAAGAAGAATTAATTAAGGTGTCTCTAACCGGAAAAGAAGAAGGAACAACAATAAGATCCTCACAATAATGTCTCCTAGTAGTGAAGAAAAGGCAACAAGGAAAGTCTCGTCAATGATGTCTCCTTCATCTTCTGAAAAGCCTATTGAACCTTCTTCCAAAGAAGCACAAGTATGTGATACATAAAACACATTCACAGACGATGATGTTCTATTTGGTGAAACATTACATAATCGTCCTCTGTATATAGATGGTATATGGTGGGTCACATACTAGAGAAGAAGATAAATAGAATCTTAATAGATGAAGGATATGGAGTCAACATTATACATATCCACACGTTAAACGAACTCGATATCGCGACTGAAGAACTTAGTGAAAGTTGTTTGTTGATACAAGGGTTCAATCAAGGGGGCAAAGGTACATAGGCTCTATTACATTAGAAATGCAGATGGAAGAGTTACGATCAAGAGTTTGGATGCACATTATCGATGCAAAGACCTCATACAATATATTGCTTGAAAGGACTTGGGTACATGAGAATAGGATCCTCTCATCTTCTTACTATCAATGTTTGAAGTATCTTGAAGGCAAAATTGAAAAGAAGATAGTTGCGCATGATAATTCTTTCACCGAAATATTTGAAGTGTAAGTAAACTATATGTTTACATGAACATTTTACCGCAAAACTCCAAAAAAAACTCGAGTTTATTGGTCTGGTTTGATTTATAAATTTAAAAATCTAACACAAATAAATTTGTTTGATATTTGAAACATCCAAACTAATCTCGCGATATACACCATATGTACGACATATAAAGAAGAGACTATCAAATATTTATTTTGTGATAGTAATATTGCAAGAAGAGTTTGTTCACTTGTTGGACAATCATGTGGGTTATATATATATATATATATATATATATATATATATATATATATATATATATATATATATATATAAAAGAGGGCGATACTAGGCAAATAATGATATCTTGGTGGTTAATCAAGACCTAAAAAATCTAACTCATGCTACTCTCCTCCAAGTTTTTCCTATCCTCACTTGTTGAAAAATATGAAAAAGTAAATGTGCATCTAAATATGACAACATCCACAAGTCTAGTACAGAAATTAACCAACAAGTGGGAAGTTAAAATGCATATGAATCAGTTCCCAATTTCATGATCTTTAGTTATCGATCGATGGGATAGAAAGACATGTGCAGAACCATTGAAAGTGCTAAGATTGGCATCTAGGTGAACAAACCCAACACTATGGAAACTTAAATACCTCTTAGGTATCAAACCCATGGCGAAATTCTAAAACAATACTCAAGAACCTCGACGAACGTGTTGATCCTCTCCTCATTTCTCGTATTTTCTCTTCTTGAGCTCTCAAATAAAACCCTAGGTGTATATAAGGACTATTAAAATGAAATTAATAGTATTAGACCCTTAAAACCTTACTTAAAACAAATTATATCTGATTTGGTAAGGAAAAGACCAAAATAACCCTCATATTTTCGCATAGCTTCCTTAATTGGACATCCCAACTTCAAACCTGTGTCTCCATCATACAAACTAAAAAAATTAGCAAACTCAATCACGTAGGAATGATAATTAAAGTACCTTTAATTAAATATCTTGTAGCCCACCTAACTCATCATGTACTCTGACTTATAGTTGTTTGAAGTTAACCCAAAACATAACGGGACCTAGGAATGACTTGAATGTATTTTCTTTAGTTCTTTTTGAAACTCAAGTTGCTTCATCTAGTTCCCTTAACACTCAAGAAATTTCAATTTTTTTGTTAAAATCCTACTCACAACGAAGGATGGTTTGAGACTTAGCTCAAAAAAAATTATGGGGTGTTACATATGCCTTGACCAGTATTATTGTGTTTTTAATCTTTGCTCTATATAATGCACTCTCAATATATTTCAATAACTGATGCATACTCTACACTACAACCTTTCATAATGTAGGTTCAAGTACTCAACGTCCATACCAATCATATATCGGTACCCGATCTTCATTTCATTAATTTCAGTGGTGAGTCCTCATTCTTCGATGAAAATAGTAATATATTCTTCAGATATATAGTCTTTTCATTTTAGTTTCAATTAAATTTAGAGTTAGTTGGGGCATGTCCCAAAAACTTTAGTCACTCTAGGCCTTTTCATTCATAGTATTAAATTCAGGTTTAGCTTTTCTGTAATTGTTCAGTAGCACTAAACTCTTCTAATTTTATATACATTCAGATTAGTATTAGGTATTCCCTACTTTCAGTTAATTATGGTTTTATACTTCCGCATAGTATATTTGTTCACAAATTTTTAGTATGTTTATGATATGCCAGCTTAGGGTTAGTTTGGGGTCACTCGTGATCCTAGGTCCTGTGTTTATGTCCAGGGCCTATCCTCAGGGTGGAATAAACTTGGCATCAGAGAATTAGGTTCAATAATCCTAGGGTGTATGAAATCCTCACTCAGTAGAATCCTGTTCATGGGTCTGAAGTACACCACATCTAATGAGAGGGAGGCTACAAAGTGTTTTATGAAAACTTCATTTTCTTTGCTACTATTGTCACGCGTAAAGGTATGACCGAACTTCTCGTTCTAATTTTAATGCGCTACATATCATGTATCCTCATAGACCTTACCCAAGGAATGATAATGCAATCCCTCTAATCGCAGACTATAAGGTTTCAAACGCAATATTTTGGAATGTGATTCATCTTTTGGCTCTGAGTAATACTAATCAAAACAATCAGTAGGTCCTAGTTTCTAATAATAATAAAGGTGAATCAGTATGAATAAAATGACGTAGTTTAGGTGCAAAAGGAAGAAGTATTAGTGCCTTACACATAGGGAAAAGACCTAAATGACCCTAACTTAAAATTTATCGAAGGCCATCCACCGAAGGACCAACGAGCTGTAGGTCAATCTACCAACTGTGGGTTGGTTGTAGGTCAAGTCTTCATGGTAGAGCTTCACTAAAACAATCATAACGTTGTACTCGGAGATGGGATTTTAGCACACTTGGTGTCTTTGGAAAGAGGATTCAATTTTTAATCACTTGATGGTTTATGGTCCACGTAATTCATTTTGTGATAAAGTTTATGACCCTTTGAAGTTGATCTATCAACAACTTCCCTTTACCTGGCTGCTAACCTGTCAAATTCCTTACTATAGTAATATCAGTTGCTCCTCTTGTCCCTTGCTTTTTTCCTTTTCAGAAGGTTTCCACTTAAAATTCTTGGTGTCTTTATTTTTCCATTTTATTTTCATTACTTTTACCATATATATATTTTTGTTTGTCTGCGTTTTCCTAACAAACTAGTATCAGAGCCAAGGTTTTATGTGAGAATGCTTTATGGTCGTAGCACAATTCGAACTTCCACATCAGTTGAGTTTAAAGTATCATGGTGGTTCTCCAATGACAGACCATCTGAATAATTTTCAGGGGATCATGAACCAATTATCTGCTATGGGCATCAAAAGAAATTCAAGGCTTGCTTCTACTTAGTTCCCTACCAGACTATTGGGAAACATTTAGAACTTCATTGTCAAATTCTGCTCCGGATGGTGTGATCTCTATGGATTCCACCAAAAGTAGTGTCTTGAACGAAGAGATGAGAAGAAAAACTCAAAGTTCTTCGTCGAATGTCCTGAAAACTTGCCCCAGGGGGAGAAACAAAACTCATGATTCTCAGTATATAGAACAAAATATCAGCATATCCAGAGGCAGACTTAAGGATACTAAGTGCTATCATTGTGTCATGAAAAAGCACACAAAGAAGTTCTGCAGAAATTTGAAGAGGGAGAACAAAAACAAAGAGGAAACTAAGGAAGATAGCAATGAAAATTGGAACTTATTCTTTCAAATATAAAACGATCTCGGGGATGGCCAAAGAGTTGCGGTTCACTCAATGAAAAGAAAACAAGGACACGGATGCAGTTCCTATGACTAGGGAGTGTTTCACTAGAGCTTTTTTAGAAAGTATCTTACCAAGGGAGTTGAGAGAATCTAAGGCACAAGAGTTCAAGAATTTGAGACAAGGTTCCATGTCAGTCCAAGAGTACAGACTTAAGTTTATCCAATTTTTTAGGTATGCTCCACATGTGGTTGTCGATCCAAAGGCACATATAAGTAAGTTTCTATTTAGGGTATTCGACTTAGTGAAGACAAAGTGCAAAAATGTTATGTTATTTGAGGGTATGGTCTCTAGGCTCATGAATGATACTCACCAGGTTAAGGGTGATAAGCTTAAGGAAATAGCTAAGGTTAACAAGAAAGCTACAACACTGAACTATGAGCACTAAGTCACAGAAGAGAGTTTCAAGAAATAGGACCTATCCCATTTGTTGAATCTGTGGTAAGAACCATCCAGGGGAGTGTCTTTCATGCAAGGAAGGATCTTTGGGTGTAGTCAGTTTGGTCATATAGTGAAGAATTGTCCTTCTGCCATGCAGGGACAAGGAGGTAATGATAGCATGGATCAGTCTACAATCCCAACAACATAAATGGGTCTCCCAACTCAGTAGGGTGTATCATTTGGTACAAATGGCTGTCACCTCCAGGGGGGTCAATGCCATCCGAACTCGCAAGGACTAGGAAGACTCTCCTAATGTTGTCACTGTTACATTACAAGTCTTTCATTTAGATGTTTATGCATTGTTAAATCCAGGGGCTACTCTTACCTTTGTAACTCTCTTTATAACAGATCTTTGGTGTCAATCCAGGAACTCTTTAAGAACCCTTCTCAGTCTCTACTCCAATCGGTGACCCAGTTAGAGATAGATAGTCACAATGAAATTTCCCGGTGACTATATCTTAGAAAATCTTTTCAGTAGATCTTGTAGCGTTAAAAATGGTATATTTCGATATCGTTCTTAGCATGAATGGTTAAATATCTGTGGTACCACATTCGATTGTAGAATTAGGATCAATTGGTTTCAGTTTCAAGCAAGTCAGTCATATAATGGAAGAGTAGTAGCTCAGTGCTTATAGGTCTAATTATGTCTTACCTTAAGGCCAGAATTGGTGATCTAGAGGGTTGTATAGCACATATTGAGGAAAAGCGGAAGGAATTAGCAAAAGATGTTCACCGGCTTGCTTATTTAGGAGTTAGTCTTATGGACACATTATATGGAGGTGTGATAGTTAAGAATATATCGGAACCTTCAGTATACCATGTTCAGAATACTATACTTGCTTTTGTGCTTTTTCAGTAATGTATTTATTTCAGCTTTACTCTATCCTACATGCTCAGTACCTTTCAAGTACTGATGCATACGAGCGCTACATCTTCTCATAATGTAAATACACGTTTCAGTATCCAGATCATGCTTAGATCAATTCCCGATCTCTAGTTCAGCAGAATCAGTGGTGAGTCCTTATTCTTTTAGGACAATAGTCATGAGTTTGTTTTAGTATATTTGGTCTTTTAGTTTTAGTTTTTGCTAGACTTATCTGGGGCTTGTCTCAGCATTTCTAGTGAGTTAGAGGCTTATTTTAAGACATAATTAGTTTCAACTTTATATTGTGTTAATAATTTTTGTATTAAAATCATAAGTTTTCAAATATATCAGTTATCAAATATGGTTATTCCCCCCTTTTTCATTTTAAATCATGATTTAGCATCAGCATTTAGTTTGTTATCTTTAGTATGCTCATGATCATGCCAGCAAGTTTAGCTTGGGATTAGTTGTGGTCCTAGGTATCGTGTTTGTGTCTCTGAGGTAGCTTAGAGCATGAAAATTGGTATCAGAGAACTAGATTTAAGTGTCCTAGGATGTTTGAGAAGCCACACTAAGTAGAGTCTTTCATGGGTGTGAAGTGCACCGCATCTAATGAAAGAGGGAAGCTATGAAGTGTTTTAGTAAACACTTCACTTTGTTAGTCTTGTAGGATCTAATTCCATTCTAACTCAACGTTGTACATTTTTATTCATGCCTCCTCATAGAGATAACACCAGGAATTCGAATGCCAAGAATGCAAACTCAGCTCCTCCAGCCCAAGATCAGAAAATCTCCAATTCAGAATTGAAGATTGCCATTCAGATCATGGCTCAGAGTGTTTTCAACCAGAACAATCAGCAGGCCCAAGCTCATGTGAATGAAAAGGATGGATCAATAGCAGCTAAGGTTATGATAAATTTGCATGAGTTCTTAGGATCGCAAACTAATGAAGTTCCCTATAATTTCTTAGATGAGATCAAGAAGATCTTTGAGGTGATGGAGGTCAATGGGAATGTTCGGGTTGAGTTGGCACCATACCAGCTGAAAGATGTTTTTCATATCTTGTACACTCAGTGAAAGGAAAATAAGGGTCCTGATGCAGCTCCTAGGATTGCTTTACTAAGACCTTTCTGGACAAGTTTTTCCCAATAGAGTTGAGAGAAGCAAAGGCTCGAGAATTCCTAAATTTAATGAAGGGAAACATGACGTTCCGTTTCACATTGTTCAAAACTAGTTAGTTCCAACACTAGTTTCCAAACAAATTGTACCAATACCAACCACCCTAGAAATAGTCTCATTCCCCATACTAAAGGTTCCAAAATCACCAGGAGTATAGGAAGATAAAAAATATTTCCTTGATGTCACATGAGATGCGGCACCAGTGTCCACGGCCCAGCTTGGCTCATCACAAGTAATATTTATCATATCTGCATCTAGGACAGATATTTTAGTTATTTCAGATATACATTTCTTAGTTATTAATACATCATTATCAGATTAATTGTTGCATTCTCAGTTACCATGTTCTGTTTTGAGCTATCCAGTATTTATAGAAATTCAGTCATAATATGTTAATCACTTAACTCATTGGGAGCATAATACCGAGTTGGACTAAGGTTCAGTGTACCCAATAGTCCCAGAACTACTAGCCAAGTAGGTTGTAAGTCCTCTCGGTGGGAATCAGTTTAGTGATCACGCCAGCATGTCTTTATACCTCTAGCAGGGTATATTGGGTCCTCTCGATGTGGTGTATATATCAGACTCCACATTTAGCTCATGTAGTTTTATTATCGGTTATTGGTCGCTCCTATAGTTCAGACAGACTCTATTGCGTTGACCATATTTACAGTTCAGTTAGTATTCAGTCTCAGCATGTTATAAATTTGTTCATTGCATCCATTTAGCTCAGAATTTAGTATATCATGTTTAGAATACTATACTTCATTTTGTTCTTGTTCACTTATGTTTTTATTTAAGCTTTACTCTATGCTACATGCTCAGTACCATTCATGTACTGACGCATACGTGCTCTACATCTTCTCGTGATGTAGGTTCAGGTTTTCAGTATCAAGATCATGCTTAGATCTATTCCTAATCTCCGATTCAGCAGAATCAGTGGTGAATCCTCATTCTCTTAGGACAATAGTCATGAGTTTCTTTTAGTATTTTGGTCTTTTAGTTTCACTTTTTTCTAGACTTAGTTGGGGCCTGTCCCAGCTTTTCTAGTGATTTGGAGGCTTATTTTTTGACATAGTTAGTTTCAACTTAGTATTTAGTTAATATTTTATTTATATTAAACTCATCACTTTTCAAATATCTCAGTTATCAAATATAGGTATTCCCAATATTTTCATTTTAAATTGTGGTTTAGTTTCCACATTCAGTTTGTTATCTTTAGTATAGTCATGATATTGCCAATAGGGTTAGCTTGGGATTACTTGTGGTCCTAGGTTGTGTGTCCACGTCTCAGGGATAGATCAGGGTGTGACACATCTTGCATGTGGATTCCAATTCCATATCTATGACAAAATTGTGGGTTTATGACCTTTTTTATGCCTATAGGTTAGAAGTCTCGAGCTAAAACAATATGAATCCAATCATCAAGGAACTTGTTTTATTTTTATCATTATTGCTTTCTTTCATCAGTATCTCCTTAAACATGTATTGTGAGGAATGGAAATTTTTTCTATCTATTCATAATGCTTCATGTAGAATTATGGGCATGAACTATTCAACTAAAGGACTCAAAGATACTTCTCATCTCAATGCTACTCGACTCATAGGGTTCATGCGGAATTATGGGATGAACTACTCAACTCAAGGACTTCATGAGTAATATGTATCATCCCCATGATTAGGAATAAAATACAAAAATTATTAGGAACTCAATACTCAAGACTTAGAACTTTAAGATACTACTCCTCTCAAAGATACTCAACTGATGGAGTTCATGTGAATTTATAGGCATGAAAGACTTGACTCAAGAGTCTGTATAACAATATGGAATTCGGGTTTACGAATCTTTTAATTCTCATACTTACTTCCTCAAAACATAGCGCATATTGATAATAAATCTCAAAGGATTCACAATTGAACTCAAAGGCTTTCTTGAACTCTACTCTTAACTCTTACTTAATTTAAATTATGAAATCAAGAGTTATGATTAATGATATAAAGGAGCTCGTGATGATAAATTAGACTCATCAATACATTATCCTCACTCTCATACTCACTTGCTTGAGTCTTGAAACAAGTTATTAGAAATTGTAGAAGACTCAAAGATATTTTCTCAAAAGGTTGGAGAAAACTCTAAACAGTTGACTCTAAACCCTACCTTAAACATGAATTATGAATTTTAGGTTATGATACAGGTTATGACTGATTTCTAGGTGTTCAGAAGTAGTGCAAAGTTTTTGCGATCAAATGAGAGTAAAGGTCCCTCAAAAAGACTTCAAGAAGAAGAAATAATAAAAAAAAGGGTGGGCAGGTAACCCTGGTGGACTAAGTGGCATGGAGTGCATGATCTCTACCTACAGAGGTGTGGTTGAGGTGTACTCGCTTGGTTGGGGAACCAGGACCCAACCCAAAAAACACCAGTGACTTTCATTACTTATTTTCTCACCCAATTTTGCCTAGATCCGAATGGTTTCTTCTCCAATAACTAGGATGCGATTTCTTAACATAAGTACACACTAATATATTCACTGAAAATCTAAAAACACTCAATTTCATCTCAAGAGCTCATAGAAACCCCAACAAAACAAGTGTTATGATTAGATATGAAATATATTTCAAAAGGGACTCTAGCTTAACACTTAG
Organism: Solanum lycopersicum; assembly: GCF_036512215.1. Taxonomy (NCBI): domain Eukaryota; kingdom Viridiplantae; phylum Streptophyta; class Magnoliopsida; order Solanales; family Solanaceae; genus Solanum; species Solanum lycopersicum. Next base: position 4,505,886 of record NC_090805.1, read on the forward strand.
CGAACTAGTAGTGAGGAGTATTCCTTCTCACATAGGAAAGGTAGGTTCACTATTGTACTAATGAGATTGGAGAAAATAATGCATGTAAAATAAAGAGGGTCCCGACTACATCTCCTAGTTCTTGAACTATATTCCCCCCATAGGAATACTAGCTAGTGGATCCACATAGATGCTATGTTCATGTTTTGGTACTACCTTGGCAAGTAGTCCAACTTCTTTCGGTGTAGGGTTCCATGACACCGGATTCCACATTGAGTCATGTGGTCTATCTCAGTTAAGGCAAGATGTTCCCAAAAAAAAATGAAGTAATAAAGTGGACTCTAGAAACCTTGGGTTTTTTGTGATGTCAATGGTGACATCATTAGGAATATATTTCTCCTATAAATATAGAGCCCTTGCTCATTTAAAAAACAGAGGGTTTTTCATTTGAAATACTTAAGAATGGTGTTTGACTTGTTTCAAAGATATCAACTAAGGATGAACTTATTGAAGTGTGACTTCGAAGTTACTTCTGGAAAGTTCCTTGGCTTCATTGTAAGACATCGAGGAAATTTAAATTAATCAAGCTAAAGTTGATGTATCAAAGATGCATGAGCCTCAAAATATTCATGAATTAAAAATTCTTCAAGGAAAGCTAGCCTACTTGAGGAGGTTCATCTCAAATCTAGCAGGATGATGCAAACCATTTGGTCATCTCTTTAAGCAAGATGCTTCTTTTACGTGGGACGAAACATGTAGCGATGCTTTTAAAAGTATCAAATTGTATTTAGCAAAACCTCTAGTTTTGGCAGCCCTTATACCTGGAAAGCCATTGATTCTCTACAAGAAAGGTATGTAGCATCCCCGTTAGCTCAAAAGAATAGTGAAGGCAAATAAGACTCTCTTTACTACTAGAGTAGAACGATGACACCAAATGAGCTAAAATATTTGTCAATTGAAAAATTGTGCTTGGAATTAGTCTTCTCAATTCAAATGATGTAGCATTACTTCCAAGATCACGTTGTTCATCTTATTTCTAGAGCAAATCCCATCAAGTTTGATGTAATACTCCAAAATTCTAAAGCCTTATCTAGAGCTTAACATGAGAGTCTAAGAGTTGTAACACTGTTTAAAGGTCAATTATAATGTATATAAGTCAATTAGGAAGTTTTAGAATCCAAATGTCAAGAAATTTCCATGACGTACAAAAATTAGTTCAAGAGGTGCTAGCGTGACTTAGCCTATTTGACAAGGAGAAACAAGGTCAAGGAGGAAGAATAGGGAGTCCAAGAAGGCAAGGTATTAAAGGTGGTTCTTCTAAGTGTAGGCTTGACATTCAAGACAAGCCTAGGTTAATAAGAGGTTTTCTAATCAACTTCCTTCAATTTTCCCAAGGCTTTTGATAATAGATTGTCTAACCCTAAGTCTTAAAAGCGAGGTGGTACTAGTTCACCAAGCAAGAAGCCAACTTATGGAAAGTGTGGCAAGAAGAATTATGGTGATTGCCTTGTTAGGATGAACAATTGCTTTGGCTGTGGCAAGAGCGGCCATAAGTTTAGGGATTGCCCAAATTTGAAGGGGCAAGACAAATGTAGTGGTCAAGATCAAGCTAGTAGTTCTAATGTGGATGCTCCAAAGAATAATCACTTCTATGCACTTCGCTTAAGGGGTAAACAAGAGAGTTCTCCCGATGTGGTGACCGATTTCTCCTTTGATAGCTAGGAAGTTTGATATTTTTCCCGATATCCTAAATGAACCTTTCATGGTAACTACCCCGGTAGGTGAGTCAGTTGTTGCAAAGAGGGATATAGAAAATGTCCTATAATGTTTCCCAATAGAGTTACTCATGTTGCATTAGTAGAAATTTATATGGTCGATTTTGATATCATTTTGGGGATTGATTGGTTGCATGGTTGTTTTGATTCCATTGATTTTCGAACAAAAAGTGTCAAGTTCAATTTTCCTAATGAACCTGTCTTAGAGTGGAAGGGGGAAAATTCTATTCCTAGAGGTCGTATCATTTCTTGTTTGAATGCTTGTAAAATGATCTCAAAAGGGTGTTTATACCATATTGTAAAATTCAAGGATTTAGTCCCATTGAGTTAGTCCCCATAGTGAGGGAATTTTTGGAGGTCTTTCCTAATGATCATCTCGGAATCCCTCCCAAAAGAGAAATTGATTTTGGTATTGACTTGCTAACGGATACAAACCCATTTCGATTCCTCCTTATCGGATGGCTCCGGACAAATTGAAAGAGTTGAAGTCTCAACTCAAGGACTTGCTAGACCAAGGCTTCATTAGACCTAGTATTTCTTTATGGGTTGTTTTGGTTTTGTTTGTGAAGAAGAAGAATGGGTCTCTTAGAATGCGCATTGATTATCTCCAACTCAATAAAGTCACTATCAAAAATACGTATCCTCTCTCTCGGATTAACAACTTGTTTGATCAACTCCAAGGGACAAGCTACTTTGCTAAGATTGACTTCATATCGGGTATAACCAACTAAGGGTGAGAGGTGAGGACATACCAAAAATGGCATTTCAAACTATATATGGTCACTATGAGTTCTTAGAAATTTTCATTTGGTTTCATTAATGCCCCAATGACATTTATGGATCTCGTGAATAGGGTTTTTCGAAGTTACCTAGATTCATTTGTCATTGTATTCATTGACAACACCTTGGTATATTCAAAAAATGAGGGTGATTAGATGAATCATTTGAGAATGATGTTGCAAACGCTTAAAGAAAACCAATTATTTGCCAAGTATAGCAAATGTGAGTTTTGGTTGAGGTCGGTGGCGTTTCTTAGTCATATCATCTCTAATGAGGGAGTTTAGGTTGATTCAAGAAAAATTAAGGTGGTAAGGAGTTGGCCTAAACCATTGACTCCAACAGACATTAGAAGCTTTTTGGGTCTAGCGAGATACTATAGGAGGTTTGTGGATGGTTTTGCATAGATTGCTTCTCCCTTGACTACCTTGACCAGAAAGAGTGTGAAATTTGAGTAGTCGGAGGCATGTGAAAGAAGCTTCCAAATCTTGAAGGATAGGATTACCTCCGCTTTGACTTTACAGGAGGGTACCAAGGTCTTCGTTGTGTATTTGATACATCCCGAGTGGGCTTAGGGTGTGTTCTTATGCAACATGGGAAAAGAGTAGCTTATGCTTCTTAGAAACTTAAGGTGCATGAGAAGAATTATCCAACTCATGATCATGAGTTAGTGACCGTGGTATTTGCCTTTAAAACATGGAGGCATTATTTGTATGGTGTTTATGTTGATATGTATACCGACCATAAGAGTCTTCAATATGTTTTTACGCAAAAGGAGTTGAATCTCCGGCAAATAAGGTGGTTGGAATTATAAAAGAATTACGACATGAGTGTTCTCTACCACCCCAGCAAAGCTAATGTGGTTAGGAATGCTCTAAGTCGTATGACCATGGGTAGTGTGTCTCATGTAGAAGAAGCCAAGAAAGACCTAGTGAAAGATGTTCATAGGTTGGCTAGATTGGGTGTTAGATTGAAAGATTCTCCAAATGGTTGTTTTATGGTTAATCATAACTCCAAGTCATCTTTGGTGGTTTAGGTGAAGTCTCAGCAACACCTTGATCAACCGTTGATCAAGTTAAAGGAACCGGTTCTTGGTAAGCTAAATGAGTCATTCTCCTTAGGGGGATGGTGTCTTGAGGTATCAGGAAGGTTGTACATACCCAAGTGGATGACTTGAGGAACCGGATTCTTGAGAAAGCACATGGTTCCTGTTATTTCATTCATCCGGGTTCTACAAAGATGATGACCTTGAGAAAGTGTTTTAGTGGGAGGCCTTAAAAGGGGACATAGAGGAATTTGTTTCAAAATGTCCAAATTACCAACAAGTGAAAGCCGCCAAACCCAGGTGGATTACTTTAAGAAATTCAAGTTCCCACTTGGAAGTGGGAATATATAAATATGTATTTTATGGTAGGTTACACAAAAGCAACATGACTCCATATGTGTGGTTGTGGATAGGTTGACCAAATCCGCTAATTTTATTCCCGTCAAGTTCACATATTCAGCGGAGGATTTTGCAAGGATCTTCATAGATGAGCTTTTGTGTCGCCATGGTATTCTGTTATCCATCATTTTTTATAAGGTTGCACAATTCAATCTAGATTTCGTAGGTCATTCCATAAAGTGTTGGGTAACAAGGTGTAGATAAGCAACACTTTTCATCCCCAAATGGATGGTCATACAGATTATACTATTCAAACCCTTGAACATATGCTTATTGCTTGTATTATCGACTTCAAGGGAATTTGGGATAAACATTTGCCTTTGGTTGAGTTCTCTTACAACAATAGTTACTATTCATCTATATCCATGACTCCTTTTGAAGCCTTGTATGGTAGAAGATGTGGATCTCCAATTTGATGGTTTGAAGTGGGTGAGTCTTCACTTTTGGGTCCTGAATTGATACATAAGACTTTGGGAAATTTCATAGGATAAGGAATTGCTTGAAACAACCTATAGACGGCAAAATTCTTTCGCCGACCATAGGAAAAGATCCTAGAGTTTGAAGAAGGTGGTAAGGTGTACCTAAAAACTTTACCTATTAAAGGGGTGGTGAGATATGGAAAAAAAGAGAAGTTGAGACCTCGTTATGTGGGTCGTTATGAAATCTTGCAAAGGGTTGGTAAGGTTGCATATGAGTTAAAGTTAACTAGTGAATTGACTTCAGTTCATCCGGTGTTTCATGTCTCCATGCTTAAGAAGTGTATCAGTGATACCAAATACATTCTTTATATTGAGGGTCTGGGTGTGAAAGAGAACCTCTCCTAGGAGAAGGTTCTAGTTGAAATAATTGATAGACAAGTAAAGAAGTTAAGAAACAAGGAGTTGACTTCCATAAAGGTGATATGGAAGAACTACCTAGTTGAGGGAGAACCATGGGAGGCCGACGCCTACATGAAGTCCCATTACCCTCAACTTTTATATAACTAAGGTTAGTTGTTCCTATTTATAGTGAAAATACTGAGTTTATTTGAAGTTTCCTTGAGTTTTTGGTAAAATATTGAAATATGTGTTTTGTTATAGTGAACTATGCCTATAGAAGTAAAAGTTTTTTTTAAAAAAATGCTCTTTTACTTGATTTGAACTTATGTGGTGTATTTTTATATGTTGTGCCTTCATGAGTTGCATTGAGAATGATGATGTGTTGAAAAAAGCTTTTGCATAAGTGAATACACATGTAGTGAATGTTGAGCTCTTAAATTTGAAAAAAGGGTATTTTGGTCATTTGGTTATAGCAAGCTGCTATGCATTCTTTCATATACGTTTTCTTTACATTTTGCTCTTGTAAACACGTGTCGGATCTTTTTCTCTGTCTCTGTCTCCCTTTCTCTCTGTTTACTTAATAAGAAAACCAGACAAGCACAAACTCAAACTCTTCTTCTTTGATAATTTTTTTTGTTTGATGTTATATTTTTAGGTTTATTAGCTTTGCATTCTGCGCTAATTTGACCTCAAATTTTTAAAAAAACTTTGGCATAAGTGAATACACATGTAGCGAATGTTGAGCTCTTATGAGTTGAAAATGATGTTTTGAGTTGCATTATGAAAAATGGTCATGTGGTAATATTGATTTGAATTGTAACTCATGTTTTGATATGTGTTGTTGGTTGGGCTGCTAATCTTGAGTCAATTCCTTCGTTTCAAATAATTTTAGTGTCATTTAGGGAAGAATGTTCCTAAGGGGGGGATAATGTAATACTCGAAAATTCTAAAGTCTAATCTAGAGTTTAACATGCGAGTCTAAGAAATGTAACACTATTTTAAGGTCAAATATAATGTATAAAAGTCATTTAAGAAGTTTTAGAATCAAAATGTCAAGAAACGTCCATGCGTCCGAAAACTAGTTTGAAAGTTGCTAGCATGCCTTAGCCTATTTGACAAGGTTTTAGGAGTCGGAATTCGATAGAATTTGGTAATAAGGTGTATAAAGTGTATTAGAGTTTGTTTAGGGTGGAATTTTCTGGGTACAACTCCCCAAAAACCAACCAAAGGGTCCTTGAGGAGGACCCTTCATGTATGACTAAAAGTTGTCAAAAGATAGTACCATCGACGATTGCCAACCAATGGGGCGTGATCCAATCGATGGGGCATCGATGGAAACCGTCATTGGACACTTAGAATTTTGGTAAAAGGGTAGTTTGGCAAGTCTTTGACAAAAACGAAGACCTGCAGGACAGTTGTTCCCAAGGGCTGTCGAGTGGCCTACGACCCGTAGGTCGGGATCTCGTAGTTCAAGGTCACTATTGGCTAACATATTTTAAGTAAGATCAATTAGTTAATTAGGTGGTTATTTAATTAGTTAGGGGTTAAGGGAGGTCTAATTAAGTTAGTTACTGACTTATATAAAGACCCAATCTTAATTAAACTAATCCAACCCTTATATTATCCAAAACCCAAATTGCTCTTCCTTCTCTCTTCTTTCTCTCTCTCCCCAAAGAAGAATTCCATTAAAGGGATAGGTCAAGGTCTAATGGAAGAAACAAGATTACTTTTATCCATAAATCTTCATCAATTAACATAGTATACCTTTGGGATTCTTTCCCCAAAGGGTTCCTTCAAAATTGATTTAAAAAACATGTGTTTCAGGTGGGTTTCTTTCTATTACGAATTTGATCTTCTAGATTATATTTTTTAAAGTTTTTTTTATTATTATACTGATATTATGATGTAATATAATTCAATTATGCTAGTCTTGATTAGTTAACCTAGTTTGTGGATTAGATAATGGAATTTACCCAAGTCCCTAACCCTAGGTTATGAACTAGTGATAAATTGATGTGTAGTGATTCAATTGACTTCATTAGTGTATCAATTAATATTGTTTGATTAAATTACACCCATTGTTTGGTTGAATTTGATGGTTTATGGTAAAACCTTGGATGATGTCTTGTGAAGGAGATTGGGTAGGTCTTTTGATCCCAAACCTTTACTTCTATTGTGATTACTTGTGTTTATTAATGAAGTTATATTGAAGTATACATTACAATGAGATTGGTTAGGGTTGTTATGATTTTGAATTAAAATGTCTTGATTATGTGATTGTTTGATTATGCTTAAGATGTAATGATATAAGGTTTCTGATGAGTACCTATATGCCTTATTATGATATGATGATGTTAATTTGCTAACCTCACATGTGTGAATTGTAATGAAAGGACAATACTTATGTAATTCCTTTTGAGCTATGATGATGACTATATAATGGGTAGACCCTACGACTTAAACTAAGTTATGATTATTAATGAGAGACATTTCAAAAGGTAGTAGCTTAGCACCGAGTGAGCTAGTAGTGAGGAGTTTCCCTTCCCACATAGGTAAGGTAGGTTCACTATTGTACTAATAATATTGGAAACTATAATGCTTGTAGCATAAAGAGGGTCGAAACTACATCTCCTAGTTCTTGAACTATGTTTCTCCTATAGGAATACTAGCTATTGGATACACATAGATACTATGTTCATGTTTTTGTACTACCTTGGCAAGTAGTCCACCTTCTTTCGGTGTAGGGTTCCATGACACTGGATTCCACATTGGCTAATGTGTGTAACACTCCGAAAGTCTAAGACCTAATTAGAGACTAACATGAGAGTCCAAGAGTTAGAAAACTGTTTTAAGGCAAAAGTAATGAATATTGGCTATCTAGGATGTTTTTGAATCAAAACGTCAAAGAACATCCAGAAACTAGTTCAACAGGCATTAGTGTACCTTAGCCTATTTGACTAGGTTTTAGGAGTCGGAATTTGATGAAATTTGGGAGTAAGGTGTCTAATAAGTATTAGAGTTAGTTCATAGCTGAAACGTACAGGTGAGACTTCCCAAGGACCAATCAACGATCCTTGAGGAAGACCCTTGAAGAATAGCTTAAAGCTGTCAAAAGATAGTACCATCGACAGTTGCCAACCAACGAGGCGTAGGCCAATCGATGGGGAGTCAATGGACACCATTGATGATCACTTAAACATTTTGGAAAAGGTTCCATTTTGTACACTCTCTGAACAAAACGACGGACCAGTTGGACGGTTGGTCCTACGGACCATCGACTTATATACGACCCGTTGGTCAGGGTCTCATAGGTCAGGGTCACTGTTGGCTGCCAAGTTTTAAGTAAGACCAATTAATTAATTAGATGGTCAAATAATTAATTAGGGGTTAAGGTAGGTTTATTTATGTTAGTTAATTACCTATATAAATCCCCTAACCTAATTAATCTAACCCAAACCACATAATTCCCAAAATACAAATTGTTCTTCCTTCTCTCTTCTTTCTCTCTCTCAAATAAACTCTATAGAAGACCAAGTAACGGAGGTTTATAGGGCTTCCAAGTTTTATCCATAAATTTACAAGGTATGGGAACCTTTTACCTTTGGAATTCCTTTCCCGAAAGGGTTGTTCCAAAATTGATTTCAAAAAGTTGAGTTTCATATGGGTTTTCTTCCAATACACAATTGGTCTTATAAATTTCTTTGTTAATGATTCTTTTTGGTTATTATGAATAAATTATGTCATATTATGATTCAATTATTCGACTTATCGATGAATTAACCTAGTTTATGGAAAGATGACCTTTTCCCCTTAACCCTAGGTTGTGATCTTCAATTGAATTGTATAGTATTGATATAATTGATTTGGTTAATGCGTGAATTAATATTCTATGATGTTATTATGAAAAATTATCGATGAATTGGGATTGGTTGATTTTAAGACCATGATGATGGCCTTGGAAGAGGAAGAGGTAAGACTTTGTGATCTTCAAACATTTACTCTATTGTGATGACTTATTCCTAACGATGATGATTCAATTGAAGTATATGTGTTGTGGTTAAATTGATAAGGATGGTATGATGATTGGTATTGAAGTGTATTATCTTATGAATTGTGAGATCATGTTAATGTTGTAATGATATCAGGATGATATTGATTCATTTAAGTGCATTACTGTGATATGGTACATGGTGTTGATCTCACTATAAAGGATATACAGAAAAAGGATTCTCATTCAATTCCTAATGAGATAATTATGATGATATGCAAGGAGTAGTCTCCAACTACCTAAACTAATTTATGATTATTAATGAAAGACATTTTAAAAGGGACTCTAGCTTAGCACCGAGTGAACTAGATGTGAGTGGTGACACCTACCCAATGAGGGAAGGTAGGGTTCACCATGGTACTCAAAGAGATTCGAGACTATAATTTGATGTACATAAAGAGGTTCCCAACTATATTTCCTAGTTGTTGAACTATGATTCCTCCATAGGAATACTAGTTTTCCTAGTTGTTGAACTATGATTCCTCCATAGGAATACTAGTTAGTGGATCCACCTAGATGCTATGTACATGCTTGGTACTACTTTGGCCGGAGGACCACGTTCCATCGGTGTAAGTTTTTACAACACCAAATTTCACACTTAGCTCTTGTGGTGTATGTCGGTTAAGGAAAATGTTCCCAAAAGTAAAATAAAGTAATGAAGTAAACACTAACTAGGGTGACTTAAGAGGTTTGACTTAGCCTAGGTAGTGGTATGAGACTCTACCCATGCCTTGCATTAGTTGGCCTTGAAGGGAGCCTTAGGAGGTTGTTCTTGTGTTCTATAATGCATATGTTATGTATATATTGACTTTACTTGTTATTGACTCTATATGATCTTAGTTTCACTTATGAGCACGTGGTTAATATATATTACTAAATATGATGATGGTTACTCTTGGTGTTATATATATGAAGTTAGGGCTTCTCATGGTAATTTGTGTTAGTTTACTTGACTAAGTGAGTTTTTGGGGATTTACTTTGTCATTGCACTTGTAGACTTGATAAGGGATTATGGGTAAGGTTCTTGTATATGTTCAAATGTTATGAAGTTCTTATATATGTTGTGTGGTTATAATATGATGAAGAGATTGTTTGGTTATACAAATGTTGACTTCACTTTGTATTGTTGGTCTTGTGTTGACTATGATATTGTATGAAGGATTATGCGGTTATTGGTTCATATGATTCTTAATTGTGCATAAAAGTGGGATTCTACTTTAAATTTGCATACCTGTACGAATTGTCCCTTTTCAAGCATGACTTCTATTGTGGTGTGTGCATTGTTTCCATACTTAGTACAAGTGATGTGCTAACCCCTATTTTCTCCCTTTTCCCCCAAAATTTTATGTTCTGGTCGTTGACGAGGTTGAGGACACTCGAACAATACTTGGATCCTCATTCTCCAAGCTGGGTAGGTCCTTTTTAATTCGAGGAAAATTCCACTTTCTAGCATTTGGATGTTGATTAGTCTTGAAGACGCTTTTTTCATTTCCTTTCGTTTAAGTACTAAAATTGTATAGCCTATATATGGGTTTTATTTGTACTCATATATGGTCTATGCCCAATTGTTATACTCTTGTTTAGATGGTTATGATATGAGACATCCGTTTTAAGACTATATTGTATCTTATATATATGTGTTCCATAAAAATAGAAGACTATGTAATCTTCTTATATGAAAGGTCTAAGTATACTTTATATGAATATATTATGTGTATGCAAGAGATCTATGTAAACCTCATGATAGATATAGAAGAAAAGTTTTAGATTTTCCGCATTTTAACCTATGAATTTAATGATGATGCTAAGAGGGTAGTCTTATCCGTCTTCGAAGATGATGACACCAGTTACGTCTAGGGGGTGCTCCCCGGATGTGACAATGTCTTCTTTGTCGGTTAAGGCAAGATGTTCCCAAAAGAAAAATGAAGTAATAACGTGGACTTTAACTAGGATGACTTGAGGGGTTTGACTTAGTCTAGGTAGGGGTATATACATTGCACTAGCTAGCCTTGAGGAAATTATTAGAAGTATGTTCTTATATGCTTATAAATTTAAATAATATGTATATGTTGATCTTTTAACAAAACTATGAGATATTGGTTTCACTTATGAAAATGTAATTGGTCTATATTATTAAGGTATTATGATGTTTACTCTTAATGATACAGTACGTGAAATGGGGAATTTCTTATAGTTCTTATTGGGTTTACTCGATTAAGTGAGGTTATGAGGCCTTACTTAGTCATTGCACTAGTGGACATAATGGGGTGTCTGAGTGATGGTCTTGCTTTGGTTATGATGTTACTTGATGATAGAGTTGTCTTGACTATGTGATCAATTATGTTGATATACATATTGTCTTGACTAGACTTGACATTGTCGATCATGTGATGTACATGGTCTTGACTTGATGAATATGTGATTATTGACTTGTATTAGTTCTTGAATGTGCATAAGGTTTTTTCAAAGTAAATTAGCATGTTTTAATGAAATTTCCCTTTTTATCATGATTTATATGTTGTATGTGCATGTGATTTCATACTTAGTAGAAGTGATGTACGAACCCTATTTCTCCCTTTTCTCCAACATTTTAGGTTCTGATCGTTGAAGGTTTCGTGATGACTTTTGAAGGAAGTCTTGGATCATTTCTCCAAGTGTGGGTATGTCCTCATGTTCCGAGTGTAATTCCTTTTCTATCACTCTACCTATGTTACATTGCTATCGTCTAAAGATACTCATTGCAATCATGTTTTTTCAAGATATTGTTGTAAGCCTTAAGTGGAATTTCTGTATTCTGTAAGGTATTATGCCCATGTTGATTTGACTCCATTTAGATGGTTGAATATGAGACATCCATTTTAAGACTATGTTATGTATCTTATATATATGTATCATAATAGTAGAAGACTATGTAATCTTCTTATACCAAGGGTCTATGTATACTCGATATGAATATATTATGTGTAAGCGAGAGGTATAAGTAAACCTCATAAAGTAGTTGTAGATGAAAAGTTTTTAATTTTCCACAATTTTTAACCTATGAATGTAATGACGAATGATAAGAGGCTTTTCTTAGTCCTCTTCGAGGACACGACGCCGGTTACGCCTAGGGGGTACTTCGTGGATGTGACATTTATTATGTCGGAACCTATCCTTAATGACTGACTGGCAAGATGGTACCTCCAATTCCAATAGTTTGAGATCGTGTACATCCCTCAAAAAACCGTTAAAGGACAAGCATTGACAGATTTCTTAACAGACCATCCTATACCGAATGATTGGGAGTTAAGTGATGAGCTTCATGATGAAAATCCAATGTTAATTGAAGTTCAACCTCTTTGTAAATGTAGTTTAATGGGGATGCACATCTGCTTGCGTGGTGTTCATCACTTTGCAAAAAAAGATTTTACCATTCTCTTTTACTTTGAAATTTCTCCAATAATGTCACTGAATACCAAGCATTGATAATTCGACTTGAAATGACTGTCGACGTGAAGCAATTACATTTACAAGTCTTTAGTCACTCTCAATTGGTGATTAATCAACTCTTGGGAAATTATGAGGTGAAAAAGACTGAATTGAGCCCTTATGATGATTATCCTCAAAAGTTGATAGAATGTATTTCAGATGTAACCCTTCAACATCTGCGTAAAAACAAAGACTGAGAAAGTTGATGTATTAGGTGCTAGCTTCAACGCTAACCCTTCCAGATCAAACGCAAGTAACTGTTTCTCAAAAATGGATAGTGCCACCGCCAAATGAGGAAAAATATATTGAAAATGAGCTTGATCATATCTTCGCCACTGCTAAAACCGATAAAGAAGATTGGATAAAATCCATTATTGACTACATGTGTTATGGGATACTCCCAAAAATTCCAAGAAGAAGGACTGACATGCATCGTCGTGCACTCACTTCCTCTACTAAAAGGACACTTTATATAGGCGATTATTTGTGGATGTGCTATTACAATGTTTGGGAGAGGAAGAAGTGATTCAAGCTCTGCAAGAAGAACACTCAGGAGTATGTATATCACATCAATCTGGACCAAAACTTCACTTTCACATAAAGAGGATGGGCTATTATTGGCCACCATGGTGAAGGATTGCTTAGTTTATTCTCGGAGGTGCGATACTTGTCAATATCATGTAAATTCCATACATCATCCGCCTTAAATATTGCACCCAACCATCGCATCTTGGACATTTGATGCATGGGCAATGGATGTTGTGGGACCACTACCAAAGTCTTCTAGTGGACACTTCTACTTGGCTGCAACAGATTACTTCTGAAAGTGGGCTGAAGCCACCGCTCTTAAATAAGTGAAGAAAAAGAATGTCATAAATTTTATCTGAGTGAATATTATCTATCGCTTTGGAATCCCTCACTACATAATAACTGACAATGGCAAGCCACTTGATAACAAGTTAATGAACAAGATTTGTGGCCTTTTTGACTTCTAGTAGCGTAAATCTTTTAAGTATTATGCTGCAGCCAATGGTCTTGCTAAAGTATTCAATAAGACTTTATGTAACCTTCTCAATAAAGGTATCTCCAAGTGAAAATAAAATTGACATGAAAGAATGGAAGAATCTTGGTGGGCATATAGAATGACGTATCGTACTCCAACTTAAGCAACAACACATTCACTTGCTTTTGGAGTTGAAGCGGTCTTGCAACTTGAGCGACAAATACCTTCCTTGAGGCTATCTATTAAAGAAGGATTCATTGAAGAAGAAAATGCTCGACTGCGTCTTGCTGAGTTAGAAGAACTTATGAAAAGAGGCTAGAAGCCCAACAAAACCTTGAATATTATCAAGCTCGCCTATCTCGTGCTTCAAACAAGAAGGTTCGCTTCAGGTGCTTCCAAGTTGGAGACCAAGTTCTCACAGTAAGAAAACCCATCATTACTTCGCACAAGTTTGGGGGAAAAGTTACGTCAAAGTGTGATGGACCATATGTCGTACAAGAAGCATATTCAAATGGTACTTACAAGCTTGTAGATGTTGATGGCTTAAGGATCGGTCCTATTAACGCCAAATTCCTAAAGAATTACTACCCTTAAAGTAAGATGATGCTGCTTAAGGTACGAGCCTAAACTGCATGTCACTCCTGGCCCGCAAGAGTATAAATTGTGTACGACATAACAAAACAAAGCACTCAATCCCCTAGATGTACGTTGTGACTTGATTCTCTTCATTGAGGTACGTAGGTGCTTAGAATATATTCTATGTTTAGTAGCATGAGTGTAAAACAACCACATGTCCTGCTTGATCTCATATGAAAGTTAAATCACTAAGTAATTTGTTTTATCTTTTGTCTCATCAAACATTTGACTTGCATGAAGTATTAATTGGTCAATAGATGGGGGGAAAACCCTTATAAAATATGACTTTCTATAATATCATACTTGAAGTTTCTTTATATTTAGAAAAGTTTGCAAGTTGAAGTCTTCAAATCCTCCAAGTGTACAAGTTGAAGTCTTCAAATCATCTAAAAATGCAAGATGAAGTCTTCAAATCCTCCAAGTATGCAAGCGAAAGTCTTCAAATCTTCCAAGTATGCAATTTGAAGTCTTCAAATCTTCCATATATGCAAGTTGAAGTCTTCAATTTCTTTAAGTCTCCAAGTTGAAGTATGTTGATGGAATAACGTTGTGTGACCAAGATAATTAAGGAATCTTGTTTTTCGTTTTACAAACTGAAGTGACCAAATTAATTAAGGAATTAATATCCTAGTGAAGGTAAACAAGTGAATTTAAAAAAATGGAGCAAAATCAAGTACTTTTGGAGTCAAATAAGGAAAGAACGCGAGACCCACATATTTCCATGAATCTAAAGCTTCCTTCACTGGAAGTCTTGGGAATATGTGTGTAATTTTATAGCGCTTAGAGTATAAAATCACACGGTCAAATATAAATAAATAATAAATTTCATGGATGATTTATCTATAGTTTGATTCGAAATGGATTTAATAATTCAGTAAAAATACTTCAAGTCTAGTCTTTGAAAAAATAAAATATCTCGACAAGACTTGAAGCAGGGGGCATTTGTAATTATTTAAAATTTATTTAAATATAAATTTATTAAATAATTTATATTATATTAAATTTATAAATATATTAATCAAGATAAATATTATGAATTAATTTAATTGATTTAATATTTAAATTCAATAAATATGAATTTAATTAAAGCTCGCTTCATTAAGTCCATATGTCATGTCACCTAAATCTGATTGGTCGAATGGAGTCCTATTCCAATCGTAACTCATCTATTCTAAAACTATAAATATGGGTCTCATAAATCAAAAAAGAGAACCAAGGATTTTAACAAGAAGCTTGTTACGACCCGAGAGTACACCGAAGAAGTAAGGGCATTCTCGATTCGGAACACACCATACTTGACCTCTCGGAGGTCTTGTACAAGCCCTTTGACATCATTCATTGCATACATATATGAAAAGTGGTGTGGAATCAAAATTTTTCACATGAAATCTCTTTAAAAATCTTTTATATTAAAAATCATAGAAAACACTAACTCTCAACATATGTCAATCTTAGACTAATGAATATTTGGGACACGGTCCATAAAATACGAAATTAGAATTACTTATGTCTATTACAATATTGTGAATTAAAAGAAATCTTAAGACGATTATGCCCTCAAATCAAGTGAGGACAAACTTCAACTTTACTTGAATGATAACTAGATTATAAGCTTTCCTTCAAGACGCCTCTCACCTTCCACCTACACCTTTATATATAACAAAATTTATGGAATTAGTACAAACACATGTACTAAGTATACTTAATGCATAAAATCATGAGAAACGGACATTTATGAGAAACATGCTCTTTTTTATCAAAACATCATATCAAATGTATAAGAACCCCATTTAAGTACCAAACATCGCAAATAGCATCAAGCATACATAAAAACGTATAGACATAAGATCCTCCTACCAAAGGCGATTCTAAGTCTCACTTAAGTGAGTTATGAAGCGAACTCCCATATAATCCTTCACACACACCTAATATATATATATATATATATATATATATATATATATATATATATATGTAACATTCTCTTCCCAGACGTTATCAAAAGACTTGCTTAAGTAATGTAAGAAGAGACCGCCCATACACTCTCTCCAAGCTTACCAAAATAATCCTTAAGACTACCTAAGATTAGTTCATGTCTACATATCAACCAACTCTCCTATCTACAGTCTTTCTTAAGACCTCCCTAGGTAAGACATTAAGTTTCCATTCTTATGCCCCCTTCATAGCTTAACTAAGCAACCCTTAAACTACTCTAGGTAAGTACTTATTCATTAACATACTTTCCAACTTAAGTCATTATCTTTATTTGTTCATTAAGATACATTCAGCACATAAGGACATGAAAGTAATGGTCTTGATGAGGACCTAGGGACTCCCTCACTAACATCTTCAAAGCCTAATCGTGCAATGTCTAGATAGCGTCTCATACCACTACCTAAACTTCATAAAACTTCTCCAATACTTGTAGGTATTTCATATGATGAGAATAGGCAATAACCAACATATACCATGGTAGCTAAGCATGGAATCCACAGTTTACCCTACTCCTATAAAGGGTGTTCTACTTCTAATGGTAGAACTTGGATACATCCCATGTAGGCTCATGGTTAGGAATATGACAGTTCTTTTGTACTGTGGACTCATACTTACATAGAGCTACTTCCAAAACCATACTCACTACTATGGTTTCATCAATGTAAGAATCACAAGGATGATTTCATGTCGTTCCAGCCAATTAACCATAAGTCCACCATTCACAGAAGAAGGATACCATTATGGCTTTCAACTTCAAGGATATCATAACCTTCTAACTAGGTTGAAGGTTCAACCTCAAGGACCTTCTTAATAATGTTCAAGGTCACATGTCAATAACACAAACAATACTAAGAAGCTCTAGCATACTATGTCAAGAACTCATATTCACATTGTACATGTATCAAGTAAGGGACACAAGTCTACCTAAAAAAGTTAATACACATACTTCACCATATCACCTATAACACATCATTATTGATGGACATGTATAACAAATATTATATATAGGTCATCCTACTCATTACTATGGTTTCATCAATGTAAGTATCACAAGTATCATGTCATGTTTCAAGAAACATCATACTTCAACATCATGTAATCCACATAATGACTACACTATAGTTTACGCAGAGACACACATCATCAACTAGAACAATTTATGTTTTTGACTCCAAATAAACACATAAGTCACTTGACATGCATAATATTCACATAATCAAGTTACAACATAATAATGTCATAATACTTGAAGTAATGACGATGAGGCCACATAATTCACAAGTACAGCACATAATCACCGCCACCATAAGTGGACCATACCAATCATCACCATCATATAAGAACTAGACTACACAATATAGAGAAATTTAGGTCAACTTACCATTAATGTAACCTCACAACTTCAATCCACACAATAATTTAATAACATTAAGACATAATCAATTCACCCATAAAGTAGTCAAAACTTCAGTGCGTGGTTTTCATGGCTTCATAGAGTTTTTTGTGTTAAATCATCAAATTAACATCAATTCAAAAAAAGGCAGAATTTACGCAATTTCTTTTCTAAGAAAGAGAATATAAAATGATTCAAAACATTTAATGCAAGAACTTTTGGATAGATTACAAAATTGAACAATTCATGTTATTTTATCATCTTTGAAAAGCATTGGAATTGACTCCATGAAGAAAGATATTTCAAGGATGAATAACATTATCTTAATTGTGATGAAAATCCCACGAAATTGATGGAGAAAACTTGAGAAAATCAGTCTTATTCCTTCGACTTTCAAAACTTCATCAATGGATATTTTTCGAGAGAAATGGAGAGGTTTTATTTTCAGTTGAGGGTTTATCTTTGATTGGTGAGTTTAGGGGTACAAAAAGACTCAATAATCGTCAATAATTCATCCCCAAATCACCCAAAAGAAACCTGCACTTATTTACAATTTAACCAATTAAAATTTGACTTTAAAATGACGCGATGAAATCTTAAGGTTTACTGCGCGTCGCGGAGGCATTTTCGAATCTTATTTTTGAAAATTTTTAAGACAGAATGGTTCGTGAAAGACCCGCATCGCAAGGCAAGAATTTTGCCCACTTCTGTCAGCTGCGTGACGCAGCCACTACCATATTCTGGCTGGCGCGGCAGCCTGACTGTCCATGTTTGGGTCCTCTTTGGGGACCCTAAGGTTGGTCACTGGGGCATCGTTCTCGGACGTTTTGACCCTTTTATTTTCACACTATGTGTAGGAACCATCGATCCTCAATTTCACATTCAGACCTTCCCCAAAACTCCACTACAAAACATTACAAAACACTAGTTTCACTTCGACTAGTTTTCGGACGTTATGGAATTTCTTGGTCGTTTGACCTCCAAACACTTCAAAACTTGATATACTACCTATAAACACTATTATTAATAATTTTAGGACTCTAAAAAAATCATGAAATAAGTTTTATGCTCTATTTCAATCTAGCTCATTTTCAAGGGTGTAACAATACTCCCCCATTTGGGAACATTCCTCCTCGAATGACACTTACCATTCTTTAGGAACTTCCCAGAGATAAGAAACTCAAGACTAGAAGCACATAACCATAACACACCATACATAAACTCAAATATATAGGTGAACACCAATTTCACATACTTTTGGAGACAAAACACAACAAGAATATAGAAACTAATATATGACTCATCTTGTCATAAGACTTACATTCTTCATTTCAAATAGCAAGAACTCCTTTCACATTCATTCTCATACTCATATAAATCAGTTCATACACATAAAAAAAATTTTCAACAAAAGAACACTTCAACCAAAATTTGAAAAATCTTATAGTGAACTGCCAAAATTACAGTGAACTTGCTCAATTCTTCCAAAAATGCAACTCTTAAAATATTAATAATGAAAACATGATAATATAAGAGATATAACCATATAAACTCAATTGAACATCATAATTATGACTTAATGAAATACACAATGCAAGAAATCAATGAAATTCAATTCCAACAAGACTCCTAAACACAATGCAACAATGTAACATGCTACTATGACTTTCTACTCTCAAGCTTGAGTTGAATAGAAGAGATGAGACAATAAATCAAAACTCTACTACTCACCATACTCCCTAACTTAGAAGGAACTCATAACAACTAAAAGAAAGATGCTATAACTTACAAACATCCTCATTCTTATATTGCTTTGATCCTCTCGCCTGGAGTGCATCGAAATGATTCTTCCTTAGAGAATCATTGCCCGGAATACTTACAGGATCTTTCTTAGATTCTTTTCATCTAACCGCAAAGTAGGACAACCCCTCACCTTATGTACACCCTTACCACAACCAAAATAATTCCCGGTACAATCTAGACATTTCCCATAGTGCTTCTTCCCACAAGTAGCACAAGTAGTCTTACCACCTTGAGAACCACTAACCTTATAAAGTTTGACCTTAGGATCTCACGGTTCATTTTGAATTTGTACCCTCTTCTTGAACCTAGGTTGATTTTTATCACTAAGTCCACTCCTTTTCAAGTTTCTAGAAATCCTAGTAAGCTTAGAGTCCTCAATGGATTGAGCGTACACCATGAGCCTAGAAAAGTTCATATCACTATGGAGCATGGTTATACGACACTTTTCTTTTACAAGGTCGGCAGCACTAGTCACAAAGCTACTCATCTCTTCCCTAGGTTTAGACACCAAAGATTTACCATGCCTAGACAACATAGTGAACTTCAAGGAATGCTCATCAACACTCATATTGCCTTGCTTGAGATTAATAAACTTGTCAACCTTCACCACCTTCCTCTCACGGGGAAAATAATTTCCTAAGAAATCCTCCTTAAACTGTTCCCACTTTATAGGACATGACTCAACAGGCCTATTATCTTTTCGTTGAGTTTACCACAGATGAGAAACCTCCTTCAATTGATACGAAGCTAACTCCGTCTTCTCCCTAGAAGTCACCCACATGATACTCAATACCCTTATTCACACGAGTAATCGTGGCTCCGGCTAAAGTAAGTAAAGTCTCTCTAATCTTTCCATTAGTCATTTCTGGGGGAACCACCGGAACCTAATTACCTTTACCTCCAATAGGGACTTGAACACCTTGTGGATGAATTTCAGCACCTTCAAGAACTTTCTCAACTTGAGGAGGAACTTCCTCATTCACCCTTCCTTCGCCAACCTTCTAGCAGCCATTCTTCTGCTATTCATATCCTACAAACACAAGAGAAGAGATTACTAATAGACACTTAATTACAACGTCAACTCTATAGGCACGACACAAGATTGATAAAGAAAGTGAAACTTTATCATCTATAGCCTCTCGCCCATACATGTATCCACGACTCACACCGATGACTAAGACTCTTCTAAATGTGACTTTATGAGACTTTTTGATTCGCACGACCACTTTCATAACCTATGCTTTGATACCAAGTTTATTACGATCCGAGAGTACCCCCTAGAAATAAGGCCATTCTCGATTCGAAACACAATTTACTTGACCTCTCAGACGTCTTGTACAAGCCCTTTGACATCATTCATTGCATACATGTATGAAAAGTAGTCCGGAATTAAAAAATTTCACACCAAATATCCTAAAACATCTTTCATATTAACAATCATAAGAAACATAAGTCTCAACATATGCCAATTTTAGACTCAAGAATACTTGGGACACGACCCATACAAGACGAATATAGAAATACTTAGTCTATTACAATACTTTCAATTAAAATAAATCTAAAGAAGATTATGCCCTCGAGTCAAGTAAGGACATAATTCAACTTTGCTTGAATGATAACTAGATTCAAAGCTTTCTTTTAAGTCTCTTCTCACCTTCCACCTACACCTTTAGATATAACAAAATGTATGGAATTAGTACAAACACTTGTACTAAGTATGACTTAATGCATAAAATCATGAGAAATAGACATTTATGAGAAACATGCTCTTTTTTATTAAAACACCATACCAAAAGTATAAGAACCACATTTAAGTACCAAACATAGAAAATAACATCAAGCATACATCAAAACATATAGACATAAGATCCTCCTACCAAAGGCGATTCTAAGTCTCACTTAAGTGAGTTATGAAGCGACCGCCCATATAACCCTTCACACACACCTAGTATATATATATATATATATAACCGTTCGACCTGAGGAAAGTGCGGTAAGATTCAGAATCCCCAATGTCTTGGTCTTTACCTTCGCTTCGAGGGCCGTGAGCTGTAGGAAAAGATAGTAGTGAACCAGAAGAAATTCCCGTAGGGAAAATGGAAGTGCGCTCCTGCGCACCAGCGGAAAAGAGCACATAGCTGGAAGTCAAAGGGCCCATACTACCTGCCTAACCTATATATATATATATATATATATATATATATATATATATATATATATATATATATATATATATATATATATATATATATATATATATATATTATCTTCCAAAAGTTTATCAAAACACTTGCTTAAGTAATGCAAGAATAGACCGCCCATACACCCTCTCCAAGCTTATATAAATAATCCTTAAGACTAGTTTAGGTCATGTCTACTTATCAACCAACTCTCCTTCCTAGATTCATTCTTAAGACTTCCCTAGGTAAGACATGAGGTGACCATTCCTATGCCCCCTTCATACCTAAACTAAGCAACCCTTAAACTACTCTTGGTAAGTTATTATTCATTAACATACTCTCCAACTTATGTCATTATATTTATTAGTTCATTAAGAGATATTCAACACATAAGGACATTTAAGTAATGGTCTTGGAAAAGACTTACGGACTCATTCACTAACATCTTCAAAGCCTAATGGTGTAATGTCTAGATAGCGTCCCATAAAACTACCTAAACTTCATAGAACTTCTCCAATATTAGTAGGTATCCGATATGATAAGATTAGACAATAACCAACATAGACCATAGTAGATAAACATGGAATCTGAAGTCTACCCTACTCCGATAAAGGGTGTGCTACTTCCACAATGGTAGAACTTGGACACATCTCATGTAGGTACATGGTTTAGGAATATTAAGGGTTTCTTTGTGCTATAGCCTCATCCTTAACTAGAGCTACTTCCCAAACAATGCTCACTTGATGCTAGACTTTTTTCTCATAGAGTAAATTATATAAAGGATCACATGAAGAGGTTTCATATCTAGTTCATAACCCAATCAAATTGAACCTTACCAAAGAGGATACACTAAGTCTACCTACAATATCATGATTATATCATAATTCAATAGCCCTAATCAATCTAAACAATAATTTAATAACATTAAGACATAATCAATCCACCCATAAAGTAGTCAAAACTAGAAGTGCATGGTTTTCCTGGGTTCATAGATATTTTAGGCTAAAATCATAAAATTAACATCAATTCAATCCATTTACAATTATTCAAAACACTTAATGCAAGAATCCATGGATAGATTATAAAATTGGACAATTCATGTGTTAAATCATTTTTGAAAATCATTGGAATTAACTGCTTGAAGAAACATATTTCAAGGATGAAAAAATATACCTTAATTGTGATGAAAAGCCCACAACATTGATGGAGAAATTGAGAAAATCAGTCTTGTTCCTTGGAGCTTCAAAACCTCATAAATGGAGGTTTATGGAGGGAAGAATTGAGAGTTTTGTTTTGAGTTTTGGGTTTAGATTTGATTAGTGAGTTTAGGGGTATAAAAAGACTCAATAATCGTCAATAAGTCATCCTAAAATTACCCAAAATACCCCTGCACTTATTAACAATTTAACCAATTCAAATTTGACTTTAAAAAAATGCAACAAAATCTTGGAGTTTATTGCGCGTCGTGGAGGCATTTCTGAATCTTGTTTCTGGAAAATTTCAAGACAAAATGGTTCGTGATAGCCCCGCGTCAATAGGCAAGAATTTTTCCCACTTCTGTCAGTTGCGTGATGTGCAGCCACTACCATATCTGGCTAGCGCGGCAGCTTGATTGTCCCATGTTTGGGTCCTCTTTGACGACCCTTAGACTGGTCCCCGGAGCATCGTTCTCGGACGTTTTAACCCTTTGCATTTCAGACTATGTTTATGAACCATTAATACTCAATTTCACCGTCAAACAAACTCCACTACAAAACACTACAACACACTAGTTTCACTTCGACTAGTTTCCGGACGTCATGGACTTTCTTGGTCATTTGACCTCCAAACACTTCCAAACTTTATATACTTCCTATAAACATTATTATTAACATTAGGAATTCAAAATATCTTGAAAAAAGTGTTAGGATGTAGTTCAACCTAGCTCATTTTTTAGGGTGTAGAAATACTCCCCCACTTGGGAACATTCGTTCTCGAATGACACTTGCTATTCTTTAGGCACTTCCAAGAGATAAGAAAATCAAGACTAGAATAACATAACCATATCACACCATACATAAACTCATATATATAGGAGAAGACCAATTTCACATACTTTTGAAGACTCAAAACACAACAAGAAGATTAAAACTAATCTATGACTCATCATCTCATAAGACTCACATTCTTCATTTAAAATAGCAAGAACTCCTTTCACATACATTATCATACTCATATACATGATTTATATACACATTACAACAATTTTCAACAAAAAAACACTGTAGCCAAAATTTGAAAAGTCATACAGTGAACTGCCAACATTACAGAGAACATGCTAAATTCTTCCTAAAAATCAACTCTTAAGAAATTAATAATGAAAGCATGATAATATAAGATATATAACCATATAAACTCAACTTAAAATCATAAACATAACTTCATGAAATGCACAATGTAAGAAATCAATGAAATTCAATTCCAACAAGACTCTTAAATTCAGTGCAACAATGTAACCTGCTATGACTTTCTACTCTTAAATTTGAGTTTCATAGAAGGGACAATCAATCAAAGCTCTACTATTCACCATACTACCCAACATAGAAGGAACTCATAAACAACTAAAAAAAACTATCACTTACCAACATTCTCATCCTCATCCGGCCTTGATCCTCTTGCTCGGAGTGCATAGAAATTATTCTTCCTTGGAGCATCATTGCCCGGAACACTTGGAGGATCTTGCTTAGATTTTTTTCCTCTAGCCGAAATAGTAGGACAATCCCTCACCTTATGTCCATAATTACCAAAACCAAATCAATTCCAGGTACCAACTAGACATTTCTCATAGTGCTTCTTCCCACAAGTAGCACAAGTAGGCTTACCACCTTGAGAACCACTAACCTTCTCAAGTTTGACCTTAGGATCTCTAGGTTCATCTTAAATTTGTGCCCTCTTCTTGAAACTATGTTGGTTTTTTTGATCACTTGGTCCACTCCTTTTCAATTTTCTTGAAATCCTAGTAACAGTTGACTCCTTAATGCATTGTGCATAACCATGAGCCTAGACAAGTTCATATCACAATGGATCATGGTTGTACTACATTCTTCTTTCACAAGGTTGGCAACACCAGTCACAAACCTACTCATCTCATCCCTAGGGTTAGAAATCAAAGATGGAGAATAACTACACGACATAGTGAACTTCACGTGATACTCCTAAACACTCATATTACCTTGCTTGAGATTAATTAACTCCTCAACCTTCACCTTCCTCCTCTCACGAGGAAAGTACTTTCCTAATAAAGCCTCCTTAAACTTTTACCACTCTATAGGAACCGACTAAACCATCCTATTATCTTTCCATTGAGTGTACCACACATGAGAAACCTCCCTCAATTGGAATGAAGCTACCTATGCCTTCTCTCTAGAAGTCACCCCATGTCACTTAACATCTTATATACACCATCTGGAAACTCTTGGGGATCCTCTCCCACCTTAGAGCCAAGAGAGATAGGAGGATTCATCCTCACAGAGTATCTCAATCTAGAGGTCAAAGTATTTTCCACAACATTCACTTTAGGTTCAATACCCCTATTCACATAAGTTGTCATGGTTCGGGCTAAAGCAAGTAAAGCCTCTCTAATCTCCCTATTAGTCATTTTAGGGGGAACTAACCGAACCTCATTACCTTCACCTCCAATAGGGACTTGAAAACCTTGTGCAGGAATTTGAGAACCTTGAAGAACTTTCTCAACTTGAGGAGGAACTTCCTCATTCACCCTTCCTTCTTCAAACCTTTTAGAGTCCATTCTTCTAGTATTCATCTCCTATGGACACAAGATAAGAGATTAGGAATAGACACTTAACACCTCAAGTCTATAGGCACGACACAAGATTGATTAAAAAAGTTAAACTCTATTGTCCTATAGCCTATCGCCCATAGATGTGTCGCGACTCACACCGATGATCAAGACTCTACTAGACGTGGCTTTATGAGAAATTTTTATTCATAAGAGCATTTTTATTAGCTATGCTCTCTGAATATAAGTTTGTTACGACCCGATAGTACCCCCTAGAAGTAAGGGCATTCTCAATTCGAAACACGGTGTACTTGACCTCTCGGAGGTCTTGTACAATCCCTTTAACATCATTGATTGCATACATGAATGAGAAGTAGTATGGAATTAAAAAATTTCACAATAAATATCTTAAAACATCTTTCATATTAAAAATCATAGAAAACACTGAGTCTCAACATATGTCAATCCTAGACTCAAGAATACTTGGGACACTTCCCATACAAGACGAATATAGAAAATTCTTAGTCTATTACAATACTTTGAATTCAAACAAATTTAAAGACGATTATGCCCTCGAGTCAAGTGAGGACATACTTCAAAATTGCTTTAACTATAACTAGATTCCAAGCTCTGCTTTAAGACGCTTCTCACCTTCCACCTACACCTTTAGATATAATAAAATGTATGGAATTAATAAAAACACTTGTACTAAGTATGTTTTGGTGCATATCATCATGAGAAACAGACATTTATGAGAAACATGCTCTTTTTCATTAAAACATCATATCAAAAGTATAAGAACCCCATTTAAGTATCAAATGTTGCAAAAAGAATCAAGCATACATACATGAGATCCTCCTACCAAAAGTGATACTAAGTCTCACTTAAGTGAGTTATGAACCGATCGTCCATACAATCCCTTAAAACACACCTAAAAGATCCTTTAGATTACCGAAGATAAGTCATTCTCACTTTACATTATAGCACACACACACACACGCATACACACACACACACACACGCACACACACACACACACACACACACACACACACGCACACACACACACACACACACACACACACACACACACACACATATATATATATACCATTCTCTTCCCAAAGGTTATCAAGAGACTTACTTAAGTAACGCAAGAAGAGACTGCCCAAACAGCCTCTCCAAGCTTACCTAGATAATCCTTAAGACTACCTAAGATTAGTTCATGTCTACTTATTAACCAACTCTTCCATCTAGAGTCATTCGTATGACTTCCCTAGGTATGACATGAACTGATATGTAACACTTTGAAAATCCAAGATGATTCTTAGATACTAACACAGGTGTCATGGGGTGTAAGCACTGTTTAAGACCTATTTTAATGAATATAGGTCATGTAGGAAGTTTAAAAACCAGAACGTCTATGACGTTCGAAAACTAGTTCTAAGGGGTACTAGCTTGCCTTAGCCTATTTAACTAGTTTTTAGGAGTCGGAAATCAATCATATTAGGTGGAAGGGTGTATAAAAAGTGTTAAATATGATTAATGGTTGAAACTTCAGGGTACGACTCCCCAAGGACTAACCAAGGGCCCTTCAGGAGGACCCTTGCAAGTTGATGTCACCATCACTTAGGCAGTGTGCATCGACGAGATGCAGGCAACGATCCGTGTATGGATCGACGAGGTGTCATTGCCAAACATCGACAAAAACTTAGAAAATTGAAGGAATCATCCGCCTGCACCATTCTCTGACCAAGATGACGGTTTTTCAGGATAGAGGGGGGACCAACCGTCGACGGGGTTCCGTCTGTGAGGGTTAAGATTTCCTACATGTTTTAAATGTTGGTTAATTTAATTAATTAATGGATTTAGGGGTTATTTAGGTATTAAATTAAGATTAATTAACTTATTTAACCCCCTAACCCTCATTAATCTAAACACAACTCACAAAAAATAAACTTTCTTCCTTCTCTCTTCTTTCTAGAAGCCACCATTGAAGACAAGCTAGGGGGAGATTTTATGGGCTGTAAAGGGACGATTTCACCATCTAATATTCATCAAACATTGAGGTATGGGATCTAATTCACCTTTGAGACTTCTTTCCTCAAAGGGATTCTTCAAAATATTTCAAGAAGTTGAGGTTTCATGTGGGTTTCATCCAATTACAAAATTGATGTTGTGAACTGAGTTGCTTATGGTTTATTTAGGATATAATGGATATATTAACATGTATTTTAACTTGATGATAATCAATTGTGATGGTTTGGTACAAATTTAAAAATATGATCCTTAACCCTAGGTTTGATCTTGATTTAAATTGGGTTGTGATTGATACAATTGTCTTGATTATGGGTTAAATCAATATGACATGATGTTATAATAATCATTAAAAAATTGGAACGAATTGTCGTCTTTAATGCTAGTCTTGAGAAGATGATCTAGTTTAGAAGGTGAATTGACCTAGGCATCTTATTTTTAAGTTATGATCTAGTATTGAATTGTGCTATAGTGTGTATTCTAGTCTTGTTGTCAGGTTGAATATTGAATTATGGTGATGAACATCCAAATTGGATTGAATTGAGGTTTTATGGTATGGCCTAAATAATGAACTCTGAAGAAGACTTGGTAAGTCTTAGAATCTCTATCTTTACTTCCAATTGTGATTAATTGTGGTTAAGTCATGATGTTATATTGGAGTATGTCTTGTATTGGGATTGATAGAATGGTATGATGCTGAATTGAAATGTGTTGACTATGATGTGACGTTGTTTAAGGTGTATGTGATATAAGGATGGGGATGTGTATCAATGTGCCTTATAATGCTATGAAATGCTAATGTGTTAACCTCTCTTATATGAATTGTGATGAAAGGACTTATACTCATACAATTGTTATTGAGCAATTGATGATGATTATTATACAAGGGGTAAACCCTATAACCTAAACTAAGCTATGATTGATAATTAAAGGCTTAGACATTTCAAAAAGGGACTCTAGCTTAACACCGAGTGAACTAGATTAATGAGTGTCCCTTCGCACATAGGGAAGGTAGGAGCAATAAAGTACTCTTGAGATTGGAGACTACAATGCATGGAGAATAAATAGGGTCCCAACTTTTATCTCCTATTTCTTGAACTATGTTTCCCCCATAAGAATACTAGCTAGTGGATCCACGTAGTTGCTATGTTTTATGTTTCGGTACTACCTTGGAAACTAGTCCACCTTTTTCGATGTAGGGTTTCATGACACCGAATTCCACACTAACTCATGTGGTCTATGTCGGTTAGGGAAAGATGTTCCTAAAAGGTAAAATAAATTAAAGGACTTGAACTCTAACTTGCAAAACCTAAGGGGTCTAGCTTAGTGTAGGTAGAGGTATAGGAATCTACCTAAGTGTTGCACTAGTTAGCCTTGGGTGGAGTATTAGGAGGATGTTATTATATATGATTATGTCATGATGATATATGATATTAATATAATGAACTTGCACCTTGTTGATACTATATGTTGATGCTACAATTTAAATGATATTATATGGTGATGATTATCCTCCTGAACATGTAATTTGGTGGTACTATTAAAGTATGATGTTAGGTGTCCTTAATGTTATGTTATGTGAAGTTGGAAATTAGTTATGGTTCCTTGTTGAGGTTACTTCATTGAGTAAGGTTATGGCGCTTTGCTTGTTCATTGCACTAGTTGACTCGATGAGGATTCATGAGTAGTTGTCTTTCTTATTATGATGTGATTAACTCTTATTCATACTTGTGATGTTACTCCTTGATGATAGGGTTGTAGTAAATCATGGGTTCAAGTATGTTGGGATACATATTACTTGTTTGAGTTAGTAAGCATGCTTGGTTAATTGGTATGACTTGCTTGATCATGCATGAGACTTTTAAAGGGGTAAAATTGCATGTTTAGAATAAATGACCCTTTATAACATCTTTTGTTCTTATATGTGCATATGGTCTCATACTTAGTACATGTGGAGTACTAACCCCATTCTCTTCCTTTTTCCCAAACATTTTAGGTTCCGGTCGTTGAAGGATCATTTGAGACGAGTTGAAGAAGTCTTGGATATTCTCTATCATCCTAGAGGTCCAATATCTTTCATATGAAGTTCCTTTGTTTTTCTAAGACTTTTATGTTCATTCCACTTTCATTGTGTACGACTTGTATAAGCCTATATGTGGCTGCTTTACCTCTTATGTAGAGCTATGCCGAAATTGTTATGATCGTTTAGATGGTATGAGATGAGAAAATGTTTGAGACTATTTGCTATTTTAAATATATGTATGTGCAATAAAAGTAGAAGTCTATGTAACCTTCCTATACAAAGGGTTTATGTATACTCGATACTTATAATTATGTGTATGTAGTTGTCTATTTAAACCTCCAAGTAGATGTAATGAATGTTTTAAATTTTTCCGCAAATTTCAACCGATGGATGTAATGACATGAGACTAAGAGGCTAGTCTTAGTCCTAAAATAGGACGACGACGCCTGTTATGTCTAGAGGGTAAACCCGGATGTGAAATCATTCCTATGTCTAATTCATACCTTAACTAAGCAACCTTTATACTATTCTTAATAAGTACTTATTCATTAACATACCTTCCAACTTAAGTCATTATCTTTATTAGTTCATTAAGAGACATTAAACACATAAGGACATTCAAGTAATGGTCTTGGATAAGACCTTGGGACTCACTCATTAACATCTTCAAAGCCTAATCGTGCAATGTCTAGTTAATGTTTCATACCACTACCTAAACTTCATGTATTTTCTCCAATACTAGTAGGTATCCCATATGATGAGAATAGGCAATAACCGACATAGACCATGGTATCAAAGAATAGAATCCAGAGTCTACCCTACTCCGATAAATGGTGTTCTACTTGCCAATGGTGGAACTCGGACACATCCCATGTAGCCACATGGTTAAGGAATATGAAGGGTTACTTTGTACTCCACCATCATCCTTAACTAGAGCTACTTCCCAAACCATACTCACTCGGTGCTAGCCTTTGTTCTCATAGATTAATCTACATAAAGGATCACATGAAGAGGTTTCATATCTAGTACATAACCAAATCAAATTCACCTTACCAAAGAGAATTCAGTAATGATACCTACAATGTCAAGAGGATACCTCAACGACTTTCCCAAAGATGATTTCATGTCTTTCCAGCCAATCAAACCAAAGTCCACCATTCACACAAGAAGGATACCCTTACGGCTTTCAAATTCAAGGATATCATCACCTTCAAACTAGGTTGAAGATTCAACATAAAGTACCTTCTTAATAATGTTCAAGGCCACATTTCAATCACACATACAAGACTAAAAAGATCTAGCATACTAAATCAAGAACTCATATTCACATTGTATATGTATCAACAAAGCGATACAGGTCTACTGAAACAGGACACACACATACTTCACCATGTCACATATAGAACATCATTCTAGAAGCACAAAGGTATAACATATGTCATCTATAGGTCATCCTACTCACTACTATGGTTTCATCAATCTAAGTATCACTATTGTCATATCATATATCAAGAAACATCATACTTCAACATCAAGTAACCTACAAAATGAATAAACTTTAGTCACCTTGACATTCATAATATTCATATAATCAAGTTACAACATGATAAAGCCATAATACTTGAAGTAATGCCGGGGAGGCTACATCATTCACAAGTACATCACATAATCTCCGCCACCATAAGTGGACCATACCAAGCATCATCATCATCTATGAACTAGACTAAACAATATAGATAAAGTTATATAAACATACCATGAATACAACCTCACAACTTCAATCCATAGCCAATTCATCCAACACAAAATACCAAGGCCCATACCAATAGCCATAGTTTACATGTAAACCCAATAATCAAATACATAATGAATAAAACATAATACAATATGAATTTATGAAATTAGGCCATCCAAATAACAATTCTATCATGGTTGTATCATAATTCAATATTCCTATTCAATCTACTCAATAATTCAATAACATTAAGACATAATCAATTCACCCATAAAGTAGTCAAAACTAGAAGTGCATGGTTTGCATGGATTTATAGAGTTTTTAGGTTAAAATCATCAAATTAACATCAATTAAATCAATATAAAAAGATTCAAGCATTTTATGCAAGAACTGATAGATAGATTGCAAAATTGGACAATTCATGTTTTTGATCATCTTTGAAAGTCATTGGAATTGACTCGTTCAAGAAAGAGATTTCAAGGATGAAGAACCATACCTTAATTGTGATGAGAACGCCACAAAATTCATGGAGAAAACTTGAGAAAATCAGTTTTGTTCCTTGGAGCTTCAAAGCTTCATTAATGGAGGTTTATGGAGAGAAGAATGGAGAGGTTTTCTTTTAACTTGAGGGTTTAGCTTCGATTAGTGAGTGTAGGGGCATAAAAAGACTTAATAACCGTCAATAATTCATCCCCAAGTTACCCAAAATACCACTGCACTTATTAGAAAATTTAACCAATTCAAATTTGACTTAAAAATGACGTGATG
Source organism: Solanum lycopersicum (assembly GCF_036512215.1). Taxonomy (NCBI): domain Eukaryota; kingdom Viridiplantae; phylum Streptophyta; class Magnoliopsida; order Solanales; family Solanaceae; genus Solanum; species Solanum lycopersicum. The sequence continues at coordinate 4,537,546 of NC_090805.1, forward strand.
AAATCTGGGAGTTTACAGCGCGTCGCGAAGGCATTTCCCAATCTTGTTTTTGGAAAATTTTGAGACATAATGGTTCGTGATAGCCCCGCATCACAAGATAAGAATTTTGCCACTGAGCGTAAGATGAGAGACTCGCAGCCACTACCGTATTCTGGCTGGTGCGTGATGTACCGTGTTTTCATGGTACTTTCAATGCTTTTTTCTTAAGTTTACTGTGTGTCTAAGGCCTTTTTGTATTAGTTCTATTGTACTTTCTATTTGTTTGCAGGAAATCTGTCCAGGATGAAAACATGAAAGAATTGTGCTGAAATTGCATAAGTGATGACCTACGGAGCCATCGATGGTCCATAGGCGGCCACCGTAATATGAAGAAAATGCTGCTAAAGGAAGATCGGGGAATTATGACTAAGTGTGGGGCTACGGAGGCATTAGACGGACGGTCACCTCAACGACGGACCAACCTGCACATCCGTCATCCTTAACAAAAAGTAGCTCCAGTACCCAACTTGAAAAGGTTCTAAGTGTGGCGAAACGGAAGCCATCGACAGAACATCGTGCTCTCAACACACTGTAATACTTGTCCATCGATGGTAACAGTGAGTTGGAGAATAAAGAAGATAAAAAAGAATCTAAGTGTGTAACGACGGGGGGCCTCGACGGTCCGTCGTGACCTCGTCGGTACGGTCGTTGACTTAGACACATTTTTTTAGGCAGATTTTCCTTAAATAGATTTCCTTTTTATGTTAGGAATTCTTTATTATAAATACTGGTAAAAACCTCAATTTTGAGGTTAGACTCTTGGGTATTTTTCAGTTTTAGTGTTTTAGTTGTTGAACTTGTGATTTTGGGGAAATTATTCTATTTTCCGGAAATTGTTTGTTGCAAGAGTATTGATTAATTCAAGTAATTTTCTGGATTTTCTTCAAACTCATCAAAGTAAGTACATGAATTATTATCATACTAATATGGATTGTGTGATTATTAACATGGGTAAATAAATTCATAGCTAGGGTTGTGGGAACCATAAGCAATTAACAAGGTCATAACTAGCTAAAATAATAATCCTAGAATAATGTCTTGCATGTATTGATAATTCTTTCGTTCAGAAGTCTTTTTAACAAGTGCACGCGTTAGAATTCACCTTGTTGCTATTTGACGGACCAAGAAAGTAGATAATGATAAAATAATTATCAACATAAATTTAGTAAACACTATCTAATAGGGTAGTGTAGATTGTGTCACGACTCGGATTCTGGAATCCAAATTGCAACCAGCGTCGTTGACCTCTCAGAGGTTGTAGACAAGCCTCATCTTGCATTCATCACATTCATATGATTAATTTTAGCGGAAATTTTAAAATTTTTAAATGTATGAAGTATACATAGACTTCATATATTTATTTCATGAATTCATCATATACTAAGCTCAACATAAAGAAACAACCATCTAACAATTGTGGAATCAATTCAAAACTGAAGATGACTATATCATAAATAGTTTTCCAAATATGCCTTATTATAAAGCTTCGAATAAATGTATGAAAGAAATGCTAGGTACAACATCCACTAGCTATGTCTAAAACCAAGGCTAGACTAAAACTGTAGCATCCTCGAAATTAAGAAGACCTATCAAATGGTCTCGTGAAATGCTGATGTCCAAACCGTTGCAAGAGTCGTCAATCTGTCCCTAAACCTGCATCTATAAAATAGTAAATAGTAGAGGTTAGTAGACCACTTGTACTAAATATGGGTGTATGCACACATACACATAAGTCTATGCATGATAAAAGAAAGCTCTTCCTAAACAACATGCTATTTCTGGAAAGCCTAGTGACTAGACTTTCCTAAATCGTTAGATGTGAATTGTGGTATGAATATGATGTATTTTAATTCATTCAAAGCACACAAATCATTTTCTATGCAAGACATAATATCATCCATATAATTTTAAAACAACTAGGGCGAAGATTTGAGATTTTGATCCTCTTAGGACGAGAGCTCCTCTTTGTACACTTAGATTATTTTTCAGTCTTTTTCTTCTTGTTGTTGTTGTAGTTCAATAATTCTTTTTGTCCTATGTTTTAATTACAAGTTAAATGATTTATTGTAAACTATACCCACAATGAATTGATATAAGTAATCCAAGGACTAAGGAATGATTTTCCTACCTATAGTGAGTCATTCTTTACACTATACATTCATTACCTTTCATAAGAAATTCTCTATTGATCATGCCATTAATTTCATTAATTTCATGTTTTATATATAATACATTTCATATGCACGAGACTTTGGAATCGTTGATGTAGCATAAGACATCTCAAGTGAGGTCCCAACATATGGAACCTTAACCTGAGGGCCTTTTTTAGCAAACATAGAGTCCGTTTCATTCGTACTTCACATTATTCATTTTATTCATTCGTAGGCTTATGTAAACACCAGCTATACCAAGTATGAAGTTTAAGACTCTCATGGGGATCATGAAGTGCAATGACAAAGAATGACCTAATGTCGTTACTTAAATCTGATTTCACCTCCTGATTGTCTTGCACAAACATCTTCACTATCGTTCATTTCATTATCTTTCATACTTTGAGGAACTCCAACCTTAACAAACATATCTCATGTGAGCATCATGAAATCCAGTGTCTACCTCACAGCGAAAGAGGTAGAATCACCGGCCAAAAAGACCCAAAACATGTAAGCATACATGTGAATTAAACCCCGCTAGATTCCTATATTGGCAGTATAGGTTCGAAGACTCGGAGATATAAGGAGACTCATACCCCGGATTTCGGACAATATCATCTCATTAGAGTTACGTGAACCTTCGCCCTTCCCAAAAAAAGGCATCACCGCTCATAGCTAGCCTATCGGTGCTCAGTATAAAGTTTCATTTCATTCAACTCATACATCATGGAAGCTGGCTCCAGTATGAGTACATCATACCTCAATAGATGATTTCTCATATCATCATTAGTATTAAGCATACATCAGTCTCAATACTTTCATTAGAGTGTACATAAAGACTGGTCTCTTCATTATCTTTACACTCTCATAGGTGAGATTGCTCTCATCTTTCACATTAGCTTCTTATCATGTTGTCACCACATTCATTAGAATTAGCACATTTGTTTTTCATAATTACTTATCCCTTTTACGTGAATGTTCATTTCATCATATACCAATTCATTTGGCCATTTAGTGTGTTTCACACTCTTACTTAACCCTTCTAGGATTTCATCATTTCATTACGTAAATATTAGTTAATCATCCCTTTTTACGTGAATATTCATTTCATCATCTTTCAGTGTTGACTCAAGCATTATGGAGGCTTGCTTCTAGATTGAAATTTACTTACTCCATTGATGACTGGTCATCCTTACTTTACATTGATGAAATGTGAATTGTTCTTTCATATCATCCTTAATTTACATTGATGAATGTGAATTGTCCTTACATATTATCCTTAGGTGTTAATGAGACTAGTTTCACACATTCCAACACCTTCATTCATGAGTATTCTTTTAACAAATTAGCTTTGGTGTAAGTAAGACTTGTCTCACTTCCTTTAACACCCCATTCTGGTCACTTACTTAATTTAGACCCTTTTGATTATGTTATAACTCACGTTACTTACTTACTTTAGTGTAGTAGCTTCATATCACCGTTTATGGACGATGACTACTTCATTCAATGAGTTTCATGTATTCATAGTTCATTCTTGTGGAGCATGTTGGGAGTTGTCCCCATGAATGTCATGCCCTTAGTTATGGATTCATTTATATTAATTTATAAGTGCTTAATATATATTTGATACTCTTACTACACAAGAATTGGCATATGATTAGTAATGGCTCAAGATTTGGGATGTTAGACTAGCAAATTCATTCTTTTTGGCATAAACCAATTTATACGTATATTCATATTTAAATTTCCATATGTATGAACCCTTAGGCAATCTTTTAATCATTTACATAATTTCCAATCCATTAGCATATATTCATTTTTACCACATAGAGTTAGCCAACTTTATTGGAACCAAATAGCCAATTTATTCAAGATATGATTTCACAGATGTCTTTGAGCCAATTCATAGTTTATAGATTTTTAGTGTAACATTTTAAGAACATATTGGACAGAATTATATTAACATTTTATGGATTTCACATCTTCATAACATCACAACAACAGCAAGTCAACATTCAGCCAAAGACACATATTCACGTAACACATCACAGACTTAACTTAGCATATTATCGATCCTTAATTATCTTTATAAGAGTACTTTACGCAATTAGAAGTTCATAAATTCATTGGATACTCATCATTAAATAACAATATATGTTAATAACACCAGTACCACATACCAACAACATGATTTCTAACCTATTCAACATTGAAATAAAAAAGGATACTAGGAAAGGGAAGTTCGACGAGAACGACGGGAACAACCCTAGTTTTCAACATCTTGTGAATCGTTCGAAGGAAAATACACTTGGAGAAAGAATTCCAAGAGAGAAACCCATACCTTAAGAAGAACTTAATCTATGAAGACCACCTTGAACTAACATTGAAGAAAACTTGAAAATCGTCTAAGAAATTTTCTATTTTTTCTTGCGTTTTGTTCACTATTTTTCTCAGGCTTATTTTCCAGTTTTAGTTATGTATTTTTTTGAGTTTGAACGCGGTTTTTAGGTTTAGGAACTAACCTTGACTTATTTAACTTAGGGTTTAATAAGTTAATTTAATAAATTAATTAACTATTACTAAAAAAACCTCCTAAGTTGGCTAAACATAGGAAAACATAACACTTAGTAAAATCTAGAAATTGGTGTTGACTATGGTTTTGTTCAACATTTTAACTTTATATTAATCAATTAAATCCTTAATTTAATTAATTTAGGTACCTAGGATAAGTACTAAAGTACCCTCAAGTTGTTGGAACCAAAATTAACCCTTTTGGACCATCCTAGGTTAAGTACTAGGATGTTTCTTGAGTTATACTAGGTAAGTGGAAGAATTTCAGTTTATCCCCTTTAATTTAATTAATTAAATGGATAATTTAATTAATTAAGTGAACTAGTTTAATTACTAAATTACCCTTAAGTCTTTATAACCATAATTAATTCTTTGAATCATCCTAGGTTAGGTACTAGGTTGTCTTTTTCTTGTTTTAATCGAAATCTGGAAATTGTTTTGTGATTTCAGTTTTGGTCCTTTAAATTAATTAATTAAGTTTCTAAATTAATTAATTGAGTATACTATGGTAATTACTAAACTACCCTTAAGTTGTTAGGATCTTAACTAACTCTTTGGACCATCCTAGGTTAGGTTCTAAGTTGTCCCTTTCTTGTCTTAACCGAAATCTGAAAATTTCCTTTCTATTTTCAGTTTTAGACCTTTCATGTTAACTTTAATTAATTTTATAAATTAATTAATTAGGTAACCTATGGAACTACTGAAGTACCCCTAAGTTGTTAGGACCATAACTAACCTTTCAGACCATACTAGGTTAGGTACTAGGTTGTCTCTTCAACTAGTACTAGGCTAGTGTCAACCCGGTTTTGGTCCTAAGTTGTCGGGTGCACTAATGGATTCAATTCTGTTAGTCCTAGGTTCGTTAGATATTTGGGCAGTAGGTTAGAGTCTAAAATTAGTTAGGAAGTTAGGCCCCACATGGATTAGTCTCTTGTGCACGTTTATGTATATAGAAAATTGGCTAATATCTCTTAGCCAATTTTTCTATACTATGCCTAATATATCTCAATATTGGGCATTGCGGTGCGTATGTACCCCTAATTGGCTATCCTAAGGGCATGTTGGCTTTTCATTTGACATATAATTTTCAAGAATGTTACAGATTGATGCGAAGTAACAACTAAACCATACATCGATTGTTATGCTTAATATAAGGTAAAGGTAAGGTTTAGTAAAGCATACACACGTAGTTGGACCAAGGTGCGGAGTGAAATTCCCTAGTTGCCAGACCAAGTAATTAGGGATACATACCTTACCACTTTGCATGCAAGATACTAGGAAAGGATTGTTATAATTAGAATTACCGTGTTAAGAACCTGTGGGGAACACTTAAGCCCTAGTTACTTTCATTACTTGATAAAATTCAAATCTTTGAATATGTCACTTGTTTACTTAGACATAGCTAATTACATTCTCTACTTAAAACCCCCTTTTTCTTACTTGTTTTCAAAAAGACCTTGACAAACAGAAGTAAGAGTCAGTTAAAGTTAAGTCTAAATCATTTTCCTCGTGGGATCGACCCCAACCTCATTGTTGGGATCCTTACTTGATATGACCGCTTAACTTCTTTTCGATAAGTAAATATGAGCATATCAAATTTTGGCGCCACTTCCAAGAAAATTGGATTTTAGATTAACTTTAAGCTTATAACCAAAGGTTAGTCAACATTTTCCTAATTTACTTTTTCTCTTTGTTTTTGTCTCTTGCAGATCTAACTTCTATGTATGCCAAGTACGCAGAGTAGAGGACAACTCATACTGTCACACGACCCCGAACTGGAGCGTACACTGCGCAGAATGAACCAAAATTTAGGTATTCTCGATGCTGATCACAACCCAGAAATTCAACCACCAGTTGATGCTCATGATCGATTATTACCTTAATATCATGGGGAAGGTGAAACACGTAGGAAACCTCCCGTTCCACGCCCTCAAGAGTATTATAGGGGATATGATAATATTACTGACTCTAACGGGTCATTTGTCTTGCCTAAACTACCACACGGCCATACTTTCATGCTAACAAGTAGTCTGATGCAAATGCTCACCGCTAGAGGTTTGTTTCCGGGGCTACCTTATGAGGATCCGCATGATCACATCACCAAGGTGAGGTTGGTGTGTAAGATTTGTGTAGGGAGGCCTGATTTTAATATGGACGTAATTGGATTGTGAGAGTGTTTTCTCTCTTACTAACGGGAGAGGCCGCTATATGGTTTACCGAGCTCCCCTATAACTCAATCTACACTTGGAATCTATTGCACGTTATTACCCGATGTCTAAGAAGTTAAACCAAAAAGATAGGGTGAACAACTTTGTGGCACTACTGGGAGAATAAGTCAGTACTTCTTGGGGCAGGTTCACATCGTCTTGAGAAGTGTCCCCAATCACCGCATCGGTGATGAGTCACTAAAAGAGTACTTCTATCGGGTACAAGATGATAATAATAAAGAAGTATTGGATACGGTACTGGGTGGTTCTTATGGGGAGTGTCCTTATGCTGAGATTGCTGAGAAGTTGGAGAAAATCTCCCGAAATAATAAAGCTTGGAGCACTAGGAAGTCAGATACTAGGAGAAACACTTTTGTAGTGCAATCCGCACACAACCCAGCCACAGATGAGATTCGTGAAGAAATGTCTCAAATGAGAACTGAACTTGGTTTGGTGTTGAAACACGTCACTGTAGTGCAAAAAAGGTAAATGCGGTGAACTACTTGTCTAAACCACCACCGTCGACTAATGAGTATTACTATGAGGAGGACTCTTATGTGGTAAATGAGCAGACGGGGGGTTTCTGACCAAATGCCCAAAGTCTCCAATAAGGATAATTGGCGCCAAGGTCAAGGAGATCAAGTTCGAAACTATGGTAATTACAACCGAGAGGGTCATTATGTCCGATATGGGAATTACAACGCAACAACAACTTCAACTAGGGTAACTATGGCATCCAAAATGATAGGAGTGGGCCCTATGTTCCACCTTAAAATCGTGAACTTTCTCCTAGGGATGGTGGAGGTAGTATGGCGCGAGTTGAGGATATGTTGCAGAAAAATGATGAGGAGGTTTGATGCTAGTAATGAGCACACTAAAGAGTTGAGGAGTGACTTATCTAGTATTTGGAAAAAAGTTGATGCACATGCAATCTCTATCAAGTATCTAACGTTGCAAATGGCCCAATTGTCTTTGATTGTGAACCCGCCAACCGGGCACTTTTCCTAGCACTACTATCCAAAATCCAAAAATGATGGACATTGTATGGCAGTCACAACTCGAGGTGGTAAGCAAACCATTGACCCAACGATGTCATCTAGTATAGAAAATGTAATAAGAGGCGATGATGAGGTAGTGGAGGTTAGCCATGAGTTAGGATACAAAACAGGGAAAGAAGCTGAGGTACCCCAAAAGGTTACCCCCATGCCTAGACCACCACCTTTATTCCCACAAAGATTAGTGAACAACCGAGGATTGTAAATATCGGCATTTAGTTTTGAGGATGATGATAGAATGCAATATTGTAGTGCTATTGCTACAAGGTCTCTAGTGCAAAAGAAAGAAGATCTGGGTGCCTTTACTATTCCATGTACAATTGGGTTATTACACTTTGCAAAAGCATTATGTGATCTTGGCGCAAGCATAAATCTCATGCCTCTCTGTATTTAAAAGAAGTTGGGTTTGGGTGACCCAAAGCCTATCATGATGCGGCTACTGATAGTCGATCGAACGGTGAAGAGGCCTATTGGGGTACTCCACGATGTGTTAGTAAAGGTGGAGTCATTCATATTTTTGGCCGATTGTGTGATTCTGGATTGTGAGGTTGATTTTTAGGTACATATTATTCTTGGGAGGCCATTCCTTGCTACAAGTAGAGCCTTGGTTGATATGGAGTAAGGGCAAATTAAATTTCGATTGAACAATGAAGAATAGACTTTCAATATTTGAAGGTCCACGAGGTAGAGTGGTGAGATACAATCGGTATCTACCATACTTTACAGGGTTGAAAAGTCATCTGAGGTACAAATAGAAGAGCGTCTGGGTGTAGAAGCACTAGTGGTAGTGATCATGAATTTTGATAGTGATTGCATTGAAGAGTGTGGGTCATTGGTCAAGGCACTTGATTGAGGTGATGTAAGGCTTAAACCAAAGAAGGTGGAGTTAGATAAGAAGCATCGCGAGTCTCAACCTGCGAAATCATCTATAGAGGAGGCTCCAAAAGTAGAACTTAAGGCTATACCACCTCATCTGAGGTATGTATTGTTGGGAAAAGGTAACACTTTGTCGGTAATTATTGCATCAGATTTGAATGTGCATCAAGTGAGAGTTTGGTGGATGTGTTAAAAAGGTTCAGAAGAGCTATTGGGTGGACTATTGCGGACATTATTGGGATCCCTCCCGGGATATGTTCACATAAAATCCAACTCATTCCCGATCATAAGCCAAGTATTGAGCACCAGAGACTTTTAAATCCACCTATGCCAGAGGTGGTGAAGAATGAAATCATTAAGTGGTTGGATGCCGGAGTGATATATCCAATCGCGATAGTAGTTTGGTATGCCCTATTCAGTGTGTACCTAACAAAGGGGGAATGATTGTGGTACCCAATGAGAAAAATGAGCTTGTTCAGATGAGGTCAGTGACTGGATGGAGGGTATGTATGGATTATCGGAAATAAATGGATGGACCGAGAAGGACCATTTTCTTATGCCCTTCATGGATCACATGTTGGATAGGCTTGCAGAAAAGGGGTGGTACTTTTGTTTATGGCTATTCGGGTTATAATCAGATTTCTATTACACCGAAAGATCAAGAAAAAACCACCTTTAGTTGTCATTATAGGACCTTCGCATTCAAGAGATGTTGTTTGGGTTATGTAATGCACCAGCCACATTTTAGAGATGTATGATGTCAATATTCTCCGATATGTTGGACACTATTGATGTGTTTATGGATGATTTTTTAGTGGTCGGTAACTCCTTTGAGCGGTGTTTGAGTCATTTGTCCGAGGTTCTTAAGAGGTGTGAAGATTACGACCTTGTGCTAAATTGGGGAAAATTTCACTTTATGGTTAAGATATTGTATTGGATCATCGCATTTCAGAAAAGGGTATAGAAGTTGATTGAGCTAAAGTTGAGGTGATAGAGAGACTTCCTCCACCCATCTCTGTAAAAGGTGTGAGAAGTTTTCTTTGGAATGCAGGCTTTTACGAGAGGTTCATCAAGGATTTTTCAAATATTGCACATCCTTTGTGCAAGTTTCTTGAGAAAGAGTGTAGGTTTTATTTTGATGAATCCTGTCTGAAGGCATTTGGTGAGTTGAAGAAAAATTGGTGTCTGCACCTATCATCATTTCTCCAGATTTGAGCAATCCATTTGAGGTGATGTGTGATGCGAGTGGGGTTGCTCTTGGTGTGGTATTGGGACAAAAAAGGGACAAAATCTTTCATCCCATTTACTAATGCTAGTAAAACCCTTAATGAAGCCCAATTGAACTACACTGTGACTGAACAAGAGCTCCTTGATGTAATCTTTGGTTTCGAGAAATTTCGCTCCTATTTGCTTGGCACGAGGGTTATAGTTCATACTAATCATTATGCTTTGAGATATTTGATGGAAAAAAGGATGCGAAACAGTGGTTGATTCGTTGGGTATTACTAATGCAAGAATTCAAATTTGAGGTGAAAGGTAGAAAAGGGACCGACAATTAAGTTGTTGATCACTTGTCTTGATTAGAAGATGAAGCAATGAGGGAGTTAGGTGAAAAGGCTGAAATTGATGATACTTTCCCTGATGAGCATGTATTGGCTGCCTCCAAAGACTTGATTCCATGGTTCGCAGATTTTGCGAATTAACTGGCTAGTGATATCGTCCCACTGGACTTTTCCTTTCATAAAAGGAAAAAGTTCATGCATGATGTGAAAAAGTTCTTTTGGGATGAGCCATACTTATATAGGAGTTGTGTGGATGGGCTTATTCGGCGTTGTGTGCCAGAAGTTGAGATGTTGAGTGTTTTGGAGGCATGCCATTCTTCGCCTGTAGATGGGCATCATAGTGGTATCCGGACTGCTCAGAAGATCTTTCAATGTGGCTACTATTGGCTATCCATCCACCAAGATGCTCATGAGTTTGCCAATGCATGTGATAAATGCCAAAGAGATGGTGGCGTTTCGAGAAAGCAAGAACTCTCTTTAAATCCCATTCTTGTGATTGAATTGTTTGATGTGGGGCATAGACTTTATGGGCCCTTTTGTGGGTTCTCATGGGATGAAGTACATTTTTGTGGCAGTCAATTATGTGTCAAAATAAGTATAATCTATCGCACTTGCGAATAATGAAGGGAAGAGTGTCACCGCGTTCTTGAAAAAGAACATATTTTCTAGATTTAGCACCCCAAGGGATATTATCATTGATGGGGGATCCCACTTTTGCAACAGGATGTTTAAGGGGTTATTCGAAAAATATGGGGTTCGCCATAATGTGGCCACTCCTTACCATCCTCAAACTAGTGGGCAAGTTGAGGTGTCAAACAGGGAGATTAAGCAGATTTTGGCAAAAATGGTGAATGCTAGTAGAATGGATTGGTCAAGGAGGCTTGATGATGCTCTTTGGGCTTACCGTACATCATAAAAGACTCCCATAGGTATGTCCCTATACCAACTTTTATATAGGAAGGCTTGTCACTTACCGGTTGATTTAGAGCATAAGGCCATATGGGCAATGAAGAAGTTGAAAATGGATTGGAATGAGACCTATTGATTTAGAGCATAAGGCCAGTTGAATGAGCTTGATGAATATCGGTTGAAGGCATATGAAAGTTCAGCCCTCTACAAAGAAAAGATGAAGAAGTACCATGACCAAAATAATGAGAAGCGCAATTTTTTGGTTGGGGATTTGGTGCTTGTGTTCAATTCTACATTGCGCTTGTTTCTGGGCAAACTCAAGTCCAAATGGATTGGTCCCTATTTGATCACCCAACTATTCCCTCATGGTGTAGTTGAGTTGAAGAACAAGGAAGGTGTGAAGTTCAAGGTGAACGGGCAGTGAATCAAAATTTTATCTAGGGCATGCTGAAACGGCGAATGAAGTGATCCAGGCATACCATCTTGATAAAGTCAGAGCTATCAAGAGTCCTCCATCGTACCACGGCGTTAGAGCAAGCGCTGATTGGGAGGCAATCCAATATGTATCCTCTAGCCAACTATATGTTTTCATGATTTTATAGGCGTAGTTGCATTATTTTTGCTTTTATTACTTATGTCACGTTTGATTGCTCCTTTATGTTTCTTAGAAGTGTTGCCTAGAGCGTAGAATAGGGTCCATGTCCAAAAAAGTGTTCAAACAACACAAAAAGATTAGCTTAATGGGTGTTAAATGTGCAGGCACAGGGACCAAATCATCAGAAATTTGCAGAAAATTTGTCTGGTGCACCCATCGATGGACCATCGTCTGTTAGACGGACCGTCAGTAGGATCCGTCGTGCCCAGGTATGTTCTTTAAATTTTTCTATGTTAAGGCACTATCTACGGAGAGGTCGATGGACCATCGACCGACTTATGGTCCGTCGACGAGGAATCATCGATCCCTCACCCACCAACACGACCCGACCCGTCCGACTACATATTAAAAGTTTTTAAACTTTTCAGTTAACCACCTCTTCACATAACACCCATCACCGTTCCCCTCCCTATTTTCTCTAATTTTCCCCCACTTCCTAACCCATTCACTCCCATTCCATCATCAGATTGCCACACTTCCCCCACTTCCACAAAATTCATTCTCTCCCCAAACATTCCATTTTTTTCAGACCCTTTGTTAGTCGGTATCCCTGGTAGTTGTTGCTGCTTTTCAACTACTACTGTTCATACTCTTATTCCTCTACTATAGTTGTCAGGTATGTTGTTCTGATTTTCTAAGATGAATTGTCGTTAATTTTCCTGATTACCTTGATGTCTAATTGTGTGGGTTTTGAATTTTGTACCCTTTTGCATGCTAAAACTTACACCAGAATTCCTATTTTCCTTAGAACAACTGCAATTGAAAGGGATGTGGGTGTATAGTTAACAATTGGCGTATGTTTGAATGATTATGTTCCTGACATAGGGTTTGATAGGTTGTCGAAAACGCATGTTAAAAATAGGAAAATTCATACCCGGCGAATGATGGGATGTTGGGTAAATTTTTGGGAAACATAGTCTTATAAGGATACTTTGAGTTAGTAAGATAGGGGAACCAATTTGGCTTCAACACTCTGTCCCTCAAGGATAGTACGAGACCCCGTCAACGGGTCGTAGGTCCCTCGACGGACCGTCATTGGGTCCGTCAACCCCAACATCCCTTGATTACTCTAAGTGTCCCTCGACGAACCACTTTGAAAGACTGTCGTCCCTTCGACGGTCTGTCCTGCATAACCGTCGATGGTGTCAGAACCTTTGCTTTTGATTTTCAATAAAAATAATCTTAAGTGTCCGCCGACGGACCCTTATTATAAAGAGTCATCCCTTTGATGATCCGTCTTGCACAACCATCGACATAGTCAAAACCTTTGTTTCTGACGTTTTTATTTTATTCTAAGTATTCCTCGATGGACCCCCATGACGAACAGCCGTGCCCTCGACGGTCCATCCTGCATAACCATCGCCACTGTTAGAACCTTTGTTTCTGATGTTTTTAAAATTGATTCTAAGTGTCCCTTGACGGACCCCATGACGGACCGTCGTTCCTCTGATAGACCGTCGATGGGTCCATTCTGTACTTTGTTTTTCTGCACTGCCATTCCTTTTCTGTGTTCTGCTCTTGTGTTTTCTGCTTTTGCATGTGTTGCGGGCTTCTAATGGTACGACTACTTCTCTTTGCAGGTACAAACGGCACCAAAACCCGATCGCGTCTACTCACGAGGGCGTTCCAAGTCCATCTCCCCATCGAACCGGCTGGTCATACGATCAGACGATGAGCGTGACCTGGAGTACATTCCACTTGGCACCTGCACTCCTACCCATGCTGCCCGCCTCACCAGAGCCACGCCGACGAAGGTGGTGCTCGGCATAGTCACTGCCTCCCAATCTGACGAGGAGCAAATACAGAACGGCACACCTTCTGGGTCCGCTGAACATTCTGAGGGAGCGTCTAGCTACGAGGAGGGTTCCGGTTATAAGGAAGAGTTTGGCTCTAAGAAGGCTTTCGGGTCTGAGGAGGCTTCTACTTCTCCGACTGCCAATGCTTCAGCCACTTCGGTCCAGTCTGCGTTGACTGATGATGCTGATAGTGTAGATTCTACTCCAGCACCGCAGACTGTCGTCCCATCTCCGGTTGCTGATCATCCCAACCGGTGGTGTGTCAAGGGACAATATCAAATATATGTTGATGCAAAGGTTTCCAAAGACAAGGGGGTCAATGACCCGGGTTCTAACACTCGAGCGGCGGGTTCTCACTGGGATTCTTCCCACTATGCCGACAATCCATGCTATATTCGCCAAACATCGGCTGGAGTGGATGGCTCAAAATTTGGGCCGCTATAGTGAATAAATGGTGCGAGAGTTCTACGCCTCCTATGTGGCAACTCTCCGATTTAAGTTGGACAGCCAATCCAGCCAGACATGCACATCTGGAGTACGTCTGAGTTCGTGGCAAGCTAGTTGATATTTCTTTTCCAGCCATTAGAAGGTTTCTCTATGGCGCGGACGTTGATGCCACCAGGACCCCCCTCACCACCGAATTTGACTATCGATGGAAGTTGATCAAGGACGGTTGGTTCCAGCGTGATCCGGATGTGAGAGAGACCACTAAGCGTTGGATAGAATAGCACCTCTCCGAGGATGGTGAGGGTGCTGATTGGGTTTTGGAGCCCAAGGGGAGCATCAATAAGGCTAACCTCACCTTCACGGCCAAATTCTTATGGCTACTGGTCCGACACTTACTTTCCCCCACTGGTGCTAATAACATTGTCAATTGGGATTGTGCAGTGTTGATGGCTGCCATGGTTGCAGGGTTCGAGGTGGACTTCGTGTGGCTGTTGTAGGAGGTGATGCATGAGAGGGCCTTTAAGGCCACTAGTACTTACCCCTTCCCATGCATGGTTTTTGAGTTGTGCAGGTCTACAGGAGTGCCCGTGTGCAACATTGATGTGATCAAGACTCCGCACGCAACAGTGGATTGGCCTCATTCGGGATGAGTCCAATAAGTTGTCTCGCCATAGAGTGCCCCGTCGAGAGGTGCAGCCGCTTGGTGAGAACCTGGCGGTCACAGGAGAGCAAGCCCGAGCAGTTAATCCGTCTACATCCGAGCATACCGACACCACCCCGGTTGCGTCTATCTCGGGTGCTAGCACCGCTCCGAGCTCTTCCCACTCGACTCTTTCTGCTACACTTGTCCGCTTGCTAGGGTCCATAAATTAGAGGCCCAAATGGACACACTTCTGCATCACATTCATCTTTGGATGCAAAAGTCCATTGCTAAGGTGGAGGAGCGGATAGAGAGGAAGATGGCCCAGCATACTGAGCGGCAGATCATGGAGGTCCACCAGCGTTTAGATGCATTTGAATTGCGTTTTCTCGCCCGGCCAGCCCCTACAGTGGATTGACGACTCTCCAGGCTGTTATCAAGAGTCATAGAGCAGACTTGGATACTATACTAGAGGCTCGCGTGCCTGATTCTGAGCCTCATCTGCAGAGCCTGATGAGGACACGGTTTTGGCTGCCCTGCTCTCCGCCACTGTTGTGCCACCACCTCCTCCATAAGATCATGTCAAGTGGCACCGATTTAGAGATGAGGATGAGTCTCCGGCATGAAAGGAAGAGCACAATAAGTTGGAGGTCGTGAGGAGAGCCTCGCTGATTGATGAGGAGGCCTGCCAATTGAGGGTTCTACTGATAGTGCTGTTATTGCTGAGGACACCACTAATGGTGTCCCTACTACAGAAGGAGTGGGTTCTAAGAAACTGGATCCGTCATCATGTTGATCGTCGGCACTTTGTGCCACAGGTTTGCTTCACCTATGACCCTATTTTATATACTTTTATGCATTGGGGACAATTGCATGTCTTTTTTTGGGGGGGTGGGGTAAATGGAAAGTGAGTGCTAGGGTGAAGTCTGAGTAGCCCAACTCATCATCCTCTCTTGGGGTTTTCTTGCCCTGTTCTTTTTTCCCCAAGAGACTGGTTATTTTATTTTAGAATCGGCATGTTGGTATCTTTTGTAAATAGTATAGAAATGGAATCTGAAGCATGATGGATAAACAAAATGATATCCTGATCTAAAGAAAATGTTGCACGACTAGGCATAGTAACTCATGAATGTTTGGCTCTAAGCATGACATTGAGATACACCATGGCATAACCCTAAATCTAAAAATCGAACTAGGTGTCTAATAATGTGGTAGAGTAATGAGATGTCAAGTGAGTGTGAGGAAAATTTGAATAGTCCACCATTGGTACTGATCTAGAACTTGCCTGGTTACACCTGCTAAAAGTAAGTTGTGATAGACAATTAGGAAAGGATCAAATACCCTTGTTAAAGATAGACAATATTTAGCCTACATAACAGAAAACCGAATGAAATTAATCCCTTCTTGATTCAAAATGATTTGAGCTTAAAATAGACTTTTTTTAACCCCAATTGATCTTTTCTGGGAATAATGTGTTGGCCCTAGTCCCTCCTTGGACTTGTACACTTCAGCTTATGCCAAAAGCATAAGTTGAGGGTGGCTAATGCAAAAAATAATCTTGTCGTGGCCCTGACCCAACCCTGGGTATATTGTACCTTAACTCATAGAAAAACCATGAGTTGAGGGTTGATATTATGAGGAATGCTCCGGAGAATGGGGTTGAAAGAATAAACATAGAGAAATAACAAAAGAAAAGTCAATCAAGAAAAGTTGAAAGCAAAGTAAAAAATTTGAAAATTTGAAAATAAAAGTAAGAAAATAGAAGAGTCACTTAGACAAAAGGAGCGAGAAGGGTGAAAGAATACAAGAAAATTAAGAAATAGGGTGGAAGAAAAACGATGAAAAGATAGGACGCTTAGACGTTATGTCAATAAGGATAAGTCACTAAAATACATCTAAATGTATCCTACCTCACCTCGAGCCTAAGTTACAAGATAAGAAAGTCCTATCGTGATCCTAAAAGTCTATTATGGTGAACTTGAAACAGTGAAAATAAGGGCAAGCCTATGGAAATAAGTATAAATAAGGTGTGAAGTTATTCTGAGAGCGAGTGTTGAAAAATAATCCTTATACTCAAACTGAAATCATTGTATGAAAAATGAGGATGTTGTTTTGAAGTGAGGACACTAGTTGCAATACTGGAAAATTGGTAACTTAGTGAGAGATCAAAGAGGATAGGTGTCGGAGTGTGGTGAGTTTGTGTCATGTTCTGATCCACATGAGCGAGCCTAATAGTGATAGCATGCATAAACATAATGAAAATAATTGGAATTGATAGCCAGATGATTACGAAAGCTAAAATAAGTATACTCTTTTACAAAGATTTTGTGATGAGTCATAGTGCGTCGCTTGAGGACAAATAACAAATTTAAGTTAAGGGTGTTGATGTATCATGGTTTCACGGTACTTTCAATGTTGTTTTCCTTAAGTTTAGTGTGTTTCTAAGGTCTTTTTGTATTAGTTTTAATGTTTTTTTCTCTTTGTTTGCAGGAAATTTGTCCAGGATGAAAACATGGAAGAATTGTACTGAAATTGCAGAAGTGATGACCTACGGAGCCATCAACGGTTCGTAGGTGGCCACCGTCGTATGAAGGAAATGCTGCTGAAGAAGATCGGGGAATTCTTACTAACTGTGGGGCTACGGAGGCTTTAGATGGACCGTAACCTCCATGACGGACCAACCTGCACATCGGTCATTGTTAACAGAAAGTAGCAGCAGTACCTTACTTGAAAAGATTCTAATTGTGGAGAAACGGAAGCCATCGACGGACCGTCGTGCTCTCAGCGGACCGTCATCCTTGTCCGTCGATGGTAACAGTGAGTTGGAGAAGAAAGCAGCTGAAAAATAACTAAGTGTGGAATGACGGGGGGCCTCGACGGCCTGTCAGTCTGGTCGTCGACCCAAACGCGTTATTTTGGGCAGATTTTCCTTAAATAGATTTCCTTTTTATGTTAGGACTTACTTATTATAAATACTGGTAAAACCTTGTTTTTGAAGTTAGACTCTTGGGTATTTTTCAGTTTTATTGATTTAGTTGTTGAACTTGTGATTTTGGGGAAATTATTCTATTTTTCGAAAATCATTTGTTGCAAGAGTATTGATTAATTCAAGTAATTTTCTGGATTTTCTTCAATCTCATCAAAGTAAGTACACGAATTCTTATCAAACTAATATGAATTGTGTGATTATTAAAATGGGTAACTAAATCCATAGCTAGGGTCGTGGGAACCATGGGTAATTAACAAAGTAAAAACTAGCTAAAATAATAATCCAAGAATAGTGTCTTGCATGTATTGATAATTCTTTCATTTATAAATCTTTTTAACGAGTGCACACATTAGAACTCGCCTTGTTGCTACTTTCCGGACCAAGGAGGTAGATAATAAGAAAAGAATTATCAACATAGATTTAGTATACACTATCTAATAGGCTAGTATCGATCGGTGCGAAGTAACAATAAGTCATACATCGATTATGATGCTTAATATGAGGTAAATGTAAGGTTTAGTAAAGCATACACGTAGACGGACCAAGATGTAGAGTGAAATTCCCTAGTTGCCGGACTAAGGAATTAGGGATACATAACTTACCTCTTTGCATGCAAGATACTAGGAAAAGATTGTTTTAGCTAGAATTACCGCGTTATAAGCTTGTGGGGAACACTTAAGCCCTAGTTACTTTCATTACTTGATAAAAATCAAATATTTGAACTTGTCACTTGTTTACTTAGATATAGCTAATTACATTCGTTACTTAAAACCCCCTTTTTGTTACTTGTTTTCGGAAAGGACTTTACTAAAAATAGAAGTAATAGTAGGTTAAAGTTATGTCTAAATCATTTTCCTCGTGAGATCAACCCCAACCTAATAGTTGAGTTCTTTAATTGATACGACAGCTTATACTTCTTTTCGAGAAGTAAATTTGAGCATATCAGTACTGCAACTTGACTGTCCCATGTTTAGGTCCTCTTTAGGGACCCTTAGGCTGGTCCCCGACGGGTCATTCTCAAATGTTTCAACCCTATACATCTAAGGATATGTGTATGAACCATCGATACTCAATTTCACCTTCAAATAATCCCCCAAAACTCCACTACAGAACACTACGACACAGTAGTTTAACTTCGACTAGTTTCCTAACGTCTTGGACGTTTTTGGTCGTTTGACATCCAAACACTTCCAAACTTTATATACTGACTATAAACACTATTATTAACCTTTTAAGGACTTTAAAACATCATGACACAATTGTTAGGCTCTAGTTCAACCTAGCTCATTGTCGAGAGTGTGACAAAGCTAGAGAAAGCTCATGGATCAAAAGCTGCAGATTCTTTACAAGTTCAAGTATTTCAAGTATTCAGGTTTCAAAGAACGATAAAGATCAAGACCTACGGATTATAGATCAAGCTCGAAGCCCTTGGATTCAATTAGAAGTCAAGATTAAGATAAAGTTCAAGTTCAAGTTCAAGATCAAAATCTCTTATTAATTAATTAGCATATTTCATATTTTTTGTTAAATTTTATTTAAGAATTTTACTTTTATTTTTATTTTTTATAATAATTTATTAATTTATTTTATGTTTATATATATTATTTTAAAAATTATACATTGTTATTTTAATAAATATATTATTATTCTAAATATTATATATTATCATTTTAAATATTATATATTATTTTAAGTATCATTTTGCAGAAATTTAGCAAGGTAAAGATAATATTTTTGGTAGATAAGAAAAGAAGGAAAAAATAGCACTTGTTTCAACCTCCCCAAAAGGTATATATGATTGAAAATTCAAATATTTAATTTAATAAAAATAAAAATAAAATATTTTTGTTATAATAAATATTTAAAATAGGTTCTCTCTATAAACAATCTTATTACTTAAAATACGTTAATATTTATAATTTTTTTGTAATTTGACTCTCAAGAATATTTTTTAAAAAGTGATCAGCCAAACACAATTTGCTTATGAAAAATATTTTTTAAAAACAATCATTTTTAAAAAAATGTTTCTGAAAGTAAGTTACTTTTATTACCAATGTCAAATAAACTCTAAATTCTACTCATCATTTTTTAATACTTTGAGATATTTCAAAGTTAAGCGGCTATACATGTCAAAAAGATAAATAAAAATAAACTAGAAAATATTACTGTAGTCACTTAAAATTTATTAAATATAAATTTATAAAGTTTTTCGGATTATATTAAATAAATGAATATATTAGTTCAAATAAATATTATGGATTAATATAATTAATTTAATTATTTAAATTCAGATAAATATGAATTTAATTAAAGCCCGCTCCATAAAAACCCATATGATATTTCACTTAAATCTGATTGGCTGAGGGAGTCATGTTCCAATCGCAACTCCTCTATTCTAAAACTATAAATAGGGGTCTCATAATTTAGAAAAAGAGAACCAAGAATTCTATATAAGAAGCTAGAGAAAATTTGTGGTACAAACGTCATTTAATTCTTTACAAAGCTACAAGTTTAAGAATTCAAGCATTCAAGTTCAAGAACGATCAAGATCAAGACCACCGAATTCAAGAACAAGCTTGAAGCCCTTGAATTCAAATAAAGGTCAAGATCAAGATAAAGTTCAAGTTCATCATAGATTAAAGAACAAGTTTTAAAGCCCTTGAATTTATATTTGAAAAGGCAAATTTAGAGGAATTATAGAGAATGTAACACTCGCATTTGAAATAATAAAATTGATTGTTGAAATAATTTTCTGTTCTTGATTATTGTTTTCTCGACGCGAATTTTATTATCTACAAATTCTGGCACGCCCAGTGGGACAATCACTACCTCTCATCAACTTTTCAAGCATCAAGAATATCAAAATGTCTTCCACTATAGAAGAACAACTAGCAAGCTTAACTAAAGCAATTGAAGGTCAACAAAGTGCGCACACGAACAAGATGCTAAATTTTTAAAGATAACAAATAAGATGGATAACATGATTGAAAGAAGATCAAGTCAATACCTCTGAAGCTTTCTAAAATTCAACACAAAGAAGTGTCTTGCGTAAAGCAAACAAAGATCAAAGACATTCATATCTCTGATGAAGGTTTGATTCCAATTGATTAGTTAATGAACTTTATCATAGTGACACTCGAAGATAAATCTGAGTCTTCATTCAAATTTTCTCCCATATATGCAAAGCCATATACACAAAGGATTGATAACTTGAAAATGTATGAGGGTTATCAACCTCCCAAGTTTCAACAATTTGATGGCAAAGGAAATCCTAAACATTATATAGCGCACTTTATAGAGACTTGCAATGCTGCTGGGACGTATGGTGATTATATTGTTAAAGAGTTCGTTCGATCTCTCAGAAGAAATGCATTTGATTGGTACATAGATCTTGAACCTAATTCTATAGATAGTTGGAAGCGATTAGAGCAAAAGTTCCTTAATAATTTCTATAGCACAAGACATGTCGTTAGAATGATGGAACTTACAAAGGCTCGTCAAGGTTAAGATGAGTTAGTTTTTGACTTTATCAATCGCTGGAGAAGTCTGAGACTCAACTACAAAGATCGCCTTAGTGAAATTTCTAGAATTTAAATGTGCATCCAAGGTATGAATTGGGGTCTTCACTAAATTTTGCAAGGATTAAATCCCAATACATTTGAAGAGTTGGCAACTCGTGAACATGACAGGAAATTAAGCATGACTTTAAGAGAAGATCAACAATCTCCTGTGTATGGACCTCATGAAGATGAAGATATAGAAGAACTCCAAAGTGGGGGCAAGTATGTATCCGAGGATGACTTTGAGTGAATGTATATCTAGACGCTCCTTAACGCATGAGCTTAAACTGCAAGCTACAATGCTCTTTGAAAAACGAGCTTAAACTGTATATCACTTAAATTTTCAAGTTGAAATGCTACTTAAAACACGAGCTTAAGTATGTCACTTAAATTTCAAGTTTGAGTTAAATCTTCAAGTTTAGATGCTCCTTGAAACACGAGCTTAAATTGTATGTCACTTAAATCTTCAACTTTGAGTTAAATCTTCAAGTTGAAATGTTCCTTGAAATACGAGCTTAAACTGTGTATCCCTTAGATCTTCAAGTTTGAGTTAAATCATCGAGTTAAAATGCTACTTGAGACACGAGTCTAAACTGTATGTCACTTAAAATCTTCAAGTTAGAGTTAAATCTTCAAGTTGAAATGCTCATCGAAACACGCGCTTAAACTGTATGTCACTTAAATCTTCAACTTTGAGTTAAATCTTCAAGTTGAAATGTTCCTTGAAACACGAGTTTAAACTATATATCCCTTAGATCTTCAAGTTTGAGTTAAATCATCGAGTTAAAATGCTACTTGAGACACGAGTCTGAACTGTATATCATAAAGCTATTTAAATTTGAGCTAAATCTTCGAGTTAAAATGTTCCTTAAGGCAAGAGCCTAACTACATGTCACTCCTGGCCCACAAGAATATAAATTGTGTATGACACAACAAAAAATCACTCAATCCTCCAGAACTACGTTGTGACTTGATCCTCTTCATTGAGGTACGTAGGCACTTAGAACCATATTCTAAATTTACTTGCATGAGTGTCAAAAAAATCAAATGTTCCCACTTGATCTGTTACATGAGTTCAAGCTATGAGTAAGCTTTCATAAAACTTCAGACTTGCACTAAATGGTGGTGACTAAATGGGTGCAAACCCTTATGAATAAAATTGTTTCAAGATGAAATTTTAAAATCTCCAATTATACAAATTGAAGTCTTCAAATTCTTCAAGCCTAGTCTTTGAAGGTAAAATATCTCGACAAGACTTGAAGAAGGGGCATTTGTAGTCACTTAAAATTTATTAAATATAAATTTATAAAGTTATTCAGATTATATTAAATAAATGAATATATTAGTCCAAATAAATATTATGGATTAATATAATTACTTAAATTCAGATAAATATGAATTTAATTAAAGCCGGCTCCATAAAGCCCATATAATATTTCACTTAAATCTGATTGGCTGAAGGAAGTCACGTTCCAATCGCAACTCCTCTATTCTAAAACTATAAATAGGGGTCTCACAATTCAGAAAAAGAGAATCAAGAATTCTAAATAAGAAGCTAGAGAAAATTCGTGGTACAAACGCCATTTAATTCTCTACAAAGCTACAAGTTTAAGAATTCAAGCATTTAAGTTCAAGAACGATCAAGATCAAGACCACCGAATTCAAGAACAAGCTCGAAGCCCTTGAATTCAAATAAAGGTCAAGATCAAGATAAAGTTTAAGTTCGAGTTCATCATAGATTAAAGAATATGCTTTAAAGGCCTTGAATTTATATTTGAAAAGGAGAATTCATAAGAATTATAGAGATTGTAACACTTGCATTTGAAATAATAAAATTGATTGTTGCAATAATTTTCCATTCTTGATTATTGTTTTCTCGACGCGAATTTTATTGTCTACAATTACCTTAAAAGGGGGTGCGAAAAATAGGCCATTCGGAAAAAAAAATTCAAACATCTTGTTGTCACACTTACTATAATAAGATATATGTAGGCTCATAAAATGATAATGCATTCCCAATCAAAAAATTATTCACTTTCAAAGTATAAGAGTGGATTAATATGAGCCATCACACCAAACCTCATTGATGATAACTTATGTTTTAGATACTTTTTATAAACTATAATTATCATCTGATTACTTCTTAGGATAATTTGATTGTATTTGATTTATAAAACTTAAAATTTATCAATAAAATTATAGGGATAATGCACAAGTATCCGCTCAATTTATGTCCAAAATTTCAGAGACACACTTATACTATACTAAGGTTCTATTACCTCCCTTAACTTATTAATGTCTCTTATACTATACTAAGGTCATATTACCCTCCTAAACTTATTTTATCAATAATTTTCTACCCTTTTCTACCTACGTGGCACTATCTTTTATGTCCAACTGGTTGACTTTTTTTTTTCAAGCTAGTGACATGTGGGCCTAAAAGGGATAGAAAATTGCTTATAAAATAAGTTCAGAGCAAATAGGGTCTTAGTATAGTATAAGTGTGTCTCTTAAATTTCAAGCATAGATCGAGGGGTATATGTATATTTTCCCTAAAATTATACGTACCACTTGTTATTTGAAACATCAATTTTGTTGGTGTGACACTTCACCAAACAAAAAAAAAAAAAACAAATCTCCACTTTATATTCAACAAGTAATGACGTACGAGTATTGACATCACCATATCTAGAAGATGAGGCTTGTAACTAAAATGAAATTTAAGCCACTCAAATGGAACTCAAACAAGTTGTATAGAAAACATTAAATAAGTTGTCTAGTAAACATTAAATGCCACCTTTTAATATTGTTTCTTCCCCTCAATTTTGTGTAGTTTTCTCTTTGACCTGGTTTGTTTGATTGAAGATGATTATTGGTCCTTATAATAGTGACTTAATATGGTTCGGAACGATGCACCAAATAATGTGGATTCTTGTTTTAATCTACACAGAAAAAAAAATTAGGAAATTGTTAGATGAGAAGATTTTTAGAATGTGAAGCATCATAGAATGAGTTGTCAATAAAATAGGTGAAAATTGTAGATCAAATAAACGATCCAAAATTATTATAGAGATGTGGTTTGTAAGCTATTACACAGTAGGGTGTTCAGCGTATACAAAGTGTTCATCATAGGGTGTCCATCCAAGGGCAAAGACTAGTACTAGTTGAGAAGTAAGAAATTTGATAAGGGTGTTCACTATCCAAGATTTAATATATATGTATATAAATTATTTTTTAACCTATATACTTTATACAATTTCTTTTTATAGATATTGTATAATTTTTCGACGAAGTGTATCCTGGATATTTTGGGCTATATGTGGCTACGCCACTATCCGTGATAGAGGTTATAGTAATTGCGGGTTATCCTCAGATTTTTAAAAGAAAAACAAATAAATTTGAAAAACAAATAAAAAAATAATGTGATTTCTTGTGATTTGCAGTGGATTCGTGATTAGTGTTAGGTAATATATATATATATATATATATATATATATATATATATATATATATATATATATATATATATATATATATATATATATATATATATATATATATATAGTTATGAATTCATAGATAGAATTTGTTGCAATTTACAGAAAATTTTAAAATATAAATAAAATACTGAATTCACATTAATCAAAAAATTTAAAGTTAGTCGATGCACCTACCTATGTTTAGCAAACTGAGTTATATGATATGTGTCTTAATAAGAGGTAGCAAGTACTTCAAAAGCACAAACTAGTTCTAAAGCAATAACAAAAAAATATACCAACCATAATTCTATAAAGTGAGGTCTTGGGAGGGTAGAGTGTAACACACCTTACTTCTATCTTGGAGGCAGAAAAATTACTTTCCGAATACTCTTGACTTAATGAAACAAAAAGTTTAAAGTAGTACAGAAAAGAAAAGCTAATTATGACAAACAACAATAAAAATAATGGCAAATCATTCTGAATAATAGTTATAACAAAAATAAATACGACAATCGAAGTATAAAGAAGACGTGCGCTAAAGTGTTCATCTGAACCCCTCGGTTAAATCTCCACAATACAAGACTAAAGTATAACTCAGTGATGAAAGAGGTTAATAATTGAGCTTTAGATTCCAAATTCAAATAAAGGATAAGCTAGTATGAAACGATAAGGGGGACAAACATGTTACCCCTACTAGCTATCCTAGTACAACCCGTCCCTACTACAAAGTGGTTCAAAACGCCACAAAAGACAACAGACACATGGTGATAAAAAGGATAAATAGTTCCAAATTGAACTCACAATTTGTACATCCCAATATTTTATAAGAAAGACGAAGAAATATAGAGAGAGTTGAGTTATGAAGAAAATAGGAAAAGTATCAAAAGGCTTGCTACGCAGGAGAGATGATGCTGGACGATAGAGAAAATAGGATTTAATTTATTGGCCAGCATCATACTCCTGCATATTAAGCCTAAAAATGATGCTATTATAAATTACCATCTTGTTTATATATACTTCACATATTTCAGCTAACAATTGTACTTGTTTTTTTGACAGGAGGCATTTGAATCGTTGTTTCGGAAGATATGGATATTGAAAAATCTTAATCACATTAAATATCTAACTTATTTAAAATGACCAAGAACCAAGTTTTAGATCTTGACTCCAACGGACAAAGCAAAGTTTCAAATAGAGGGTGAGGTTCAGCCTTTTAGATTCTAAAAGGAGAATGTTTCAACAATAAGAGACATCACAATTCACAAGCCAGTTATGTTTTATTTGGTATGACTAAAGCTGAATTGGGAAGCAAGGCCCATTCTTGGAGTAGCGCTCTCATTTCTTCAAACTTAGAGTTCGAATGTAAAAATTCAGATTAAGGGGTAAATAATCTCATCACTACACAACAATCCATGTTAGTAAAAATCAGCTATAAAATAAGTAGGGAAGAAGGATAAGGAGAAAAAAAAACCATTTTGCATTATACACAGAAAAGCACAAGTACTAGCGATTCAAAACTCATTATATTTGCATTCACGCCAACACCAACATCAACAGAAGAACGTAAACTTTGATTCATAGTAACATGTACGGGATAAACTTTGTTGTGTACTTTGTATCATGTACAAATCTTACGGTTGATACATAACCCCCATTATTTGAAACATAAATCATTATGAATCATGCTCATCAATATCTCCTGAAAATCACTAATTTCACCACTTGGATGAAGAAGGTAGTATTTTCCCAGAATCCCACTGACTTCAATTGCTCCACAGTCTTGTAATCTATTAGTAAAAATTCGTAGGATTGTTCCATTTTGAAAAAAGTTCAGGTGAACCAAAAACCAAACTAATACATTTTTTTAAAAAAATTTAAGGAATCTCATTGTGTAATTCAATAATTATACTGTGTCCCAACAAATTTAGTATTTACTAAAAATGCCTTAAAATTGTTGTGTCGTGATACTTTAGACTCTAGTGATACATGGTAAGTTAAAACTGTTAAGAATAAAATGGGGAAAAAACGGTACATTTAAACTTGTTAACTAAAACATTATGATACACAACAAATTCATGTATCAATGCATCGTCTAAACACTATACACACTGATTCAAAATGTATCAGCAAGCACACTTGCTGGCGCAGTTATTGAAATTAATCACTGATACATGATAAAAAATTTCAAAAACCCTTGATACATAGGAAATCATATGATACACATCTAATTCATGTATCAAAGCATAGACTAAACATTATAATCCACTTAGTACTTATGTATTAAACCTATTGTCCGATACATGATAATAATTTTCATAATTTTTTGATACATATTGGATTCCTTAAAATTTTTACTAATTTCAACAACAATTTACAATAAGTATAAAAATACAAACTCAAAACAATGTAGACCTGACAACAATGTTTGCTGCTTCTTTTTTCTTTTTTTGTTGTATTTTGACAACCTTTGATTTTGATGTTTCGCCAGAGTATTTGTTTGAATCCTTCTGAAGATTCATAGGATCATGCAAAGACTTTTTTGTATTTTCTTTCCAATTTTCATCGTCGGAATCATATATCCTTCTATTAATTGACGGATCCATTAATATAATGTAATAGAACAATTAACCAAAACAAAAAAAGGAAGGAAAGAAGAACTGATGATGGAGTAATAAGAAAAAGAAGAAACCAATAACAGATGCTGGGTTAAGAAGAAGAAAGACGATGATGGAGTAAGAAGAACTGAAGACGTGATGGAGTAAGAAGAACAATAAGAACGGGAGAGAAATTGTCCAGTTTTTTGAAATTTCGAATTTTTTGAATTTTGAAATTCAAAATTTCAAAATTTGGTGTTTTAATTAAAATTAATAATTCAAAATCAAAAACTTATTTAGAAGATTGAGTGTTTTAGTGGAGAAAAAATAAGCATTATATTGGAGAATTGTGTATTATAGGAGCGAGAATGTTATGTATCTATACACTTCTATTAAAATTTTTAAAAAAAAGAATTATGTAATATTTAAAAAAAGAAGGAAAAATTAGAAAATATAAAACTTATAGTTGTATGTTTAAGTTTTGTTTTTTTTTGTTTTAACAAGCTTATCGATTTCGGCCTGTTATTGGGCTTATTTCTACTGGACCTTCAAAGTTAGCTTTGCTTAATTGGACATTATTCATATTTGTGTCATCCCTAGTCAACAATCACAGTGGACACTCAGTTGAAACATTGCCAGCTAACACATCAATTTTTTAAAGTTTAAAGTACATAAACCACAATAAAATTTGTGCGCTAAGTACTATCTCAAAAGTTTCTCAAAATAGTTATTTTGAATTTTTCAAAACTACATAACAAAAGATAGATAAGTTAATTATGTATCAAATACATAACTATAAATAGATTCATACTGATTTAAGGTGTAAAATAATTGGAATTTTGTATCAATAATAATATTTGTGCCAACTACGTCATACACCAAAAAAGTAATTGTGATATATTTAATAGAGGCAGAGTGATGTATCCAGATGTTAAGAGAAAAGAAGAAAAAAAGGATATTTGCAATAAATTCAAGTGGTAGGGATATTTAGAGATTACATTATCTTAAGTCATATCTGTTGGGTCTTAAAAGGTGTGAATGGAAAATAAAAAGTTGCAATTTTTATGATGAGTTGTGACTTTTATGAAAAATTGTGACTTTTATGAAGAGTTGTGACTTTTATGAAGAATTGCGACTTTTATGAAATATTGTGGCTCTTATGAAAGTGTGTGATTTTTTTCGAAAGATTGTGACTTTTCCAAAGGTTTGTGACCCTTCCGGTAAGGTACAATAAGAATATTTCCACATTACTCTTTGTTTTCTATAAATTGAGGGATTTCCTCTAATTTTAGTTGAATAAATTTTCTTGACTTCCTCAACTACTACTAAATCTAGTATTCTAAGTGTACTTTACTGCCTTTAGTGGTTCGCTGGCACCGTGATTTTAGGTACCGATATACCAGTGATTGAGTAAGATCGTTCTATCCTTGGAGGATATATTCCATTAACCTCGATTACTTGAGGGGAATAATTTTCTTTAGTGGGTACTTTGCATTTAGTGGCTCAATTTTCTTCTTTAATAAAAATATTTTGTATATTACTCTTTAAACTTTCTTATTTTGTATCAAGTTCTTTAAAGTTTTTGTTCTAAGTATCTTAGGAATATAAGATAACCAACAGTCTTAAGGAAATAAGTATACTGTTGGTATTTCTTGTATTCTATTGATGGAGGAAACAAATCATGGAAGTAAAAGATTAATGGATTACTTTCTAGTATTCAATGTTTTATGTAGCAAGGTTGAAATGAGAATGTAAAAAGAGAATTGGTGGTATTCCGATTAAAGATTACGCCAGATAACTTTCTTATCATTTATCTAAGGAGAAAAAATAATTTTTCAGAGTTAACTCTTTTGATATTTATCATGTGTCTTTGAAAAAAGATCTGCAAATCATATGTTTTGGAATGAATTTTTCTTGGCAAATAATGTTGCTTTTAAAATTCTTTAGTTTGCAGAATGAGAGATGCACATTTTGTTTGATAAAATAGAAATGTTATAGTTGGAAGGTTATTTGAAAAGAAAAACATTTCTATGTGATAATCTACAACATAAGTTTTATTTTGTTTGGAGTAAAAAAAAATTATCGTTTTGTACTCCTTGTGAATTTAATTGTATCTTATTATTGTAGACTAAAATTTTTATAGTTTTCTACTCTATATAAATTACCTATATTTGACCCAATGAAACTTTGTTCATGGGTAGATCTATAACATTTAAATTGAAAGTTATGGAAAGGTCCTTCTGAAAGAGACATTTGACAAGGTTCTGACTCTAAACAATGTTTATATCACATAAAATTGTAAGAAGTTGGAACCAAATACTTGTGAGAAAAATCAACCTCGCAGAGAGATTTTCAAACTCAATATTTTTATTTTGTTCTTAATTGATTGAGTCAAATTGTTTGTGACATGATCACTTAGGCATATCAATGAGGAAAATTGATCAACTTAGAAGTTTTGTCTAACTTTGAGTGCAATAAATAAAAATATCAATTTTGTGTGGTATCTAAGTATGTTGAGTATTCTCATAAATCTATTGAAAGGTATTTTGATTTTTTAGAGTTGATTTACACTGAAATTTGTGATATGAAGCCAACATCATCTTGTGGTGAAAAAAACTATCTCGTAACTTTCATTGACAATTGCATTAGAAGCAACTATGTTTATTTGCTAAATAGTAAGGATGAAGCAATACATATGTCTAGACAATATAATATTGAAAGTGCAAATCAATTGAGAAAAAGAGAAGAAGTGATAGGGATGGAGAATATAAATCTCCTTTTGCAGAAATATATTTGGAAAGTGAATTTATCCATCAAATTGTTGTCCTATTCACCAAAATCTAATGGAATTGCAGAATGAAAAAAAAACTGAAATTTGAAGAAAATGATGGGTGCATTACTTATAAGTTCAGGTTTACCACAAAACTTGTGTGGAGGAGTTATCCTTATTGCAAAATGGAACAACAAAAAAGTTTTCTGTTTCTGAAAGAAAGCAATAAAAAGTTTTGTTTGTTCAGGATACCATCTATTCCAAATTGGAAAGGGAGGAAATCTAACTTGACATATTTCAAACTGTAGGGGTGTATAACCAAAGTCCGAGTTTCTATTCCTACAAAGGATTAAAATAGGAACTAAGATTGTGGACTATAAAATTAGACTTGAGTAGTCTAGTGAAGGGTCTAAAAGACCCCGAGAAGAAAAAAATGGAGAATGTACTTAATAAAGAGATTTAGAGTCGTAGCAAATGTCAATGGACATCTACTTCCATCAAATATGATCTTGTAACATTTTCTATGTCTTGTGTGGACTCATTCTTTTGAAAAGATGGTATCAATAATGAAATTGGTTCAATCTGGAGCAATCCTATTGGAAGTTGGTTGATTTTCCTCTATGAAATAATCCTTTGGGTTCAAAGTGAATCTTCAGAAGAAAAATAAAAGCGGATGAAACTGTTGACAAATATAAAGCAAAACTTTTCATCAAAGGCTTTAGAAAAAAATAGTATATGACCTCCAAAATCATCAAATTAATGTGAAAGCAACTTTCTTAAATGGAGAATTTACAAAATAAATTTACATAAAATAACCTGAGGGTTTTGTGGTTCCTGGTAAAGAAAAGAAAGTGTCTGAACTTGTTAAGTCACTTTATGGACTAAAACAAACATTCAAACGACATAATAAATTTGACCAAACCATATTGGCAATTGAATATAAGAATGATTGAAGTGATAAATGTGTTCACATTAAAATCACAAAGTCATTGTTTGTTTGTATATTGATGATATGTTGATCATCAATAAAGACACTGACATAAATGCTACTAAACATATGTTAGAAGAAAGTTTGATATGAAAAACTTGGAGTTGCAGATGCGATCTTAGGTATAAAAATCCTTAACTCCATAATGTTTTGCATTGTCAAAGTCTCATTGCGTTGAAAATTTACCTGACTAGTTCAAATATTTGGATTTCAATGTTGTCAAGTCTCCAATAAATGTAAAATTTGCATTTCAAATGTGTGAAGGTGAAAGTGATTCATAATTGGATTGTGCTATAGTATTGGGAAGTATGATGTATATCACAAAGTGTGCACGATCAGATATAACATGTGCTATTAATGAATTGATTCGGTTCACGAGTGATTCTAATTGAGCTCATTGGATGACAATGAAAAAGAGTTTGGGGTATTTAAGAAACACTCAAAACTATGTATGGCAATATATCAATATCCAACAATATTGAAAGGATATAATGATACAAATTAGATAACCGGGATCAAATGAAGTAACATCCACGAGTGGATATAGACTTACTCTTGGTGGAGGAAAAATCTTTTGGAAATCTTCCAAAAGGACATGTATCACTAGCTCTATAATGATCTCTAAGCTAGGTACTCTAGATAAGGCCGATGAATAAGTTGGAAGACTCTGTAATTTCTCGATAGATATTATTTTTTGGCCACAATCTTTGGCATCAGTATGCATACACTTTGATAGTCAAGATAAAATATGTAGGGCATGAAAAATTATGTATAACGAAAAGTCTCGTCATATAAGACATAGACATAATATCGTTAGCTCTACTGGAATTATCACAATTGACTATGTAAAATCAAATGATAATGTGTCAGATCCACTTACAAAAATACCTAACTAGAGAGAAAGTTGAAAGATCATCTAAGAGAATAGGTTTACGGCTTAGGACAAGTCATCATGATAGTAACTCTACCTAGAAGGCTGGAGATCCCGAGAACTAGATTCACAGAAAAAAAAAGTTGGGAATGGCGGTTCGACATTGTCAACCAACTCAATCCATCCTCACGATGAAGAAAATGCTCAGGATCAAGAATACAACATTAAGATTTGTTAATGAGTTAATAAAGCTTAGTTTCAATGATTTGCTAAGTGTGACAGATTTAACCAAATAGTGTATCCACGCGACAACAGAGTTGGAAATCACCTATGTGAGTGTGAAGTATAAGCCGCTTCAAAGAGAATTATTGTCAAAATTCTATTTTCTATACACTCATGAAACCAAGAGTGTGTTCATGGTTGAAATAAACACAATCTTAAGAACCATAAATAGGAAAGGGTTAATCGTGTGACATATGGTTATCTAGGTACAAACCAAAGCTCGAAGGTTCAACGATATCACATCTACTAATCGATCAAGTATATCTGACATATGTTCACTATGAAGTCCAAGGAGAAACCTACTTATCCAGATGCAATTAATTCTTGCTTGTAAAGTATGCATATTTATCCGTTTCTTTGTCTAGGAGTCATTCCTCATTCATGGAGGGGATTTCTGGGTTTTAAAAGGTGTGAATGAATAATGAATAGTTACGACTTTTATGAAGAGTATTGACTATTATGAAAAATTATGACTTTTATGAAGAGTTGTGACTTCTATAAAAAGTTGTGACTTTTATGGAAAAATTGTGACTTTTATGAAGTTTGTTACCGTTTCTGTAAGGCACAATAAGAACATTTTCACACCACCCTTTGTAATCTATAAATAAGGGATTTCCTCTCATTTTAGTTGAATGTGTTTTCTTTACTTCTTCTACTACTACTAAATCTAGTATTCTAAGTGTACTTTACTATCGTTGAATGGTTCGTGTATACCGTGACTTTACGTACCGATACACAAGTGGGTAAGATCGTTCTATCTTGGGAGGATATATTCCATTAACCTCGAGTACTTGAGGGGATGGTCCAACGGGGTAGCTCTTCTACGTTACTTTGAAGGTGTGGGTTTGAATCCCCTCAACTGTATTTTATAATCATTTTAAATTTTAAATAGAATACTCTAATTTTATTTTCATTAACTTATTTTTTAGTTGTCTAAGCTAATTAAATTACATCCTTAATTTGAAATCTAAGTTTAGTAGCTAATTAAATTTTCAATGAATTTGATTTTTTAATTGTTTTCATTAAAGTTTGAAATAAAATTGTAATTATTCAATTTAAAGTTAATAAACATTCTAAACTATTTCTATGAAGTTGCTAAAAGTGAACAAAAAAACACCTCATTTGATTCTGCTTTCATTATTTATGTCTCGTTATAGTGAAAGCTTTAAAGACAAAAATGATTTCATTTTTGGCTTAATCTCCTCCCCCCCCCCCCTCCCCCCCCCCCCTTTTTTTTTCCTTTGTCGTTCACTTTCCATTAAATTTAACACAAATAAAGCTAAATGTTATGCACTTTAATTTTTAAGATTTTGGAACATTTATTCGTAAAAAAAAGACTAATATCAATATTATGTAGTTCAATTTTAGTTTTTTTTCAATCCATTCATTAATCAAGAAAATAATAATTACTTGTGTAATATTTGGACATCCTTCATAAGATTTCTAGCTGCACCACTTTCACAGAAGTCACAACTTTTCATAAAAGTCACAAATTTTTATAAAATTTACATTTTTTTAAAGTCACAACTTTTCATGAAAGAGATGACTAGTTTTGAAAATAAATAAATTATAGGGAATCCTGGTTTGTGGTGGCATCGCGTAGGCAGAGCTAGTGTTCTCTTATATATATATATATATATATATATATATATATTAGAATAATTACGCGCGCGACGCGCTGAATTTTAATATCATATAATTTATAAAATAATACTTAAAACCTACCGTTATTAAAATTAAAACACTATATTATTTTACATACAAGAGTACGCATTAACAAACATTAATAATGAAAATGAAAATTATAACATATTATCACTTATTATTAATAAAATAAGCATAAATTAACGATTATAAAAAAACATACCAAGATCTGTAAAATATAAGCAATGATGTGAGTGAACCACACAACATGAGCAAAGTAGATGAATATTTAATGGGTATAAAAAGAAGAAGAGGTTCAGAATTTTAGTTGTTTTAAAATGGGAGGAAATCTTTCAAGGGCGGCTCAACGTAATCGGAGGCCTAAAGCAAAATCTTAATTAGAGGCATAAAATCTAAATAAACTTCATATGCATTTATTGAATTTTTTTCTTACGTTTTTAAATGCAAAGTATTACTTAACATTTTTATATATATAAATGATTTATTCGATTTCCTTTTCAATTATTAGTTTCAAATAAGATTTTATCAATTCAACGTTGAAAATATTATTTTACTCAGACAATCATTATATGAATTGTTAACATATTTCTACAAATAATAAGTTGACAAATTTTAAATAAATATAAGATTTAGGCTAGGGCATGAGGCGGAGCATTTTACGTAGTCTCAAACGAGGTGTAAGCCTCTAAACGTGGGGCGTAAGCTCTATGGATCTTTAAAACTTAAATTTACAATATAATATAATAATATAATGACATAAAATTATTTTAAAAACAACAATAATTTGAGATAGTTACCAACATGACTAAGAAAACTCATCAAAAATTAAATTTCTAACATGATTATACAAGTATAAATAATCTAAAAACTTAACTTTTTATAATAAAAATCTTTATTTCTTCATTTCTAAAAATATTTTTATCCAACTATATATTTGAATGGGGTTGAAGAGAATAAAATAATAATTCTAAATATATACTTTTTTGATAAATAATGAATGTTTTTTCTATATAGAAAAAAATCAACACACAATTTACTCTCGTAAAAAATTGAGCCCCCCTAAAATTGGCGGCCTAAGACCAATGCCTTACTAAAGTATGCATAGAGTCGACCTTGAAATCACTCTGTTTATATACAACAAATGGTAGCGAACAAATGTTTATTATGTCTTATCGGAAATATTACAACTATTTGGAAAAGAACCAACCTTTCAGAAAGGTCACAACCTTTCATAAATGTCATGTCTCTTCATTAAAGTCGCAACTATTAATTAAATTTATAACTTTTCATTAAAGTCGCAACTATTAATTAAATTTACAACTTTTCATTAAAGTCACATTTTCATTTTTTCCTTCTTGGTACAAACCTCCTTCAAGTTCAAAAAATTCATATTGTAGTAACTCCAAAAAAAGTTGTTTGTATCTGTCTCTGTCTTATTCTTATTTATTTATAGTTAGAGGGGGAAAAGACAAATATACACCCAAACTATAACAAATAGTATGTTAATACCCTTCATTATACTTTAGGGTTGTATATACTCTTATCGTTACTCTTTTAGGTTGTGTATACCCTTAAAATTAATGGACGGACAAGTGGCTTCATCTCAACCATTTACTTGATTTTATTTGTTTATTTACATTTCAAATTAAAAGGCTGAACACATAAGCGGCTCCTTGAACTAGTCAAGATTTTCCGTATGGACACCTTAACAAGAGGTTCTTTCTATTGAACACTTAAACCACTCAAAAAGTGTACCTACCAAACACACCTGACTGACTTGTCACGAGTCGTTTGAAGCATTTATTTTAAGATGAAGCGTGTAACATTACACACCTCCTACGTGGAAAATCTAATCTTCGTGGTAACTTTATATCCCACGACATAACATCCAGGTCATCCAGACAAATAGAAGATATGCAAAGACATTTGACAAATTTAATACCAGAGGAAAGCCTTGTTGGTACTCCACATTTGACCGCTCCAAAAAAACTAAGAAGAAAAAAAAAATTCAGGATTACTCAAAGCCCCAAAAATGCTACAGATAAGAAATGCATTACAATGAGTGAAACAAATTTACCTTGAGGATACTTTCGCTCAATTGAAGATTCTTGAGAACACAAGAAGAACTGAAAAAATTGGCAATATCACATTCTAAATAAAATGTATAGTCTATAAGCGAAAGTTTGCCAATAGAAGAATATTCTTGAAGGAGATATAGTTGAACTTCCACTAAAATCAAAAGATCTCAACATTGGAGCTTTAATTTCAACATCAGTCAATTTCAAGAGTTTCAACACCAAATTATGGAGAAATGAACAATTAGAGATTAAACTTTCAAGCAACTTGGAAGAAATTGAGTCATAACATAGTTCAATGTTTATATTCTTCCTACGGCGTGCTCGATTGAAGAAAAGAACTGCTGTTGTTGTATTCTACGGCTGATTCGAGAAAACTAGGATATTTGAAGAAGTTGAAATCGACAAATTGGACATTTCTTTCGGTGTGAAGAAGATGAATGAAGATTTTTGTTTGATTTTCAGCAACAATGATGAGATGTGGAGAAGAAAGAGATGAGAAAATTAAAAAAAGGGGGAAAATCTAAGGTTGGATAAATAAAGGGGGAACATTTAAACCGTTAAGTGTGTCAATCAGACACATCAGCTTTTTTTTTCTCTCACTTCATGCGCTTAAAAGGCATGCCTCAAACGACAGGTAAAAAGTCAGCCAGATGTGTTTGATAGATACACTTTTTGAGTGGTTTAAGTGTTCAATAGGAAGGAACTCTTGTTAAGATGTCTATACGGAAAATCTAGACAGTTCAAGGGGCCGTAATTAAAATAAAAAACAAAGATCCCTCCTCCGGTAAAACATAACCCAAAACCTTTTAAATCAAACAAAAGACAATTGTTCTTCACAACATTTTAATTTGAAGCTCTTACAAATCTCATTAACAAAAGACCTAGTAGCATGTGCTTTCATTACTATTAGAAATTTGATCTATTGTCACGGTTCATTTACCGTTGCAATAGACTTTCTTTACGTAGCTGTAGGTCTAAGGCCACAGTTATGGAAACCGGTACAACAACTCGTGTAGCAATAGATCTGTTGTCACGGTTAGGTGTGGCGATTCCCATAACCGTAGCAGTAGATTGAACTATTGCCATAGTTTTCACTTTAATTAATTTCCAATGGTTCGTGTCGTATTGGTACGGTTATAAACCGTTGGTAAAGAGTTATATGCATCAGTTTTGTTGAGGCTAGGGCTATAATTTTTCTCTCTGTTCAGCAACAATTTTATCCTATTGCGACGGTTATTATCAGGTAATGCAACAGTTTTAAACCATTACAAATGTTGCTCAATGGCTATTGCTAACAGTTATTACAGGGTACTGCTACAGTTCTTATTTTCTGCAACAATTGTTATTAAGCTATTGCAACGTATAGATATTATTGGTGCACTTCCACAAAGATCACATTTTTAGCTAGTCAGTAATTTTATAATATAAATACACAAATCGTTCACGAGAAGAAATGTTCATAACCAAAATTATGATTCAAGATCCATGTGGCTAATATCAATAAAAGCAAAATATACAAATACTTTTTTACCAAAAAAAAGGTGAAACACATGCACACATATTCCA
Organism: Solanum lycopersicum; assembly: GCF_036512215.1. Taxonomy (NCBI): domain Eukaryota; kingdom Viridiplantae; phylum Streptophyta; class Magnoliopsida; order Solanales; family Solanaceae; genus Solanum; species Solanum lycopersicum. Next base: position 4,575,295 of record NC_090805.1, read on the forward strand.
ATCTTCAAAAATAAAAGATTTCTATAACATTAGTAAGTTAACATCGACTATTCAGATCCTATGTCAAGTCTTCACTACTGCTTTCATCGCCTTCTTCAATTTCATCACCTACATACAATTGGAAAAAATATAAATAATTTAGCAGTTTTTTCGCAAAAGCTTAATGGATCCACAATACTCATATATTACAAAGTTATTACTTTATATATCTAAGACATACATATATAAACTCAAATAACATTTAACTATATATATGTTATAGCTGTTTTTTTTAGACTATGTTATGTACATCTGTCACATTCCTCAAATATGGATGAAATTTTTCTATCTGCAGTTACTATAGTAACGTTTCAACACACTTTCACTAAAAATAATGGAAGCAGTACTAGTATTAAATAGCAAAGGAGCTCTTCTTTCTTTGATAGCCACTGATTTTGAAGACATCAAATGGTTCGAATTTTTCCATACGCAGCTTTTACAAGGCAATGCATTAATCACCAATAATAAAATGACTCAAGATTTATACAATGAAATATCAAGCATACAATTCACAATACAAGGTTCATTGCTACAGAACCAACACCAACAACCTTCTTTACAAGCTGTAAGCATAAACAATAAGCACTCTCAGAGAATTCCAAGTTCCTTTGGAAAGTTTTCATAGCCTGTTTTTGTGTATGCTTTGAATTGAATGTTTAATACATTATTTCCCTTTGTAATTTTGTCGATTAAATGTTCATTCGAAATGTTTTCCCATTCAACCTTAATGATCAGTTGGAAGATTGTGATTATCTGTAAAATAGTCTAAATCCTTTTGAAGTTTCTACAAACTCTTTCATTGATTTTAACCATTGTACAGTACACATCTCTATCATAATTGACCTTTTTCCTTACTGTACAATTGCTTAAATGGTTGTTTATCCTTGTCTCCTGTTGAAGATAGTTTTTACTTTTGACAGTCTTTAAGTCATTTTCACTTCCCATTGGGACAAAACTGTATATATGTTATAGTTGTTTCTTTTAGACTATATTATGTACATCTTTCACATTAAATATGGACGAAATTTTTCTATCTGCAGTTTCTATATTGTTGTTTCAGCATACTTTCACTACAAATAAGCTCAACAATTTAGCACATTAAAGATGCAGATGACAACATATTCACATTTTCCTAGTACTTCGGCTTTAATGCTATATTTTAGCAAAAATTCTGCAGATTTTCGGACTCTAAAACCTTCGCAAAAATAATATGCACAATTTAGCATAATTAAATACCTAAACTTCAAATTTGAACACTCTATATTCATTAAAAAAAATTCATGTGTGTACTCATTTAAGGTAGATGGCAATTAGTGCATTCCGATCCTCAAGTTTGTGAATTAAAACAGGGCATTACCAATTCCTAAGGTCTCTGAACTAAAACTGTCACAGAGCAACAAGAAAAAAGAGTCACAATAGAAAAATACACAGTCGAAACAAAGAAAGGAAATAGAGGAGAAGAAGAAGAAGAAGAAGTGAAAACATAGAATTAGTGACACCAACCTTGCTCGGCCCCTTGAACATAAGTAGATTCTATTGGTGAAGGAATGAACAATGCTTCCATTATGATAGGATTAATTAATCCGGCATTCTTAAGTTGTGCAATTACATATTCAGCTATAAGAAAATACAAGAAATATAATTAGCAATCATGGATACATTTAATAGGTTTCTAAGCTTGTACATTACCTTATTCTTTAGGTTGATCATCTGTTTAAGGAGTGACATAATTCATTTGCACTTGATCATCGAAATGTATCTCTCCGACAGGCTGCTCCTTGACATGCTGCTTCTCTATAGAATTGTCTATTTGCTTCAGATTATGGGGCTACTGTTTGTTGTACTCTTATTAATTTAAGCATATGTCCTTTCTCGCACTCTATAGCTTGAACAATTTCATTTATTGTCAATAACCGCCGTTTCTTATTTGCCAAGAATGATAATGATCCCGATTTAGCAAATGTCTTGTTTTTTTGCTTCTTGTGTTTCTTTTTGAAGGTTCTTGTTGACTCATGACTATTCCAACTTGTGTAAAAATAGGACTAAAGAAGTTAAAAAGTATGGAAGAGTAGACCCACTTACTAGTAAATGTTGTTGCAACATTTAGTATCAAAATTTTAATTTACACAAAAACATAGCTTGGAGAAAACAACATATATTATATGATAGACCTAGATTAGAGAAAATAACATATATTATACGAAGAAATAAGGGCACGCTCAAATAGATTTCACACCTTTGAAATTTCAGGTGCAGAAAGTGTACAAACTGATCGGTCATGCTCTTGAACAAAACTTAAGTAGTCACACCACAATGCAACAGACTGCGTCAAGCAAATAACTATCAATATATTTATTTTGATTCTAGTAAACCATTTAATGTATTCATAAATAGAATTATATTTTGTATCTCCCTAGTGGGCCAACTTGCATATAGCACAGACAACCAGAAAGTATTAGTTTTCGCAAAGCTAACAAAATTATCTCAACATTTATGCTACGATAAGGAGGAGAATGCGACACATTCTACAACAACTGCTGCCACGCACAACACACATTAATCCCTCCATATTAAGAGCCAATTGATCTAAAGTAAAATTTCCAGGGAACTAAGCACAAACAAAACTACTGGAAGATCAAGCCAAATAATTTCTAATATTTGAAGAAAGGACAAAATATTTATGGGGGAAGCCAAAATCAAAATTTAACAATAAAATCAGTTCCATCCTACTTGAAAGCAATACTTCCTGGACCACATAAACTACTGATCGGAAGGCAATTAAATTAGGCATATACAATGAGAAAATAGGTCAAGGAACTAGGTAAATAGTCGCAACCTCCAAATTCTATGCTCTTTCAACTCATCGGAATTCGTTAAAGAAAGACGAAGCTCTACATATCACAACCAGGCGTGAGAAAGACAATAACTCAAATTAATCCGGTAAGTAAATGGAATCAAGCACAAAAGCTGAACTAGAGGAACAATAAAGCAACCAAACAACTAGAAATTATGCTAACCAAACTTAAATAGATCGATATATAACTCCTTAAAACTACTTAACGAAAACCATTCAATGGAACCAATGATTGAAGTCATCTCACACACTAACAAAACAACAACAAATACAAGAGCATAGCTTATACATCAAACAACTTAGACACCCTCAATTTGAAACTAAACAGTCCATCACTAGGCATCAACAGTAAATCAAAGAAGAAAAGAACCATTCGAGTGAATGATAACAAAAGGTGACAGTAAGCTTCAGATTGTCAAAACAAAATGCCGACTAAAATGAGTTGAGGTCAAAAGGAGTTAACTTTTCATGGGCAGCGACACTGAGATGAGAACACATAAAGGTTTCTAACAGATTCATCTACATTTCTAATTTACCAAGGGCTGGCTTCTTGTATCTTTTGTGTCTTTTGCAATACAAATAAATATTGGAATATTTTATAACTATAATCTCATAGATTTTCCATCAAAATCATTTCAATGAAGACAAGGCAACTCTTAAACAATAACAGGGCATATTCAATAACAATTTAGCTCGTCTTAAAGTCATTAGGCACCGGTACAAAGCAATTATTTTAGATCTCCCAAGTGAGCCATCTTGCATATAACACAAACAACCAGAAAGCATTAATGTTTTCATTCTAGAGCCTGACTCAACCCTAAATCCTCTCAAGTTTAACTCTAAATCTTCTTCAACTTTAACCCTAAATACTCAACTGTAACTTTAATTTAGAAGTATTTTATTTTCCTGTTTCACTATACATCATAGAGTCAAACATGGGAAGTATATACATTACCTACATTAGAATAAATAACATAGATTTAAGACTAACCCATTTATTTATCTTTAGAATTTTTCAAAAATTATTCAATGGGGACTTAGAAATCATGAACTAGCAGCGAAGACATAAGCATTTTTCACCTTTATATGCAAGAATTTGAAGTCGAACCTAGCTGTCCAAGAGGACCAACGAGTTTCAACAAAAGCTTCGATGTCCAAGAGGACCAACGAGTTTCAACAAAAGCTTCGATGTCCAAGAGATTTGTAGTCTAAGTGATTGTTGTTCGCTGTTGTTTTCCTCATCAAAAGCTTCGCTGAAAATTTCTGAAATAGCCGCTTTGATTGAAATTTTCTGTAATAGGGCTTCTTAGTCGTTTTGTGGAGTATCCTCACATCGCTGAAAATTTCTGGAATATAGCGTTTTTTCTTATAGATTTTTTAATTGAGAGAATATATTTGGTTCTTTGTAAAATTAAGTGAGGGAAACATAGGGATAAAATTCAGAAGCACCATATTTTTCCTAAAATAACTGTTGCCACAGTGTTATTGATTGCAACATTCTAATATTTGTAGCCATATAATCTCGAGAAAATTAATGATAAGGTGCAAATAAGTTTCGTTTTTATTTTTGGTGAACATTGACCATGAGCTGGTCAAATCCTCTTTAAAATGTAATTAAATTTTGGATCAAATTAATATTTTTGAAATTTTCTAATCTTTTATAAGATATAAAAAAGCACACTTTTACAATTCAAACTAAATCATTTAAAAAGAAAAAAAATTTCATCTTCCCTCCTCTCTTCTCTCTATTCTTTTCTTTCTCCCTTGGGGGTTGTTCTTCTTCTTCCTTAGAAATTCGGAAATTCGTCGTTACTCTTTTGCTCCATTCTTTACTCTTCCTCTTCAGTCCTCCATTACTCTCTCATCTTTCTGAACCGTAATCTCGTTCGACTAGCAACTGGTAAGTTTTTTTTTAAAAAATATTTTACAATTTTGATGTTTTTTGCTTGGATTAATGAACAATAAAACGTTCTGTAGATATAAAAATTGAATAATCGACTTAATGATGTGTATTATTTATTATTTTTTTAAAAAAATCAGTCAACTCAAAAAAATTCTTATTTTGAGAAAATGTACATGTATTGTTATCATTTAGTGAAAAGTCATTTTTTGTTGCTATTGTTTCTTTTTGTGGCCTTTGTAGATATGATTTTAGAAATATAGTGTTATTCAGGCGTCTAACATATATTTCATTTTTTGAAATATTTAGCGTATGTTGTAACATTTTAGTGATATGCTGGTGCATATACAAACAATTATCATATGTTGTTACATCTCACTTTATGTCAACAAAATGGTCATCTGTTGCCACATAAGATTCAAATGTTGCAATAATTATGTCAACATATGATTCATCTGTTGCAACATAAAATCTATATGTTGCGACAGAAATTTTATGTGTTGCAACAGCAGGTACATATGTGGCAACATAATTTTAATTTATGGCAACAGACTATCCATCTGTTGCAACATACTGCTATTGTTATTTTATAATGAATTGTAAAATCTAAATATTTTTTTATTTACCTTGTAGATAAAATGATATAAGAAACTGCATCCATGAAAATAACTCAGTCTGCATGTGCCCCAACAGAAAGGATATATGTGGCAACATATGTCATAAAAAGAAAGATATGTGGCAACATATGTCACAGAAAGAAGATATGTTGCAACATATGTCACAGAAAAAAGATATGTAATAATATATGTCACAGAAAGAAGATATGTGGCAACATATGTCACAGAAAAAAGATATGTGGCAACATATGTCACAGAAAGGAGGTATATGTCAACATTTTATTGTTACCAATGTGGTGTGTGTGACAACATATATAACATTTGTTGTAAAAAATTATAAAATTATCTGCATTTACCTCACAGAAAGGATATATGTGGCAACAGATGTCATACTATGAATTATAAAAGAGAATTAAAAAAATAAAAAGGTATAAAAAGATCGTTTTGTTTCATATTTCAAATTTAATTGATTTTTACTAATTTTCGTTTTCTTTTCTCTCTTTCCTTTCTCTCGTTCCATTATTTCTTCATAATTCAAATTGTTGTTATGTTTTTCACAACATCAGTGATAATATGTTGCGATTTTCTTCTACAACAAAGGCGTTGTTGCCCTCATCATTTATAGTTTATTGTTTATATCTTCTAATATAAAATATAATAGTTATTGGTATTAAATCAAGACTTTTTAGTGGTTTTTATCACTTATTTGTTTGTAGGATGGTTATGTTGTTATTCCTTTTGAAATATTATCTCGTAAAAAGTACATTTTAAGATGTACATGTTGGCACATATGACATGTCTGTTGCAATTTTTTCAACAAAACGTGCATATGTTGTCACACATGTCACTTTAAGGTTAACTTGATCGATAATTGAGCGATTTAGGAATGAAAAAATGTCAAATCCAATAAAATTTTAGTACTTTGGACCATAATTAAGCAATAAAAATATGCTATAACACTTGGAACAACGATTTACAACGATGTTATATAACTATCATATGAATTTACTTGATCATTCTATGATGAACTAGTGATATGATAACCTTTATAAAAATAATTGATAGAATTGAGAAAGATTGTTATACTATACTATAATTTTGTACTTAAACATGTTGTAGGACTATATATTAGTGTTACATGTTGAAATAGGTGACAATTTAATTGAATTAGCCCCTCAAAGACCATTTTATGATATACATATATTGCCACATATAACATTTCTATTGCAATTTTTCCAACTGAACATGCATATGTTGCCACATATGTCACTTTAAGAATGGGTTAATCGATGAATTGAATGATTTATGAATGGAAAAATATCAAATTGGACCAAATTTTAGTACTTTGAAACATGATTAAGCAATAAAAATATGTTAAAACACTTGAAATAACGATTTATAAGGGTGTTATATAGCTATCATATATAGTTACTTGATCATTGTATGATTAACTAGTGGTAAATCACAGTCTTTGTAAAAATAATTGTTAGAATTGATTAAGGTTGTTGTATTAGACCATAATTTTGTACTTTGATATGTTATAGGATTATATAGTAGTGTTACATGTTGAATTAGGTGACAATTCAATTGACTTAACCCCAAAAGATCATTTTATGATATACATATATTGCCACATATGACATTTGTGTTGCCATTTTTCCCACAGAACATGCATATGTTGCCACATATGTCACTCAAGGATGACTTAATCGATAAATTGAGCGATTTATGAATGAAAGAATGTCAACTTGGACAAAATTTTAGTACTTTAAACCATAATTAAGCAATAAAAATTTGATATAACACTTGAAACAATGATTTACAAGGGTATTATATAACTATCAGATGTAGTTACTTGGTCATTGTATGATGAACTAGTAGTAAATGATAGTCTTTGTAAAAATAATTGATAGAATTGATGAAGGTTGTTGTATTAGACCATACTTTTGTACTTAGACATGTTATAGGACTATATATAAGTGTTACATGTTGAATTAGATGATCATTTAATTGAATTAACCCCCAAAAGGTTATTTTCTTGATATATATATATATATATATATATATATATATATATATATATATATATATATATATATATATATATATATATATATATATATATACACGTTGCCACATATGACATTTCTCTTGCAATTTTCCCAACAGAACGTGCATATGTTGCCATACATGTCACTTCAAGAATGACTTAATCGATAAATTGAGCAATTTAGGGATGAAAAAAATGTCAAATTGGACAAAATTTTATTACTTAAACCATAATTAGGCAATAAAAATATGATATAACACTTAAAACAATGATTTACAATGATATTATATAACTATCATGTCGATTGAGACATGCAAGTCATATGTTGTTACATGTCTAGCTTATATGTTGCAGCTTGTGTAAGTTATATGTTGCAACATCTGTTAATTCTGTTGCTATTGAAATAACCTTTCTGTTGCTACAAATGGCTATAATTTGTTTGAATAGTCAATTGTTGCAACATATAACTATCTGTTGGAAACGCGAATGCAAATTATTGAAAAATTTGCAGGTGCCCAAATGATGATGAATAATTTCAAAGAACTATTAATTTTACATACCAAAACAATGGTGTGTGACCCAAATCATTTATGAAGTTATTTTAATTGAGAGCACCAAAATCTAATCCATTGATTAAATTAGTTAAATATGATTCAAGAAGATGAAAAGAAGAAAGCTCAAGGACTAGCAACCAAGACCAATAATGTACGAAAAGAAGAAGAAAAAGATAAAGAGAACGAGAATAAAAACAAGAAAGACGAAGAAGAAGAGGAAGAAAAAAAATATGACGATAGGTAGGGGAAAATATTTTATTTTCCCTTTTTGATACAGCTTGCTGGTGGCTTCCCCCAATTTTAATTCCCACCAAAATTGGTTAAATTAGGTTTTAATCAATTTACCCTTTTACCCTTCATTCAGTGGACCAAACTGTCAACTTATAAACTTGAGGGCAACTCCACAATTCTTAATTATTAATCACATAATTGTCACCTACACCCAATACTTAAGACTTATGTTACTACCCATTTATTTTGAAACTTTATTGTCACTTTTTTGAAAAGTCCCTATAATCTCTATAGGTACAGTTATAGCGATGATACAACAATTCATTTTAAGAATTCTTCTATTAGATCAAGGATATTTGGCAATAGCTAAAACCGTTGTCATAAGTTAGCTAGTGCTACGACTGTATAACTATTGCTACATAAGTGTTGCTGTAAGTCAAATTTTCAGTAAAAAAAAAATATCCATTTTAATTGTTGTTGAATGGGGTTGAAAATACTACCACCATTGATGGATAAAACTTTAGGCTTAAAAGTGAGTCTTCAATAGAATTTTTTTTTTGAATTTAAATCGATTTATCATTGTTGAAAGGGATTGAAAATACTACCACTATTGCAGGACAAAGCTTCAAGAAAAGGGGGTTTGCAATCAAATAAGAAAATTTGAACTTAAATTGATTTGTTGTTGTTAAAACGGTTTAAAAATACTATCACCATTGACCTATAAGCTTCAATCTTTGAATTGGGTTTTCATTTTTCTTGAGTTCCGCCATTAATCGCGAGATTCAAGCTCCAACAAAATTAAAGTTTGGTAAAATTAGTAAACAATATAGTCAACAACAAATAGATTCCAACGACGGAGAAAAAACCAACAACGAGCTTCATCTTTAACCAACTAAATTTGTGGTTTTTGTTGGAAAGTTTTTTATTTTAATTTTGCACCAGAATGAACATATTCTTACAATCTATTTGTGTTGTTGAAAGAGGTTGATTAATTGTTGTTGTTTGAAAGTTTAGGAAAAAGGCATTGAGTTAATCCAGATGATTTTTTTTTATTTCTCCTTTTTTTAATAAGCAAGGAATCAATGATATTTCCTTACAAAAAAAATAAAGGGTTATTTGGTTGTGGGTCAGGTGGATCTTTTAATTGTTGGTCGAGTTTATGGGGCGGATTGTTAATTTATGGGTTAAAAATAATGATTAAACGGGTAGTTGATTATGGTTAAGACACGTGTACAAAATGAGGGGTCTGTTAGTGAGTGGGGCATGTGTGTAGCGATAATTGGGCGGCAGGGGTTGAGATGGACCCAATGTACAACTTAGGGCATATAAATACCATTTAGCAAAGTTCGGGGGTAAATTCATCTTTTTTCCCTAGTTAGAGAGTCCTTTTAACTCACTATCGATAAAGGTCCTTGGGCTTGTCCATGTTTGCCTTCTTATGATGGACTTGTCATTGCAAGGTTCATTTACCCACTTACGAGAGTTTTTCATGATATCATCATGGTTGACCAAATATATATTTTCCCTTATTCTTGTCTGTTGCCAAGACTTTTGCCTTCTTATGAGCCTTCTTGAATTAGTGAAGTTGGATTTTCTCACTAGGCTTAATTTACCGTTATAATCCTTTTCATTTAAGTTCCTTAGATTATTGGTTCACAAAATTAATTGTAGTTAACTAAAGTTGCTCATTTTCTGAATTAATAACAAAAAAATGTTAATAGTTAGTCCTAGCAATCTAATCACCGAAGTGAAACATGAATAGAAAATATTATTTACAAGAAAGTGTTAATTGTTCACGTTTGAAGATCTAGAGCATATCTAATCACTTGTCGATCAACAAACTAATTGCACATTAATTTTAGATTGTATTTTTTCACATTAAATTTGGTATCACTCATTACACTTTAATTCCAATATAATTCATACTTTATATACTATTTGCATGGGACACATGCAACACACACAAAAATTTATCACATAGTTGATTTGAGCTTTTTTAAAAAAAAATAGTTTGTTGTTAATTTACCCAAAATGTTTTGGATAACTATTTTATAACCTACCAATAATTTAGCTACTCTGTAACTACGAAACATTATTATACTTTAATTACTTATTAGGTTAATCAATTTACCTCCAATTATTATTTGTAACTTTTTACAACTGTAAAAACAATAAGGATGTGTTTGGTATGAAGTAAAATATTTTTAAATTTTCTCATGTTTGGTTGGGCTAAATGTTTTCCAAATCAATTCATTTTCCTCAAATCTAAGGAAAATGACTTCCCTTGTCTCAAACTAGAATAATAACTAGTAGCCAACCCATAAAGAGGTTTTATCCCCTATTTATAGAAAACAAACTCCTAATTAAAAAGGAAAATAAAATAAGGAAAGTTTGTTCAGGCACACGTCTTCAATCTATGATACTAAATTACGGACTGTCAGTGGATCTACGGTTCGTAAGTCCCTTCCATCTATCAGGACTTAGAAACTATTTCAGCCTCCAAAATCTACCCTCTTTGAATCAAACGACGGACCACCAGTACGCCTGTCAATCAATTGACGCTTCGTCAATGCCCCTCCGTGAATCCATAGTTAGAATTTTCGAAAATCAGGTACTGCAACCCTCGTAACCTCATTCTATGGTTTACCAGTATAGCCCGTCAATCGATCGATGGACCATCAAAGCTCGCCGTGGTTCTACACTTGGTCAGATTTCCCTGATTTCATCCAATGTCTGAGTTGTCTATCTATGATACCTATCTACGGGGCGTCAATGGATCTATGATCCGTCGATTGCCTTTATAAATGACTTTTTCTGCACTATTTTTGTCTTTTTCTATAACTTCACGCCTAAACGTCTTTCCTTCAAAACATGATACAAAACCATCAAAAGCAATACAAAAAGGATCTAGTCACACACAACTCTTAAGTAAAATGCATTAGACATCCCGTAACTCATGGTATATCAACACCCTCAACTTAAATTCATTGTTTGTCCTCAAGCAACATACTACGACTTTGAACGACACTTGTATAGAAGCAGGCAATTCAAACCCAAGCAATCACATTGCCATCTATCCCGACTCTCCCTTTTTTTGAGTGCAGATCTATGTCTCAGACTTGAAAAGCTAACTCGTGCGGATCATAACATGACACTAATCGACCACTAAACAACCACTTTCATTGTTCTCCTATCACCAAGGTAACAATTCTCCAACAATGTAACTAGTTCCTTCACTTCAAACGAAATCCTCCGTTTTTACAAAATAAGCATCGTTTTAAGTACAAAAATTACTTACGCTTAGAAGTAATTTCAAGTACAGTTAGTGCTCAAAGCCATAGGCTTGCACTTATTTTCACTGCTTAGACTCTCCAAACTAGACTCTAGGATCACTATAGGGCTTTCTTATCTTATAATGTAGGCTCAGGGTCAGGTGTGGTACATTTGGGTACATTTAGTTACTTTCTGTCCTCCTTGACATTATAGTAGGCCTTTTACCTATTTTTGCCATATATTTGATATCCTACCTTTATCCATTATTTCCTTTTGATTCCTTTCAACCATGGATGCGACTTTAAACTTTGCAACTCTTTTATTTTTCAATTTCTTTCTTTTTACTTTCTCAAAGTCACATCCTCTTTTATTTTGACTTTTCTTTCCTTTTCTCCTCAACCCTTAACTCTTTTCATACCCATTCTCTTTAGATTTTCTCTTCTGAAGTCACCCTCAACTTATTGATTTCCCATGAGTTGAGGTGCACAATACCCGATGTCAGGTTAGGGCCAAGAGTGAGGTCTTTTGTTTGCATTATCCACCCTAAACTTAGGCTTTTGGCCTAACTTGAGGTGTACATGTCCAAGGAGGGATGCGGCCAAAACATTAGATTCTTGGAAGGTGGAGTAAAGGGTTAGAAAGAAATGGTCTATTTTTGGCTCAAAGTTTTTTTGGATCAAAGGGAATATTCACTTTATTAGGTCCAGAGTATTTTAGGCTAGTAGTTGACTGTTCCAAACAGGGGCCTATGATTAATTCCTAACTTCTGGAGTAAGTTATCTTAGCAGGACTAGCCGGGCAAGTTATAGTTTGTCACCAAATGTTGAACAATCAATTATTCTCACACTCACTTGGCACATCGGTCCATTATCATATTATTAGATTACCTAGTTCAATTTTTAGTCTCGGGTCATGCATTTGGTGCGTTATAATGTCATATTGAGAACCAACACATTCAACTTCCCCTAGCATATAAATTCAAACACATGTCACGAAATTTGGACAGGTCTCATTTTTCATTATTTCATAAGCTATCATGCTTCAATCGTTATTTCTTCTACACATACAAATCCAAAATACATGCAAGTTCAATAGAAATTTTAAAATAGTTTCTCAGGGTAAAAGAACACATGCAGGAAAACCCAAAGAGAGGATTGTGAGTTGAATTACTCAGACTTAACCCTATCACTCAAAATCCGTTTACCCCATACCCAAAAAAATAGAGTGCAGTTGTACCCGATGCATAAAAAACATCACTAGTGTAAAGGATTTCGTGAAGCATAAAAGTGGCGTAAAGTGCCAAAGATCTATAAACAAGCGGGTGGGTTCGATTTCTCGGAGCCCGCTGGATCAACAACTGTGTCACCACCAGTGGTGCTCACATCAACAAGGATAACACTATCAGTGATGTCACATACCATTATGGATGCACCCTCAGTAGTTCTCACATCTTCTCTCACGGGTCCCGAACTCTATAAACCAACAACTACCTCACGCACCCTCCTTTTACATAATTCTTCATCTAGTATGGAATCCCTACAAGCTTGCTCCTTATGTGAGAGCTTGATTTTTCTGGCTTAAGCATCATCAATGGCCACAGCAGAGCGGCTAGAATGGTGCCTCTTGCCACGAGCACAGGTTAGATAAGGTTGTGTCTCTACAGGTGCCTTTAACAAGGCCTCAATGAAGGTATCCTTAACCAACTCTATTGGTGCATGCTATGGTGCATCCTCACGCATATCCAAGATGGCATTTACGTTAGCTCGTATACTCACCAACTCCATATGAATAGAGTTGAGGTTCGTGGAGAGGGGGGAGGGTTGCTCTTGCAAGGACTCTTAACTCAAACGCGCACAAGCGTTAGTGGACTGCATGGATATGCTACTCTTTCTTCTTAGAAACCCTTTACTGAATTCGGGTTTCATTCTCTGTTATGGACTTCTACATCCAAGGCTAGATATGTTGCAGCAAAGTGTCAATTTGAACTTATAATTTTGTACTCTATCCAACGGGATAATAATGGACGCTGTCGGTGGTGTGGACTTGGACGATTTGGGTGACCTACTAGTGGCATGAGAATAGGAGGTCAGGGCAGTGTCATTATGCTCTGGTAGATGGGGTTATCACCCTGTGCATGCTCCACCGTATCTGCAAGGTGCCACAACATAGACTCAATGAGGCCTATATTCAATGTGCTGTTCGGGTTAATCAGTTTATCACAGTGCCAGATTGACACTCTAGTATTCCTGCATAGTTGGAAAACAAAAAAGGAATGGGTAAGTCGTGGAGGTCTTGAATGCCCTCTCATGAATCTCAGTCAGTATCGTACGAGCTTCAGTTTCCATTAAATGAATCTCAGTCAGACATTGGCTTCAGTTTCCATTAAATGATGGGGGTTGAAAGTCCGTAGATTGATCTACGGTTTGTGGATTTCCTCCATGGATTAGAGGGCCAAAAGTATTAGTCTTTGATCAAAACTATGGGTGAAAAAAAAGTTCCATCGATCAATTAACAGACCGTAGTCTACATCCGTGGTTTAGCACTTAGTGAGATTTCTTTTAGTATCAATCCATGGGCCCAATCGACGGTTCGTAGATGGGGTCTTGTGGATGAGGCCTGTGCCAAATAGCAAACCTCTTTCAAATCAAGGTCTAATTTTTGTGATTATTTTCAACATTTTCCTAGTATACCCATGCATTTTAACATATCGTATGTTAATTCGTCATTCTTAGGGTTCCAACTCATCAATGTTTATGATTATTTCATACAAACTATGGAACCTTAGGTTGGAACTTACATTTAGACTTAAACACACATTTTAAGGGTAATAGAGTTAAGACACAATCACTATCCATCATACTAAGGGTGTTCACTTTGTACTTCTAGCTTGCTTTTTCAGTAAACAAACCCCTTAGATTACTATTTCCATGTTGGATGTGTCCTTAAAGATTCAATGACCTTTGTATTAAGAGTTTCATTAAGTTTATGTAATAGGCTAGTAATGTTTTAGAACTGCATGAAGCCACTCATGAATTAATTTTGAGTTGTTATGTGAATTAGAATCTGAATCAGACCATTATGAGTCCAGTTCAGATAACACTAGTGATAATAACAAATTTGATCATTCTAATCAGTGTGTTAAATGTGCAGGTAATACTTGTATGTGTGAACAAGATGAATTCTATAAGCTCCAATCCCAATTTGAAGATTTAAATTTAGATAAGCTACAAACCCAATTTGAGGATTTAAATTTTCATATGATTTCTTCTGATAATGTAATTCAGTTATTAAAAGAAGTTTCTGATGAAAGTCTCAGAAAAAAGATTTTAGAAATGGCTTATTCTAAAGTTTCATCTTCAAAACCTTTTGAAAAATCTAAGAAGACCGAAATTATGGATTCTTATCTAAACCCCGATTCTTTACAAGAAGTTTTCACTCGTCTTGAGAAAAAGGGTCAGGATGTTAAGACCAAAAGTACTTCTCTTGATGATTTAAAATTTGTAGTTGAAAACTTAAAAAAAATAAAAATTCCTTCAAACAGAACCAAATAATTCATAATCACAGGATTTCTCAATTACAAAGTAGTGAGAATGATATTTCTTCAACGCAATTGACTAATAAAGAAAAAGAAATTGAAGAAGAGGAACATGAAGAATTTGTTCACCTTTTTAATTCATAACTTTGTAGTTTCCTTAGAATGATGCAAGTTGTTATTGCTCATCCTGGTATATTAAATGTACCGTTTTAATCAATAATGATTTTAAAATCACTAGCATTGCAATGATTGATAGTGGAGCAGATGTTAGTTGTATCTAAGAAGGAATAATTCCTTCATGATTTTTTTAAAAAACTACTTACATTGTTAAATCATCTTCTAATCATGCTTTAGACATAAAGTATAAACTTTCTTATACTTGCACATGCCAAAGTAAGGTTTGCATCCCTCACTTTTTTTCTTGGTAAAAAATCAGTTACACCCTCCAATTATACTTGAAACCACTTTTATACATGTCATTTATCCTTTTTCCAACTTAGATTCAAAAGGATTTACAACACCTTTTAATGGTAATACCATTAGCTTTGAGTTTATAACTCAACCATTAACTACAGATATCAATACTTTAATGTATCTGAAACAATGATATATTGATTCTTTACAAATGCAAATTTATATTATGAATATTATAGAAAATCTCAGGCAGGCTAAACTGCAGGAAAAAATTAAACTAATTGCTGAACAAATGGTTGTTGATATTTGCGCAGATCACCCAAGTGCTTTTCGAAACAGAAAAAAGCATATTGTAACTTTGCCGTATGAGGACAGTTTATGCGAAAGTATTATTCCCACTAAGTCGTGTCCCTGCCAAATGAATGCAGATTTAGTGAAATATTGTAAAAAAAAATTTGATAATTTATTACAAAAGGGTTTGATAAAACCCTCAAAATCTCCCCACTACCTTTTATTTTAATAAAGTTGCAGAAAAAGAATGTGGTGTTCCCATGTTAGTCATTAATTATAAAACATTAAATGAAAATTTAAAATGTATTAGATATCCTATTCCAAATAAAACCTTTTATCAAGATTATATGATGCCAATATATTTTTAAAATTTGATTTAAAATGAGGATATTGGCAAATTAAAATTTTTAAGGAACACACTTATAAAACTACTTTTAATGTTCCTTTTGGGCAGTATTAATGGAATGTTATGCCATTTGGTTTAAAAAACACCCCGTCAGAATTTCAAAAAATTATTAATGATATTTTTAATCCATATATGGATTTTATTATTTTTTATATAGATGATATCCTAGCTTACTCTAAAACTTTAGAATGTCACATCAAGCATCTTGACATTTTCAAAATATTGTAATATAAAATGATTTAGTTATTTCTAAATCGAAAATGAGTTTGTTTCAAACTGATGTTACATTTATGGGACATCAAATTTGTCAAGGGAAAATTACTCCCATTCAAAGATCCATTGAGTTTGCATCAAAATTTCATGATATTATAACAGACAGAACAATGTTACAAAGGTTTTTGGGAAGTCTAAATTATATTTCCCTTTTTATAAAGATCTTTCTAAAGATTTAGCCCCTCTGACTGATAGATTAAAAAAGGATAATAAATAACCTTGGAATGATAATCTTACTAAGCTTGTCAAAGATATTACACAAAGGATTAAATTCTTACCTTGTCTGACTCTTGCTAACCCAACTTGGATTAAAATTATCGAAACTAATGCCTCTACTATTGGCTATGGTGGAATATTTAAACAATTTAACCCTCATGATAAACATGAATATCTCGTACGTTTACATTCAGGCAAATGGACTGAAGCTCAGCGCAAATATGTGACTGTGGCGCATGAAAAGCTTTGTATTGTTAAATGCGTTCTAAAATTTCAAGATGATCTTTATAATAAGAAATTTTTGATCAGGACAGATGCTTAGTCTGTTAAATACATGTTTGATAAGAATTTCAAACATGATGTATCAAAATTAATGTTTGCTAGGTGGCAAGCCCAACTAGACCCTTTTGATTTTGAAATACAGTATAAAAAGGAAATTGATATTTCCCCCCAGCCTTCTTATCCAGGAAATACCAGAACTATTAAATATAATTTTATGTCTTTATATATTTCTTTGATGACAGGAAATTAATTGTCATATTAAGGACAATCTCTTTAGGGAGACATATACAAGAAATAATTCTTGAAAACTAATAATGTCAATTATACAAGACGAAATGGAACAATTCCAATTTTATCCTATTTAATTAGATCCAGATGATTATTTTGACTATAACTCATTTGATACCAATTGCAGCACGGGAGAAAATGTCCCTTATCCTTGGTCACAAGTATGTGGCATAGGGGGAAAACCGAGGAAAAGAAAGATCAGCCTCTCAATCCTCTCAGAGGTTGTCATACGCCTCATCATTTCAAATAATACAATTGGGAAACAAAAGGCTGGTCAATTTAAAAATTGATGAAGCATCTTTTTCAGCACCAACTATTAATTTGGGAGATATTCCCGTAGACAGTCCATTATATGGACAACTGCAAGCATATCTGTAGACAAAAGAGCAAGGTGATACCTATGCTTCTTTAATAAAAGAAGGCGATACACAAAAATGCCCACTAAAGAAATTATATTTCGTTTAGAAAACTCTGATATTTAGAGAAGTAATGAACCTTGGAAGATATTCCAAAGGTATTTGATAAAGGGGTTATATTCTCCTAGAGAACCTATAAAACCCGATCATATTATGAGGCTATTTTAGTTCATACAGGAAGTGCTGAATTTCAGCATTTTACTTTAGAAAATGAAAAAGAAGTTTATAATTTCTAAAAATGTATTATTAAACAGATTACATTTGCAGAAGAGTGGGGAATCTACACTACGCATGAAAAATAGGTCTATGTTAACAAATAAACATGAACTTTACTTACTAAATTATATCCAAGCTTTTAATTAAATATTCTATTATGACAATGACAAGCATAAGCACACCTGGTTTATTAAGGTCTGTGCCAAAGTGTTTGAACAAATTATTCCAAATTGGTTCATTAATTGGTGCAATTATCATGGACCTTGATAAAGATTTACCAAACAATTACTTAAATATATATAAAGAATGGGACAAGGATTCCCTTTTTTAACCAATTTATATTATCAGATCACATATGCAACCTAGAGAAAACTGATAAGATGTACTTTTTCATAGAATTTTCTATTCCTTGGATTCATAAATAGATC
Source organism: Solanum lycopersicum (assembly GCF_036512215.1). Taxonomy (NCBI): domain Eukaryota; kingdom Viridiplantae; phylum Streptophyta; class Magnoliopsida; order Solanales; family Solanaceae; genus Solanum; species Solanum lycopersicum. The sequence goes on from NC_090805.1 coordinate 4,593,578, forward strand.
CTAGAAGTAGGGTTTACTCGGAAGAAAAACTTCCTTGTCTATATCGGACTTATTACCATAATATTTGGGACAAGCTCACAAAACAAGACCCAAAGACCAGCCAGCGCCATGGAAAAGAGCTTGTAGATCATATATAAGCAAAAATCCAGGAATATAAGGAGAAGTTAATAACTAAAAGTTCTATCAAGCACATCGCTAGAAGAATCTCCATCGACATAATCAATGAGTATCTCGAAGAGGTTAAAAGAAATCTATAACAAAACCTCTCAGAATTTTATAAATCAGATACTTCAATATAGAGTGGCACTATAAATGATATTGTGGATGCACAGTCTGATGAACAAGAGCAAACTATGAAGGAAAGTGAGATCAACAAAGTACATGAGTTTCTGTAGTCCATTAAGGACCAAGAGAACCAGATGAGGATGAGAGCAAAGGAAAAATTCTAGATTCCTCCTTATCATGAATAGTAAAAAAATTGTTCAAACAGTAAATATACTATGTAAGGACCCAGATAAGGGACCCACTTTTACTATATAATTTGCCTATATAAAGAGGCACTCCTCCGGAGATTAGTGGCAGGAGATATTTTTAGTATTTTATCTTTTTACTCTCTTTATCTCCCTCCCTCTTGTAAAATATTTCGGTACATATTCCAGTGAAGAAATAAAATTTCAAGCTTTTGGAAATATATATATTAAGGTAATTTAAATAGATTTTAAATATTTTATTTTCTCCATTACTATTATAGACGTAACTATGTGCGGTTAGATACCTTTCATCATAATGCCAGTTGCATAATTTCTGTATAATGCTCTAACAACATATCTGTCACGACCCAAATCCGGGCCGCGACTGGCACCCACACTTACCCTCCTATGTGAGCGAACCAACAATCTAACCTTAACATTTCAATATAATATCAACAGAAAGTAATGCGGAAGACTTAAACTCATTAAATAAAGACCAATTCATTAACTTCTAAAATTCAACATCTATTATTCCCCAAAATTTGGAAGTCATCATCACAAGAACATCTATGATCAAATTACTAGACTAAGAGTATTCTAAAAGCTAAAACAAGTAAAAGCTAGTCCATGCCGGAACTTCAAGGCATCAAGACATGAGGAAGAAGATCCAGTCCAAGCTAGAAGCATTAGCTCACCCTGAAGATCCGATGTGACGAAGATTGGCTAGAGTTGCGGTTGAGTTGAAGACGATGGCACGTTTGCTGCACTCCACAAATAACAAAGAAGAAAATATAAAAGTAGGGGTGAGTACAAAACACGGGTACTGAGTAGATATCATCAGCCAACTCAAAATAGAAAATAGTATATATCAGATAATATCATAAAATCAACTAATATCCTTAGCATGCAGCATTTACAATTGCCATAACCCTTGGTTACAACACCAAGCTCATCAATGAGGACTCACGCCTCCTCCTCATACTCATTTGGGAATTAGATTCATTAGATTGAATATATTAACATCTTTCAAGATTCATTATCTTTATTCCTCTCGTGTCGGTACGTGACACTCCGCTCCTCATTCTATCCTGGTGTCGGAACGTGACACCCGATCCATATTCTATCCTGGTACCGGAACGTGGCACCCGATCCATATACTATCCTGGTGTCGGAACGTGACACTCCGATCCTCATTCTATCCTGGTACCGGAACGTGGCACCCGATCCATATTCTATCCTGGTGTCGGAACGTGACACTCCGATCCTCATATACTATCCTGGTACCGGAATGTGGCACCCGATCCATATTGTATCCTGGTGTCGGAACGTGATACTCCGATCCTCATATACTATCCTGGTACCGGAACGTGGCACCCGATTCCCTAATCTCACTACTTTCGTTCATCAAACCTTCTTTTATACCAAGGCATCATCATTAACAAAGTAGATTAGGGTTTTGCAAGATTTGAGATTCAATAACTTTATCATGCTTATATAATCACAATTATATAATTACGTTAATGCAAGCATACAATTAAGCACATAGCAGGGTTTACAATATTATCAATACATATCATCCGCTATTAAGAGTTTACTACGAATATCATAAGAGAAACCATAACCTACCTCCACCAAAGATTTGTGATCAAGCAAGCAAATTTTCCCAAAGCTTTGTGTTTTCCCCCTTCTCGATCGTCTCTCTCTCTATCAATTCCCGTCTCTCTCTTTCTGTTCTTTTCTTTTTCTTATTCCAACCCTCTTTCCTTTACCCTAATTAGTATATAATTAAGAATAAAAGGTGGCAATAATGACCCACTAATTAACTTAAGGTTACCTCTTTTAACCCCCAAGTAGTTAGACTTATTAACATTAACCCACTAACTTTATAATTAAAACAGGAATAGTAAAAAACGTCCCTTAAAACGTATCAAGAAATACGACCCAGACTGGGATTACGCAGTCTGTGACGGCCCGTCGTGCCTGCGACGGTCCGTCCTGTTGCCCGTCATAGAGTTCAGAGACTCAATTTCTCTGAAGGGTTGTGACGGTCCGTCACACCTGTGACGGTTCGTCCTGCCATTCCGTTACGAAGTTCAGAGAGTCGATTTTTCAGTACCCAATTTCAGATTTTCTAAGTGTTTTGAAACGAGACCCTGCGACGGTCCGTCGTGCCCATGACGGTCCGTCGTGAGGTCCGTCGCTTCTGCCAGTTTTTCCAGAATTGAAATATGCTGCTCAAAATAGTGTTGATCAAATCATCGACGCGAGGTACGCATACCCTTCCCTTGATCCTCAAAACACCTTCCTCATCGATTTGTGCTTCCTTAGCCTCTCCTCGCAATACCTTATCTTGGATTCTGCGCAGTCTGATCATCAGACTGTCTTCCCTTAATCTTGTCAAGAAAGGAAGATCTTGCCTCCACAGAAGCCAACAATCCTCCGTTCTCATATACTTCTAATCTCATCAAGTCATTAGCTAGAGTCTGAACCTCTCTAGCCAATGGGCGTCTAGAAGCTTGCAAGTGAGCTAGACTTCCCATGCTTCCCGCCTTTCTACTTAAAGCATCCACTATAACATTCGCCTTTCCCGAATGATACAAAATAGTGATATCGTAGTCCTTCAGTAGTTCCATCCATCTCCTCTGTCTCAAGTTCAAATCTTTCTGAGTAAAGACATATTGTAGGCTACGATGATCCGTATAGACCTCACACTTAACCCCATATAAATAGTGTCTCCATTGCTTTAATGCAAACACTACCGCGGCCAATTCCAAATCATGAGTGGGATAGTTACGTTCATGCACTTTTAATTGTCTTGAAGCATAAGCAATCACATTCTTCTCTTGCATTAGCACTGCACCCAAACCCGAATAAGATGCATCACAATAGACAATGAAATTCTTACCTTCCACTGGCAAGGTGAGAATGGGTGCGGTAGTCAACAAAGTCTTGAGCTTCTGAAAGCTTTCCTCACACTCATCCGACTATACAAATGGATCATTTTGATTAGTCAAGTTTGTCAGTTGGGAAGCAATAGAAGAGAATCCCTTTACAAATCGGCGGTAGTAGCTAGCTAACCCAACAAAGCTCCTTATTTCTGACACATTAGTAGGTCTTACCCAATTCTTTACTGTCTCAATCTTAGAAGGATCCACCATCACTCCATCCTTAGAAACCACGTGCCCCAAGAAGGACACTGCATCTAGCCAAAACTCACACTTAGAGAACTTGGCATAAAGCTTTTTCTCCCTCAACATTTCCAATACCATTCTCAAATGCTCCTCATGTTCTTTCTTGCTCTTTGAGTATATCAGTATATCATCAATAAATACGATCACGAAGAGGTCCAAATATGGCTTAAAAATCCCGTTCATCAAGCTCATGAACGCAGCAGGGACATTCGTAAGACCAAAAGACATCACTACAAATTCATAATGCCCACACCTAGTTCGAAAAGCAGTCTTTGGCACATCCGTTGCCCGTATTTTCAATTGATGATAACCGGATCTCAAGTCAATCTTAGAGAAGACACAAGCACCTTGTAACTGATCGAACAAGTCATCAATGCGAGGAAGAGGATACTTGTTCTTTATGGTTACCTTGTTTAGTTGTCTGTAGTCTATACACATTCGAAAACTCCCATCCTTCTTCTTCACAAACAAAACCGGAGCACCCCAAGGAGATGCACTTGGTCTAATAAAGCCTTTGTTTAACAACTCTTGAAGTTGGGCTTTTAACTCTCTTAACTCCGCGGGAGCCATTCTATAAGGGGGTATAGAAATGGGGCGAGTACCCAGTTCAAGGTCAATACAGAAATCAATATCCCTATCTGGTGGCATACCAGGAAGATCTGCAGGGAACACATCCCGAAACTCACGGACCACCGAAACCGACTCAATCGAAGGTACTTGGGTAGTGTCATCCTTGAGATGTGCCAAGAAAGCTAAACACACTTTACTAACCATTTTCTTAGCACGAAGAAAGGAGATGATACGCACCGGATTGGAAGTGCAGTCACCCTCCCACACTAACGGATCTGTCCCAGGCTTGGCTAACGTCACCGTTTTAGCATTACAATCCAAGATCGCAAATTGCGGAGAAAGCCAAGTCATACCCAGAATTACATCAAAATCATCCATTTCTAAGATAACCAAATCTACATAAGTGTTGCTCCCCACAAAGTTCACCAAACAAGACCTATATACCCTTTCAACTACCACAAACTCACCCACCGGAGTAGAAACACGAATAGGCATATCAAGTAATTCAAAATGTAAATTTAGACCACTAGCAAATGAGGAAGATACATAAGAAAATATGGATCCAGGATCAAACAATACAGAATCTATGCAATCACAAACCAGAAGATTACCTGTGATGACAGCATCAGATGCCTCCGCTTCAGATCTCCCAGGGAAAGCATAGCAATGTGCCCTCTCACTCGTCTGTCCGTTGCCCCTACCATGTTGTGATGTAGTGGCTACAGGTTGCCCATCACCTCGGACATTCTGGTGACCACCATTACCTCGACCACCACGTCCTCCAGAATAACGGCCTCTACCATGACCACCTCTACCTCTAACATTTGGAGTTCTGTAACTCTGTTTTGGACAATATCTTTTAATATGTCCAATCTCCCCACATCCATAGCACTCTCTGGGTTCATGCATAGGTCTCTCAGAGAAGTGTTGACCGGTCGGAGGTGGACCCCCAACTACAGTCTGTAGTGAAGACTGAATTGGTCGGACCAAGTAACCTCCGGAACCTTGTCCTCTAGAGTAAGAACCATTAAACTCACCTCCCTTTTGAAACATTTTTGATGTAGTTGCCATGGTGAAGTCATCTGGCTTCACTCCCTCTACCTCTATTACGAAGTCTACCACTTCTTGAAAAGATTTCGCTGTAGCCGCTACCTGTAAAGCTGAAATCCGCAACTCTGATCTCAACCCCTTCACAAAACGGCGAATCCGCTCTTGTGGATTGAAACATAGTTGGGTGGCATACCGGGATAATGCACGAAACTTAGCCTCATATGCATTGACCGACATCTTACCTTGCTCTAGGCTCAAGAACTCATCTCTTTTCCTATCCCTCAAAGTTCGGGGGATATACTTATCCATAAACAAGCTAGAGAATGAGGCCCAAGTCATAGTGGTGCCTCTGTTGGTTGACACTCAACATGCGACCGCCACCACATTTTGGCGTTCCCTTGAAACTGATAACTCACGAACTCAACACCAAACCATTCTACTATACCCATCTTGTGTAGTAGCTCATGACAGTCAACCAGAAAATCGTAAGCATCCTCAGATTCCGCACCCTTGAAGACTGGAGGTTTCAATTTCAAGAACTTACTGAAAAGTTCATGCTGATCATTTGTCATTATAGGACCAGTAGTCAGACGTGGAAACGTGCCTATGTCCAATGAGGCATCCATACGAGGAGCCATAGTGGCTGCATGTTGTACCTCTAAAACCGGAGGTGTTGGTGCAGAAAACACTGGAGGTGCCTGACCCTGATCGGACAACCCACTAAGATAAGCGAGCACCTGATTTATCATCTCTAGGGTAGGCTGGGGTGGCAATTCCTCATTCTGCACTTGTTCATTTTCCCCATCCTCCCCTTCTCTTATTACTTCCTCAGTCGGTGGAGGAGCCACTACCCTAGTATCAGATGGACTAGGTGCTCGTCCTCTTCCCCTAGAGGACGTCCTCCCACGACCTCTACCACGGCCTCTTGCCGCTGCTCTTCCTCGAGCTACAGCCCCAGTGGCTGGCTCAGACGCACCCTGTCCCGCCGGTGCTGGTGTTGGTGTTGGCGTAGTGGTTGCTCTAGTTCTAACCATCTGCGAAAGAGAGTGAAGATGGTCAGATACCAATTTGTATCACCTAGATACCAATTGGATTCAAGTAGCAGCACGAAAGAAAGAATGAAAGAATGGAATTTTCCTGAAGTCTTATAGCCTCTCAAAGAAAAGTAAAGGCGTCCCCCTACCGTTCCTTAAGACTATACTAGACTCGTTCTTGTGTGATGAGACCAACGAACCTAATGCTCTGATACCAAGTTTGTCACGACCCAAATCTGGGCCGCGACTGGCCCCCACACTTACCCTCCTATGTGAGCGAACCAACCAATCTAACCTTAACATTTCAATATAATATCAACAGAAAGTAATGCGGAAGACTTAAACTCATTAAATAAAGACCAATTCATTAACTTCTAAAATTCAACATCTATTATTCCCCAAAATCTGGAAGTCATCATCACAAGAACATCTATGATCAAATTACTAGACTAAGAGTATTCTAAAAGCTAAAACAAGTAAAAGCTAGTCCATGTCGGAACTTCAAGGCATCAAGACACGAGGAAGAAGATCCAGTCCAAGCTAGAAGCGTTAGCTCACCCTAAAGATCCGATGTGACGAAGACTGGCTAGAGTTGCGGTTGAGTTGAAGACGATGGCACGTTTTCTGCACTCCACAAATAACAAAGAAGAAAACATAAAAGTAGGGGTCAGTACAAAACACGGGTACTGAGTAGATATCATCGGCCAACTCAAAATAGAAAACAGTATATATTAGATAATATCATAAAATTAACTAATATCCTTAGCATGCAGCATTTACAATTACCATAACCCTTGGTTACAACACCAAGCTCATCAATGAGGACTCACGCCTCCTCATCATACTCATTTGGGAATTAGGTTCATTAGATTGAATATATTAACATCTTTCAAGATTCATTATCTTTATTCCTCTCGTGTCGGTACGTGACACTCCGCTCCTCATTCTATCCTGGTGTCGGAACGTGACACCCAATCTATATTCTATCCTTGTACCGGAACGTGGCACCCGATCCATATACTATCCTGGTGTCGGAACGTGACACTCCGATCCTCATTCTATCCTGGTACTAGAACGTGGCACCCGATTCATATTCTATCCTGGTGTGGGAACGTGACACTCTGATCCTCATATACTATCCTGGTACCGGAACATGGCACCCGATCCATATTCTATCCTGGTGTTGGAACGTGACACTCTGATCCTCATATACTATCCTGGTACCGGAACGTGGCACCCGATCCCCTAATCTCACTAGTTTCGTTCATCAAGCCTTCTTTTATACCAAGGCATCATCATTAACAAAGTAGATTCGGGTTTTGCAAGATTTGGGATTCAATAACTTCATCATGCTTATATAATCACAATTATATAATTACGTTAATGCAAGCATACAATTAAGCACATGGCAGGGTTTACAATATTATCAATACATATCATTCGCTATTAAATGTTTACTACGAATATCGTAAGAGAAACCATAACCTACCTCCACCGAAGATTCGTGATCAAGCAAGCAAATTTTCCCAAAGTTTTGTGTTTTTCCCCTTCTCGATCGTCTCTCTCTCTATCGATTCCCTTCTCTCTCTTTCTATTCTTTTCTTTTTCTTATTCCAAACCTCTTTCCTTTACCCTAATTAGTATATAATTAAGAATAAAAGGTGGAAATAATGACCCACTAATTAACTTAAGGTTACCTCTTTTAACCCCCAAGTAGTTAGACTTATTAACATTAACCTACTAACTTTATAATTAAAGCAGGAATAGTAAAAAACGTCCCTTAAAATGTATCAAGAAATCCGACCCAGACTGGGATTACGCAGTCTGTGACGGCCCATCGCGCCTGCGACGGTCCGTCCTGCTGCCCGTCACAGAGTTCAGAGACTCGATTTCTCTGAAGGGTCTATGACGGTCCGTCACACCTGTGACGGTTCGTCCTGCCATTCCGTTACGAAGTTCAGAGAGTCAATTTTTCAGTACCCAATTTCAGATTTTCTAAGTGTTTTGACACGAGACCCTGCGACGGTCCGTCGTGCCCATGACGGTCCGTCGTGGGGTCCGTCGCTTCTGCCAGTTTTTCCAGAATTGAAATCTGCTGCTCAAAACGACTAAACAGGTCGTTACAATATCTAAATCTAACAAGATAGAAAAAATCCTTATTATATGTATTAAATTCTTATCATAAGTTTTTGACTTGGTTCTGAGATGGAGGTACAGGCAGATTGTGCACTATTGATGTTAGCGAGCATGGGTATTGTAAGTCCCCATTAAAATTGAAGAGAAAGGGGAAGTCTCAAACCATGTTAGAACTCCTAAACATTGATATGTTTATAATATTTGACAGGCCCCATGCTTAGGTTAAAGATAACCATACAGTCAACAGCTAGAAATAAAAATTTAATGGCCGAGCGGACAAGATGTTAGATCTAGATAGCTAAGTGGATTTATTCTTCTTCTTCTTCTTCTTCTTGTGTTGTAGTTCTTGTTGTTGTTGTTGTTGTTATTTTTGTTGTTTTTGTTGTTGTTATTTTTATTGTTGTTGTTGTTGTTGTTGCTGTAGTGGTTGTTGTTGTTGTTGTTGTTCTTGTTGTTGCTGTAGCGGTTGTTGGTGTTGTTGATGTTGTTTCTGTTGTTACTATTGCTGCTGTTGGTGGTGGTGTTATTGTTATTGTTGTTGTTGTTGTTGTAGTTGTTGTTGTTGTTACTGTTGTTCTTCTTGTTGGTGGTGATGGTGGTGGTGGTGGTGGTTGTGGTGATGGTGTTGTTGTTGTTGTTATTGGTGGTGGTTGTATTGGTTGTTGTGGTGGTGGTGTTGGTGGTGATGGTGGTGTTGGTGTTTTTGTTGTTGTTGTTGTTGTTGTTGTTTTTTGCGCTGGTGTTATTGATGTTGTTGTTGCTGCTGGGGTTGTTGTTGTTGTTGTTGTTGCTATTGTTGTCGCTGTTGTTGTTGTTGTTGTTGTTGTTCTTGTTTTTGCTGTTGTTGTTTGTGTTGTTGGTGGTGTTGTTGTTGCTGTTGGTGGTGGTGGTGGTGGTGTTGTTCTTGTTGCTGTTGTTATTGTTGGTGTTGTTGGTATTTTTAGTAGTTGTGGTGGTGGTGCTGCTGTTGTTGCTGTTGGAGTTGTTGTTGTTGTTATTGCTGTTGTTATTTTTGTTGTTGTTGTTGCTGCTATTATTGATGTTGTTGTTGCTGTTGCTAGTGTTGTTATTGTTGTTGTTGTTGTTGTTATTATTGTTGTTGTTGTTATTGTTGTTGTTGTTGTTGCTGTTGTTGTTGATGTTTTTGTTGTTGTTGCTGTTGCTATTGTTTTTGACGTTGTTGTTGTTGCTGTTGTTGTTGATGTTTTTGTTGTTGTTTCTGTTGCTATTGTTTTTGACGTTGTTGTTGTTGTTGTTGTTGTTGCTGTTGTTATTGTTGTTGTTGCTTTTGTTGTTGTTGTTGTTGTGCTTGTGGTTGTTCTTGTTGTTATTCTTTCTATTGTTGTTGTTGCTGTTGTTGTTGTGGTTGTTGTTGTTGTTGTTATTGCTGTTGTTGTTGCTATTGTTGATTTTGTTGTTGTTATTGTTAATGTTTTTGTTGTTGTTGTTGTTGTTGTTGCTATTGTTGCTGTTGTTGCTATTATTGTTGTTGTTGTTCTTGTTGTTGTTGTTGCTATTGTTATTTCTATTGTTGTTATTTTTTGTTATTTTTGTTGTTGTTGTTGTTGGTGATGTTGTTGCTATTGTTGTTGTTGTTGTTGTTGTTTTTGTTGTTGGTGGTGCTGTTGTTGCTCTTATTGTTGTTGTTGTTGTTGTTATTGTTGTTGTTGTTGTTATTGCTGCTGCTGTTGTTGTTGCTATTGTTGTTGCTGTTGTTGTTGCTGTAGTTGTTGTTGCTGTGTTGTTATTTTTGTTGTTTTGGTTCTTGTTGTTGTTGTTGTTGATGTGTTGTTGTTGTTGTTATTGCTGTACTATTGCTGTTGGTATTACTGTTGTTGTTGCTGTGTTGTTGTTGTTATTGTTGCTGTTTCTGTTGTTGTTGTTGTTGTTGTTGTTGTTAAAACACTAAATTTAGTATATCTTCTATAAATGAGAAATAATATGCACATACTAATGCTATATCTTTTCACTATATATAGAGGGGTTTCTTCACATTTTAAAACTATGCTTATCTAAGTTTTCTATTCTTCTCTTTTTAAAATCCCAAGTTTTATTTACAAATGTTAACCATCTCAAAGTTCAGTAAAATTTGAACACTCCATAAAATGAATGTTAAATCAATCTAATACTCTACCTAAAACATGCAATATTAGAATATCTTATATATTTGATATAAATATTTATTTATATTATTATATTATATTAAAAGTAAGAATACCTAATAAAAACAAAGTAATGCACTATGGAGAAAGGAGTAGAATATTTATTTAAGAGGTGTAATATATAAGAGATTTTAAGAGTGACTAATTTTTAATTTATAAATATTCAAATTATTTTTTAAAATAGTGTGGTACATGGTTAGATTTTCACATGCAAAGCACATGGGTCAAAATTAGTATATATATATATATATATATATATATATATATATAAAGCATGAACTCCAAGTTTGAACTACTATAGCATTCCTAACTTAAGTTGTGACTTATTAGATGAATTGTGACTTCTTCTATAAGTTGTGACTTATTTCGAAGGGTTGTCATTTTTCCAAAGAATTGTGACTTTTTCGATAAGTTGGGATAATCACCTTCCTCTTATTGAGTTTGCCTACAATAATTGCTACCATTCCAACCTTCAGATGACCCTTATGAGGCTTTATATGGGCGTAGATGTAGATCTCCTGTTGGTTGGTTTGAAGTAGGTGAAGCAGGTTTGATAGGGGCAGATTCAGTCCTTTATGCTATGGAGAAAGTGCAAATCATTAGACATAGACTTAAGACAACTCAAAGTCGTCAGAAATCTTATGCACATGTAAGGAGGAGGGAACTAGAGTTTCAAGTTGATGATTGAGTTTTTCTGAAAGTCTCGCCTATGAAAGGGGTGATGAGATTTGGAAAGAAAGGGAAGATCATTCCCAGATATGTAGTCCCTTACAAGATCTTGAAAAGGGTTGGCAAGGTGGCATATGAGTTAGATTTGCCAACAGAATTAGCAGCAGTGTATTCGGTCTTCCACATCTTGAACTTGAAGAAATGTGTGGGTGACCCAACCTCTATAGTCTCATTAGAGAGTGTGGAGGTGAAAGATAGTATTTCTTATGAAGATGTACCAGTTGAGATTCTTGACCATCGGGTTAGAAGGTTGAAAAATAAAAGAAGTTGCCTCAGTAAAGGTTTTGTGGAGGAGTCAGTCCGTAAAGGGAGCTACTTGGAAAACAGAAGTGAGACAAAAAAGCCAAGTATCCTCACCTCTATCCTTCCGATTCCACTCCAGCTTGAGGTATAGTTCCTCTTCAGTTTTCCAGTCATTCATGTGTGAATTAGTCTTAGAATCATGTTCCCTCAGTTTGTACTTGCATTTTCAGCGTGTTTGCATGTACTCAGAACTCAATTCAATCAGAAACTTAGTTCGCAATGTTTAATAGTAGGATTTGTAGATCTCTCCCTTTATTTTAGTTATTTAGTCTTCATTCGAGGATGAATGCTCCCAAGGGGGATACAGTGTAAAACCCCGTAGCCAAAATCGACCAAAAATCAGTTTTTCAGAAAAATCTGCAGGTGCAACTGACATGACCATTGACGGACCTTCGATTGACCCACGGTCCATCCTGCACAACCATCGATGGAATCAGAAACTCCCAAAAATCTCAGCCCAAGAAAATTGGTTATGTTTTGGTCGAGGGACGGACTTATGTTCTGTAGGTCAGACTATGGTCCGTATACCATGACCGTCAATTGAGACTCCCTTCACCCACTCTCTGACAAGATTTAAGGATGACCAGCACGGGCCGTAGGTGGACCTACGGCCCGTGGGTCTGACCGTAGGTGGGAAATTAGCAGACAGTTTAGGGGAATTGCACTTTGGTCAATTTTAAATGGTCATAACTCTTAGAACAAAATGAATTAGGTGTCTCATGACCTACCCAAAGTTAGATAATTGAATTATCTTTCCATAGACACCAACCTTAATAAAATCATATCTCCAAGTAAAAATTTATGACCTTTTTAGTAAAGGCCTATCGAACAAGCCCAACACATGGACTAACCGACGGGCCGTCGGTCAATCGACAGACCGTCAGTCCTGGCCGTGGATTGGTCCGACAACAACTTTATCAGGGGTGTTTTGGACCTTTCCCTCTTTGTTTAAATCTTAAATTATGCCTTTTTGATCCTAAATCAATAGATTTTAGTATGTTTAAGCCTAGAAACATAATTAAAGCATATCTAAGTCAAATCATTAAATCAAAACTTAGAAAATTAGAAGCAAGAGAGGAGAAAAAACTCAAGAAGCCTAGTTCAAGACGCCACAAGCTCCAGTAGTTCTAGCCCCGAACTTAAGTATTTTCCGGTGGATTCATCACCAGGTATTTGGGATTTCACTAGTGGGTTCCTTTCACCTATTGGGTCCCTAGTTTTCAGTCAGATTCTTGATTCCATTATCATGATTAAACCTAGGGTTTCTAGAACTTTGATAGAACTTCATGAACTTATTAAATATATGTTCCAAATCAGATTATCATGTTATTAATCAGATTATCACATGAATTTCATAACCCTAGCTATGTATTTCTTTAGTTCATGAATTACACATGTTAGGTTAGATATTTCAGTTACTTCATATATACATGCCTCAATTATAAATGCATAATTACCAGATTAATTGTTGCATTCTCAGTTTGCATGTTCAGTTTTGAGCTATCCAGTACTTACAGAAAATTCAGACATCAGTTAACTATATAAATCCATGGGAGTAGCATAATGCTAGGGTTCAGCGTACCCAATAGTCACAGAACTAACAGCCAAGCAGGTTGTAAGTCCCCTTTGTGGGCAATCAATTTAGTGATCACGCCAGCATGCCTTTATATCTTTGGCAGGGTATATTGGGTCTTCTCGATAGGGCGTATACATCATACTACACATTTAGCTCATGTGATTTTATAATCGGTTATTAGTAGCTCCCACAATTCAATCATACTCTCTTGCATTGATAATTTATCAGTTTACTCAATTTAGTTTCAGCATGTTATAAATTGGTCATTGCATTCAGTTATCTCAACATTCATATTAAGTATAGCATTTTCACATTATTATACTTGCTTTTGTGCTTGTTCAGTAATGTTTTGTTTCAGCTTTACTCTATCCTACATGCTCAGTACCTTCCAAGTACTGACACATACGTGCGCCTCATCTTCTCGTGATGTAGGTTCAGGTTCTCAGCATATAGATCACACATAGATCAATTTTCGATCTCCAATTCAGCAAATTCAGTGGTGAGTCCTCATTCTCCGAGGAAAATAGTCATGAGTGTCATTTAAGTCTTTAGTCATTTGGTTTTAGTTTTTGCTAGATTTAGTTGGGATTAGTTTAGTGTTGAGTTAGTAACTTCATTTTATGAAACTCATCAGCCTTCATAATATATTAGTTGTAGATTATGGATATTCCCCATCTTTTCATTATAAATTATGATTTAGCTTCCGCATCAGTTTATTTTCTTTAGTATGCTCACGATCATGCCAGTGGAGTTAGCTTGGGGTCACTTTTGGTCCTAGGTTCAGTGTCCACGTCTCGGGAATAGCCTCGGGGCGTGATACCAATACAAATCATAATTTACCTACGGCTTAAGTTAGTCCACTTCCTAATTTATGAGGGGAGTAAAGTGGTTGCATATATGCAAATACTTAATCAAATTTTCTACTTCAAATATATAGAGGGTGACTTTTTTTATTGTAAAAATAATGTGTAAGATTCAAAGATATTTTGTCACAACAATATCATGAAATTCATGAAACCATCATGTTAAATACATTGTGGAAGGTACTTGATCTACAAAAACCAAACTTTCAAAAAACTGTAGCACGTAAAGATACCATGTATAAGTAGGAATTTACCAATGTAATAAGTGATGTAAACAAACATGAGCATGAGCATAACACCAATTGTAGAAAGGAAAATTTAGGAACGCTAAATGATAGGAGCAGATTACAAGTATGCTATTATTGTGGGCATCCTTTGATCCATAAGTTGTCTGACTAAGCCTGCTTTCACTGTATATTCATGTTAAATCAAATACTACACAAGAGGTAACACATGAATGTATAATATTAAAAAAATGTCACAATCCAAACCCTCGTGATTGACACCCAACACTCACAATACAGTTGGAGAACCACCACTACCATCCAAACTATGACATTTAAGTTACGAAAGCAAGTTAAATGACTAAGTACAATGTTTATCCATAACTAAACAAAGATCTAACAACTAATATTGCAGAAGACAACCTAGAATGTAAAAGTCAATGTACCAAAATTACTACGAAATAATAAATCAAAAACAGGAAGAGTCACAACCCCAACAAATGGACTAATCACTAACTAAAAAAATGTCTATGTCAGGAAAAGGTTGACTTAGACAAAAAATAACTCCATGGGATCCCAGAAGATGCGACTTACCCTTGAAGTCGATGCAATAATCTCTAGTCTCCTAAGTGAGGTATGTCAATAGCCGTTTGAAGATGCCATGTACTCAACAAAAAAAAAAGGCAAGTGCAAAATCAATACAAATCCACAGTGTACAAGTAGGATCACACGATTATCCCAATAGTGTAACATAAGTAAGTCAAATAACATTATAATCACATGTATATAATATCAACATCTACAATATTATCAAATGCTTATCAACATACAATTATCGGACATCATTGGTCCTCTCACAGAACCTAAACTCAACTAGTTAGCTTGTAGGAACGTGGAAATTTGATTCCATATTTGTGCTGGAACGTGGCAACCTGATCTAATAGTTATGCCAGAATGTGGCAATCCGATCCAATAGTTGTGCCGGAACGTGGCAACCCTATCCAAGTTAGCTTGTCAAAATGTGGAAATTCGATCCCTAATCATGCACTACAATCACAATCACAAGTACATCATAAAGATAATACATTTATGTCATGATATTAGGGTATTAATAATTCATATATCTCATTTTCAACAACTGTGATCAGCATTGCAACATGCATTTACATACAACGTATCATAGTGAAGCACGAACGAGCATATATGTCACAATCGTAGAATCAAAACCATCACCTACCTCAAAATAAGTTTGAACCCTAGATACTTGATCCTTCCTTTTCCGAGACTGTTTCGCTTGTTCGTTATCTACAAACAACCGATAATAAACAAGAATCAATAGATAATCACTAATTACTCGAAGTACTAACAATTCCATGAATCCTAGGCCAAGCTCATGATCAAAACTAGCCAAATTAAGGTTGTTTCCACAATGAAATCTATCAAGAAACCCTTCCCCATAAACATGGACCCATCCATTCGTTCTAGGGGTTGAAAAGTGAATTTGGGGAGTGAAAACTTACCTTAAGCCTCAAGAATGGTAAAAAAACAAGTTGAAATCGCCCAGGAGTTGTTCTATATCTCTAAATATCAAAAAGTTTAAAATAAGTTCATTTAAGGGTTTATTTAATGACCTTACTCGCGATCATACCGTTACAGTGGCACCCATCCCACTTTTGCGGTGCCGTTGCAGCGGAACATGCAAACCAATGAGCCCTCGTTGAAAACTATGATTCTTAAGTTCTGTCTCGTCTGCCACAACGACCTCCATCCCTCAGTAGCGACGTCGCTAAAACGACACACTCCCACTACTACAACACAAATTGGGACAAAACCTTCCCTCTTTTTACAACACACTCTTAACCCACTACACTCAGAAAATGCCCTTTAGCGCTAAAATTGATTCCCGAAGATCTACTTATCAAAATTTAATTCTATAAAGTTATATGAATTCCTTAACAAGTTATCTATTAATTCATGCAGTTGAATTTATAGTTACTCCACCCAATTTCTAGAAGATTTCTCTACACCTTGATGACTCCGATTTTATCAAAATCTGGACAAAGTTGGTATAATCCCAATACAATGAAAAAGTTTTTCCGGACCTTATTTTTCCCTCTTTGGAATTTCTATAAATACGAAATCCAGTCATTACAAAAAATATAAAAGAAGTGTCATGCCTAGATAAAAAAAACACTTTGTGGAGGTAAATCACCTTACTTATAGGTATTTGTGTTGTTTTCTAAGTTTTAGGTACTAAGAAGCGTAGGAAGTACACATCGAAAAGTACAAGTATGAAAAAAATCATCAAAAAATATTTTTAAAAATCACTAAATAAACTTTCAATGAATAATGCACTGTTCATCACTAAAAACTATAAATAAAAAGTCTAAACCCTAGAGACTACTATTAATAATCACAAGAAATTTGAATTTGAAATAAAACAGTAGGCTTTTTGATGTTTTTCTCATGTTCCATATAAAAACCCATCATAGGTGTGATTCTCCATCCATATTTCCTAATTGTTAGTGAGTAGATTGGTATGAATGCCTAGATGTTCTTCTTGGAGGCCCATCACATATGTGATTATTTGTCACACCCCGATCCTACACCGTGGAGGTGGCTAGTACTCGAGAACCATTGTTGGCCCAAAAAGAACCCTTGACCTGGCATTACTCTTCGTGGAATACTTACTCATAAATAAAACAAAATTTAAATATAAACTTAAAAGATAACTCAAAATTTAGAAATAAACATTCTACTAGCCAAAGAGGAAACTTATGAACTACTGTCTATCAATTTGTGAAGCCTCTAACATTGTGAGGGTATCGATGAAAGACCCTGATAATCCTAACCTAACTGAAATGACTTGACAAAAACTGAGGGACACTCCGGAAGCAAAAAGGCTCTCCAAACAACTCTGGAACTCAATCGGATCAATAAAGGGCTGACTAATGATTTTTCTTACCTATATCTGCATCATAAGAGATGGAGGCCAAATGATGCAATAAATGAAATGTATAATCATGTAGGAAACCTAAAACATGACATAAGCTTGAACTGGAACTGAAGAAACAACTTACCTCGTCTAAACTCAACTTAACCTCAAATCAATTCAATATAAAGTAATAACAAGAATGCATTATAATGTGAATCTTTTAAAACAGTAGATAATAACTCAATCTATTGGCGAATATAATAACTTGGTTTGTATGCTTCAGTACAAATTAAACTCTGTTGGGACGATTCTCTAACCAAAAACCATAAGTATGAGCTATATGATGATACAGAGTCTCCCGCACTTCCAGAATTTTTCTACACTTAACCGAGGTTTTGAACTCCTCAATTATGTGAATCCACTAGTCTATGCAAAAAATTAATAAGGATGTTCTACCATGTTGGCTACATGGTTTATGGGGGATGTGAGTTGTTAGAATTCTTTCCCATATTGATACTAAATTTTACTCCTAAAATATAACTTAGATCATACATTTTATTTTTTTTTAAAAAAAATTCCTTTTCCTCAACAATCAGATCATTACTCAAATGGTTTTCTCTTAAATTAAATATTACTCATGAACTCTTTTGGAAATTGATGTTTGCTCTCCTTCTTAATGTAAAAAAATTTCTCTTGGGAATACTTGGTTCCATATATCATTATAATTTAAATAAAGTCATGTATACACTTCCCAAAACTCAAATGGTCAAATCTTAAAACAAGTTTAAAAGATTTAAAAACGACTTCATAAAATGACTCGAAGAACTTTGAATAATTGACTCTTAACTCTCTCCTTGAATTTGAATTATGGATTCAAGGTTTGTGATTCATGTTATGAATGATCGGTTGATTTTTACATGTATTTTAGATTAGTTAGAATCAGTAGGAAGTAAAGGTTAACTTTAAAAGGAGTTAGATGGGTAAAGCGACGAAAAAGGTGGGGGCGTGCGACCCTAGCACACTGCAGGCACAGGGCGCCAACACATAAATTTTGAAGAATAATTTGTGCACTTATGGGGATCCGGTCCAACCTCTATGGCACGCGTCGCCTAACCCCCCCCCTCCCCCCTCCCCCCCACACACACATTAGGACTTTCTAATGAAATTCTGTTCCAATTTTCTAACCTTAATTTGACTACAACAGATTTATTTCCTCAAGTTTTTCGTAGATTTAATAATGCAATATAAGTACACATTAATATACCAAAAAACAACTCTTAAACTCAATACAAATACCTCAAGAACTCATCAAACCGATCCTATTTCAAGAATGAAAGTAATACTTCAAGAACCTAAATCTCTTGATCTTTATAGACAAATTCGAATATTAAATCATGATCGGTGTATGGGTGAATGAACCCAACATTAAAAAAACATACATACCTCGGTTTCATAAAATAAATTCTCGATTCACATAAAACCTCTAAAATTTTACTTTATATCTTTTCTCCTCTTTTCGCTGCTCTTCTAAATCCTAACTGTAATTTAAGATTTGTAAAATTGAGCGAGATTGGATTTGACCTTAAATTATTACAAAACACTTTTTATTCTGTTTGGGTAAGGAAGATACTAATATACGCCTAACATTTTTGGGTAAATTTCCTTAACTGAATAGTTTGACATTGAATAGTCATATCTTCCTCGTACGGGCTCAAAAATAAGCAAACATAGTGGCGTTGGCAAGAGGATTCCAAGAACTTTCTGATATCATATACGCCACCTAAAAATATTTAAAAAGAGTCACGCCAAGAGAAAAGAAACACTTTGTGGGAGGAAACTCACCTTACTAATAGATTTTTGTGTGTTTTTTGTAAGTTCTAGGCACTAACAAGAGTAGGAAGTACGCATATAAATATAAAGTATCAAAAAAGAATCATCAGAAAAGATTAAAAATATCCCTGAATAAACTTTCAATGAAGATTACTGTTTTCTTCACTAAAAACTAAAGATACAAAACCCTAAACCCTAGAAAATACTATTATAATTACATGAAATTTGGAATTAAAAAATAAAAAACGGTTCCTCCGATGTTTGTCTCGCGTTTAATCTTATGGTACATCATAGGTGTGATGGTCCATTGCATTTTTATGTAATCATGAGTGAGTAGCTTTGTATGATTGCCCTTAACGATGGTCTGACGATCTGTCTACATGTGACAATCCGTCTAGGCTTCCGTCATGGATTTACTTTTGCATGTTTTTAGCTTCATTTTAATTCCTTTCCCTTTTTTAAATTTCCCATCCATCATATTAGAAATTCATTAAATGCACTATCATTTTCTAAGAATTTATATTTATTCATAGTTAAGAGCACCAAATATGTCGTCTAAGGCCAGAACATCAGAATGTTATCGTAAGAGAACACGTGACTTACATAATAGATGTATGTGATTATTTTCTAATCTAAATAGACTCTATGACCCCTCATGAAAATTGTTTCAAACAAAGAAAAACTTAATTTTTTATACTATTTCGGTTGGTTAAATTTGTTTCTTCTACTAGTTTTTAATGTATCATTGGAAAGTCCATTTGGGAGAATGAAGTTTATTTAAAATGACATGTAAAATTGGATGAATGATAAACTTATGAGCGTTTTCTTGGTGTCTCATGTAAAAAAGATCCATGGATTAATATAATAAAATATGATATTGTAAATATAGTTTAAACGATTAAACATTATCAATGAAGGTTTGATAATATAGTTAGTAAAATTGACTTTTACTTTTTTACATGTTTTACATTATTATATCAAACATTTTTTTTATTTTCTTATATTTGATGAAGTTAGATATGTGAATGTCTTAAGTCGATTAGTATCATCTATAACATGGAGGAAATACGATTGCAATGCAATCACATACAACTAAACATAATAAAATAAGATACATAATTAGAAAAAACAAATCACATCCCTTATTAGTTCATAATCAAATCTTAAGTAATTTAGAGTCTTCTTATAAAATTCTAAAAATGTTGTAAGGATGTTAAAATCACATATATCTCAAACTCTTGGGTGCATGCTGAGAAATATTATAGACGCTATTAACCGAGAAATTAATAGTATAAAAATATAGAAATAAAATTCTCCGATCATCAAATTAATACTCTTTAATTATCTAAATAGGTTTGTAGATAATAAAATTCGCGTCGAGAAAACAATAATCAAGAACGGAAAATTATAGCAACAATCAATTTTATCATTTCAAATGTGAGTGTTAAAATCTCTATAATTCCTCTAAATTCGCCTTTTCAAATATAAATTCAAGGGCTTTAAAGCTTGTTCTTGAATCTATGATGAACTTGAAATTGAACTTTATCTTGATCTTGACTTTTATTTGAATTCAAGGGCTTCGAGTTTGTTCTTGAATTCGGTGGTCTTGATCTTGATCGTTCTTGAACTTGAATGTTTGAATTCTTAAACTTGTAGCTTTATAGAGAATTAAATGGTGTTTGTACCACAGAGTTTCTCTAGCTTCTTGTTTAGAATTTCCTGTCCCTTTTCTGAATTATGAGGACATCTATTTATAGTTTTAGAATAGAGGAGTTGCGATTGTAATAGGATTCTGTTCAGCCAATCAGATTTAAGTGACATGGCATTTGAGCTTTATGGAGCGGGCTTGTCATCTTTGACACATGTCATGATTCTATTGGTTTTCTTATTTAACTTGGCATGCCACATCATCTGCACACGTGGCGCCGAGATGGGCTCTAGAATGAGATGAGATTGAGTTTAACAAATTGGGCTCATCCAATGTAGCCCAAATCAATTAATTTAGACTTTAATTTAATTAATATTTATTGGACTTAAATATTTAACTCAATTATATCAATCCACAATATTTATTTGGATTCAGATATTTATGAATTCAATATAATCCGGATCATTTTATAAATTTATGTTTAATAAATTTTAAATGATTACAAGGTTAAATAAAGACAATAAGTGAATAGTAAATTAACCATGTTACCATGGCTTGAAAAGAATTTGATCCAATAAATTTATTATTATTATATAAAAATCATGACTTCGAGAAAAATAGAACAAGATATAAATAAACAAGTAATGAACAATAAAGTCAATTTCTGATGCAAAAATCTATATCAATTACCTCCTTTTAATATTAAAATAAACAAAAAATTTTGTAATAAAAATAATTAACTTCTTATCAATATATTTCATCAAAGGGGGTTTGAGTCGAAAATAAATCCAAAAGAAATGAAAAGAAAAATAAACAAAGATTATAAATGGGTTGGAGAAAGCGGTTAGAGAAAATCATTAAAAATGAGCATATAGACAAACTTTTCTTTAAACTTTTGAGTTCATACATTATATTACATAGCTTTAAAAAAATAAACATGCAGTGCTCAGTATGTTTGATCCATGCAGTTTTTAACATTGTGATTTATGATATTTGGTATGAATTTTTTAGTCTTGGCAAAAAAGAAAAAATTACAGTTCCCCAATCTAATAGATTAAATTTGTTAATTATTTATGTAAGAAAAAAATGTTTACTTTGCTCAAATCATGAAATATATAATGGGATTTTGTGAATCCATTAAGATTAAAGTTCTTTGTAGATAAACTTTAAAGTATATTTCTCGATACATTAAACTTATTCTATAAATTAACAGGAGAATGTACAATTTTTATATTCAATCAGTAAAAACTCGAAATTGATTATCTAAATATATTTTGATTAATGACTTTTATTTGTTGTCTTTTGTGTATAGTAACAATAATTTGAGGTAGACTAAAAGTATCCTTTTAGTGAGTTTACACTTTAAGTAGTTAGCACTGAACGCTTTGGACATTGAAAATTATGAATACAGAAATAATATCATAGGGTTAGGATAAATTTGCAATGAAAAGATTGATCAATCTCTTCCAGGATTTGTTTTCCATTTGTAATCATCTACTACTATTTGTTGTTTAAAAAACAACATATATACGCATAATCCACTCACAATCTAAGATTTATTTCACTAATAACCAGAATTTCTAAAGAGAACAATACAATTTTTTTAATAATACCAAATCTTTGTCCCTTCATAATAAAGAAAGAAGCATGTAATATGCAATCTCATAAAACATTTCTATGACCAACACTAATTTCTTTTAGCTCTTTTGTTCAATCTTTCCACAATGGGTAACCACTTAGCATACTGCGAATGAAAAGGCCAGATAAAGTTACTAATAAATTAACACAAAAAATTTCATAAACGAATATTTGCTGAAATGTAAATTTACCCCCCCCTCCAATCGGTCGCAATCTTTACGGAACTCATAATGAAGCTTCTGTTGTTCTTCTTCAGCAGTGGCAGAGCAAGTTTTGTTTCTCTCTATCAGTTTACTTTGGAATTCATAATTGAAGACAAGTGTTTTTCTTTTATTTTCAAGATTTTTGAATCCTTTCTTGATCCATTCACTAGAAATTAGAAGAACCATAAATATATCATGAAATCTACAAAAACAAACAAAACATAAAAAATATATAAATAACATCGAATAGAAACTCACTTGGTCATCTTCTCATTTGAAAAATTCATTGTTAAAGAAAATTTCGACTAGGTTAATAACAAAGAAAAGTGATTTAGTTTGTGTTGTATATAATTTGCTTCTTAAAAGAGGAAAACTCCTCTTTAAATAGATGTCTTCATTAAATTCATATCGAATATAATATCTGAATTTCATATTGTAATGAAAATTCAATTATTTTTGTAAGATTCGTGTAGGTTAAAAATGGTAATAAATTAATTTTATTGCTCAATTTTTATTCGATCAATTGGATTTGTATATATTCTAACAGTAACAAATTATTTTAATAAATAATTATAAATTTAAATTTTAATAATTGTTTTTCTAAGTAGGGTTAATCATGTAGATTTTTTTTGGGTCAACAAGCTAAATTTTTAGTCAACCAAAAATATTTACTGTCAAATCTACTACCATATTGGGATTCAACGCTACATCTCATCTACCATTATATCTATACCTTTGGTTATAATCTCTTTCATTTTAGTCAAATAGGCCTACAAAAAAGCATTATTATAAAAGCATTATTATAAAGGCTACCAAAAAGCAGTATTATAAAGGCTACAAAAAAGCATTATTATATATATATATATATATATATATATATATATATATATATATATATATATATATATATATATATATATAACAAATCATGATTTCAAAATCAACGGTAATGATGATACCTACGTACTAGTAGGTAAGCCTAACCGTTAGTAGGTTAGCTTTGAACCAATAATAATTGTTGTAGGTATCATACAATAAAAAGGAAAAAGAATAACTCATTATAAGAAGATGTAATAAAAACCTGAACGTAGCCTGCACTCTAAACCATTTCTGGCCCAAAGGAACCCTTGAACGTAATTAAACACGAATTAATTGGGAAGCTATAGTTTATATTAAAAATAATGATGTAATCTTTTATAACTAAAGAACACTAACATCTGAGGTTTAGTATGAAATAAACTAAGACTGCTAACAATTATGAATCATAATTGTGTCTAATGGAGCCTCTAAAACAATGTAATGATCGGGCGTCGTCGTTATAGAAAAATCAGCATGAAAAAACTTTGGGTCAGGAAACCTTTTTGTAGTAACTTGGAATTTTCCAACCTATGCTAGATTTGGATGAAATCAAAATCATTAAGGTTTAGGGAAATCTGGTAACAATCGGGTGATTTAATTATGAATTTGATCACATGAGTATATACACAAGTCATTAAGGAACTCACACAACTATATGGAATTCAATTCAGGCGGGTAGAACTCTCGAAATTGATCTTAGCATGAACATGTCATTTGTAAGTGTCGTTTGTCAAAGGTGTATTATGAAATAGGGTTATTGGATTTATTAAAGTATCTCACTATTTCGTGCAAGCCGCTTGTGTCGTGAATTATTTTGCTAGGGTGAGGCCGCTGTGGCGGGCCTTACACGACCTAAAGTCGTAAATAAATCCTTAAAAATATGTTATACTACAATTTTCTAACTTGATAGCTAAGGGACGAACTCAGGTTTTTTCTTCGTAGTTATAACCATTATTGAGGCTAAAGCTAAGATTTTAACTCTGTGAATCCATTTTTCGATCCATAGAACGTAATCTATTGAGTAATTATCAATGTGGTAGGATTTCTATCAGGAAATTATGGGGAAATGGCTCTAATTTTGAGATTCGGATCATGGGTTTGATCAACGGTTCATAGAATTTTTAGTGATGTTTTATTGATTCCCCTGTTATTATGAATCTAGAAAGGGAAATATCAACTTTCTTAAGGGTTTCATGCTTGTTTTGAGGTTGGTGATCCTGCTAGTTCAGTGTAGTTGTGTACTGATATTGCACTTGCTCTATCTTTGTTGAGTATACGACATCTTCAGGTGGCTATTGAAAGAAATGGTTTAGAAGAGCAGTGATCGCTTTAAATTCAAGGGTGATATAGTTCTTTTGCGCTTCCAAGAGTTCTTATAACGACCCAGACCATTATTATTCTTAAAAAACAAAAATTCAGAACTTCATTCCACTAGGGAGGCGGTGCCAAAAAGGGATAAGTTAGCACCAAAGTGGTATAGGTGAGGCAGAACGTAAATAACGTGAACTCTTATTCCCACTTTCTTCCTAAAATACCTAAATTAGTCATAAAACACCTTTGAATCCCTCCTAGATCTGCTCTGAACTTGGGAAAGAAGGGTAAAGAGAACTCTAGCGTGGGCATGGTGATACCTTACAAGTTTTTAGTCAAATCCATCATCTCGTCATCTGGAAACATGAAAATTATTTGCAAACTCTCTACAAAATAATGGCGTCAAGGTAGGCTAGTTTTTTTGAATCAACTAGTTATAAATTTGTTTCCATTTCATAATATATGTAAATCATTGGGTAGAATTTATGTGTAGGCCTTCATGTACCTAAAGGAACATGATTAAATCTAACAAAGAAGCCTTAGATGATGAACTAGGGTTAGGTATGGTCGAATAAATTATTACATCAATGTGTGGATTAGTAACTTATAGGTGATGTATGCTTGTTTTTGCTTCATTATGATGCATTATGTATGTGAATGTTTAATTATTGATCACACTCAATGTAAAGGAGTATGAACGAACAACTATATTTCATGAATCACTTCTTCATGGTATAAATTTGAGGATATACTTGTAATAGTGATAGTGGTGTGTTTCATGGATCGGTTTCCACATTCCAGCATAACTAACTTCGATCAATTGCCACATTCCGGCATAATATGGGATCTTTTGCCAGGTTCTGGCATAATTTTTTATTGGGTATCGTGTTTCGACATGCTAACAGTTTGGGTTTGGTTTCCATAAGAGGATCAACTAATTTACATAATTATATATCGTATAATACTTGATGTTGTTTCCTTAGAATTGAATATGATATGATGACCCTTTTATGTTGTTCTACTATGTTGGTGTAACCCTCTATGTATACTGTTGTTGGAACGAATCGGGGAGGCCAGGGGTTCAGGGGTCATAAAAATAGAGAGCAAGGTATTTTCATAGGTTACAAAGGAGATTCGTTGTTGGTAGTTGGAAATCCTTATATAGTGTACCATGAGGTAATAGTGGTTCCGTAGGAAGAGAAAGTAAGGGTGCGTCGTGAGTTTCCAGTTGGATTGTTGGTAGTTGTATATGTGGACTCTCGTATGTGTTAGGATGATTTTGGGCTAAGATTAAGAACCCAATTAGTAGAGCGACTGGGAAGGTGGTTAGTAGTTTGGGTGTTAGTGTAATTTGGAGGTATTCGAGAGAAGTGTAACGCTGGAGAAGCGAGTGGTCTTATTTTATCTTGTTATTTGTTGAATTCTCATGTTATGCAGTGGGCATCACGTAACCGAGAATTCTTACCAGTACGTATGGTTTTGTACTAATACTACACTTACTATGTCTTTTTGACAATTTGGATGCAAGATCAGTGTCTCATTAGATGAAAACGAAGAAATCTCCATGAGCTTCTATTTTTCCTTTCGCATGGTGGAAGTTGTGTCTTTTCATTATCATGTATTGTTTTGTACTCTTTCTAGTTCTTGTAGATCTTTGTGGGTGTTAATTACTTTAGGAGTATTGACCTAATTGTGTTAAAAATTCTTATCATTTCAATATCATTAATATATTATATTTCCATTTATTAAAGTTTCCGCACGTTGACTATTGGGATATGAGGATTCTCCTACTTATGTGTTAGACTATGTTCCTACATGATCCAATGGGTTGGGTCGTGACAAATTGGTCCAGGTTATTGGTATCCCAATAAAATAGCAAAATATGGACTAGAATCTTACGGATTGGTGTGTTGACGTCCACACCTAATCTAAAGTGGCTAGGAAATATTCTAGGAAGTTGGTCCACTTGTTCTTTCCTTTTGTTCACGTGTGGCTTGTGGTATGAATCAGGTCCAATTAATATGTTTCGACTCCAATTGGTATCTAATTAGAGTAAATCAGACATCGTGGCTACAACTAAGGGGCCACAAGCAAGGCGAATTGGAAACTTAGAAGGTTCACATTGGTATCGGTCCCTGCGGGTTAAGAAATTGCATAGATGTTCAGAATTGGTCTTTCATAGAACGTACTAATTAAGAATTTGGACTTGTCTTTGCTTAGTATCTTGGAAACTTTTAATGTGTGCTTCTTGTTGTCTGGAATAACTGCGAATATAAAGATGTAATTTCTTGAATGTTATGAGGAGATTTTGTTATAAATAAAGGTGTGTTTGAATATTGATATGACGAATTTGTTGTCATAGTTGTTGAAGTTATGCAAGATGTTAATGTATGGTGAAACTTGTTGCAAAAGAAGATCCTGATGAAGTTCAAGTCAAGGGTCTAGATGAGTCATAAGTGATTCATTAAAACAAATATTGATGTTTCAGGCTCTTGACTAAGAATCGTGTGAGTATTAGGGTGTATCTAAGGAATGATGGGTTGGGGTGCTGAATAAACAAAAATTAATTGGTTCGTTTATCGTTAGATTTTTAACACCTATAAAATGAATTAAGTGAAATTAAATCCTAACATGTGCTTCATTAAGTTATTAGGTCTTAAAAAGGTTAATTATAGTGTTAGAAGGTAGTGTGTTGAGTTTGGAAGAGAAACATCCAAGACATTCAAAAGTTAGCCTAGACACTTTCTTGTGTGTTCTAGTGTGCCTTGGCATGTTTTATGTGCCGGTTTGAGTTCAAATTGATGGGACATGTTCCTAACATCTAGACGAATGTGTTTATGTTTGAAACATATGGGAACAACTCCCCAAGGACCACTCGAAGGGTCGTTGAGGAGGACCCAACCCTTGGCTTGATACTGCCAAAAACAGTCTCAAACTATGCTACCTAAACAATGGACCATAGTCCTTTTTACGCCTCAATAGGGGACATTATCCACAGTTAGTGGTGGGAGCTTAATCCCCCAAAGATCCATCTTTGACTAAAACACCAACTTTTTAGTATGGCTCATCGTCTGGTCGTTGGTTCATTGATGTCATCCGTCGATTGACACTTGGAATTTTCTATAGGTGTCTCGGCCAAGTTAGGGGCATAGTGGGAAATTCACCTAGCATCTAAATAAAGTCTTGGGATGTTACTTAAGAAGATTTTGGGGTACATTAAGTAACTTTATAAGTCTATAACCTATAATTGAGTTCATTATTCAAAATAAAAATCCTAGACCCCATATAGAATCCTCTAGAACTCCATTGAAGCTAGGAGATTGATTTCCCCATTGAATCTTCATAGTTTTCGTGGCTTATCTTCAATTAGGTATGGTATTTCATCGTTGATTATTATTTCTTTAAAGTATCCAATTCAAATGGTTTTCAAACATGATTTCTTCTATTTTGACTTCTAGCCATGGGTTCTTGCATAAAATGATTTGAATCAATGATTTATGATAGAATTAATGTTAATTGAATGATTTTAGATCAAAATTACTATGAAACCATGCAATTCATGAAATCTTAATTTTTTGCTATAATATGGGTGATTTGATCTTCGCTTGATTACATTAACAATGAGCTACTGAATGATGTATAGATCATGGTAGAATTGTATATAGGCTGCCTTAGTTAGGTGATTTTCGTATTGTATATTGTTGGATTAATTGTATGGTTTGTTCGTCGCTTTGATATGGTGTATATTGCTATGGTAAGAGCCTTTATGAAGTGAATTGATTGAGAATGCATAGGATTGGTGGTGTTGATGATGGAATGTTGGTAAGATTACCTAATTATCTCTATATTATGTAGTATATGTATTGAATTGTGTTGATTGATATGGTCCACATATGGAGGCGATGTTTATGTGTTATAATTATTATAATCATGGCCTTGTCGATATTGTTATCATTATTACGTGAATTGTGATGTTAACATGTTATAGCCTATATAGGTGACCAAGGTGAAGGATAATTATGTGTATATTTGTATATGTGAGGTTAAAGAATGATTCTCCTAATTGGTTGTATGTGGTTATGATTGACTAGCATGGTGTCTATAGTTTTGTTGCTAGAATATATTTCTAGGTTGTCTTAGTTGTTCATACATGATACTTGAATATTTATTTGATAGGTGATATGATCATCATGTATGTGTCTTGACTAACAGAATATTTTATTCTAATTGATACATGCTAATTATGTGAACATCAACATGTTGACTTAGTAGACTTATGCACCTTTGTCTTGTATATGTATGATTGAATATGGAATGGCAGTCTAGGATTAGTAGACCATATATGGTACCATTCTAAGTAAGACTAGTAAACGACCTTGAACATATAAAGAAGGTCAATAACTTAAAACCTTCAATATAGAATGAAAGTTATAGATTCCTTGAAGTTGAAAGTCGTGATGTTATCTTTCTTATGTGAATGATGGATTTAGGGATAGATTGGTTGAAATAACATGAAACTATCTCTAATAAAGTCATTAAGCTATCCTATTAACCATTGAGGGGCAGCCCTTGATGACCCATCCTTGGTAGAGGTATTATGTTTTGGTAAGAATAGAAGTGTTGCCTTTTCATATGCCTTTTTGTGATTGAACTTACCCTATGAGAACTATGGCTAGCACTCAGAGACTATTCTTGTGGTAGTCACTCTACTGAAGTTGAGAGTAGAGTACCACAAAATACTTAATATTTCTTAACCATGTTCCTACATGGGATGTGTCGTAGTTATACCCTTGGCAAGTAGAAAACCCTCCATCGGAGTAGGATAGAATTTGGATACCATGCCTAACTACAGTCTATGTCGGTTAACGCCTATTTTCATCATGTGGGATGCATTCTAGTGCTGAAGAAGTTCTACAACATTTAGGTCATGGAATGGGATGCTATCTAGACATAGCACGAGTAGGTTCTGAAGATGCTAGGATCTGATTTCCCCAGGTATTCTCCAAGACCATTATGTGAAGTCCTTTAAATGCTTTATTGTATTTTAGTTGACTTAATGAATGATTATGACTTAAAGTAATGTAAGTTGAAGAAAAGGATACATATCTAGGGTAGCTTTGAGGATTACTTTGGTAGGCTTAAAGAGGGTTTATGGGCGGTCTCTCCATATCTTACTCAAGTGAATCTTAGAGTAACCTTGGGTAGAGAGACTATGTAGTAAAAAGGGAATAATCTTATCTTAAGTAGCCTTAAGGATTGCATAAGTGTGCTTGAACAGGGTGTATGGGTGGTCTCTTCTTGTCTTACTTAACTAAATCTTAGGATAACGTTTGGTAGGAGGCTTATATGCTTATATGGTTTAAGAATTATAATGATATATTGTGGATTACATAGAATGTGTCTTATATGTGATGTTTTTGTTGAAAGTGGTTCTTATACTTATTTTATGAAGTTTTCTTCAAAAGAGCATAAAAGAACATGTTTTATAAAAATGTCCATTTGACATGGTTTTATTGCATATCAACATACTTAGTGCATTCAATGTACTAATTCCAGATGTTGTTTTATCTTTAAAGGTGTAGCTGGAAATTAAAAGGAGTCTCTTGCAAGCTTGGGAATAACATTATCTTAAGCATGTCTTAGTATGTCCTCACATGATTCAAGGACATAGTTATGTTTTAGCTTTTCTTTTGAAAGATGTTGTAATAGACTTCAATATTTTTATTTCATATATATATATATATATATATATATATATATATATATATATATATATATATATATATATATATATATATGTTGTGTGTGTGTGAGTGTGTATTTTTAAGGCTTGTATAAGACCTCCGAGAGGTCAAATACGCCATACCATGACTTGAGGATAAAATTTATTTTAGGATATACACTCGACCATGACAAGTTTGGTATCGGAGAAAAAGGTTATAAAGTAGTCCTTAGGATCAAAAGTCTCATTAAAGCCACATCTAGTAGAGTCTTTTTCATTGGTGTGAGTCGCGACACATCTATGAGCGAGGGGTTATAGGATGATAGAGTTTCACTTTCTTGATTACTCTTGTGTTGTTCCATAGATTTTAGGTTATAAGTGCCTTTTCCTAATCTCTTCTCTTGTGTTTATAGTATATGAACACGAGAAGGACACCCGCAAGGAGAGTTGATCAGGAAGTGATTGAGGGAATTCCTCCTTGAGGTGAACAAGTTCCCCAAGGTGGACAAGCTCCACTAGGTGTTCAAGTTCCTCAAGGTGAGCAAGTCTCTATAGTGGGTCAATGGAATGAAGTTCCGGTGGTTTCCCCGGATATGACTAATGGAGAGATTAAAGAGGCTCTTCTTATCCTAGCCCGAGCCATGACCACTCAAGTGAATAGAGATGCATGGCCTAAGGTGAATGCTCTTCAGAGTACTATGACCTCTATATTATGTGACTTTGTGTGGATGAATCCTCCTACCTTCCTTGTTTCTAAGGTGGGAGAAAAGCACAAAGAGTTTCTAGATTGTCTGTACAAGGTGTTGAGCTCCATGGGGGTGACTTGTAGGGAAAAGGCGGAGTTGGCTTGTACCAATTGAGGCAATTTTATCCTCATTACTTCATTAGGGCGATTGTCGCCCCCGTATAGAGACTCTCCACTGCATTTACTTAGTCGTTTGCTCCTGCCTTTGTATCTGCTATGAGTGAATCTACACTGGGCTAATAGAATCACTATTAGAAACTTACGCTCTAGCCGATTAAATAGGCTGAAGAAAGGCAGTGAGGAGTGAATTTCTTGAATATCTGCAAAAGGATGTCCTTCTCTTCGGGGATGTTATGCAAAAGTACGAAAAATGGATTTGGGATTTGCTCGAGGTTGACATAGAGAAAAATCTGACCCTTCAATCCTTGGATCTATACTTCAAGTGTGGTACAGTCAAAGGAAAGATAATAGGCCAGTTTAGTCGGGTCTTATAGAGTGGTAATATTTTGAGGAAGCTTTCTTAGGAAAGTACTTTCCATGTGAGAGAAGGGAGGTGAAGGTTGAGGAGTTTATAAACCTTAGGCAAGGTGACATGAGTGTTGAATAGTATTCGTTGAAGTTACCTTGTTGTTTAGGTATGCTCAACCCTTGGTGTATAACCCAAGGAATGAGATGAGTAGGTTTGTGTCCTGTGTTGCCGACCTTATGAAAGAAGAATGTCGTACAACCATGCTCCATAATAACATGAACTAGTCTAGGCTTATGGTGTATGCACAATCGGCTGAAGAGCCCAAACATAGTAGAATCTCACGGAGTTTGAAGCAGGGTAGACTCGATGAGAAAAACCAACCTAGGTTTAAGAAGAGTCTCCAAATGAATAAGAGTCTAGTGCTCCTAAGGTGAAGCTTTGCAGTGATAGTAGTTCACAAGTGGCTAAGACTCGTTATGGTGCTCTAGATTGGCTGGTCATGCCCTTTGTCTTGTCAAATGCACCGGCTACATTTTTTACATTGATGAACAAGCTGTTCCATCCTTACTTGGATCAGTTTGTGGTTATATACTTGGAAGACATTGTCATCTATAGCAACAACATGGAGTATCATGTGGAACACTTGTCCAAGGTTTTCAAAGTTTTATGCGACAACGACTTGTACATGAAGTGAGAGAAGTGCAGTTTTGCCCAGCCTACTGCCCAATTCCTCGGACACACGATCAGTCATGGTGAGATAAGGATGGAAGGAGACAAGGTGGAGGCAGTTCGAAATTGGGAGACTCCAATGAAAGTACTCGAGTTGCGGTCTTTCTTGGCCTCGCCAACTATTATCGGCGTTTCATCTTTAACTACTCGTCTATTGCTGCTCCACTAACTGATTTCTTAAAATAGAATCATGATTTGGAGTGGACTGATGCTTGCCAAACTGCCTTCGAGAAACTTAAGACAGCAGTTACGGAGGAGCCAGTTTTGGCACTGCCTGATTTCACTAAGGCATTTGAGGTTCATAAGGATGCTTCAAATTTTGCTATCGGTGGCGTCCTAATGTAAGAGGACCACCCGATAGCGTTCAAAAGTAGAAAATTGAATGATGTTGAATGGAGTTATTCGGCTCATGAAAGGGAGATGACGGTCGTAGCTCATTGCCTAAGAACTTGGCATCATTATGTGTTGGGTGCTCATTTTGTTGTCAAGACGGACAATGTCGCGAAAACTTACTTCCACTCTCAAAAGAAACTGACTTCCAAACAAGAATGTTGGCAGGACTTCTTGGCTTAGTTCGATTTCACTTTTGAGTATACGCTAGGGAAAGCTATTCTGTGGCCGACGTGCTTATTCGTAAGGCTGCCTTGGCTGCGATCGTGAGCTCGAATTGCAGAAATATTGTTGATGAGATAAGGGAAGGCCTGCAGCATGATATCATGGCAAAACAACTCCCCATCTTGTCCCAGAAAGGCAAGATGAAGAAGTTTTGGTAGGAAGGTGGTCTGCTCTATACTATGGGCAGACGTGTGTACGTCCCGAAGTGGGATAATCTTCGGCGTACGTTGATCAAAGAGGGACATGATACCGTATGGGCTGGTCATCCTGGGCAAAAGAGGACCTTGGCTTTGTTAGAGGCTTCTTATTATTGGCCTTGGATGCAAGATAACATCGAGGTGTATGTGCGGATTTTTCTTATTTGTCAACAAGACAAGGCGAGACGAAGGCGCCGGGTGGACTGCTTGAGCCGCTGCCCATCGCTGAAAATCCTTGGGACAGCGTCACTATGGACTTCATTACATGCTTGCCGAACTCAGAAGGGTTTGGAACCATCATGGTTATGGTTGATCGCTTCTCAAAGTACGCGACTTTCACTGCCATGAAGGCCAAGGAGGCAACATGTATCTTCCTGCGACATCATTAAATAATGGGGCATACCAAAGCATATCATTAGTGATCTAGACCCTCAATTCACCGACACGTTCTGGAGAGAACTGTTCAGTCTATTGGGGTCAAAGTTACATTTTTTACCAGCTTTCATCCGCAGACGGATGGGCAGACCGAGCGTATTAACGCGTTCTTGTAATGCTACTTACAGCACTATGTCAATGCAAACCAAAAGGATTGGGCCAAGCTTCTTGTCACCACCCAGTTTTCATACAATTTGAAGCGGAGCGAAGCAACAGGAAAGAGCCCTTTTGAATTGGCAACGGGGCAGCTTCCTAACACACCCCAATCTTTGCCCGTTGACACCGACTTGAAAAGTTCGGGTGCCTATCATATGGCGAAATCCTGGGAGGAGCAGGTTGACCTTGCACGATCATATCTTTATAAGGCAACCCGAAAAATGAAGAAATTTGTTTATCAGAAGCGGCGCCCAGTTGACTATCGAATTGGGGATCGAGTTATGCTGAAACTCAATCCTATACAGTTCAAATCATTGCGAAATGTGAGTCAAAGTTTGATTCGCAAGAATGAGGGCCCTTTCAAGATTATTGCCAAGGCTGGCAAGATTTCATATTGAGTTGATATGCCACACGACTTGAAGATCCATCCTGTCTTCCATGCTAGGCAACTGAAACCATACAGTGAAGACATGGAAGACAAGGAGCGGGGACAGTGCAAGAGAGCTTGAATTTTCATCACACCGTCGACCGTGGACAAAATGATTGAAGCCAATCATCGATCATCAAATTCTTCGTGGCAAAGGTTGGAACATTCAAGCTCACAGTTCCTTTTTCATTAGAAAGGGACAACACCGGAGGAGGCAACATGGTGGAAGTATGAGGAATAGTGGTAATTTCGCTACAAGGTCCACGATTATTTGCAGTTGTCTGGCGTCGGGGTCGTCTCCAAATCAGGTGGGGGAGCGTGTACCTCCCCGCAAGGCGTTACATAAAAATCCAATAATTTCAATCATCTTTCGTCAATGTGGCCAAGGTAAATCGCGATACGAAGGGTCAAAGATACATGCCAATCTTAACACCAAGGGTCAAGAACACATGCCGCTTTTCAGATTATCTATTAGGGGTTGCTTGTAGGCTAAGATAAGCAATTAATGCTCATTTTTCCAAGACAAGTATGCCCCCAAGGATGGGACAACATTTGATGGGGCAGTTTCCTCTTTTGGCAATAAAGCAGCCTGCTACCTTTTTGTAAAATTTCCTTTTGTAGCTTTTCTTTTTGGGTTTTGCTTCCTAACATTCTATACTGATTTAAGAAGGGGTTTGTATATAGTTTTTAGGCAGTTTTAATCTTGTAAAGATTTTAAGAAATACATATTTAAAATTGCCATTTGCCTCCCAACTTTGCTTTCCGATTAGGCCCCCTTGCTTGGCTGGTTAGTAGAATATTTTGGCCGTCTTGTTGATACACCTTTAGGAGATCGTTTGGTTGTTTTTACTGAGCATTTTAAGGGTTGTTCAAGCATTCAAGGCTGTCCCACTATGTTGAGAAAATAGCCCCGTGATAGTAGTCCTGATTATGCCTCGTTAATGGGGTTCTTTGCCCACACGTAGTGGTGGGAGCCCCCAAATTACCTTCTTTGAATAAAATGACAACTTTCCAGTATGGATCGTCGTCTGGTCGACGGTTCATCGATGCCATCCGTCCATTAACAACTGTAATTTTCTACAAGTGTCTCGGCCAAGTGAGGGGCATAGTGGAAAATTCACCTAGAATCCAAATAAAGTCTTGGGCGGCTAGTTAAGGTGTTTTTGGATATTTTAAGTAACTTTATAAGTCTAGAAACTATAGTTGAGTTCATTATTAAAAATCAAAACCCAAGACCCCAAATAGAATCCTCTAGGACTTCATTGAAGCTAGGAGCTTTATTTATCCATTGAATCTTCATAATTTTCGTGAATTATCTTCAATTAAGGTATGGTGTTTCATCCTTGATTATTCTTTCTTTGAAGGAGTCAATTCTAATGGTTTTCAAAGATGATCGAAAACATGAATTCTTCTTTTTTGACTTCCAGCCATGGGCTCTTGCATAAAATGATTGGAATCAATGATTTATGATAGAATTGATGTGAATGGAATGATTTTAGAACAAAATTTCCATGAACCCATGCAATTCATGAAATCCTAATTTTGGCTCTAATATGGGTGATTTGGTCTTGACTTAATTGTGTTATATTATTGTTTAGATTGTATTTAATTAGTGAATGATGTATAGATCATGGTAGAATTGTATATAGACTGTCTTAATTAGATGATTTTCATATTGTATCTTGTGGGATTAATTGTTGGTTTGGTCTTTGGTTTGATATGGTGTATATGGCTATGGGTAAGAGCCTTTGTGAAGTGAATGGATGTACAACGAAAAGGATTGGTAGTGTTGATGATGGACTGGTGGAAGGATGACCAAAATTCTCTAAATATTGTGTAGTATATGTATTGAATCATATTGATTGGTATGGTCCACTTATGGTGGTGGTGCTTATGTGATATAATTGTTATGATCATGGTCTTGTCGGCATTGTTGTCATTAATATGTAAATTGTGATGTTATCATGTTATAGCTTGTATAGGAGATCAAGGTGAAGGATAATTATGTGTATATGTGTATAAGTGAGTTTAAGGTATGATTCTCCTAAATGGTTGTATATGATCATGATAGACTAGGGTGTTGTCTCTAATTGTGCTGATAGTGTTCCTTATTAGGTTCCATTAGTTGTTCCTACATGATAATTGAATATTATTGTATAGGAGATATGATGATCATATGTGTGTCTTGATTGGTAGACTATGTCCTTGTACTTTATACATGCTAATTATGTGAATATTAATATCTTGATTTAGTAGGCTTAAGCAATTTTGTCTTGTATGTGTATGATTGAATGTTGAATGAAAGTCTAGGATCGGTAGACCTAAGATGGTATCCTTCTAAGTATAACTAGTAAATGACCTTGAACATGTAAAGAGGTCAATAACTTGGAACCTTCAATGTATAATGAAGATTATAGAAACCTTGAAGTTGAAAGTCTTAATGGTATCCTTCTTGTGTGAATGATGGACTTAGGGATAGGTTGGATGGAACGACATGAAACCATGTCAAAGAAAGTCATTGATCTATCCTTTTAATCATTAAGTATCAGCCCTTAAGGGCCCATCATTGGTAGAGGCATTATGATTTGGTAAGACTAGAAGTGTTGCCTTTTCATATGCCTTTTTGTTATTGAACTTACTCTATGAGAACTAAGGCGAGCACCGAGAGAATATGCTTGTGGTAGTGACTCTACTTAAGTTGAGACTAGAGAACCAAGAAACCCTTGTTATTTCTTAACCATGTGCCTACATGAGATGTTTCCTAGTTCTACCCTTGGCAAGTAGAACACCCTCCATCGGAGAGGGTAGACTCTGGATTTCATGCCTAGCTAGTATGGTATATGTTGGTTAATTCCTATTCTCATCTTATGGGATGGATTCTAGTGTTGGAGAAGTTTTACAACGTTAAGTTGGTGGAAGGGGACGCTATATAGACATGGCACGAGTAGGCTTTGAAGATGCTAGGATGTGGTTTCCTTAGGTCTTTTCCAATACCATTATGTGAAGTCCTCTAAATGTTTAATTCTATCTCAATTGACTTAATGAATGATTATGACTTATGCAATTTAAGTTGAATAAAAGGATCCCTATATAGGTTAGCTTTGAGGATTACTTTTGTAGACTTGAAGAGGGTGTATGGGCGGTCTCTCCTGGCACGCTCTTTTGGTTTCTCTCCATCCAAATTTTGTAAGTGTTGCATACCAACAACATTCTGTATATTTGTACTTTCACAATCTTCTTTTTGCATACTGAACAACCCAATTTAGCTCTTCTGTCCAAGGCATAGTCCCTCTAATAATCCTTGCTACTATTGTGAATGCAATTGATGAAATCCATTTCTCTGTGAGGCTGTTATATTAAGACTTTTGGTTGTTATGTATTAAGAAGAATGGTTTTAGTTTGTTCTATAAGAATGAACATCAACCTCCTAGGAAACTGATATCACACACTAGAAATATCATAATAGAATCAATAAACAAGTTCCCTAAATGGAATTAGGGTAAAAACCTATATCAGTACTTTACTTTGTGTTTTTTAGTATGCTTTTAGTGTTTTTATTTGTTGTTTACTGAATTATTGTTGATCAGTCGCAGATCTGGTGTTGGAAAAAGCCATTTAACCTTGTTCTCTTTCCCTCATAACCTGGAATCAAATTCTTGAAATTCGTGGTTTAAAATCTTTTTGTTTCTGATGAAATTTCCTAAAAGTTATTGTATTGAATATTACCTACACAATGAAAAGTTATGCGGTTAAAAATCAGTAAGTTGGTTCCCTTCTCTTAGAACATGTGACACTCTCAAATCCCCTTTCTCTTCCACTCTTTGACTTATGAACCTCCATACTAATAGCCCATGGTCTGTCCAACTCTTCGTCAATCACCTTCGTCCGCTCTTTAATCTTCTGAACCTTCACATCCCTCCAATCTTTAGGAGTACTGATTTGTAGGAGCTTCCACAATCTTCTCTGATGAATACTAAAGTCTCCCGTTCTTCTCTGGTTATTTGCCTATGCTTTTAGGATTTGAGTTGCCTTTAGTTGTACCACGAACCAGCACCTTTCCCTGAATAAAAGAAATTTCAGCCTTGGTATGTTAACCATTTGAAATCTTTAGTTAGAAATAATGTTAACTTTTAAAATACTATTGGTTTAGGGGAATGTTATCTTGACAACTAAGAATTTAATATTCATGCTAGAAGTCTAAGCTTGAAGCTTCTCAGTGTGATCATCTCCAGATCAAACATTAATATAAATTCATCATCATCACTCCCATTCTTTGTGTGCTATTCAGTGGAAAAAAATGGAAAATTATTGCCGTAGAGATAGTCCATCTATATTTTTTTTTATTGAAAAGACTAAGTAAATTGTGAGATGCACCAGAAAAGTGCTACTAATATGAAAAATTGACCACTAGTTGCTTGGAAAAGTACATGAGATCAGCATAATAGAACTTTTTATTACCACAACTAACCATTTGCTTGTTCTTTGAATGTAATCACTATAAGCATTGAACAGAAAAGTTGTGCTAGTAACTTACTTACAATTGGCTGATCTCTAAGGGGAATCAGACTCCTGATTATATATTAGACATTTTACAGTTCACCTACTTGTAAAACCAGATGAATAGATAAAATATATCGATCGAGTTTATATTTAGAAACGAAGATAATATTTTTTTGGTAACTAAATGGTTTCATTATGAAACATTTAATATTTAATCAGTAGTAAAATGGAGTATTACTGGACATCATTCCTAAGCAGCTTCCTGGAAAGCTCATCATTCTCTTAAAAAAAATTGTGGTCTTCTTTCCTTTAATATTTTCAGTCTAAGTGTTAGTATTTTGAAGAGATAGTTCAGCACAATTCCCTTTTACTGTTTGCCTCTCCTCTACGTGAGTTTTTTATTGTCCTACTCATTATCTTTTGGTTGTTCAGTTGGTTGATCCTGTGACATTACATCAATTAAACTTTTATGGGAAAGTTCTTAATTATACCTGCCTGGACTTGAGTTTCTTTATGATGTCCTTTGTTGAGTTGAACTGAAGTTTCAATCTTTCCTCCATTAGAACTCTGGTGTGCTGCTACTTGGTTTTTGACTTGATTTCTTTTTGGTACTTGTCATAGTTATTCATGTTGTGTGTGTTTTTTTCTAGGTTGTGAGGTACAACTTCAATATTCTACGGTTTTCCTATCCTGCCTCCTCTTTTTTCTCCTGAGCATTTTTGTTTTTACTTTTTCTCTCATTATTCAGTTCTTTCCTTTAACTTCTACGTTCTTCATCTCTCTGTTTAACTAAACATACATGCACCATATGCCCTTGATGTTTACAATAGAAGCAGTAGTTTGACACACCATAACTTGACCCCCCCCCCTCGATAGTCAAGTCTTGAGGACACAATTTTTCATGATCATCTCCACCTTAGACACAGTATTGCTGAATTTTCCCACCATAGTATAATTACATCTAGCTGATTACTCGACCATAAAATCCTCTCTTTTGAATATCACAAAATGTATACCTTTATTAGTAGTGATTTTAGGGGCCAAATTTATAGGTGTTTCATCCTCTAAATAATAATTCACTTCTTCTATTTTTTCATCTCTTTTATTTGGTGGCACAAAAGGAAAATGAATGCTTCTTACTTATAATTTTTTCAAATTAGTCACACTACTTGTAATATTTTTGTACTTTGAATTTCATCTATTGACACATTTCATTTTTATTTCTGGTGATACAATCTAATGTTCGCATATACCATATGTGGATGATTTCAAAGACATTATTCGAGGAAGAGTAACACAACTTATTTAAAGACATTATTCAATAGTTTGAACAATATAAGTTTTTTGGTAAAAGTTGTGACTATAGTATATTGGATTAGTATTTCTTTTTGAATGTCTAGATTTGTAGGCGTAAATTCTATTTTATGATTTAATTGTAATATATATGTTTTCTCCATAAGCGAAAATTGTTCTTACTATGAGGCTCTCTATTGCAAACATGTTTGTTGGATTTTTATATTTACATTTTATCGATAATGTAGTAGATATTATTAATGGCGGTTAGAAATATCCGTTAAACGTTATGATATTCAGCAGCAATTCAATGGAATTTATTCAACATAAATTAAATGAACCTTTAGTAGCAAACATATTTGCCACAAATAATCTACATTACAACTACTACCTTTTAGTGAATATTTATTTGAATTTATCGACTAAATAAATATAAGGAAATAGATCATAGTTGGCCGAAAGAATTACCTTTAGAAGCCAAGAGAATTGCCGCAAACAATTGACATTGAAAGTACTAATTTATAGAGGCTATTTATTTAGATTTATCGACTAAATCAATAGACGCTAAAAGACAATAGTTAGACCATATGAATTATCTTTAGTAGCCAATATAATTTCAGCAATAAATTTTCATAAAAATTATTTATTTGTAGCAGCAATTCATGCTACTTTTTACCAGCATTTCTAACAATGGTCGCAAAAGCCTTTGCCGACTCCAACTATAACACTTCAAAAATCCAAGATGAGTTTTAAAGCCTAAAATACGTACCATGTGGTCTAAGCACTGTTTTAAGACCTATTTAAATGAATATAGGTCATTTAGGAAATTTAGGAATCAAAACGTCCAAAAATGTCCATGACGTTTGGAAACTAGTTCTAAGGGGTACTAGCATGCCTTAGCCTATTTAACTAGCTTTTAGGAGTCGGAAATTCATGAAATTAGGTGGAAGGGTGTATAAAATGTGTTTAAGGTGATTTGTGGTCAAAACATCCGGGTACGACTCCCCATGGACCAACCAAGGGCCCGTGAAGATGAGCCTTTCAAGTTGATGTCAACCCTGTCTCGGCAGTGTGCATCGACGAGATGCAGGCAACCTTTATGGATCGACAAGGCATCATTTCCAACCGTCTAACAACACTTAGAAAAATGGAGAAATCCCCCGGATGCGCCACTCTCTGACAAAAATTGTGGTTGTGCAGCACGCAGGGAGGCCTGCCCGTCGATGGACCAACGATCCATCGATCGTGGTCTCATCAATGGGGTCTTCAACTTATCTGCACGTTTTTAATTAAGTTCATTAAAATAATTAAGGGGTTAGGGATTATTTAGGGATTAAATAAAGATTATTTAACTAATTTAACCCCCATATTAAGACCTTTACCCTCATGAATCTAAACAGAACTCACAAAATAAAACTCTCTTCCTTCTCTTTTCTTTCTCTCTCTATTTGAAGACACCATTGAAGACAAGCTATAGGGAGGTTTTGGGGATTGAAAGGGACCATTTAACCATCAAATATTCATCAAACGTAGACGTATGTGATCTAATTCACCTTTGATACTTCTTTCCTCAAAGGGATTTTTCAAAGTATTTCCAAAATTTGAGTTTTCAAGTGGGTTTCATTCAATTACGAATTTGATGTTATGAACTGAGTTTTTTTATGGTTTCTTTAGGATATAATAGACATATTAACATGTATTTTAACTTGATTATGATTAATTGTGATAGTTTGGTTCAATTTGAAGAATATGACCCTTAACTCTTAACCCTAGGTATGATCTTCATGTGAATTAGATTTTGATTGATTCAATTGACTTGATTATTAGTTAAATCACTATTAGATGATGTTGTTACACCAATCAGAACAAATTAAGATGAATTATAGTCTTCCATACTAGTTCTTGAGAAGTGATCTAGGTTATGAGAATTTACCTAATTATCTTGTCTTAAGCTTTGAGTTAGTATTGAATTATTGTGTAGTAGTTTTTCTAGCCTTATTATCATGTTGGTTATTGAATTAGGTTGATGTGATTATATACTTGGATTGAGTTGTGGTTTGATGGTAAGACCCTTATGAAGAACTATGAAGGATACTTTGTAAGTCTTGTAATCCCTATTTCTTAGTTCAACTTGTGGTTAATTTTGATTAAGTCATGATGATTGTGTTGGAGTATGCCTTATTTAAGATTTATTGGGTGGTATGATGTTGAATTGATATGTCTTGATTGTGGTTGTTAGGTTAATAAAGATGTAAATGCAATAAGGATGGTGATGTATATCAATGTGTCTTATTATGAAGTGATATGTATTGTGTTAACCTCACCTATATGAATTGTGATGAAATGATTTATACTCATAATCCATTAATGATGATGACTATATAAGGGGTAGATCCTATGACATAAACTAAGATACGATTGATAAATAAAGGCTTAAAGACATTTCAAAAAGGGACTCTAGCTTAGCACCGAGTGAACTAGATTGAGGAGTGTCCCTTGCTACATAGGGAAGGTAGGAGCACTCAATTACTCTTGAGATTGGAGACTATAATGTATGGAGAATAAAAAGGGTCCCAATTATATTTCCTAGTTCTTGAACTATGTTGTCCCAATAGGAATACTAGCTAGTGGATCCACGTAGTTGATATTTTATGTTTTGGAACAACCTTGGAAAGTAGACCACCTTCTTTAAGTGTAGGGTTTTATGACACCGGATTCCACACTAGATCATGTGGTCTATGTAGGTTAGGGCAAGATGTTCCCAAAAGGTAAAACAAAATAAAGGATTGAACTCTAACTAGGATCATCTAAGGGGTCTAGCTTAGTCTAGGTAGGGGTATGAGACTCTACCTAAGCATTGCACTAGTTAGCCTTGAGGGAAGTCTTAGGAGGATGTTTTATATATGTTTATGTTATGATGATATATGATATGTATATGATACACTTGCAAATTGTTGATGATATATTTTGATCATTCACTTATGAGTATGTGATGGGTTATATTGTTAAAGTAGGATGAAATGTATACCTAAATTTTATATTATGCGGAGCTGGACATTGGTTATGGTTTCTTGTTCAGGTTACTTGATTGAGTAAGGTTATGGGGTTTTGGTTGGACATTGCACTTGTTGACTAGATAAGGATTCATTAGTAGATGTCTTGCTTATTATTAACTCTTATTCATGCTTTTGATGTTATTCCTTGATGATAGGGTTGTAGTAAATCATGGGTTCAAGTATGTTGGGATACATATTACTTGTTTGAGTTAGTAAGCATGTTTGGCTGATTGGTATGACTTGCTTGATTATGCATTAGACTTTTAAAAGGGTAAAATGGCATGTTTTGACTAAATATACCTTTTTAGAATGTTTTGTTCTTATATGTGCGTATGGTCTCATACTTAGTAAATGTGGAGTACTAACCCCATTTTCTTCCCTTTTTCCCAAAAATTTTAGGTTCCGGTCGTTAAAATATCATTCAAGACGACTTGAAGAAGGCTTGGATGTTCTTTATCATCCAATGGGTAGGTCCTCACTTTTCGAGGGCGATGCCAATATCTTGATTTTGAAGTTGTTTTGTTTTTCTAAGAATTTTATGTTCATTCCACTTTGATTTGAATACGACTTGTATAAGACTATATGTGACTTCTTTACAATTGATGTAGGGCTATGGCCAAATTGCTATGATCATTTAGATGGTATGAGATGAGACAATATTTGAGACTATTTTCTATCTTATATATATGTATGAGCAATAAAAGTAGAAGGATATGTAACCTTCCTATATAGAGGGTCCATGTATACTCGATACGACTACATTATGTGTTTGTAGAGGTCTATCTAAACCTCCAAGTAGATATAACGAAAAATTTTAATTTTTCCACAATTTTAACCTATGAATGTAAAGACACGAGACTAAGAGTCTACTCTTAGTCCTTAAAGAGGACGACGACGCCGGTTACGTCTAGGGGGTAAACCCGGATGTAACACCAACATTGCCAACTAAAGCTCATTGGCCAGTAAAGAGTATTGCCAAAAATGTTATTGCCGCTACAGCCATATTTTATTGCCGCTAAAGGGGCCTTTTTTTAGTAGTGTATCTAGGATAGCTTTGAGGATTACTTAGGTAGGCTTGGAGAAGGTGTATGGGCTGTCTCTCCATGTCTTACACAAGTGAGTCTTAGAGTAATCTTGGGTAGAGAGTCTATGTAGTAAAAAGGGAATAATCTTTTCTTAGGTAGCCTTAAGGATTGGTTAGGTGTAGTTGAAGAGGGTGTGTGAGCGGTCTCTTCTTTTATTACTTAAGTATGTCTTAGGATAAGCTTTGCTAGGAGGATTAAATGCTTATATGGTTTAAAGTGATGGTAATTCTATATTGTGGATTACTTGGAATGTGTAGTATATTTGAATTTTGTGTTGATAGTGGTTCTTATACTTATTTTATGAACTTTTCCTCAAAAGAGCATGTTTTGGACAAATGTACGTTTAGCATGGCTTTATTGCATATCACCATACTTAGTATGTTCAATGTACTT
This sequence comes from Solanum lycopersicum, assembly GCF_036512215.1. Taxonomy (NCBI): domain Eukaryota; kingdom Viridiplantae; phylum Streptophyta; class Magnoliopsida; order Solanales; family Solanaceae; genus Solanum; species Solanum lycopersicum. Next base: position 4,638,131 of record NC_090805.1, read on the forward strand.
ATTCCATATGTTGTTTTATCTCTAAAGGTGTTCTTCTAATAAAGTCTTTGTATGTCCTCTCATGATTCATGCTAGATCACAAACCAAATCAAAACTTGTTACATAACGGTCCATGGAGAGGCAATACCATCCACACAGATATATCAACCCATAACCTCATCATCATTAAGAAATTTATCAACCAAAACCTAAGATTTGGGAAATTGGGGAAGGAACATGGATCACATGAAATACCAAATAATCAACATCAATTACTCAACAATATATACTTAATTAGCCTTAGGTAATCACAATTCTTCATAATCAATCATCAATTTCAAGTTTAGAAGGAAATCCGTTTGTAGAGAGAAACCCTTGGAATGGGGTGATTTAAAAATCAACTTTGAATGGAACTCTTGGGGAAAGAAACCCACGAGTAAATTACCAATAGCTTGATGAAGACTTAATCCACGAAATGTGAGAAGAAAAGTTAAGTACTTGGCCTTCTTCTCCAAGATTTCAATGCTCTTCAGTGGTGATTGAGGATAGAGAGAATTTAGAGAGAAGTGAGAGTGATTGTGGATTTCATTTGGGTGAGTAATTATAACTTAAAACTAACCCTAAAAAAATATGTAGCCACACCCTAAATTACCCAATGTACCCCTCACTTAATTGGGTCTTTTGTGAAGTCATTGACTTAAAAATGTCACGAATGAATTAGGGAAGTGGATGCACGTCGCGTGGGCAATTCCAAATTTTTCTTTTGAAATATGGGTTGAGGTATTGAGTCTCGTTAAGTCCCTGCATTGCGAGGTAACTTTTACCTCTTATGTTATGAGGGAGTGACGCGTGGCTTCCTTCATATTTTCGATGTCGCATGCTGCTTTGGTAGCTTGCTTCCCAATGTTTGGGTCCTCCTTAAGTACCCTTTGGGTTGTCATTGGGGAGTCGTGACTGGAATTTTTGACTCTATCAACATTATTTTACCTATATAAAGTCTTTTTACAAGTTTTAGACTCATATTAGACTCCCAAACGTTCACAAAACATAGGAACACTTTCTAGTTCAATTTCATTAGTTTCCGGACGTCAAGGTCTTTCATTGACATTTTGGTTCTAATACTTTCTATTTAGTTTCAATAAATTATTTTAGGCTTAGAAACATTTTTTAAGGCTTGGTTCATTATGTGAGGCTCTAGACTAAGTCATTAACTTTCGGAGTGTTACATTATCCCCCCTTACGAACGATCTTCCCCCAATGACACTAAAATCTTTTATAGGGTAAGGATAGACTCAATAATAGCATCCCAAACAATGAACAATATAATATCATAATGAGTCACAACACATAGGAGTAATTCACAACTCCATTTTACAAATAAACATGGCTTTACATATAGCAACTCAAATCACAATTTACAACACATAAGAGCTCAACTTTTCACAACACATATAATGAGGAACTACCGCGTCATCATCAATATGAGATCATCATAACATCAAAGATTTATCATGCTATTTTATCAAAACAACATCAAAATACAAGAAATCTCAAGAAGGCAAAAACATATAATTCACATTTGTGCAAGTTAACACAAAAAAAACTTTTTTCATGAGAACTCATTTTGACACAAACCTTTCTAACATATGCACCTACTTGGAGAATAAATAAAGTTCATATTATTCATTATATTCATTTAAAAGAGGAATAACTAAACTCAGTCAGGAAAAATATGAGGATCGCGGGACATCATGTCGGCCTCGCCTCTAGTGTTTCTCCCTCGACTAGGTGGTTTCTCCATAAAACTTCTACGGAGGCTACTTTCTTATTACTCAACTTTTTAACTTGATGATCAAGGATTTCCACTTGAATTTCTTCATAAGAAAGATCCTCATTCACCCCTAACACTCCAATAGGGAGAATAGACACCATATCTCCTAAACACTTCTTAAGAATATAAACATGAAATATCGGATGAGCTGAAACTAGTTCACTAGGTAATTTGAAATCATAAGCAACTTTTCCAAGCCGTTGAAACACCTTGTAAGGACCCATATACCAGCCACAATAAACAAATACTTGTAAATAACTTTTTAAAAATCACTTGTCTTCCCCTTTTTACCGAATTTCATCACCGCTTTCATAGATGAAATCTTCAAGTAAACCCAATCACCTTCTTCAAATTAAAGGTCTCTTCTTCTATTTTTGGGATAGGATTTTTGCCGACTATATGCTGTTTTCAACCTATTTCTTATCAACCTGACTTTCTCAATAGTCTCATAGACTATCTTGGGACAAAGGAATGAAGATTCACCAACCTCAAACCACCCAACCAGAGATATACATCTTCTTCCATAGAGTGCTTCAAATGGTGCCATAGAAATCTCGAATGGTAGCTATTATTATTATAAGAGAACTCAATCAATGGCAAGTGATCATCCCAACTTCTTTTCAAGTCAATAACAAAATATATTAGCATATCTTCTAGGGTTTGAATGGTACGCTTCACTTGACAATCCATTTGCAAATGAAAAACGTTGCTTAGTTTTATTTGCATACCCAACCATCATTTTTGGAAAGACCTCTAAAAATGAGAAGTGAATTGAGCATATATATCAAGTATGATATACAAAGGGGCCCCATGAAGACTCACAACCTCATTAATGTAGATTCTAGCATAATTATCTGCCGAATAAGTAGACTTAAGGGGATAAAGTGAGCGTATTTAGTCAAACTATCCACAACAACCAATATTTAGTCATTTTTCCTTTGGGTTTGAGACAACCCAATAACAAAGTCAATATTAATATATCCCACTTCCTAGTAGGCATCTCAATTACTTGAGTCAAACCACTCGACTTTTGATGCTTAGCGTTAACTTGTTGGCAATTTGAGCACCTATCAACAAATTCCGCTATGTCCTTCTTCAAACCATCCCACCAATAGACCTCTCTAAGATCACAATACATTTTGGTGCCACCCAGATGAATATCGGGAACCATGAGCTTTTTCAAAAATTTAATTTCTCAAATGATCAAAATCCAATACACTCAAGCAACCTTGGTAACTAAGCACACCATCCCTCCTTAGGAGAATACTCATTAAGTTTACCAAGAACTGATTCCTTCAAATCCATAAATAATGGATCAAGGTGTCGCTTAAACTTTACCTCAACCATTAAATACAATTTGTAGAATATTCCAACTGAACACCCAATCGAGACAATATATGAACCTCTTTCAATAGCTCTTTCTTAGCTTCATCCACATGAGAAACACTACCCATAGTCATACCACTTAAAGTATCCACAACCACATTGCCCTTGCCGGTGTTGTATAGGACACTCATTTTGTAATCCTTCGATAGTTCCAACAACCTTCATTGTCGGAGATTCAATTCCTTTTGAGTAAACACATATTGAAGGATCTCGTGGACGGTAAATACATTTACATGTACCCCATAAGATAATGCCTCCATATTGTAAGACCCCAAAAATGAATTAGATTAACTAGATACTAACATATTGGTCATGATGGTATAAGTTCTTAAATAAGTCTATCGTATGGTATTGAGGCAGTGTCTAAGAGTTTAGGTGCATTGGAAGTCAAACGTCAAGGGACGACCAAGACGTTCACCGACTAAGTCACCTATGTTCCTCAAATGTGGTTGTATGTGATTTACGAGATTATAAGGTCTTTAAATGATTTATTATAGCATATATATGAAGTGTGTCAATTTTTGTGGAGTTTGGAGGTCAAACATCAAAGAACATTGACGTTCGAAAGTGTTGACTTGAAATGACTTTGTGTGTCTAGGCATATTTCATTGAGTTTTACGTGTTTTTTTGGATGAAATTCATGTTAGAGATGATAAACTCATATACGATCGTATTTGGGTTGGAAACTTTCAGGAAAACATCCCAAAGGATCATCCAAGTTCTTGAGGAAGGACCCATGTTGGTGGCCAAAACTGACCAAGGTAGTCCACATACGAATGGTAATCGACATCTAGTAGCCTTGTCGAGGCCCCGTAGGTGGTGGGCATCGTTTGGTACTTAGACTGAAGAGCTAAGCTACCAATTTCAAGTCTCTTAACCCATCGACGAAGGAGAGGTTGACCCATGTATGGACTTACGCCCTGTCGAGGGGCAACTGTTGATGGTGGTCTTTGTTCCTGCGCAGGCACTGTTAAGTGGGGGTGAGAATGTAATTCCACCCCACTTACAAATAGAAGATTTGGTGGTTATTAAGGGTTATTTTGGATATTTTAAAAATGTATATAAGTGTTTAACACTTAGACTATTTCATTCTTCCAAATCAAAACCCCAAATCCCTTAGAATTCTCTCTAGGACTCTATTGAAGTCCAAAGTCAAAGAGGATCTTGGTGTGAAGAATTGAGTGGAGATTCTTCATCAAATTGAAGAATTATCTTCATCAAGTTATGGATTTTGATCCTTGAAATCTCTTCATCAAGGAGCCCCAATTCTGAAGATCTTTTCTAAAGTTTTCAAGTTGAATTGTTCAATTTCATGATTCTAATATGGGTTCTTGCATAAATGATTTCTAAACATTGAATAATGATTTAATTGATATTTTATTGATGATTTTAACCTAAATTACCAATGAACCCATGAATTGGATGAACCCTAGATTTTGACAAGTTGTGGGTTACTTGATATTGAATAAATAATAATGAATTCTAGTGTAGATTTCTATAGGCTTTCTAATGATGTAAGAATTGTGTTCAATTGATATATAAGTTGTATTATATTGATGAATATTTATTTAATTGACCTATTTCATTGATTATTGTAGTTTCTACATTGAATTATTGTTTATGGTGATTGGTAAGGTCCGTATGGTATTGAATTGGATGATTTAGCATCAAATTTAGGTGTTGCGGATGCTGTGGTGGTAAGCTGCCCTATTCCCTTTATTTTGATGTTTTTTATACTTCAATTGTGTTTTGATTGGTATGGTCCACTTATGGTGGTGGTGTTATGTACTTTCCTTGCAATTGACGTGGCCTTGTCGGCATTACTTTATGCAATATGATGATCATGGCCTTGTCGGCACTACTTGAAGTAATGTGTCTATTTGGGTAGTTGATTTTGTGAAGTATGATGATATTTATCTACATGTTAATCAATGTGAAATTCTATGTATTTTATTGATGTTATGTGGGTGATCATGTTAAACTATCACTTTGACCTTGTGTGTATAGTCTTAGGGTTGAGTCTTGGTTATTCCTACTTGACTATATAAGTATATGTTGGTCACATTGATGATTTTATGATAGTGTATAGGATGACTTTAAGATGATATGGGTATATTTATGTGTTTCTAGAATGGTATGTATTATGAGTTAAAGTGAAGTATGTGGTGTCTTGTCTTGGTTGACTTGTGTCCCTTACTTGATGTATTTATGACTATGGATATGTGATGTTTTTAGATAGTATTTTAAAGCTATTAGTATTGAAAGTATTAATGACATGTGAGAGTCTTTTATTAAAAACCTTGAACCTAGTGGTAAGGTTATGAATGTTGAAGTCGTAAGTCGTAATGGTATCCTTCAAAGTAAATAAATGATGAACTTATGGTTAATTGGATGGAACGGCATCATATTAATCATCAGGAAAGTCATCATGAGCTTCTTGTCGCTATTGGCAGGTAGCCTTAAGAGGACCTCTTTGGTTGGGTAAATGCAATAGGGTTATGAACTTGTTATGGAACCCTTTTATGTGAACCTTAATTGTGAATTACTCTATGAGAACGAAGGCTAGCACCGATTGAGTATGGTGAGGGAAGTCGTTCTAGTTAAGAATGAGACTAGATTACAAAGCATGCCCTTCATATTCCTTAACCATGTGCCTACATGGGATATGTCTAAGTTCTACCATTGGCAAGTAGAACACCCTCATCGAAGTAGGTAAGAACTCCGGATTCCATGTCTAGCTATCAAGGTCTATGTCCTTTATTTCCTATTCTCATCATGTGGGATACTTACTAGTATTAGAGAAGTTCTATGAAGTTTAGGTGGTGGTATGGTACACTATCTAGACATTGCACAACAGGCTTTGAATGTGTTAGTTAGAGTTCCTAGGTCTTTTCTAAGACCATTACTAGAATGTCCTTTATGTGATGTATGAGTCTCTTAATGAACTAATGACTTATGTTTTGAAGTATGTTAATGAAATAAGTAATTATCTAAAGTAGTTAAGGGTTGTCTAGTTAAGGTGTGAAGGGGGCATAGGAATGGTCACTTCGTATCTTACCTAGATGAGTCTTAAGAATGACTCTAGTTAGGGAAGATATTTATTATGTGGACATTATCCAAACTTAGGAAGTCTTAAGGATTATTTAGGTAGTCTTGAAGAGGTAAATCATGGACTTTATCTTCTTGATCTACATAAGTAAGTCTTTTGATAGCCTTTGATGAGGAAATGTCATATTATCTATGTGTTGATACTTTGATGTTTTGTAAGTGTGTATGTGACTTATTATAAGTGTTCTTGAGAGTCATTTAGATATGCTTAGGGAGGTTGTATGGTCGGTCTCTCTTTGTGTTGCTTAAGTGGGTCTTAGGATAGCTTTTAGTGAGGAGACTACATGCTAAGAAGTGATAAATAGAAAGGAAAGCACTTCACTGTACGTTGAAATGAGTTCACTGTAAAGTGACTCAAACATTATGCTATTTCATTTAGATGTTATCTTATGTGTTTCTAAGTTGCTAAATGTTTTTCTTATTATTATAATATGATTTTTAAATGAAAATATGCATATTTCTACTAAATGTCCATTTTCATAATTTTTATGCGTTATGTCATACTTAGTACATGTGGTTGTACTAATCCATGCTTTTATCTATATCTATAGTTGTTGATAGGTAAGGAGCTTTTGGGAAGTGAAGACTTGGATCGTAGCATCGTTCAAGAAAAGTAGAAGTATGTCCTCATTTGAATCGAGGGCGTATATGTCTTTTATGTTTTCATTTGAAGTATTGTTATAGACTAAGTATTTCTATACTATTTTTGTGTATGTGTCGTGTCCCAAGTATTCTCATGTCGTAAGATGATGATATTGATACTTAGTATTTCCTACTGCTTTATATGAAAGAGTTGTTATAGATTGTGATATGTTTTGTGAAAAGTTTTAATTCCGCACTACTTTTCAATATATTTATGCGATGAATGATATTTAAGGGATTGGACGAGACCTACGAGAGGTCAAGTACGCCGGTTGCAATCCGAGATTTTCCCTAGCTTCTAGGGAGAGGTTTCGGGATGTGACACATATTTTCAAAGCAAACACCACGGCCGCTAATTCAAGGTCGTGAGTTGGGTAATACTTCTCATGAACCATGAGTTTTCTAGAGGCATAAGCTATCACCTTACCATGTTGCATGAGGACACAACCCAAATCTACTCGGGAAGCGTCACATTACACTAAAAACCCCTTGGTGCCCTCTGGTAAAGTCAACAGCGGAGCGGAGGTAAGCTTATCTTTCAACTCTTGGAATCTCTTTTCACAAGCCTCCAACCACTTAAACTTCACTTTCTTTTGAGATAGAATTGTTAAATGAGATGCAATAGATGAAAACTCATAAACAAAACCTCTATAATACCCGTCCAAACCCAAGAAGCTTCGAATATCGGTTGGAGACAAAGGTCTAGGCCAATTCTTAATCACTTCCATTTTCATTGGATCTACCTCTATACCCTAACTAGAGATAATATGACAAGGAAACACAATCGCTCTCAACCTACATTTACACTTAATATATTTAGCAAAGAGTTGTTGTTCCTTGAAGACTTGCAATACCACCCTCAAATGGCTCATATAATAATACTAACTCTTAGAATATACAATTATATCATCAATGAAGACAATTACAAAAGCATCAATGTAATTACGGAACACTCCATTCATGAGATACATAAAAGTCGAATGAGAATTGGTTAACCCAAAAGCCATACTTGAAACTCATAATGACCATATCTAGTTTGGAAAGAAGTTTTGGTAATATCTTTATCTCTTACCCTAAGTTAGTGATATCACGGACTCAAATCAATTTTTGAAAAGTAACTCGCGCCTTGGAGTTGATCAAACAAATCATTAATCCTAGGGATAAATACTTGTTCTTTATAGTGACTTTATTGAGTTTTCGATAGTCAATACACATCCACAAAAACCCATCTTTCTTTTTCACAAGCAACACCGGAGCACCCCATCGAGAACTACTAGGATGTGTAAAGCCTTTGTCTAGTAAATCTTTGAGTTGAGCCTTCAACTCTTTCAACTCGACCAGATCCATTCGATTAGGAGGAATTTAAATGGGATTCATATCCGGTTATATGTCAATACAAAAATCAATTTCTTGTTCAAGAGGAATTCATGGAAACTCATCGGGAACGACATGCAGAAAGTCCTTCACTACAGGGATCGACTCTAGAGAAAGATTTTCGTAGTCTAGGTCCTTGACCCTCCCAATATCATATAGACACACTTTAGAGATCATCCTACAATATTTTATAAAAGAAATTATACAACCTCTAGGAATGAATTCCCCTCCCCCCCTTCAAATCTACGAAGGTTCATTAGGATAATTAAACTTAACTACCCTTGTTCTACAATCTATGGAAAAGAACAACATGCAACCAATTCTGTCCCAAAATAACATCAAAATCAACCATATAAAGTTTAACCAAATGAACATGAGGAACTAAATTGGTCAACACTATAGGACAATTCCTATAGACTCTGTAGCAATAATCGAGTAACCCATTGAGGTAGTAACCAAAAAATGGTTCAATTAAGATATCCCGCAATACATCAAACTTTCTAGCTACCAAAGGAGTAATAAATAATAAGGTAGAACCGGGATCAAGTAAAGAATAAAAATTAATAGAGAAAACTTGTAACATACCGGTTATTACATCAGGAGAACTCTCTTGTTCACCCCTAGAGTAGAGAGTATAAAAACGGTTCCTTTTTGGAGAATCAAAACTAGGACCTCTTGTTTGAGATTGGCTATTCCCCTTCTCTTGACCCCTTATATTAAGGAAATCCCTCACCTTATGTCCAGTCTTGCCACATCAAAGAAATTATCCGTCCCAACTAGACATTCACCCACATGCTTTTTACCACACTTTCCAAAAGTAGGCTTCTTGCTTGGTGAAGTAGCACCTTTTACCTTTTTGGACTTAGGGTTAAACACTCTATCATCAAGAGACTTGTGGAATTCAGAACGAACTTGGTTGGAGAACCTCTTTTTGAAACTTGGCGTGCTTTGAATTTCCTACCTACCCATAGTAGAATCACCTTTATAAGACTTAGCTGTCATAGCATCTCTATTATTCCGCCTTAGCCTACTCTATTCCACTTGTTGAGCATGCACCATCAAACGATATATATACATATTGTTATGAAGCATAGCATCACGACATTCTTCTACTAAGTCTTCACACACTCCCGTCATAAAGCTACTCATCTCATCCTTGGGTTAGGCACCAAGGAACGAGAATACTTGGGCAATTTAGTGAATTATATGGAGTAGTCTAGCTTAATCGTACCTTCTTGACGAAGGTTGATAAATTCTTCCACCTTAGATTCCCTTTTGTCTCTTGGAAAGAACCTATCTAGAAAGGTCTTATTAAAGATCTCCCAAGTTAAGGACCCGCTCTCAAATTCCTATTATCTCTCCATTGAGTATATCAAGTTTAAGCCACATCCTTGTGTTGATAAACGACTAGTTCGGCTTTTTCTATTGAAGTCACCCCCATAGAAAATAAGATCTTATAGACCTCATTAAGAAAGTCTTGGGGATCTTCTCCAAACTTGGACCCAAAGAACATAGAAAAGTTCATTCTACTGAAGTCTCTCAGACGAGAAGCCATAGTGCTAGCATTTTTGTTCACATGGGGTCCAAATTCTCTATTTGCATTGTCCTTCATATCTTGGACTTGAGTAGTTATGGATTGCACTTGAGTAGTCATAGCTTGATCCAAACTTAGAAAAGTCAACCTTATTTCTTATCGTCATAGCCGGAGGAATGACCTAATCTTGGTCGCCTTGAGGATCTTGATTTCCATGTGGAGGAGCTTGATTATCTTGGGGAGGAGACCCTACATTAGCAATTTCTTCTTAGACCCTTCTTGCGACTGCCCTTCTAGTAGTCATAGCCTATAACCACAATAAAAGGATTAGATGAAAAAGGACAGATAGAGTTAAGACTTATTAGGCACGATATATTATTACCAAGGAGATGGAAATTTCCTAAGCATCACATCCCCTTTTATTCACAAGTGTGGAGCACTTTACAAATATGAATAAGACTCTACGTAGACGTGGTTTAGTGAGAAATAAATCACAAGGTTCCTTAACCCCATGCTTTGATACCAAGTTTTTCACGACCGGGGAGCACCCCCTAGACGTAACCAGCATCGCCGTCCTCAGAGAGGACTTAGAGATCTTAGCATTTTTCAATTACATGTCATAGGTCAAAAATGAAGAAAAATTAAAACGTTTACATAGTGAGGTATACATACACCTCTCACATATCATATAAGGAATTCACATAGAATCCTCGCTTATTTAAACTTACAGAGGCTTCTCATTTACACAACATAACCAGTGCATAGGAAATAGTCTAATAGCATAGCCTCAGGTTAAACCATCTAAACAGAGTACAACATTGTATATAGACATAACAATACAATATATTATAGGCTTACATCAATAGTCTCAAATGATAAAGGAAGGAACAATTATCGTTAGACATAACAAATCCTACTAGGCTAGATAGATGGCCCCTACCTTGAACATTGAGGACTCACCAATAACTTGGGAAAGATGTCCAAGTCTTCTTACAATTAGCCTCAAATTACTTCAAAGGCCCTAACCTACATATTAGTAGAAATATAAAGAATATGGGTTAGTACAACCAGTTGTACTAAGTATGGACATATGCAATTAAATCAAGTGAAGACATGCACAATAGGGACCATTTCCTCAGAAACATGCTAAGTCATTTTGAAAATATTTATGCACACAAACAAGAGAGCATATACAAGTTAAGGATCAGAATAACGTAAGACATGTTCACAATTAAGTACAACATCATCATAAAGTCATTTTAGCATTTCATGTTCATTAGCTCATATAATCAAGATACAATAACCTTACCAACAATCCCATCCCAATCTTACAAGTGCAATGCTCATGTGAATCCCCATAACCCGACATAACCAAGTAAACAAGAAAAGAGATTATAAGTAATACCTTGCTTCATATGCATCCCATCCCATCATGCATAGTCATCATCATATATATCAATTTGGACCAATGTCAGGTTCATCAAGTGAATCCAACATCATATAAGAGCAACATCATATCTAACCAACATATATACATTTCATGATATCATAAGTCCATATGAACATAAGAACAACCTCCTAGGACTTACCTCAAGGATAACTTGTGCACTAAGTAGAACCCCTTCAGTAACCCTAGTTAGTGTTCAACTTAATTACTTCATTCATTCATTTCACTTTCGAGAACAATCGTCTTAACCGACAATAGAACATGTGAGCTAAATATGGAATCCGGTGTCATGAAATCCTCCACCGAAAGAAGGTGCTATACTTACCAAGGTAGAACGAAACATGAACATAGAATTCTAAGAGGATCCACTAGGTAGTATTCCTATGGAGGCAACATAGTTATGGAACTAGGAGATATACTAGAGATCCTCTTTATGCACAATTGCATTGTAATTTTCATATCATGAGAACCATTGTGAACCTACCTTCCCACATTAGGAAGGGAAACCTTTCATATGTAGTTCGCTTGGTGCAAAGCTCAAAATCCCTTTCGAAATGCCTTTAAGGCATTCTTAATCATCAAAACTTGATATAGGCCATAAGAGACTAACCTTTTTTATAATCATGTCATTAGCTCATTATTTATAGGATGAGAACTTCCTTTCATCACAAACCATCATTAGTGAGATCAACACATCATAATCATATCACAATAAGACACATAAGAGAATTATATTCAAGCTTTCATGATCATACCCCCTATCAAGATATCACAATCCATCATACTCATAACATGGAATTATAATCATCATATCATAATCTTCTTAATCTAATCACATAATCATATTTCAATTGAATATCATCATCAAGAATAGACCAACATAATTGAAATAGAGAACTCATAGTCACAAGAAGTCTTACTTATATCTTCCAAAACCTTATTCAATATCATACCCTAAATTCATCATAATCATCAAATGATCCAGCTTATCATCGTCATAATATAGTGAACTAAATCATAACATAATAAATTGTAACAACCCTAATAATCTACAAGTCCAATAAATTGCTAGGTTAGGGAAAAGGTTTCATCCAATATAATGTCAAAAGATCACAAACACATTCAAAACATGTTGCATAATAGTCCATGGAGAAGAAATACCATCCAGACCAATATATCACCCATAACCTCATCATCTTTAAGAAATTTATCAACCATGACCTAAGTTTGGGGAAATTGGGAAAAGGACTTGGATAACATGAAATAATCAACATCAATAACTCAACAATATACACTTAATTATCCTTACGTAATCACAATTCTTCATAATCAATCATCAATTTCATGTTTAGAAGGAAACCCATTTTGTAGAGAGAAACCCTTGGAATAAGGTGATTTAGAAATCAACTTTAGGTGTAGCTCTTGGGGAAAGGAAACCCTAGAGTGATGAACCCATACCTTGATGAAGACTTAATCCACGAAATTTGAGAAGAAAAGTGAGAACTTGGCCTTCTTCTCCACGATTCCAATGTTCTTCAATGGTGGTTGAAGAGAGAGAGAGAATTTAGAGAGAAGTGAGAGTGATATGGGGAATTTATTTGGGTGGGTATTATGACTGAAAAATGACGTTAAATAAATATATAGTCAACCCTTAAATTACCCAGTGTACCCCACTTAATTGGGCCTTTTTGTGAAGTCAAATTGACTTAAAAACGTTGCAAACGAAATTGGGAAGTGGCTACTCGTAATGGGGGCAACTCCAATGTTTTTTTTCTGAAATCCGGGTTGAGGAAGTGATCCTTGTGAAGGACCCACATTACAATGCAATTTTTTCCTCTTAATTGATGAGTGTGCGACGCATGGATGCCTTCATATCTTGGTATTTCTTTGATGGTTTGGCTCTAATACTTCCTACTTAGTTTCAATACATTAATTTAGGCTTATAAACATTGTTTTAAGGCTTGGTTCATCATGTGAGTCCCTAGACTAAGCCATAAACTTCTACAGTGTTACATTAAACCACAATTATATATGTTTAGTCAATTTCATTCCAAAACAAGTTCAAAAGGGGGGGGGGGGGTTGTGAAACAAATTCCTTCAATAGTATGGACGGTTAACAAGTGAATAAAAGTAGACTTTGGTTTATCAAGATGACAAAGTAACTAGGGTGTATGTGTTCCCCAAAGGTTCATAACCTAGTATACCTAGCAATAGTGATCCTTTTTTAGTGCATTACATGCTAAGTGATAAGTTAGGTATCACTAAATCCTTGGTCCAGCATATAGAGAACTTCACCCCGCACCTTGGTCGACCTATATGTGTATAATTTACTAACCATTACCATTATCTCATATTAGAAATCATAATTGATGTATGACTTAGTTATTACTTCGCACCAATCAACACTAGCCTATTATATAGTATCACACAATATCAATGTTGATAATTCTTTTCATATTAGGCAAGTTCTAATATTGGCAACCGTTAAAAAAACTTCTAAATGAAAGAATTATCAATTCACACAAAACTTTATTCAAGATTTGCTTAGTTTCTAGTCATACTTTGTTACTTACCCATGGTTTCCACAACCCTGGTTGTGGATTTAGTTACACATGTTAGAAAGATCACAATTCATAGTATATGCTGGAAAAAATCATGAACTTACTTAGCAAGAAGAATAAACCTAGAAATCACACTTGAAATTCAAACCACGATTGTCAAAACCGAATCCGGAAATTAATTTATTGCTAAAGTTGCCAAAATCAATCTCCAATACATAAACTAGGACAAGAGTAATAGTAGCTAACCCCAAAAATGAGGTTTTAATACCATATTTATAGAAAATAATGTCTTAATAAAAAGGGCATCCAAATGAGGAAAGTTTTGTTCACGTACGATGGTTTCAAATGACCAAACAACTGACGGACTCTTGGACAATCGACCGTCCGTGGTTTGCTTCCGTCAGTGAGGACTTATATAGTATTTTGCTCTCCGGATGGCACCCTATCTGAATCAAATGAAGGACCAACAACGGGGATGTATTTAGGTTGGATGATGATGTATTGGTGGTAATAAAGAGTGATTTTAGTGATTGAGAAGGGAAAGAATCGGTTAGAGGGAATTTCAAAAAAGTGGGAAATGTTTTTAAAATGAAGGGTTTTAAATTGAAGGCGAGCCAAGTTGGGTCAAGAAAACTAGGGTTTGGAACTAAGAAACCCCATTTACGGTCTTTAGGTTGATCTACCAACCGTATATTGATAACATAGATCACCTTCATACTTAAAAAAAAATTCAGACACTTAGCTGGGATCTACGTACACCATTTACGGTCCACAAATTGAACAATGGACCATTGATGGGGTCTATAGACCTCTGCACCAGACTTTTTTCTGCAGATTTTTCATTGCACACCAGCACAAGTAGAAACCATTAGGCCATTCTTTTTACAATTTTTGGACACTTTTTAGCCATAAACCCTGTGTTATATCTATCCAATACTAAAATAAAAATTATACACCTATGCAGTTGAGTATAAAGAATCAAATAAACAAACAAAACTACTAATATATGTCAACATATTCTATAAAAAAGTACAAGTCCCAAAAGTGGACAAAATATACAGACATGTTTTAAAATCAAGAGAATAGCCAAAAAATAACATAAGGAAATAGGTATGATCTAAAATATCATTACCTCACCCTCATCTCTGAGTCCTCTTGAATTTGGCTCCATAGCACTGTTGGTAAATTGTGTAGAGTCATGTATCACCAAAGTAGATAAAGTATAATATGAGAACCAAAACAACATATAGTAATAGGAATCATAGGCCAAGTGAGCTTGGAAACTTAAAGCAATATTGAAAATTGGAAAAGTGAAATATAAAAGTTACAGAAAAGAAATACAAAAAGAAATCATATGTAAGAAACATACGAGGTAAGGAATAGAATATTCTTAAATCAAATATCTACCTAATATCTAACTAGATCCCATGAGCCTAGAAGATAAACCTGTGTGTCAATTCAAACAAATAATCCAAACAGATACCTTTAAACTGTAACATCTCGCAACTAAAAAGAAACTAGAAGGAAGTTTAATTTTAAGATAGCTATTTTTGGAAAAAAATTTTAAAAAATATGGAAATTTGGTAAGAAAATTAAAAGTGAGTTTTTGGTCAACTTCAACCGATCATAACTCCTAGGTAAAGATGAGTTAGGTATAGTTCTAGATATTCTTGGAAATCTCTTACAATGATCTTTTCAATGCCACCGATTTTACAAAATTTCGAGTTCAGATAAGCGAGTAATGCCCTTTCGAAGTTGGGTTGTTGGATTAAGAAAATGTCCAATCTGGAAATTAAAAGGGTAATTTGGTATTTTCCTTACCCAATTAATTAAATTCATTTTTAATAAGTTCATTGGGGTCAAATATGAGTTAGTTTATTTTATTCTTTTCAAAAGTAGAGTTAGGGTTTTTGGAAAAAGAACACAAGAGAAGAAGAGGAGAAAAAACAAGATTAGCCAAGCACGATCGATTTTGATTCCGGATTTCTTCAAGATTTTGATCCTGCTAGGTATGTGAGTCTCTCATAGCGTTGGGTTCATTCACCCATGTACCAAACATGTTTAGTTCAACACAATTCATCCTAAAAGAGTTTTAAAAGTTGATGTTCTTGACATGAATTCTTGAATTTTAATGTTGTTCCTGAATTAGGTTGAATTGTGGAGTTTCTGAGATCTTTACGTTATGTTTTTTGAGTTATCTTCAGTTAGTTTATTGGGCACATATGTTGGGTGATACGCTCAAACTATAATTCCCTAAAGAAGTATAAGCAGTCATATCAAGTAAAGAACCCAAATATTAGGTTGAGGTCGATCCCCAAGGAAAATGGTTTAGACTTAACTTCAATCTACGATTACTTCTATTTAGTTAAGTCTTTTCCGAAAACAAACAACTAAAGGGGGGATTTTGTGTAACAAAAGTAATTAACCCTAAGTAAAAAAGTGGCTAGTTAAAATATTTGATGTTTATCAAGTGATGAGAGAAACTAGGGTGTACATGTTCCCTATTGGTTCATAACGCAGTAACCCTATCTATAACAAATCTTTCCTAGTATTTTGCATGCAAAGTGGTAATTTATCTATCCCTAATTCCATAGTCTGACAACTAGTGAATTTCACTCCGCACCTTGGTCTGGCTACGTGTGTGTACTTTACTAAACCTTACCTTTTACCTTATATCAAGAATCATAATCGATGTATGACTTAGATATTACTTCACACCAATCAACACTAGCCTATAGATAGTGTATACTAAATCTACATTGATAATTCTTTTCTTATTATCTACCTCCTTGGTCCAGCAAGTAGCAACAAGGCAAAATCTAACGTTGGCCACCGTTAAAAAGACTTCTAAATGAAAGAATTATCAATACATGAAAGACCTATTCTAGAATAGTTATTTTAGCTAGTTCCACTTTGTTAATTACCCATGGTTGCCACACCCTAGTTGTGGATTTAGTTACTTATGTTAAGAATTACACAATTCATATTTATTAGACAAGAATTCATGTACTTACTTTAACAATTTTGAAGAAAATCCGAAAATCACTTGAATTACTCAAAATATTGTAAGAATCAATTCTAGAAAAGTGAAGTATTTTCTAAAACCCAAAGTTCAACAATCGACAATACAAATCTAAAAATTAAAAAAGAGTCTAACCCCGAAAACGAGGTTTTAAGTCCTATTTATAATAAAAGAGTCCTAAAATAAAGGGAAACTTAAATAAGGAAAATTTCTATCCAAAATGCGTCTCGAGTCGACGACCTCATGGACGGACTGTCAAAGGAACAACGGACCGTTAACGTCTTCGTCGATCCATACTTCAACTCTTTTTATCTGCTATCTTCTTTATCATTCTGTTACCATTGACGGACCCAAAGAACGGTCTATCGATGGCCTTGTTGCTCCATACTTATCTTTTCAAAATTAGGTATTGGGGCTACATTTTGTTAACACCAACAGTTCACCAGGACGGTCCGTTGATGAGACAATGGACCGTCATCTTTTCGTAGACCCATAATTAGTCAGAATTCCCCGATATTTCCTTAGCAACATAAATCTTCAAAAGCAGTTGCCACCTACGGATCGTCGATGGACCGTCAATTGTTCCGTAGGTCATAACTTCTGCATATTTCATCACAGTATTTAGCGTTTTTGTTGTGGACGGTTTTCCTGCAAACACGAAAAATACATTAAAACTACTTTAAAGCGGCCTTAGACAAACAATAAACATAAGGGAAAAGCATTGGAAGTACCGTGAAACCACAGTACATCATTGGGTAATGAAAGCTTAAGTGAATTTGAGAATAATAGTCTAGTGTAGGCGAATTAGGGACGTATGACAAAGAGGAAAAAGTCAAAAAAAGGAACATGTACCATATTTATATCGTAAACATGTTCCCTCAGTAAATGAATGTTTATCCGTGTCGCGGACAAGCGGCGGACTCGTTTGTCTCAATATTATGTTTCGCGATTAATTATTTAGAAGCATCTCTACATTGCGTACTTGTTCCAAGATGGTGATTTCATAACTTTTCTCAAGTTTAGAAAATCGAAATCATTGCTAAACATGAAGAGACCATTCCTATCATAAATCTTATTTCCTTGAATCCATAATTCAATTTAAGGAATGTTAAGCATCAATTAAAGTAGAGTTTAGCATCAATTCAAGTAAAGTTAAGAGTCAATTCAAGTAAAGTTAAGATACAAGTCTAGTAAAGCTAAGATTCAAGTCAAGTAAAGTTAAGAATAAAGTCAAGTGAAGTTCATCAAAGCTTTTCAAAGGTCTTTTACAAATACTATAACTTTATTTTAAGACTTGAAAGTTTCAAGTTAAGCTAAGACTAAAGTTGTTTTAAGATAAGTGTTGAGTAATCATATGAACCCAAAGAAAGAAGTTGTTTTTAAAAACATATGAGCTAAGTATATTTTTTGTGAGTAGTATTGAGCACCGATATGGGGAGCCGCATTCATATTAATTCAATTCTCCATAAACCATGTAGCCATCATGGTAATTAAAGGATCATACTCTTTACATTATGACTTAAGTTAAGCTAGTGGATCCACCAAGTTAAGCAGGTCCTATACTCCGGAAAGGTGTGGGATGACCGGGCAGTGTGGACCTAATACCACTGTATAATCACTATAGCTTTTAGTGATGGTTTTCGGTTAGAGAAACTCCCACAATAGTAATTTCATGGTTTCTCAAGGGGTTCTTCCTAGTATGAATGGGGGTATGGGACTTCATTCATGCATTGCACAAGTAGACTTTGAGATGAAACATTGTATGTCTTTATGATAATATGAGTTGACATAAATTTAAAAAGTTTTCCTTTTCTTTATATTGCACTTGGTTACACAGCTTGATAATGAAATGAGTTCAGTTAAGTTTCATGAGTTGAGGAGAGCGAAGGTAAACGTGTTTTTCATGATATCTTTCAAGCCGGTGTTGATTAAGAACTCTAACTCGCATACTCGTATATTTAATGTACCGATCCTAGTTGGCCTACTTCGTATTCTGGTGAAGATGCATGTAACTAAGAATGGCACCCAGTGCCACTGTTTATCTAGTGATCAACTCAGAGTTAGTTGGTGAGCCTCCTTGATTTCCACAGGACTATTTTTTCATTATTTTCAATTTTATTTTCATTTGTTAGGGTGATCATGGTTCTTGTTCGGACATCCATCTCAGTTATTAGAGGCTTCATATGTGGACAAATAGCAATTAGTTATCTTTATATTGTCATTTATTATGTCCTAAGACTTGATTTTCCAATTGGCTAAGTTAAATAGTTTATTTTTAAAAACTTCTAAGTTATCTTTTAACCAATTGAGTTACTTCATTTTCATCATAATTTTAATGCTTGGAGTCTTCCACTGAGTTAAGAAAACCAGGACAAGGTTCTGCTTGAGGCCAGCAACGGTTTTTGAGTGCAAGTCCTCCTAAGGTGTAGGCTTGGGGCGTGATAAACTTGGTATCAAAGAATAGAGTTCAAGATTCCTAAAGATTCTATAAAAGTCATGTCTGTAGAGTCCTAGTTATTGGTGTGAAGTGTGACATATATATAATTAAGAGGCTGTAATATTTAGGAATTCCTTCACTTCTTTCATACTCATTTTGTGTGTTAGAGTTTGACCTCTAAATGTTTCCTAATTTCTGCTTGTGCATGTATTCAGACAATCATGCCTCGCGAACAGCACAAAGAGGTCGCCCGGCTAGGAGGAATTTTGAGGGACAAGAGTTACCAAATGCACCTGGTGTGCAATCTATAAAAAAAATTACACATAAAAATTCGGTAAAGTTATCTGGATGTTAAGCAAGTTGCAACTCATCAAGTTGGAAATAGAGGTAATCAACAAGAGGTGGTTGATACTTCAAGGATTCAGGGTTTTTTAAGGATGATCCACCAAGGTTGACAGGTTCATGTGTCACAGATGATCCAGAGAACTTTGTTGAAGTACATTAGAAAATTTTCAATATATTTCATGTTAGTGATGCTGAGAGCATGGAACTAGTTGCATACCAAGTGAAGGGTATAGCTAGACTGTGGTTTGACTAATGGAAAAGGATCAGGGATGAGGACACACAATAGTGATTTGGGTTGTGTTTGAGAATGCTCATGGGATGTTTTATTCCCCATGAGTTAGGAAAGGCAAAGATAACAGATTTACTAACCCTTAATCCGGAGTCTATGAGTGTTCATGAGTACAGTCTGAAGTTTGCACAACTTTCCCTCTACTTAAAGATGGTTGCTGACATGAGAAAATAGATTAGTTTATTTGTTGTAGCGTTGTCTCGTCAATCAACCAAGGAAGGTAAGGCAACAATGTTGATAGGGGACATACACATAACAAGGATTATGATCCATGTAAAACAAGTTGAGGAGGATAAGATGAAGGATAGATAAGAGTTTGAGAATAAGAGGGCTAAGACATTAAGGAACGATTTGATGCAACAAAAGGGTAATATCAACTAGTCATCCCTCAAACAGATGCAGAAGAACTTATCCACCATCTGCTAGAACACTTGCACCTTAGAACAAACGTGAGTACAGTAGTCAAAGTTCCTAGGGTCTCGTAGCTAAGCCTGCATATTCTCAATGTTGTATAGCAGAAAGGGTAGCGTAGCTCCTGCATGTTCTAGGTATGGTAGAAACCACCAAGATAAGTGTCGTGACGGGCAGACCTATTTCATCAAGTGTGGACAAGAGGGTCAAATTTTTAAAGAGTGTCCAAAGAACATGCAAGGAAAGAGTATTGATAGAGGAACAAACCTCTTATATGATGTTTATAGTCACCAAGAGAATGAGGATTCACCAGATGTTGCTATTGGTATGATCAAAGTCTTTGACTTTACTATTTATTCTATGATATACCTAGGGGCAATTTATCCTTTGTAACTCCTTACATTGCTATGAATTTTGATGTTATTCCTGAGCAACTTAGTGAACCATTCAGTGTTTCTACACATATTAGTGAGCCCATTCAAGTAGACAGAGTCTATCATGATTGTAGATTCCCATCAATCACAAAGACACCATGACTGATTTAATTGAGTTAGACATCATATATTTTGATGGAATTCTTCGTATGGACTGGCTACATGCATGTTATGCAGTAGTTGATTATAGGACTCGAATTTTCAAGTTTCAGCTTCCAAATGTGCCAGAATTAGAGTGGAAAAGCAGTTCAACAGAGCCTAGGGGTCATTCCATTTCATACCTTAAGGCAAGGAAGTTAGTTACTAAGGGGTGTGACTATTACTTAGTTTAAGTTAATGATTGTAGCTTTGAGATACCTCTTATTCAGTCAGTTTCAGTTTCAGTAGTAAAATAGTTTCAAATAACATACTTGATTATCTACCTAGAGTCCCTCATGAGAGAAATAGACTTCAACATATATATCATTACAGATACTCATCCTATCTCTATTCTGTCATAATAAATGGAACCAACAGAGTTGAAAGACTAGCTGAAGGATTTTCTAGATAAGGTTTTTATTTGACCAAATTGACTTTGAAGACAATTAAGTTTCAATGGTCTGAATCTTGTGAGAAAAGTTTTCAAAAATCAAAAAAAAAAGTTTACTACTGCCTAGTTTTAACCTTATCAGAAGATACTCAAGGTTCTATGGTGTATTGTCATGTTTCATCTAGAGTTGTTTGGGTTTTATGTTAATGAAGAATGGCGAAGTTATAGTTTAAGGCTCCAGATAGTTCAAAGTTCTTGAGAAGAATTACCCAACCCATAACATAGAGTTGGTTGTTGTAATATTCGCCTTGAAGATATGGTGTCATTATCTTTATGGTGTTCATTAGGATGTTTTCATCGATAACATGATTCTTTAGTTCATGTTTTGTTAGAATGAGTTTAATATTAGATGGAGAGAGTGGTTAGAGTTACTCAAAAATTATGACATGAGTATTCTTTACCAATCAGACTAATGTTGTTGTGGATTCCTTGAGTAGGTTGTGTATGGGTAGTACCGCCAATTTTGAGGAAGGTAAGAAAAAATAGAACAAGAGGTGCATAGACTTGCACAATTAGGAGTTCAATTAATGGATTCCAAAGAAGGAGAATAATGGTGACGAATGGGGATGAGTCATCATTAGTGTCAAAGGTAAAATAAGAGCAACACCAGCACTCTATCTTGCTTGAACTAAAGGCAAATGTTTATAAGCAAAAAGTTATGGCTTTTGAATAAGGGGGAGATGTTATTTTGAGGTATCGAGGTAGATTGTGTGATTGATTTCAAGGTTAATTAGTATGATCACCTATATCACATTGATTTGCTTACAACAATAGTTACCATTCTAGCATCTAAATGGCTCATTATGAAGCTCTATATAGAGAAGTTGTAGATCTCTTTTTGGATGGTTTGAAGTTGGTTGAGTAGGTTTGATAGGACCAGAGTTAGTTTGTCAAGCTATGGAGAAAATGCAATCCATTGAAGAGAGGTTGAAAACGGCGTAGATCGTCAGAAATTCTACACTAATGTTAAGAGAAGGTCATTAGAGCTCGAAGTAGATGATGGGCTACATTTATAAATTCCACCCCTGAAGTGTGTTATGAGATTTGGTTAAAAGGGGAAGCTAAGTCCCTGGCATATTAGTCCTCACAAAGCATTTCATCCAGGATTGCATGTTTCCATGTCGAAGAAGTACATGGGTGATACTTCATTGATTATACCAATCGAAGATATTAGGATCAAATATAGCTTAACTTATGAAGATATTTTGTTCAGACATTAGATTACCAAGTTCACTAATTGAGGAATAAGGAAGTAGTATCCGTCAATGTTCTATGGGAAACCAGTTTGTTGAAAAAAGCTACTTGGGAAGCCGAAGAGGATATGAAGAATAGATATCTAAATCTCTTTGAATCCGGAGAAAAATACAGATAAAGGTACTACTTTTTTTCTTAGTACTCTTTAAATTATGAGTGAGCAACTTGTTGGTTGCAATTTGCTTGTTGGGTGTTTTGAACTAAATGTTACCACCCTTAGCCTAGTAAAAGAAATCTCATTTGAGGAATAATTTTCCCAAAGAGGAGATATTTTTACATCTCACAACTAAAAAGAAGTTAGGAGGAAGTTTATATATATATGTGTGTGTGTGTGTGTGTGTGTGTGTGTGTGTGTGTGAAAATTTGGTGAGAAAGTTAAAGTGAGTTTTTGGTCAACTTCGATCGGTTGTAACTCCTATCTCAATATTATTTAGGTGTATTATTAGGATTTTATGATAAGATGTTGGAATGATCTTTCCAACGCCACTGAGATTGCAAAATTTCGAGTTTGGATGACCGAGTTATGCCTTTTGGAAGTTGGTTTATTGGATTAAGGAAATGTCCACTCTTGAAATTAAAGTAATTTTGTATTTTCCTTAACCAATTAATTTAATTCATTTTTAGTAAATATGAGTTAGTTCAATTTACGATTTTCAAATATCGAGTTGGGGATTTTTGGAGAAGAACGCAAGAGAAAGGAGAAGATGAAAACCAGGATTCTCCACGAACAATCAGCTTTGATTGTGGATTTCTACAATATTTTTATCTTACAAGGTATGTGACTCTCTCCAAACATGTTTAGTTCAGCGCAATTCGTCCAAAAAGAGTTTTGAAAACTGATGTTCTTTATATGAATTCTTGAATTTTAATGTTATTCTTGAATTTTGTTGAATTGGGGAGATCCTGAGATTTTTATGTTGTGTTTTAGAGTTATTTTGAGTTAGGTTATTGAGTACATATGTTAGGTATCAGAATCTAAAGTGTTTTTGAGAAGAATAGTCGAGTATAGAAGAATTGGGGATGGAAAACAAAGAGGAAAAAGTTGGACAAAGGAACAGGAACCACGTCAACGTCACAAACCTGTTCCTTCAGCGAATAAAAGTTGCTCCACGCGCGGAGATAATGGAGACTCATCTATCTCAAAATTAAGTTGCGCAAATAATTATTTAGGAGCATCTCCACATCGCGGACTTGTTCCAAGATAGTAATTTCATAACTTTTCTCAAGTCTAGCAATTCAAGATCATTCCTAAACATCAAGAGACCTTTCCTATCACAAATCTTAATTCCTTGAGTCAATAATTTATTTCAAGAACAGTTAAGCATCAATTCAAGTAAAGTTAAGAGTCAAATCAAGTAAACATAAGAGTCAAGTAAATTAATGTTAACATTCAATTTAAGTAAGGTGAAGAGCAAAGTCAAGTGAGGTTCATCAAATCTTTTCAAAGGTATTTAACAAATGTTCTAACTTTTTTGATGTTCAGGATTATGTAGTTTTTTATGTGAGGAGTTAGCATCATGCGGGTTAAGGGTGGTTAGGTCGATGATGGGGTGTTTTGGAGTCGTAGTTGCAGATAAGTGTTTGGAAAATGTTTGGATGTTGTATTTGAAGTTGAAAAATGGAGTGGAAGCCTTTCGTTCTTTGGAGTAAGAGAGTGGCAATAATAGCCACATTTGTCAAATCTCGCTACTTAGCAAGTTCAGCCATGATCTCAACAACTTGTTGAAACAATTCTGCAATCAGCTTGTTTTTTCAGCGATGATAGGTTCATTCAAAGTGATTTTGGTCAAATCAGTGTTCTCGAAATTTTCAACCACCTTTTCTTTGACTTTTGACAAACTTTGATCGGAGAAGGAATCTTTGGGACCTTTAGACCTTGTGAAGTATGGATTTTCGTCTATTTTCTCAACACGGATCAATTTTGAGTACCTGACAAAGAAAAACAACTCAAAAGGCAAATATGTTATTTTGTCAAGATGATAAATGGTACAAAATATTACTATAACGTCGTCACAAGCCAATCTTAAAGATACACCTTAAACATCTTAGGGACACATCCCTTTACATTGAAAGAAATACATAAATAGTCTAATACGATTTTTAAAGAAGAATTAACGAAACATAGACTATGCTCTCGAATATATGAGGACATACTAGTCTTGAGAGAGTTGATTCCCAACTTTCTTTCTAACCATCAACTTGCCTACAAACTATACTCATAGAGTATAGAAAAGTATGGGGTTAGTACAAATATTGTACTAAGTATGGCATTATGCAAAAATGGACAATTTAGTTGAAACATACAAGTCATGTAATTTTGATAAAAAAACCTTCATGAATCAGGTTACAAAACATCATATAAACGAACATTTAACAAATAAGGTATAACTTCCATATTTCTCACATAAATACATACTTATAGTAAACCCACTTAGCACATAACTCTTCCTATCCCAAGTTATCCTAAGACTTACTTAGGTAAGACATGAAGAGATCGCCCATACAATCTTTTCGCCACACACCCAAGTGATTCTTAAGACTACCAAGGACATGCATAGTTCATTTCATTTAGACAAGTCGACATTCAGTACTAAGGACACTATAGAAACATACATACACTTAGACACTTCACATAAGAACAATTTTCCAAGGCAACCCCCAATTTACACTTAGTGCAATGTGAATGTAGAATCCCATACTACCACTTCCACTTGGTGATGCTTAGTAATAACCTTAGAATAGACATATCACATTAATCACATATTAGACTTTCATCATACAAGTCATAACATCAAGCTTCCTTGAAATTAAACATAAAGTCACATTACTTTCATCATGCATTTCATGGAAGGACACACCAAGAATTGCTCAAAATTTCTACTTGTGCAATGGATAGGTGACGTCCCATTCCATCACCCACCCTAAGTATTAAACCCTTTATAAGACATCGTTCATTTACATATATTTGTGGTCACTAGCTGTCAGATTTGGTAATACCCCCTTGACGTAATTGGCATCGTTTGTTAGACCCCAGAAATGACTTAGAAGAAGATAGAACCTAAAATGGTTGTAGTGATGTTATAAGGTCCTAAATTGGTATATAACGTGGTACAAAGGCAGTGTCTAAGAGTTTAGGTGCATTGGAAGTCAAACGTTAAGGGACGACCAAAACGTTTGACAAGTAAGTCACCTATGCTCCTCATATACGGTTTTATGTGTTTATGTGTAAATAATGATATTATAATGTCCTTAAAGGATTTATTATAGTGTATATAGGCAGTGGGTAAATTTTCGTGAAGTTTGGAGGTCAAACGTCCAAGAACGTCCATGACGTTCGAAAGGTTTGCCTTGAAACAACCTTGCGTGTCTATCTATGTTTCATCGAGTTTTACGTGTTTGTTTTGGATGAAATTCATGTGAAGTTCCTCAACTCATATACGAACATATTTGGGTTGGAAATGTCCGGGTACGACTCCATATAGGATCCACAAGGGGCCCTAAAGAAATACCCCAACTTGGAACTCAACACTGCCAGGCAGTGGCAATCGACTGACCCAAATGATGGCCAGTCGACCTGGAGACAACCCGTAGATGGGTGGAGTCAATGGAGGAACTTGGACTGCATATTTAGGAGTTTCATGATCAACCAACGAGAACCCATAGACGGGGCGTGGGTGAGACCACGGACCGTCGATGCTGGGCATCAATAGTGATATGACTTTCCTACCAGTTTCCTGTTAAGGCTTAGGGGTTTTGGGAAATTCACCCCAAGTCTTATAAAATAGAAGGAATTTTGTTTTGAGTGTTTATGGGTATTTTAAGAGTATATAAGTCATTAAACACTCAATTAAACCCTAACACCTAAATCAAAACCCATTCCCTTTTAAAGTTTCTTCAAAAACCTCTATGAGAGCTCAAGGTGAAGATGGAACTTGGAGATGGTTCTTCAATGGATTTTATTCTTCAATTATAATTGGTTTATTCTAATAAGTTATGTGATTTCTTCATCTAAGGCTTTCTATCATCTTAGAGCCAATTTCAAAGATGAAAAAGTCCAATTTCTACTCAAACTCTTAGGTTCTTGAATGAAAGGTTTTCAAACATTAAGATATGATGTTATTAATGTATAATTGATGTTTTCCAATTAAATTCTCTATGAACCCTTCGCATTCACAAATCTCTCAATTGACTAAAATATAGGTTATGTGATCATGCTTTGATATTGATGAATTCATGTGTAGATTGTTAATGGCTTTTGATTCATGTATAGATTATGATTGATTGGTTTATAGGTTGTTTCAATTTGATCAATTGATTATTTTATATCTTAGATATATTAAACATTAACCTTATTGAATTGATATTTACTTAAGGCTTATAAATTCTAGTGTAGTTTTCTATGGGCTATTGATTGATGTGATAATTGTAGTAAATTGATATCTGGGTTGTATTATAGTTATGAATATGTACTGAATTGACCTAGTTTCATTAAAATTATTATACTGATTGCATTGAATTATTGTTATGGACATGGGTAAGGGTCTTATGGTATTGAATTGGATGATTTAGCTTCAATTATGTTGTGATTGGTATGATCCACTTATGGTGGTCGTGCTATGTGAATTGATGTGGCCTTGATGGTGTTACTTTATTCCATATGATTATCATGGCATTGTCGTCACTACTTGAAGTATTATGACGATTTGTGTAGTTTATTTATGTGAAGTATGAGTATACCTATCTATATGTGAATTAATATGAAAGTATGTGTTCTTTCTATGTTTGTTATGAGATCATGTAGATTATGGCTATGTGCTTATATGAGTAGTCTTAGGGTTGATGCATGGTTTTTCCTACTTGACTATATGAGTCTATGATGGTTATATTGAAGATGATATGCAGTGTATAGCATGACTTAAAGATGATAATGGTTATTCCGAAGTGACTTAAAGAATGACATTTAATATGTGTTAAAGTGAAGTATGTTATGTCTTGTTTTTGTTTACTTGTATCCCTTAGTTGATGCATGTATAAAAGTGAATATGTTATGATTGACTTAGGATGCTAAAGCCTCTTAGTCTTGTACGTATGAATGATATGAGAACTTAAATGATGTTAAGAGGGTACTTTATGTGAAACCTTGAACTTAGTGGTAAGGTTATGAATGTTGAAGTCGAAAGTTGTAATGGTATCCTTCAAGTAAAGTAATGATAGACTTAAGATTGATAGGCTGGAACGGCATCATATCAAACCTTAGGAAAGTCATGATGAGCTTCTTGTCGCCAATGGAAGAAAGTCGTAGAGGACCTGTTTGGTAGGGTGAATGTGATTAGGTTATGAACTTGATATAGAACCCCCTTTATATGAACATTTAATGAAAATTATTCTATGAGAACAAAGGCTAAGACCGAGTGAGTATGGTAAGGGAAGAAGTTCTAATTAAAGAATGAGACTAGATAACAAAGCACGCACTTCGTATTTCTTAACTATGTGCCTACATGGGATGTGTCCAAGTTCTACCATTGGCAAGTAGAACACCCTCATCGGTGTAGGTTAAAACTCCAAATTCCATGCTTTTCTACCATGGTCTATGTCGGTTATTTCCTATTCTCATCATAAGGGATACCTAATATAATTAGAGAATTCCTATGAAGTTTAGGTGGTGGTATGGGATGTTATCTGAACATTCCACAATAGGTTTTGAAGGTTTTAGTTAGAGTCCATAGGTCTTGTCCAAGACCATTACTTGAATTTCCTTTATGTGATGAATGTCTCTTAATGATCTAATGAATGTAATGACTTAAGTTAAGATAGTATGTTAAATAAATATGTACTTATCTAGAGTAGTTAAGGGTTATCTAGTTAAGGTGTGAAGGGGGCACAGGAATGGTCTCTTCTTATCTTACCTAGATAAGTCTTTAGAATGACTCTAGTTGGGGAAGATGGTTGTTTATGACATGATCCAAACTTTGGTATTCCTAAGGATTACTTAGGTAACTCTTGAAGAGGTCAATCATGGATGTTATCTTCTTGATTTAATTAAATAAGTCTTTTGATAACCTTGGTAGGAGAGAATGTCATGTATATGTGTATACTAATGTATTAAGTGAGAATGATGCTATATTAGGTAGTCTATTGGATCCCTTAAGTGTGTATGTGTGTGTAAAGGATTATATGGGCGGTCTCTTCAAAACTCACTCAAGTGAACCTTAGAATCACCTTTGGTAGAAGGATCTCATGTTCATATCTTAGATGTCTTGTAAATGTATGTTGATCTCATTATGGGTGGTCTTAAGGATCATTTAAGTGTACCTAGAGGGGGTGTATGGACGGTCTTTTTTTGTCTCTTACTTAAGTGAGTCTTATGATAGCTTTTAGTGAGGGAACTATATGATAAAAGGAGATGCAAAGTGAAGCTAGGGAACTTCACTGTAACAGTGAAGTTCAATGTATAGTGAAGTGAGCTCACTGTAATATTTCCTAAAAATGTAACTATTTTCTTATATAATTTTTTATGTGTTTCGATGTTGTTAAATGTTGTTTTTATGATTATATAATGATGTTTTAATCAAAATTCATGGAAAGCATGTTATTTACTAAATGTCCCTTTTTCATGGTTTTTGCATGGCTTCCATACTTAGTGCATCTAATGTGCTAACCCTTTTTTTTTCCTTCTTGACTAAAGTGTAGGGAATTGGAAGTCTTGATGTGCCATGGAGGATGGATAGGTTTCTAAGGGTTAAAGATGAAGTATTGGTGATTCCTCATCGATTCGAGGACAGTATCCGCAAGTGTTTCCTTATGTCTTAGTCTTTATTTTATTGTGTTGTATGATCTTATGTCCTAAGTGTTGTATACTCTAAAGCTAAGATGGTTCAAGGAGATATTGTAAAAGTTTGATGTTTTAAATGAAAGTCTTCCGCTTGTGTAATGATCATGAAAAGACTTCTTCGTGTGTGAAGAAAGTTTTAAATTTTTATTCATTTTAGTATGTTTATTATGAAATTAATGATATGAGTGGCTTAGATGAGACTTCTTCATGTCTCATATTTCGTGTGGAGACACAAGGACGCTCTAACTTCTAGGGTGTACTTGCAGGTCGTGACAAGCTTGGTATAGGAGCATAAGGTTTAGGTAGTGTCTTAGTTGTCTCATGAACCACATCCAGTAGAATCTTGTTTATAATGTGAAGCGCGCCACATCATGAAATATGAGGCTATTGGGTGCTCTGGATGTTTCACTTATTCATTCATCTAATCATGCCTAGGAGCTTTGCATATGGTGTCTTTCCCTTGCTTCCCTTATGTGTTGGTCCCTTGAGGGTGACATTATTAAGTTGGGTTGAGGGATAGAAAAGATGAGACATGACTTGTTATATGAGGTGTGATAGATGGTGTTTTAAACTTAGGTTGGTTAAATTTACCTTTTGAAGGGTAGTTAAGTTTAAAAGGATGGTAAGGCATATTGCATGAGAAATGTGAAGGAGTGGTTGTTGAGATAGTTTGAAGTTGTTTAAGACCCAACCATAGGAAGGGAGGTAATGAGATTTGATAGAGTAAAAAGTGAGTTCTCCTAGTAAGGGGGATGTCGTGGTTAGATTATGAGACCTTTAAGAGTCTTTAGTATTCATGAGATAGACCTTGGTAGGAAAGTTTTAGTAAGGTTTAAGGTTCCTTATGGGAGTTCCTTGTGGTAAAAGTTATGTTGAACTTAGAATGGGTTTCTCCTAAGTGGGGGAGTATGGTGAAGAGTATGGTTGTTGGGAGTGAGGTGCCCTTAACTTTTCTTTATTTGTTTACTCAATCCTAAAATAAAGAGTTCTTAGTAACTTGATTTTATAGGAGTCTTTTGTGGAAGATGAGTTCCAAATATTCTCCTTATGATATGCATGTTTTGATTGAAATTTTGTTGTATGAGAAAATGAGTTCTCATGCATGGTATCTTCTTCTTGGATCATCTGCATCTAATATAAGTTGCTTATTGTTTCATATAGTTGAATAGTGAGCATGTCTAAATGGTTACATGAGAAAGATTTTTTGAGCATTTATAAGGAATTTCTTAAGTTTTGCATTGTTAGATTTTGAAGAATGTTCACTATAAAGACTGCCTGCTCACTTTGACATTTTTTTTTAAATTGACTAATTCATTCTTTGCTCAAAAATTGTTGTAATGTAGTTAGAATTGAGTTATATAAGCATGAAGGATGTGAGTTTTGTAGCATTATGAGTTATAGGATCTATTTTAGTTCTTTTTGTGTTGTGATTCTCTTAATTATGTGAAATTTATGTTTCCCCTTGATTGCGTATAATGTGTTGTATGGTATTTTCATGAGCTGTTAAGTTGAGTCTCTATTCTTGAAAGTGTTTGGAGAGTGTCAAGTTTCATTCGATGATGAATGTTATCCAAGTGGGAGCGAATGTAAAACCCGAAAATAATGTTAAGGGACGATGAAAACGTTTGACAACTAAGTCACCCCTATGTGTCTCATATGGGTTTTTATGTGTTTAGGTGTTATTAATGAGGTTATAAGGTCCTTAAATGAGTCATTATAGTTTATATAGGCATTTGGTCAAGTTTTGTGAAGTTTGGAAGTCAAACCTCCAAGAACGTCCATGACATTCGAAAGGTTTGCCTTGAAACGACCTTGCGTGTCTATATATGTTTTGTCATTTTTTATGTGTTTGTTTTGGATGAAATTTATGTGGTAAGTCCTAAAGTTGTATAAGAACATATTTCGATTGGAAACATTCAGGTACGACTCCACATAGTACCCGCAAGGGTCCCCAAAGGAGGACCCCAACTTGGAGCTCAACACTGCCAAGCAGTGGCAATCGACTGACCCAAACGACGGCTAGTCGACAAGGCGACAGCCCGTCGATGGGTGACGTCTATGGAGCAAGTTTTCCTGCAGGTTAAGGAGTTGCATGAGCAACCAACGATACCCCCATCGATGGGGCGTGGGTGAGACCATGGACCGTGGATGCTGGGTGTCGAGGGTGTTGTGACTTTCCTGCCAGTTTTCTGTTAAGGATTGGGGTTTTCGGGAAATTCACCACAAGTCTTATAAAATAGGAGTAAGGTTTTTTGAGTTTTTATGGGTATTTAAAGAGTATATAAGTCATTACACTCTCAATTAAACCCTAACACATCAAAACACATTCCCTCCCAAAGTTTCTTCAAAAACCTCCATGAGAGCTCAAGGTGAAGATGGAACTTGAAGATGGTTCTTCAATGGATTTTATTCTTCAATTATAATATGAGTCTTCTAATAATATATGGTATTTCTTTATCTAAGGCTTGTTATCACCTTAGAGCCAATTTCAAAGATGATTTTCAAAGATGAAAAAGTCCAATTTCTACTCTAAGTCATGGGTTCTTGCATGAAAGTTTTTTCAAACATTAAAATATGATGTTATTTATGTATAATTGATGTTTTCCGATGAAATTCTCCATGAACCCTTGACCTTCACAAATCTCTCAATTTGACTAAAATATAGGTTATGTGATCATGCTTTGATATTGATGAATTCCTGTGTAGATTGTTATAGTTTTTTAATTCATGTATAGATTATGATTGATTGGTTTATAGGATGTTTCAATTTGATAAATTGAGTATTGTAAATCTTAGATATATTGAATATTAAGCTTATTGAATTGATATTGACTTGAGGCTTAGAAATTCTAGTGCAATTTTCTATAGTCTATTGATTGATGTGATAATTGTAGTAAATTGATATCTAGGTTGTATTAGATTGATGAATATGTAGTGAATTGACATATTTTCATTGAATATATTTATAATTTCATTGAATTATTGGTTATGGCCATGGGTAAGGGTCTTGTGGTATTGAATTAGATGATTTAGCTTTGGAATCGAAATGGTAAGAGAGAGTGGGGATACGCTGCCCTAATTACATTTATTTTATGTTAATTAGACTTCAATAATGTTGTGATTGGTATGGTCCACTTATGGTAGTGGTGCTATGTGAATTGATGTGGTCTTATGCAATGTGATGTTCATGGCCTTGTCGGCACTACTTGAAGTATTACGATTATTTGTGTAGTTGATTTATCTAAAGTATGAGTTTACCTATCTATATGTTTAAGTAATGTGAAAGTATAAGTTCTTTCTATGAATTTTAGGAGATCATGTTGACTATGGCTTTGTGCTTATATGAGTATTCTTAGGGTTGATGCATCGTTGTTCGTACTTCACTATATGAGTCTATGATGGATATATTGATGATAATATGGTAGTGTATAGGATGAAATAAAATGATAATGGTTATTCCTAAGTGACTTAAAAAATGACATGTAATATGTGTTAAAGTGAAGTATGTTTTCTCTTGTCTTGGTTTACTTGTGTCTCTTACTTGATGTATGTATGAAAGTGAATATGTGATGCCTTAACTAAGGATGCTAAATCCTCTTAGTCTTATACGTATGAATGACATGACACCTTAAATGATGTTACGAGGGTACTTTATGTGAAACCTTGAACTTAGTGGTAAGGTTATGAATGTTGCAGTCGAAAGTCGTGATGGTATCCTTCAAGTAAAGGAATGATAGACTTAAGGCTGATAGGCTTGAACGGCATCTTATCAAACCTTTGGAAAGTCATGATGAGCTTATTGTTGCCAATGGAAGGTAGCCCTAGAGGACCTCTTTGGTAGGGTGATTACATGGGATGTGTTCAAGTTCTACCATTGGGAAGTTGAACACCCTCATCGGAGTAGGTCAGAACTATGGATTCCATGCTTTGCTACCATGGTCTATGTCGGTTATTTCCTACTCTCATTATATAGGATACCTACTAGCATTAGAGAAGTTCTATGAAGTTTAGGTGGTGGTATGGGACGCTATCTAGATATTGCACAATAGGCTTTGAAGGTGTTAGTTAGAGTCCCTAGGTCTTGTCCAAGACCATTACTTAAATTTCCTTTATGTGATAAATTTCTCTTAATGAGATAGTGAATGTAATGAGTTAAGTTAACAAAGTATGTTAAATGAATAAGTACTTATCTAGAGTAGTTAAGGGTTATCTAGTTAAGGTGTGAAGGGGGCATAGGAATGGTCAGTTCTTATCTTACCTAGATAAGTCTTTAGAATGACTCTAGTTAGGAAAGATGCTTGTTTTGTGGGCATGAACCAAACATAGGTATCCCTAAGGATTACTTAGGTAATCTTGAAGAGTTCAATCATGGACGTTATCTTCTTTATTTACTTAAATAAATCTTTTGATAACCTTGGTAGGGTAGAATGTCATGTATATGTGTATGCTAATGTATTCAGTGAGAATGATCCTATCTTAGGTAGTCTATAGGATCTCTTAAGTGTGTGTGTGTTTAAGGGATTGAATTGATGGTCTCTTCACAACTCACTCAAGTGAACCTTAGAATCACCTTAGGTAGAAGGATCTCATGTTCATATGTTTGATGTCATATAAATGTATGTTGATATCATTATGGGTGGTGTTAAGGATCATTTAAGTGTGTGTATATAGGGTGTATGGGCGGTCTCTCTTTGTCTTACTTAAGTGATTCTTAGTATAGCTTTTAGTGAGGGAATTATATGATAAAAGGGTGTGCAAAGTGAAGCTAGGAAACTTCACTTTAACAGTGAATTAAGCTCACTATAATATTTCCTAAATATGTGTATTGGCATAAATGATTTCTTATGTGTTTCTAAGTTGTTAAATGTTGTTTATATGATTATAGTATGATGTTTTAATCAAATTTCATGGAAAGTATGTTATTTACTAAATGTCCCTTTTTCATGGTTTTTGCATGGCTTCCACACTTAATGCATCTAATGTGCTAGCCCTTCTTTTCCCTTTTTGACTAAAGTGTTGGGAGTTGGAAGTCTTGATGTGCCATGGAGGATGGATAGGTTTCTAAGGGTTGAAAATGAAGTATTGATGAGTCCTCATCGATTTGAGGACAATATTCACACGTGTTTCCTTATGTCTTAGTCTTTGTTTTAATTGTTTTGTATGGGCTTATGTCCCAAGTGTTGTATACTCTAACGTTTTGATGGTTCAAGGAGATGTTGTAAAGGTTTAATGTTTTAAATGAAAGTCTTCCGCTTGTGTAATGATCATGAAAAGAGTTCTTCGTGTGTGAAGAAAGTTTTAAATTTTTTCTTGTTTTAGTATGTGTATTCTGCAATGAATGATACAAGTGTCTTAGATGAGACTTCTTGAAGTCTTATTTGTCGTGTGGTGACAAAAGGACACTGTAACTTCTAGGGTGTACTTGAGGGTCATGACATCGTCATCCCTTTTGAGGACTAAAACGAGGCTCTTAGCTTACATCATTACATTCATAGGTCAAATTTTGCGGAAATTTAGAACTTTTAGTACTTCTATATTGAGGCTTACACATACCTATACATACATAGACATATGTATGTCAAGTATACCTAGACCCTTCGTATAGGAAGATTACTTTGTTCTCTACTTTTATTACACAGAAACATAACATAGCTTCAAATAGTCGTTTCATCCCATAACCATCTAATAAGAGTATATCTAATTAGGCCTATCCCATACATCAACACAATAAGACCACATATAGGTTATACAACATTTAATATATAAATGAAATGGAAAGAACATAAGAGTCTTAAAACTAAAGCAACATCGTAGGCTTGATAGTGGCATTTGCCCTTGGAAAGTGAGGACCTACCCAACTTGGATGATTAAGAACTCCAAGTCTTTTTCAAAGTCGTCTCCTAAAAGTCCTTCAATGACCGGAACCTAAAATGTTTGGGGAAAAGAAATAAAATTGGGTTAGTACACAACTTGTACTAAGTATGAGACCATATGCACACATATCATGAAAAATATGCTAAAAAGGGACATTCCATTTAAGGATGCTATTTCACCTTTAGAAAACCTTATGCACATTCAAGAAGAACATAAAAATAAATATGACATATTCATTTAGTCATAGACATGTACATCACAAGACCAACGATACAAAATCTAGGCAAGTCACATGCATATCATATAATTGAACACATAATCAAGTAATCTAGCATCTAGTACTAACATCAACAAGCATCAATAAGAGTTCATTATAACAAACAAAGCAAGACAATTACCTATAAACCCCTATTAAGTCAACAAGTGTAATGACTAAGCGAAGTCCCATAACCTTACTAAATCAAGTAAATCAACAATAATCATGACCAATATCTCACTTCAGATAGCATGGAATTTAAGAGTTCATATCATCATACTTTAACACTATAGACCAACACATATTCATGAGTAAAACTAATCATCATACGGTATCAACAACGTAAAATATCATTATATACTTATCATGTACAATTATAATCATATTCATATATAATAAAATCCTTCTAAGACTTCCCTCAAGGCTAACTAGTGCAATGTTTAGGTAGAGTCTCTTACCCCTACCTAGTCTAAGCTAAAACCCTTAGGTTATCCTAGTTAGAGTTTATTACTTTAGTTCATTTTACCTTGGGAACATCTTGCCTTAACCTACATAGAACACATGAGCTAATGTGGAATCCGGTTTCATGGAACCTACATGGAAGGAACGCGGACTACTTGCCATGGTAGTACGAAAGAATGAACATAGCAACTACGTGGATCCCCACTAGCTAGTATTTCTATGAGGGAAACATAGTTCAACTAGGAGATATAGTTGGGACCCTCTTTATGCTACATGAAATATGGTCTCCAATCTCAAGAGTACATTAGTGATCCTACCTTCCCTATGTCGGAAATGAATATCCTCGTTCTTGTTCATTCAGTGCTAAGCTAGAGTCCCTTTTTGAAATATCTTTAATGTATTTATTAATCGTTGTAGCTTAATGTAGGTCATAGGGTCCATCCCTAGTATAATATCATCATCGTCATAGCTCAATAAGAATTGCATGACTATAGTCCTATTATTACAATTCACATAGGTGAGGTTTGCACATTTACATATCACTTGATAATAAGGCACATCGGTAAATCATCACCATCCTTATAATATTTACATCTTAGCCAACACCTCACATACCATAGTCAAGCCATTTCAATTTTACATTATACCAACACCTACTTACACTAATCACAAGTCATCATATTTGAAGTAAAGGTTAGGATCATAGAGACTTAGTCAATCTCCTTGAATAGCCATCTTCATGGTCTTACAATCAACCAACCAATTACATCCAACAATAGGTGTAGTAACATAAATTAATAGTAACTAACACAAGAACTAGGTCAATAACATCATACTATCCAACTAACATCATTTCATAACCTTGGGTTTAAGGGGAATAGGTTTCATCATGAATTCTTCAATGAATAGATCAAATCCCAACAATACATTACCCTAGGAAATCCATAAATGAATTAGAATAGATAAAACAAGTATAACGATCATTTCATACTTCAATTCCCATCAAATTACAATTAAGACCCAAGATTTGGGGAATTGGGGAAAGGAACATGATCAACATGAAATTCAATCAATTAACATCAATTAACCAACAATCTATACTCAATTAGTTATAATAAATCACAATTTATCATCAATTTAAAGTTTAGAAGAAAATCCATTAGAATTGTAAAATCCCATGGAATTGGGTTATTTAGAATTAAACTTTGAAAGGAACTCTTGATAAAAGGAATCCCAAGAGTGAAGAATTGACTATTAATCCACGAAATTGAAGTGAAACTCTAGAGAAATTGACCTTCTTTTTCAAGCTTTGTTCCTTCTTCATTGGAGGAATTTTGGAAGAGAGAAGTAGAGAGAGTTGAGAACTTTTTGGGTTTGTTTTGGGAATTGGGTTTGGAGTGATTTAAAATGGCTTAAAATTGATCCTAAGACAATATATAGTCACCCCCTAAATTACCCAAAACACCCCTCACTTAAATTGGTCTCTTTGGGAAGTCAAAATGTCAAAAATATGATTTTACCGATTTGGGAAGTGGATCCGCGTCGCTGGGCCAAGACGCATTTTATTTCCCAAAAATAAATTTTGGTACAGGTGAGGTCCGTGTGGGCTGCGCGTCATGCAGCAATCACTGAAACTTGACTTTTCCAGGGTGCTTTGGCAACCTGCCCACCAATGTTGGGGTCCTCTTCCATGACCCTTCGGGTGGTCCTTGTGGCGTCGTTATAGGACGTTTAGACCCTCTATACTACACTATACCTATACAAAGTCTTATCTTAAATTTTTAGACTTTATTTGACCCTCCGAAACCATCCCTAAACATAGCGACAACAACTAGTTCAATTAGGCTAGTTTCCGGACGTCATGGACGTCCTTTGACGTCTTGGCTCAAAAACTTCTCGGATGACTTCTAAGCATTATTTTAGGTTATAAAACAGTATCTAAACTATAATAGAATCATTTTAGTCTCTAGATTAGGTCTTGACTTTTTGGAGTGTTACACTAGATTTAAGCGACATAGATCATGAGAGCTAGGTAGGGTTACACTTTAGACATTATATTGAATCTCCAATGGTTATACCTACGCGGGCGCACAGATAAGGGATAAGGATATTTCTACTACGTGACTCAGTCATTTTCTAGCGGTGATCACTCATCTCGAAAGGTACATTGGATACATCATCTCTACTCAAGAAGTGTACCCATCCCTTCTTCAAATCTTCTCAGTGATAAGCATAACTCTCCGTGGAGTCTTAAACATTCATACACTATAGGTTAAGGGATATCTATTAAGTACCACATCTCAACTAACTAAGTGTACTTATCCCTAGAGGTTACTTTTATATACGATATCTTAACTCGGGAAGGGCATCAACCTCAAACCTATCTTGGAAAGCTCTTGGGAATAGTGAGGTTGCTACTAAACATTTCATCTCAACTCACGAAGAGTGTTCACCCCAAATTCCCCATTTTTATACTATAGGAATAGTAGGAATGGTCTAGACACTTCATATCCACTCACTAAGAGTGTCTACCCTACGAATCCCCGATTTCATTCATTAGAGTATTATTTAGAAAACCTTTCAATAAAATCTCATACATACATAGCCATTAACTTTATTCTTCCATTCATTCAAGGTGTGTGTGTGAGAACACCTTTCACAAAATCACCGTTCTCATATCATTGACTTCTAAACATGATTTCGATTCATCACATTTCACACTTAACATGACTCTTATATACACGTACTTCATTTAACATACTATCTACCTTACATACAATTCAATCTTCAATAAGCATATCAACATGAACATCAACATCATCATTTATTTACTTCACATTCTATGCCTTCATGGACATAATCACAATACACATATTTATATACTTCAAGTAAACACCGCCACCAAAGGTGGACCATACCACTCAAGAACATTTCACAATAAGTACTCATCAATATAGTCAACTTAACATTTATCCAAGCTTTCAACACCTATTCATAATTTATCCAATAATTCATCATAAAATAGTCCTTATGGCAGTAGCTAAACATAACATAACCATAAATAAAACCATAGTTCAAACATCATCCAATCATGTTCATTAAACCATTTTCATAAGCTAAAAGTTGGACATATGCATAACCATGGGTTCATTGAGGTTTTGTCGTTAAAATCATCAACTAATACTTAAAACAACATCTTTCAATCATTAAGACATTTTCATGCTAAGACTCATGCTTAGAATCAAAAATAAAAGAAGTTGGAGTTTGAAAAACCTTTTTAAAAATCTCTTTGAAGTGGTTCCTTGAATGAAAGAAAGTTCAAGGACGAACTACCATACCTTAACATGAAGAAACCCACAAAAATTGAAGAAAAAATCTGTTTGCATCATTATACCAAGCTCTAAGACCTTGACCTTCAATGGAGGCTTGAGAGGGTTTTGGAAGAGAAGAACTTTTGAGGGTTCGGGAAATTTTGATTTCTAATTGAGGTCTTCGGGTTTTTTGATGGGGGAATGAGTTTATGTTGACTAAAATTAGTATATAACACACCCCAAAAGTTCCCAAAACACTCCCACACCATTTGGGCCCTTTTCCAAAATCTAATTTGACATAAAAACGACGCGGCCAAATCTGCGACTTAGTTGCCCGTCATGGAGCAAGCTCAAGATTTGGCCTCTCAACATTTTTAGGCAATGGACCTCGTGTCACTCGCGCGACGCACAGGCAGCTTCAGTGCCAGGTGATACGCTCAAATTTACTTCTCGAAATGAAGTAAAAGCGATCGCATCAAGTAAATAACCCAACTAGTGAGGTTGGGATCGTTCCACGAGGAAAATGGTTCAGACTGAACTTTATCTATTATTACTTCTGTTTAGTCAATTATTTCCCGAAAACAAATAACTAAAGGTGAGTTTTGATTAATGAAAGCAATTGGCTAAATAAAGTAAACAAGTGACAGGTTCAAGTATTGGAGTTTAATCAAGTAATTAGAGTAACTAGGGCGTAAGTGTTCCCGTAGGCTTTTAACTCGGCATTTCTAGCTATAACAATCCTTTCCTAGTATATTGCACGCAAAGCGATAAGTTAGGTTTCTCTAAATCCTTGGTCCAGCATCTAGAGAATTTCACTCTGCACCTTGGTCCGGCTATGTGTGTTGCTTTACTAAACCTTATCTTTACCACATAGTAAGCATCATATTAGATATTTGACTAAGTTGTTACTTCATACCAACCGACACTAGCCTATTAGATAGTATACACTAAATGCTGATAATTCTTTTCCTATTATCTACCTCCTTTGTCTGGCAAGTAGCAACATGGCGAAATCTAACGTCGCCCATCCGTTAAAAAGACTTCTAAGCGAAAGAATTATCAATACATGAAAGACACTATTCTAGAATCGTTATTTTAGCTTGGTTTTACCTTGTTATTTACCCATAGGTCCCACAATCCTAGTTATGGAGTTTAGTTACCCATTTTAATAATCACACAATTCATAATAATAATGTAAGAATTCATGCACTTACTTTGATGAGAATGAACAAAATCTAGAAATTTACTTGAATAAATCACCAAACACCAATAATCGATTCCAAAAAAGTAATATCAAATCTCAAAATCGAAAGTTCAATACTAAGACTATAAAACAGAAAATTATCCAAGAGTCTAACCTTAAAACGAGGTTTCTCGAAATATTTATAACGAACAAAACCTAATAAAAGAGGAAAATCTATTTAAGGGAAAATCTACCCAAAACACGTCTAAGTCGATGACCCTTGTGACGGACCGTCGTGGTTTTTCGTTGCTCCATACTTAGCTCTTTTTCTACTGCTTTTCTTTATCAACTCTTTGTTACCCTCGACGAACAGATGTGACGGACCATTGCAAGCACATCGGTCCATCGAGGGGCTTCGTTCCACAACACTTAGAATCTTCTGAAGTTGGGTACTGTGACTACTCTCTATTAGCTTTGGCGAATGTGCAGGACGGACCGTCGTGGCTACGACGGTCCGTCGTGAGCTTTCGTAGTCCCTCACTTGGTCAGAATTCCCCAACTTCCTTCAGCAGCCATTATCTTCTCACGACGGATGACCCCTACGGACCGTCACAGTCACGACGGACAGTCATGGGGTCCGTAGGTTGTATTTTTTTCAATTTCAGCTCAAAATCTTTGTGTTCACCTTTGGACAGATTTCCTGGAAATAAATAGAAAACTACATCAAAAATAAATACAAAAAGGCTTTAGACACACACTAAACTTAAGGAAAAGGCATTTAAAGTACCGTGAAACCATGGTACATCAACACCCTCAACTTAAATTCGTTGTTTGTACTCAAGCGACGCACTATGACTCACTACAAAATCTTTGTAAAATAGTATCCGTATTTTAGCTTTCGCAATCATTTGGCTATCAATCCTGATTATTATCATTATGTTCATGCATGATATAACTATTAGGTTGAATTATGTGGATCAGACCATGACAGAGTCTTACCACAAACTGACACCTATCTTCTTCGATCTCTCACCTAGGTGCTAATTTTTCCGGTATTGCAACTAGTGTCCTCACTTCAAAATAACATCCTCATTTTTCACATAATGATTATAGTTTGAGTATAAGGATTACTTTTCAAAACTCGCTCCCAGAACAACATCACAACTTATTTACACATATTGACATGGGCATGCCCTTATTTTCACTGCTTTAAGTTCGCCATAACAACTCTTCGGATCACGATAGGACTTTCTTAGCTTGTAACATAAGCTCAGGGTCAGGTAGCGTATATTTAGGTATAATGTAGTGACTTGTTGCCATCCTCGGCATATCGGCTAAGCGTCTTACCTTTTTATCATTTTATTTCGCTCTATTTTTCAATTTTCTTTCACCTTACTATTCTCTCTTTCTTCTCCTTATGTGTAAGTGACTCTTCTCTTTTCTTGTGTTTATTTTGTTTTTACTCTTGAGTTACTGTTGTTTTGTTCTTCCTTCCTCTTTATTTTTTCAACCCCACTCTCTAGAGTATTCCTCATAATAGCCACCCTCAACTCATGGCTTTGCCATGAGTCAAGGTTCACAATACCTAAGATTGGGTCAGGGCCACGACAATGTTGTTTTCTGCATTAGGCACCCTCAACTTATGATTTTGGCATAATATGAGGTGCACATGTCCAAGGAGGGACTAGGACGAATACATTGTTCCTAGAAAAGATTGGATGGGGTGAAGAAGAAAGATCTATTTTAAGCTCAAACTATTTGGATCAATAAGGGATTACTTCATTTGGTTTTTCTGTTATTTTAGGCTAAATATTGACTATTTCGAACAAGGGTCTATGATCCTTTCCTAATTGTCTATTACGGCTTACTTTTAGCAGGACTAACCATGCAAGTTCTAGCTCAGTACCAACGGTGGAATATTCAAATTTTCCTCACTCTCACATGACATCTCATTACTCTACCAGATTATCAGAAACCTAGTTCGAATCTTAGATTTAGGGTCAAGTCATAGTGTATGTATATGTCATGCTTAGATCCACACATTCATCAGTTACTATGCCTAGTCATGCATCATTTTCATTACATCAGGATATCATTTCTGTTTTAGCCATCATGCTTCAAAGTTATACTATGTACAAAAGATATAGACATGCCGGTTCAACAATAAAAATAATCAGTCTCTTGGGGAAAAAGAACACATGCAAGAAAACCCCAAAAGAGGATCGTGAGTTGGGCTACTCTGACTTCACCCTAGCACTCACTTTCTGTTTACCCCACACCCAACAAAAAGATATGCAATAGTCCCCAATGCATAAAAGAATCTAAAATAATAGAGTGGTAGGTGAAGCAAACCTGAGGCGCAAAGCACTGGTGATCAACAAGCTGGTGGGTCCGTTGTCCCATTTACAGGTTTTGACGCGATAAGCCCCCATCGATGGTCCATCCAGGCTCGACGATCTGTCGTGGGGGTTCGTCATGCATGCCCTAACTTAGAAAATTTTGAAAAACATACCTGGGCACGACGGATGCTTGCGATGGTCCATTGCAAGCATGAAGGTCCATCGATGGGTCCGTCAAAGGGTGTTGCAGACCAATTTTCTGCAGATTTTCTGGTGATGTGATACCTGGAAATTTAACACCCATTAAGCTATTCTTTTTGTATTTTCTGGACATTAGAGGGACCCTAAACTATTCTCTAGCCAAAACTTCTTACAAAAAGAAAACAAATATTTAGACTGGATGTTTAAGGAAATAAAAGCATAGAAACATGCAACTATAACTAGAAAATCACAAAATACTATAGTTGGCTAGAGGATACATATTGGGTTGCCTCCCAACCAACGCTTGATTTAACGTCGCGGCACGACGTAGGACAATTGATTACTCAGACTTCATCAAGATGGTATACTTTGATCACTTCATTCGCCATTTCAGCGTGCCCCAGATAAAGTTTGATTCATTGTCCATTCATCTTAAACCGCAAACCCTCCTAGTTCTCCAACTCAACCGCTCCGTGAGGGAATAGTAGGGTGATCAAGTAAAGACCAGTCCATTTGGACTTGAGTTTTCTCGAAAACAAATGCAACCTAGATTTGAATAAAAGCACCAAATCCCCAACCATAAAATTGTGTTTCTCAATCTTTTGGTCATGGTACTTTTTCATCTTTTCTTTATAGATGGCTGAACTTTCATAAGCTTTTAGGCGAAATTCATCAAGCACATTCAACCCATTTAACCTCTGCTCAGCAGCTTCATTCCAATACATTTTCAACTTTTTAATTGCCCACGAGGCTTTATTCTCTAATTCAACCGGTAAGTGACAAGTATTTCCATATACAAGTTGGTATGGAGACATACATATGGGAGTCTTCTATGCTGTTCGATAAGCCCAAAGAGCATCATCAAACCTCCTTGACCAATCCGTTCTACTAGCATTCACCATTTTTGACAAAATATGCTTAATCTCCTTATTTGACACCTCAACTTGCCCACTAGTTTGAGGATGGTAAGGAGTGGCCACATTATGGCGAACCCATATTTCTCCAATAATCCCTTGAACAATTTATTGTAAAAATGGGATACCCCATCACTAACAATAGCCATTGGAGTGCCAAATTGGGAAAATATATTCTTTTTCGAGAACGTGGTGACACTCTTCCTTTCATTATTTGCGAGTGCGATAGCTTCCACCCATTTAGACACATAATCGACCTCTACTAGAATGCACTTCATCCCATGAGAACTCACAAAAGGAACCATAAAGTCAATACCCCACACATCAAATAGCTCAATAACAAGAATTAGATTTAAAGGGATCTCTTGCTTTCTCGATATGCCACCGTCTCTTTGCCATCTATCACATGCCTTAGAGAACTCATGAGCATCTTGGTACATAGTTGGACAATAGTAGCCACATTGCAAGATCTTGTGAGCG
Source organism: Solanum lycopersicum (assembly GCF_036512215.1). Lineage (NCBI taxonomy): Eukaryota > Viridiplantae > Streptophyta > Magnoliopsida > Solanales > Solanaceae > Solanum > Solanum lycopersicum. Next base: position 4,682,626 of record NC_090805.1, read on the forward strand.
GTCCGGATACCAGTATGATGTCCACCTACAGGTGAAGAATGGCATGCCTCCAAAACACTTAACATCTCAACTTCTGGCACACAACGCCGAATAAGCCCATCGGCACAACTCATATACAAGTATGGCTCATCCTAAAGGAACTTTTTCACATCTTTCATGAACTTCTTCCTTTGATGAAGGACAAGTCCAGTGGGACGATATCGCTAGCCTGATAATCCGCAAAATCTGTGAATTATGGAATCAAGTCTTGAGAGGCGCTCAATACATGCTCATCGGGGAAAGTAATCAACAATTTCAGTCTTATCCCCCAACTCTCTCATTGCTTAATCTTCTAATTGGGATAAGTGATCAGCAACTTGATTTTCAGTCCCTTTTCTATCAATCACCTCAATGTCAAATTCTTGCAATAGTAATACCCAATGAATTAACCCTTGTTTTGCATCCTTCTTTTCCATCAAATATCTCAAAGCAGAATGATTAGTATGCACTATAACCCTAGTGCCAAGCAAATAAAAGCGAAATTTCTCAAAAGCAAAGACTACTGCAAGGAGATCTTGCTAAGTCACGATGTAGTTCTTTTGGGCTTCATTTAAGGCTTTACTAGCATAGTAAATGGGATGAAGGATTTTGTACCTTATTTGCCCCAATAACACACCAAGAGTAACCCCACTAGCGTCACACATTATCTAAAATGGCTTGCTCCAATCTGGCGAAATAATGATAGGTGCAGACACCAACTTTTCTTTCAACTCACCAAATGTCTTAAGACAGGATTCATCAAAATAAAATTTACACTCTTTCTCAAGCAACTTGCACAAAGGATGAGCATTTTTTGAAAAATCGTTGATGAACCTCTGGTAAAAAACCTGCATGCCCAAGAAAGCTTCTCACACCTTTTACAGAGATAGGTGGGGATGTCTCTCTATTACCTCGACTTTAGCTCGATCAAATACCGCGACCAATAACCCATACTCTTCAATGCCATCACTATCAAAATTCATGATCACTGCCTCCAATTCTTCTACACCCAAACGCTCTTTAATTTGTACCTCAGATGACTTTTCAACTCTGTAGGATATACCAGATACCTATTGCATCTCACCACTCTGCCTCATCGACCTACAAATTTTGAAGGTCACTTCTTCATTGTTCAATTGGGGTTTCATCTGCCCCTTTTCCATGTCAACCAAGGCTCTCTCCGTAGCAAGGAATGACCTCCCAAGAATAATAGTTACATCAAAATTGACCTCACAATCAAGAATCACAAAATCGGTCAAAAATATGAACGACTCCACTTTTACTAGCATATCGTGGAGTATACCAATGGACATTTTTACCGTTCGATCGGCCATCAGTAGCCGCATCGCAGTGGACTTTGGGTCACCCAAACCGAACTTCTTGTAAATCGAGAGAGGCATTAGATTTAAGCTTTCCGGATCTAAGCATTGGCTAGGTAAGCGTCCTGTAGTAAGAGGAGTAGTTATGAACCCTGTAGACCATCCCCATGGGGGTGGTGAAGGGAGAGCCCCAATTGGTAGAAAAAACCCACAACCCCTTGGGGTTATCCTGCACTTGGAAGAAGAAGTAGAAAGAGGAATAAATATAGTGATAATTTGATTCCAAGATCACATAATGTTTTTGCAAAATGTAATAACCCGATTGTACAAGGAATAGTGAAAGCACCCGGATCTTCATTCTTTTGCACTAGAGATCTTGTAGCAATAGCACTACATACTGCATTCTATCATTATCCTCAGAAGTGACTGATCTTTACTTCGTAACCAAATCTTTCATGAACTTGGCATAATCGGGCATTTGTTCAAGAGCTTCTACCAAAGTGACATTGATATAAAGTTGTTTCAACATTGTTATAAAATGTCGGTTTTACCATCCTCTGTCTTTCTTAGTAACCTTTGTGGGAAACGAGGTGGTGGTCTAGGCATGGGGGTCACCTTTTGGGACACCTCAACATCTTTTACCGTTTTATCTTCTAACTCACCACTAACCTCCACCATCGTATCATCATCTCTTATCACCTTTTTTACACCAGACAGCATATGTGGGTCAATGGTTTGCTTACCACTCCGAGTAGTGATTGTCATACAATGCCCATCATTTTTTGGATTTTGGACAGTGCTGCTAGGAAAAGTGTCCGGTTGCCGTATGTTCACAATTGCAAATTATTGGGCCATTTGAAACTCAAGATGCTTAATTGATATTGCATGTGTATCAACTTTCTACCCTATACCCGCTAAGTCATTCCTTAACTTTTAAGTGTGCTCATCACTAGCATCGAACTTCCTCATTATTTTATGCATCATATCCTCAACTTGCGCCATACTAACTCCACCATCCCTAGGAGAAATTTCACAATTTCAAGGTGGAACATAGGGCCCACTCCTATCATTTCTGTTACCATAGTTACCCTGATTGAACTTGTTGTCGTGCTTGTAATTCCCATCTCGGACATAATGACCCTCACAGTTATAATTACCATAATTCCGACCTTGGTTTCCTTGACCTCGGAGCCTTGGGCGTTCGGTCAGAAACCCCCAAGGCTTAGACAAGTAGTTCACCACATTTACCTTCCGCACCCCCAGCAACATGTTTCAACACCAACCCAAGCTCAGTTTTCATTTGATCTATCTCCTCACGAAGATCATCTGCCACTGAGTTGTGTGTGGATTGGACTGTGAAGGTATTTCTCCCAATATAGTACTCCAATCTTTATTATTTCGGGAGATTTTCTCTAACTTTTTAGCAATCTTGGCATAAGGACACTCCCCATAAGAACCACCCGCTATTGTATCCAACACCGCTTTGTTATTATCATCTTGTCCCCAATATAAATAGTCTTTCAGAGACTCATCATCTATGAAGTGATTTGGGACACTTTGCAAGAATGGAGTGAACTCATCCCAAGATATGCTAATTGACTCTCCCGATAGTACCACAAAGTTGTTCACTCTGTCTTTGTGGTTTAGTTTCATAGACACCGGGTAGTAGCGTGCTAAGAAAGCATCCCTCAGTTGATTCCAGGTGAAGATTGAGTTATAGGGGAGCTCAGTAAATTATATAGCAGCCTCTCCCATCAGTGAGAGAGGAAAAACTCTTAGCCCGATTACATCCATATTCAAATCGGGCCTCTCTACACAACTTTTGCACACTGCCCTCACCTTAGCGATGTGGGCATGTGGATCCTCGGAAGGTAGCCCTGAAAACAAACCTCTGGCAATGAGCATTTTCATCAGACTACTAGTTACCACAAAAGTTTGGTCGTGTGGTAGAGGGGGGAAGACGAGTAGCCCATCGGAGTCTGCGATATGTTCATAGCCCCTATAGTACTCTTGAGGGCGTGGAGCGGGAGGTTGTCTCCATATTTCATCTTACCCACGAATATCAGGTAATACAGGGTCATGAGAGTTGACTTATGGTGGCATTTGTGGGTCGACCTCATCACCCTAGATGCCCAAATTCTGATTTATTCTTCTTAAAGTACGCTCTAGTTCGGCTTCAGATTCAATTACGGGTATTCCTCTACTCCGTATGTTTGGCATATAAGGAAGTTAGACCTGCAGGAGACAAAAACAAAAAGAAAAAGCAAAATTTGGAAAATGTTGACTAAACTTCGGTAATAAGATTAAAGTTAATCTAAAAGCAACTTTCCCCGGCAGCGGCGCCAAAATTTGATACGCTTAAATTTACTTCTCGAAACGAAGCAAAAGCGGTCGCATCAAGTAAAGAACCCAACTAGTGAGGTTGGGATCGTTCCCACGAGGATAATGGTTCAGACTTAACTTTATTCTATTATTACTTCTATTTAGTTAATTGTTTCTCGAAAACAAATAACTAAAGGGGTGTTTTGATTAATGAAAGCAATTAGCTAAATTAAAGTAAACAAGTGAAAGGTTCAAGTATTGGAGTTTAATCAAGTAATGAGAGTAACTAAGGCGTAAGTGTTCCCCACAAGCTTCTAACTCGGTAATTCTAGCTCTAACAATCCTTTCCTAGTATATTGCATGCAAAGTGATAAGTTAGGTATCTCTAAATCCTTGGTCCAGCAGCTAGAGAATTTCACTCCGCACCTTGGTCCGGCTACATGTGTTGCTATACTAAACCTTATCTTTACCTAATATTAAGCACCATATTCGATGTTTGACTAAGTTGTTACTTCGTACCAACCGACACTAGCCTATTAGATAGTATACACTAAATCTATGTTGATAATTCTTTTCCTATTATCTGCTTCCTTGGTCCTGCAAGTATCAATAAGGCGAGTTCTAACGTTGTCCATCCGTTAAAAAGACTTCTAAACGAAAGAATTATCAATACATGCAAGACACTATTCTAGAATCGTTAGTTTAGCTAGGTTTTACCTTGTTATTTACCCATAGTTCCCACAACAATAGTTATAGAGTTTAGTTACCCATGCTAATAATCACACAATTCATAATAGTAATGTAAGAATTCATGCACTTACTTTGATGAGAATGAACAAAATCCAGATTTTTACTTGAATAAATCACAAAACACCAATTGATTCCGAAAAAGTAATATCAAATCCCAAAATCAAAATTTCAATACTAAGATAATAAAATTGAAAATTATCCAAGATTCTAACCCCAAAAATGAGGTTTTTCGAACTATTTATAAGAAACAAAACCTAATAAAAGAGGAAAATCTATTTAAGAAAAAATCTGCCCAAAATGCGTTTGAGTCGACGACCCTCGTGACGAACCGTCGTGGACACGATGGACCGTCGTGGTCTTCCGTCGCTCCATACTTAGCTCTTTTTTCTGCTGCTTTTCTTCATCAACTCTCCGTTACCCTCGACGGACAAGTGTGATAGACTGTTGCAGGTACGACTGTCCGTCGAGGGGCTTCATTCCACAACACTTAGAATCTTCTGAAGTTGGGTACTGGGACTACTCTCTGTTAGCATTGACGAATGTGTGGGATGGACCGTCTAGCTATGACGGTTCGTCGTGAGCTTCTGTAGTCCCACACTTGGTCAGAACTCCCCAACTTCCTTCAGCAACCATTATCTTCTTACAACGGTTAACCCCTACGGACTGTCACAGTCATGATGGATCATCGTGGGGTTCATAGGTGGTCACTTCTGCAATTTCAGCTAAAAATCTCTGTTTTCTTCTTTGGACAGATTTCCTGGAAATAAATAGAAAACTACATCAAAAATCAATACAAAAAGGCTTTAGACACACACTAAACTTAAGGAGAAGGCATTGAAAGTACTGTGAAACCACGGTACATCACCAGGCGCGCGATGTGAGGCCACCTCCACATTTTGGCCTCACATGCTAGGGGTGGGCGTTCGGTTCTTCGGTTCGATTCAATCAAATCTCAGTTTGGTTCTCCGGTATTCGGTTTTAGAAAAGTGTGTACCATAGTTTATATCAAACTAGATCGGTTTGGTTCGGTTTAGTTCGGTGCTTTTAAATCGATTTTCGATTTGAATAAAAATAAAGAAGGAATATGATCAAGTGTTAAGAGTTTCATCATGTATTTTATAAAATAAAGTGGTAATAGATGATTTTTAAGCAAAGATATCAAAGGATTTGTTTTCTTTTCTTAGCATAGATGGCTGCCATTCATCTAAATACTAAAGGCTAAAGGCTTTCTCCCAAACCAGAATGTTGAATGAATAAAGAAGAGAGCAAGCAGCCTAGCAAGCACGATGCCACGATGAAATTTTGAACAGCCAAAATATAAGGACAAACAATGTACAATTATACATAAACAACAATAGTTCAACACTTTATTGACATTATATTTGTTGTCATTTAAAAATTGAAAATTTAAATGGGTCATGTAAATATTTTAAGTCAAAATTCAAAAGTATATAAATATTATTAATTAAGCAATATAATTTAAATATTTTTAAATTTAGTAAATAAAACTTTGATTCTTCGGTGCACCATAGTTTCGGGACCCTTGCACCAAACTCCAAACAGAAGTACCGAAAAAAGAAATCGACACCGAATTGAAACACCGAAGAACTGAAATCGAAGAATCAAAATTTTTTTGGTTCGATTCGGTTTTTCGATTTTTATGCCCACCCCTATCACACACTACCTTGGGCAGTTTCTTGTCCAATGTTTGGTCCTTGGGGCCCTTCGGGTGATCCCCAAGGAGTCGTACTTGAACGTTTTGACCCTTGGTACATCCTCTAGGTACTAGGGTCAACCCCACAAATTTTAGACACCAAACACTACCTAAAAACATGTACCAGAATCAAGGACACACTAGCACATTCCAAGTTAAATTTTTCGAATATTTTGGATGTTCTTGGAAGTTTGACTTCCAAACACTCCCAAACTTTACAAACTGACTTCAAATGCTAAAAGACACCATTTTAATACATTATTAACTCATAAAACACATGTGAAGCTCTAGTTTGACCTTTTTCATCTTTAGGCTTGTTACAATCACACACATGATCACTATTACACAAGAGTTGTTCCATTTGGAGATAAACGAGCCCAGATATAAAAAGGTGACTAAATAGGCAGGAAGTTGTCTATTTGATTTTGGGATTAGTGAATTAGAAAATTCGACATGTGTGGAGTCAATGGCTTAGTATTTGTAATTGACATACTTTTGATTTTTGATTGAGAAGAAACTCTAATTTGATTGGGATAGCAATAAAAAAATTCAAATATGCAGGCTGAGTCTTGAAAGACTTCCTACGTATCTCATGAAGGAGAATTCAGGTCCTACATAGTTCAACCGTCTTGAATATTTTTGATTTGAGATGAAAAATTTCACCCTTTTTCGAGATGAGAGAGTAAGATTAGGATTTGAAAAGGAAGTTTGAAGTTATTCAAGAAACGAAAGACTCAAAGGATATTTGGACGCACTTTTGATAGTGATTTGATACTTGTGCTTAGGGGTTCTTAAAACAATTTTAAGAGGTGTGAGTTATAACATCTCCAAATAGAGCAACTCACATCCTAAACAGATATGTAACCCTTTTATGCCAAGGGTAGGCCTAATATTTGAAAGATGTATAATGTCATTTGACATTTCATTTCCCCAAAACCCAATTTATACAAACTTTATGAATATATTGAATGGGGATACATAATAGGAAAAAAGGAATAGAAATGTTTAGTCTCGCGCGATACGATCCTAAACTATGCTTCCATAGAAGTTTTTTCGCTCTTGAACTTCTTGTCGTCTCCGGGTTCCAATGCCTTTGGAGGATTAGTAACTTGTAAAGTTCCTTCATTCAACTAGAATAAGCTATATCTACCTACTACCCCAGGGGACAATGATTTTTCAAATAACATAAACATCCTTCAAATTTAACCACATAAGTATGATCGTCTATTTAGGTCGTGAGTCGTATCAGACTCAAGGTGGCCTTTCTAATGGGTACAACACACCTTGAGTGTTGGGTCATCTTAGTTCAATGCGCTAATAGAGATTTGGCTTCTCTCTATGTTAGTTGACTAAGAATTGGTTTTGACAAGACCTGGTTACCCGAGTTGGACAAACTATGGGGTGAAATATAGTAAATGATGTTGGATCACCACAAACCAACTATTAGTTTATCATTTCAAAAGAATTGAGAGGGTGTTTTTTCTAAAGGACAACCTTTGGAAAGCCACGTAATTGTCTTTTATCCTATCCCAAATTATATGCCAGTTGGCGAAATCAATGTCATGAAATGCCACAATTTATACTTTACAAGAATTTAAACAAGTAAGCAATTAAACAAATAGTCAAAAGAGTCACATAATTATGTTTAGAACCTAATAAATTTCCCAACAGACTCGTCATTTATATTATGCTGTAATATTACTATCTTTAGAAAAATCACTTTTGAAATTTTTGAAGTATAAAACAATTTGAGAAAAATACTTAAAAAAGAGTCGTCACTTAACTTTTTAAAGAAATTAAGAAAATTCAATTCAAAAAGACTTTAGAATATTAAATCTTTATAAATTTAGAAAAATGTGTAAGAGATTATTATTTATGCTTCAAGAAGGTTTTTAATACATATGAGGCACCCGCTAAAACACGATTATCCTACGACTTGACCAAAATATTTTTTTTGACTATTATTTAGGAAAGTGATTTTAATATAATAATTTTAATTGATAATATTCGGTTGCTTGAGAAAATAGTTAAAATAATAATTTTTAATCTTTAGGAAAATTGGACCTTGATTAAAACATTGAATTAAATTATAATTGATTAGAACTTTAACCAAAAAATAGATTGATTTAGAATTAATTTGACTCATTTTTAAAAATAATAATTTAAACTAAATTGGGTAAATTAGAGCATGAAAAACTATTTTAAATTAATGGAAAAATAGGTAGAAGTTTTAACTAAATATATTGAATATAAGTATTAGAGTTGATAAAAATAAATTTTATTAAAATAAACTAACATAAAGAATATGGTTCGTCTTTTGTGGAATTCAATTAAGTTAAACCAAATCAAATAAAAGATTAGTGTTAGCACAGGTAATAATAAGCAAATAGTAACAAAGAAAGCCAATGAATATTCTCAAACTTGGGCCCTTTGCCCAAATTCGAAATTATTAGGATTGACCAAACCTGAACCTGTCCTAATTCTAGGTTTCAGATCTTTTAAGATTGTTGCTTCTTGCGTTTTGGGCCTGCCCATTTGCAACAAATACAGAAATTCATGGGTTTCGCACATTTACATAGTGTAAAGATTGTTCGTATACGACAGTATATCATATGTATACAACTCATTCTTTTGCTTTTCGATACATGTATATCAACTACGAAGACTTGTTCTTCGATTCATCAAAGTTGGCTGACTCAATAAAAAAATTGTCCTTCATGTCTCATTTCGAAATGCAAAGGAGGAAGGAAATGAGTTCAAATAGGTGTGTCATGATAAAAGAAGAAACGAATTAGTAATTAAGCAATCCCGTGATAAATTAAAGAAATATATGTTCTCATTAAAGCACCCAAGAATAATCAATTCATGCACTTGATAATCATAGACAAACCTAAACCCCATTTATTTTTTCAGACAGTGAATGAGACGACGAGCTTGAACTCCCACCACTATGAGCCGATTTCGATCAGCTTCGAAAAATAAAACAAACTTCAAATTTGACAAGAGAAGACTTAAGCTCTCTATTTCTTTTTAATTCTTTCGGACTGTGTTTTTCTCTCCTTTTTTTTCACCCCTAAACCGTGGATGAAAGAGATGAATATATAGATGAAAATTGGGGAAATGGGCAAAATTCGAATTTGAAATGCTTTTTTTCAAGGAAACAATAAAGGAGATGGGAATTTCTGAAAAGGGGAATAGGAAACGGCGATAGTGATGGGATGGTACTGTTGGCACGCTTTTTCAAAAGGTGGATCACATTTCTGGGTTTCACAACATTCTTTTCTATTCTCGCGTGAAGAAGACGAGCGAGGATCGGGTATTTGAACTTGCAGGCTAGGTTTTTGATATTGTTGTACGTTGGAATGGGCTTGGGTTTGGTATTAAAGGGTTTTTGTTTTTGAATGTATGGGTAGCTGGAATTGGAGTGTTGAAATTGGGTTGAAGAAATAGGCCCAAGTTTAGTATATCACAAAAGGGTTAGTATGAGTAAGAGAGAGGTTGAATTGGAATTGAGAATTTGTCCCATTAGATCAAAATGAAAGCCAATTGAATTTACGAACTTAGACAAATTCAACTTAATTGGTGATTCGGCTAAAAACTAAATATGAATAATTAATATAAATTGATTAATTAAAACAAAAGTTTCTTGAGATGATTTTTAATATTCATAAAATATATTAATTATATACATAATTATATAAAACATATACATTATATAAAAATGATACAACTATTTAAAATAACCTGCAAATTATATTATAGTTTATTTTTTAAAATTAAAAATTATTATTTTAAATTATTTGAAATCAAAGAAACTCGATGGTTAATTTATAATGTGGAGATCCAAAATTGATTGTCAACACCCTTCACTCTTTTTCTTGAGCTAGCAATTTGATGTTATTATTTTTACAATTTTAGTACACTAAGTTATTGACATAGAAGCTTATAAATGCTTGGGGAGGAGGGGGGGGGGGGGGGGGGAATATGTCCTACTTTCAAAGTTTGTTTATGCATCTCAGCTTACAAATTTGATCAAGTGTTCATGAGTGTCAACTTTGATTTTTGTCTCATTTTTGACAATTGATCCACCATCCTGCAACATTACAATCAGATGTTCATAAATTTCTTGAACAACTTTAAACTATTTAATAATATGCTGATAGATATCTATTTGAGGTTCAATGGGTATTTTATTTAATTTGTGTTTTGGTGCTTTTACTTTTTTTTCTCTTTTCAAAAATTCAATTAAATAAACTCTGACCGTCAAATTATGTACATATTAGTGTTTATGTATTTGAAATTCGGCTAAATTATTGACTTGTTGAAAGTGCATGAGAAACGTGTAATCAGAGGACCTATATATCAAAGAATAATAATTTAGAACAAAATTTTCTTGATTTTATTTTATTGGTCTCCTAGTATATGTTAGAAGGAGTACAATATGAGGATGGTTTCAAATCTAATGTGTAAACCTATTTTAACGATATATTACAAAGATAAATATAAAAGAAAAGGATAGTACAAGAAACGGTTGTAAATTGATATAAATTGGTTATACATAAATTTTTATTTAGTAGGAAGGACACTATCAAATCTTTGTGTATATTTTCTTAAGAAGTATATTAATATGTTTTTTACTGGAAAAAACTGTATGTTTATTATTCATTTCAGGTCATTCACGTCCGTGTTGAGGAGGTATATGAAAATATATTACAGTATATAGTAATTATGTATTTGGTGCTGCTCCATTTTTCTAATGTGCTCTAAGCAACAAGTTGTTGTATTTTGATAGCTTATTGCTGGTACGTTTTGAATTAAGCTATTTGCTATACTTTTTGTTAGATTTGAGTCAATTATTGTTTTTTGTTAAGCTAAACTTTGCAGTTAGTGACATTTTACAAACTTACCTTACTAGGCAATACCCACTTGTGTAGATAATTTGTTTTCAATAAGTTTCAATTTATACTTAGAGCGTGTTAGTGTTTCTGTTGTACAAGTTAATTATTTGTTGTGTAAGTGTTATTGATTGTTGTTATAGCATCTTTAAGCTTTTGCAATAATATCAACATTATTTGTCTTTTATATTGATATTTTTTTTAATGTATGTCAATTTGTTAATTTCATAGATTTAAATGTTTGCATTTACTTTAAGTTAAAAGAAAAAAGAATTGCAAAAGTGAGATACACTAAGGGGCAAATGAAACTTCATACCAAAAAATTATTCTTTTTTCCATAGAAATCTATTATGATTATATTTCAGATGTACGTAGATTAATTTTATAGTAGAAATATTTTAAATAAAATATATTTAGTGTTTGACAATAAAATATTGATTATTTACAATGTGTTTGACATAGATTTATCGTAAGTGTTGCTTATTAATTTAATGATGTTTGAAGCTTGCTTTGAAACATCGCAGGTTGTTGAGGTCTCCATAAGCGCGCAAGAGTTTTAGATATGATAAAATGAGTTTGTATTAACTTCTAAAGTTACATTTAATTTATACACTTTCAGGTTTGTAACTATACTAGCATGAGTATAGAAAATAATTTTATTTGTATATTTTTGTCATAATTCAACCAATGATTGTAATAACATAGTAATGTTCTCAGTAGCTATTCACCAACTTTTTACCATAAGAATTTTATCTAAATTTTGTTAACTAAAGTATTATGTTGGATCCATGCATTGCACAGCATTTCCTGTCTAGTATATATATAAAGGAGGAACATAGAAAAGGTGATGTGTCACCTCTCAATGGAATCCATTCACATTTTTCCCTTTTATTTTTTTGAGCATTTTTCTTTATTTAATTATTTGTTTTGTTTTTAATGTCTCATAAAGACTTTATACTATATTACTCAACTTTTCACCTCTCACTATAATATATCTTTTGTTATAAATCCATTGAATGAGTCGATAGTCCATAAAGTTAATACATGAACAACTATTCATATTCACTAGGTTTTATTAACCATTTTGGATAAGAATGTATATATTTATTATGATACTTAATATGGTGACTTTTGGAGTGATTTCTCAACCTATAAATAGGGGTGTTCATTCACTATTGTATGATATACATATGAGACTAACATACACTTGAATAAGAAGAAAAATCTTCTCTTTTCCAACTTATTTCTCTTGTCATCTTCCCTTTTTATTATATTATGAGCTAACTTTTATAATATGTTATCAGTACGAGACTCTAGCCAATTGAGATTGAGTATTTGTTTTCTTTAGCTCATGTTTTGGTTGATCTCATTATAAGAATCAAGGTATTAGATTCACAAAATCATGTATGTATTTTCTAAAAAAAAATTATGATTTAGAATATAATAGTGTCCGGTCACTGACATTGACTAGAAACCAAAGACATATATTACTATTGGTTGAATATGACATGCTATACGAAATTTTTTAAACGGGAGAAAAGGTATAATGTTTTAATAGCATGAGTTTGAGTATTATTTTGATTGTTTTGAAAGACTCAAAGGGTGAGTCATCTTGTACTTCGGTTTATTATACCATTGGTTAAGGGTAAGACAGTGGATTCAAGTCTCATCGCACCAAAAGGGTAAGACATCAGGTTAAAGTCCTGATGCACCATAATGAAAAATGTTTGAGGGTAAGACGGTAGATTTATGTTCTATCGCATCAAGAGATAAAAACATTAATTTGTGTTTTGATGCACCATGATTGGGTTCAAGTACCATAGAATGATGGTGTGACACGCCTTATATGGGTAAGACATTGAGTTTAAGTAAATGCACCATAGTGATGATAAAATAATGACTAAGGAAAAATAATATATTTTTGATGAAATGAAATTCGTCTCACTGAATTTGCTCCATTCTCTAAATCGAATGTGGTAGCAGTATATGATAAGTTTGAAATCCGTCCAATTGCTCCATTCTATCATATGGATGTGGTAGTAATGAATAATAAGTCTGAAAGACGACATGTGATTAAATCTATGAATAGGGGCATGAAGGGTCAAATTATAATAGTCATCATTGTGGTAATTATAAAAAGGAAAAATAATATGAGTTCTTCAAATAGTCCTTTAAACTATGAAAATAATTTTATCATCAAAACGGTATGAAAGGTCATTAAACTTGTGAATGTTGTCAACCCAATAATTTTACAAGTTTATAAATTCTCCATCAAAAGACAGTAAAGGTTATATGAAAATCTTTGAAGCAATCGAGGTGTCTGAAACATATAAAAGTTTGAAGGAAACCTTTTCAATAAAGTTTCAAGAAACCTTATATTGGTTGAAATAATCAAGGAAGAAAAGGGTACAAAAAGAATGACCCTAATTGTCCTTGATTTTTTATGAAAAGGTCAGGATCTGAATTTTTTATTATAGTTGTGTATGTTGATGACTTGAACATCATTAACACTCTTAAAAAACTTTCAAAAGTTGTTGAGTGTTTGAAGGTTAAAAGGTGTTGGTATGAAAAATTTTTGTCATGACCTACAAATTGATAATTTGACAAATGAAATATTTGTCCATCAGTCAACATACACATAAAAGTTTTGATGCAATTTTATATAGATAAATCACATTCGTTGAGTACCTCAATGATTATGAGATCGCTTGACATAAATGATGAATCATTTTGATCTCAAGAGAAGGATGAAGAGATTCTTGGTGATGAAACACCATATCTTAGTGCAATCAGGGTAGTAATGCATCTTGCTAACAATACTCGATCAAATATCTGTTTTGCAGTAAATTTACCGACAAAATTCAGTTTCTCCCAACAAAAAGACATTGAAATGGTGTTATGTTTATACTTGAATATCTTGAGGACCATACACATTGGTTCATCTATTCCTAAGATTTCAAGTGAGAGTTGATTAGTTATGAAGATGCAGAATATTTATCTGAACTGCATAAAGTCCGATCTCAAACACACTATTTGTTTTCATGTGGAGGTTCAACAATATTATGGCGATCAATAAAGCAAATGTTGCTATGTAGAAATAAATGTCCTCCATTAAGCAAGTCGAGAGTGCATCCAGTTGAGATAAATGACACATCATATTCAAGAAATGTGTGGTTCTTCTTTAAAAAAAGAATATACCAACCACAAAGTACGAAGATTAGAGACATCATCGCAAGAAATTAAGTGATGTTTTAATTAGGGGGAGTATAATATGTGTTGCACTCTTTTTTCCTTGATCGAGGTTTTATCCCCACTGGGTTTTTCTGGCAAGGTTTTTAACGAGGCAACAAATAGTGTGTATATAAAGATATGTGTACTCTTTTTCCTTCACTAGAATTTTATTCCACATGGTTTTTTCTAATAAGATTTTAACGAGGCACATTATCTATGGACATCCAAGGAGGAGTATTATAAATTCATCGAATGAGTGGATAGTTCATAAAGTTAGTACATGAACAAATATTCATTTTCCCTAGGTTTCATAAACCTTTTTGGATAAGAATATATCTATTTATTATGATACTTAATATGGTGACTTTTGGAGTGATTTCTCAACCTATGAATAGGATTGTTTATTCACTATTGTATGATATACATATGAGACTTACATGCATTTGAATAAGAAGAAAAGTCTTCTCCTCTTCCATCTTATTTCTCTTGTCATCTTCTCTTTCTATTATATTATGAGCTTACTTTTATAACATCTTCTTTATTAGATATAATGTGCATATATTCATAATAACTCTCATAATTCAACTTTTCATATTATAACATTATCCACTACAATATATCTTCTCTATTAGATGTAATATGCATATTGTTATAACTCTCATATTCCAACTTTCATATTTATAACCCTTATATATTAAATATGAAAGTTAAGATATCTTATGGTATTCCTCCGTTATTTTTTTTTTATTTAAATTCATATTTTTATTTCATCATATCCAAAGTTATCTTTCATTTTCACTATAAATTATATTTATGCTTTTATTTGGCTTGGAGGAAAAAAAAGAAACTTTTGAATAGTGATAGGCTTGTGAAGTGATATTGACAAGAGCTTAGATAATTATGCATTGATTTCCTTTTCCTTTTATTTTTTAATGATATGTTTATTGTACGATTCTTTTTTCTCTTTTGTTTCTTATGTATCTCTATGATGCCTCTTACATTTAATTTTTATATGAAGCACGCTTTTGAATAGTGATAGATTTGTGAAGTAAATATCAACAAGAGTGATGGTTCTTTACTTTTGTTTGACTTGAAAAAAAAATCTTCAATATTGATAGGTCTGTGAAGTGGATATGACAAGATTTTAGACAATTATATATTAATTTTATTTTTCCTTCTATTTTTAATTTAATGATTAAAGTCGCATTGATATGTATAT
Organism: Solanum lycopersicum; assembly: GCF_036512215.1. NCBI lineage: Eukaryota > Viridiplantae > Streptophyta > Magnoliopsida > Solanales > Solanaceae > Solanum > Solanum lycopersicum. Next base: position 4,698,094 of record NC_090805.1, read on the forward strand.
TGTATTATTTCTTTCTTTCTATATGATGCCTTTTATGTTTAATTTTATAGGAGCTTCTTATAGTTGTAAGTTTATAATTTCTTCTAGTTCAAATTAGTATTACAAAATACTAGAGGAGATTCTAATGAGATATCACTTCCTCACGAATTCATCTTAATTATGTTTGAAATTCTCTTAGAAATACAAGTCAAGTTTAAAATTTATAAATCTTTTTTCTTGGTTCAAATTAGTAACTTAATTATGTTAAAATTATGATACGAATCAAATTTTTAATTTAAAATTAATTGCTTAAAAGAAATAAAATTTAATGAAGTAATTTTTTTATTCGGTGTTTATTACATAAGTTCTTAAAGCTATAGATAAATATGACTGCATAAAATGTTTAAAAGATAAATATAATTAACATGTAGGAGAGATGATGCGGTCATTCTAAAATAGTTTATACACACCAAGAAGAAATATTTATGTCATTTGAAATAATTGAGACACAATCGTTGTTATTGATAGTATAAAGAAAGGGTATAACTTAAGTTCACACCATAAGGTCAAGTTGTATTGTTTATTGTTTTTCTATATAATTCAATTCTTTAAACATAATTACATTTCATATTTCATATTTGATAAGAGGAGGACGGAAAAGATCGAAATGAATAAAGTTGAATTTAACAACACAAATGAATAATATAAAGTATTAACTAAGCATAAGTTTGTTTTATATTGGGAGATCATAAATTAGTACTATATTTATCTCTAAAATTCAAAAATAAAAGAATGATATATGTATATTTAGTCAAATATATATTGTATTAGAATTAATAGCCTAAAGATAAAATAAATATGAGAAGAGAGCATTTTGAGTCACTATTATTTGAGTTCACTTTGGCTTACATGCTTATAGTGTTTTGAAATTATAATAACAATTAGTTGACTGACTTTCTAAGAACAAAAACGTTAATTATATTTTTCACGTTATAAAAATAATTATTCTTTGTTAAAGTTAATTGGTACATAGAAGTTTCAAAAACATTACTTACCGTTTAACTGTAATCATAACTTATTTACATTAAAAGTATATATTAATTATATTTAACAACTACAATATATTTAATTTATTCTTTAAAATCATATTTATTTATTTATTCTTCTTTTTTTTTTTTACTTTGAAAAGTCGTGTATTTATGTCATTTACTTTTAAATCATTAGAAATTACAAGAGGTTCTTTTACTTCTAAAGAAAATTATGGAACCAAATTATAAATTTATAGGAAGGTATAGTATAATTATCTTATATGTTTTTTTATGTTAGAAAGAAACATTTACAAATTACTTAAAATTTCAACTAAAATTATTAAATATACATAAAAATATATTTTTTATATGTATAATGTCTTTTCAATTCAAATTATATTTAGTAAATTATTTGTGTTTTTAGTATCCACACGAAGCACAAATGAACTTACTAGTTAGTAACAGGACAAAGGAATCGGGGTATGAAGCAAATTAACCAGACTTTAAAAGGTTTAGGGAGAAACTGGGCTTAAATTTAAGAGAATCTAAAATAATATTTGATATAAACTAAAGGAGGACGTGAACTGCACAATTTATTTCGAGCATATAAATATTTGCTAAATTGGTTTGGGTTGAATTATAGAATAATAATTATTTTTATTTTTTTGCTGCAATTTATGTAGTTTTCATATATTTTATTATGTTATAATAAATATTATATTGTATTTTATATTTTATATTATATATTATGGTATAAGAGTCTAGAGCACACATGTCTCGTGTCTACGAGACATGTGTGTTTATTAGAATTACATCACTATTAAGGGGTGCTAAATATTTTAATTTTTTAATAATTCATATATATGTTATAAGAGTCTAGAGCACATATGTCGACGAGACATGTGTGTTTCTTAGAATTACATCACTATTAAAGGGTGCTAAATATTTTAATTTTTCTAATTATATATTTAGAGATTTACGTAAAAAATATTATAAATCACAATGTTAGTAATATAAAAATATAAAAAAAATTATATAAACAAATAAAAAATTTGATTGACTTTCAACTTTTATTCGTGCCACATAAATTGAGATAAAGAAAATAACATATATTATTTGAAATGACTAAGAAGAATTTTAAATAACATAATTAACAATTTAAAAGACATAAAATAATTTGATTGACTCATGTCTATTAATATCACATAAATTGAGATGAAAAGAGTGATATATCTTATTTGAAAATAAAATATATAGTATTATCAATCGTAATCATGGACTATTAAAAACATTTAAATGACATAAAAATTTGATTGAATCTCGAAATTCTATCGGTGTCACATAAATTGAGACAAAAAAGTTATATGTACTATTTGAAAATTATATATAAATGCGATAAATCACGATAATTAATAACTTAAATATTTATAGATTACGAAAAAAAATTATTCAACTTTTAAAATTTCATTTATACCACATAATTTGAGACAAAGACACATATGAGGCTCGTGATGGTACAAACTCCAATATCTAGTATTCTCTTATTATATATAAGAGACGGAACATGCTGAAGCAGACATGTATTTGTCGATGTGTCTACTTCAGCGTGTTTCAGAAAAAAACTAAATCTCTATCCACGTGACTACTTCAGCGTGTTTCAAAAATAATTTTTTTTAAAAATGTGTTTTGTTCTACTTTAATTTAATTAGTGTATAATTTTTTTTGAAAGGATGGTATTCATTTAAGCTATGACGTTTAGTTTTAATTCAAGACTTCACAGTGAAGTAGACGCATCACAGTCGACGTGCCTCAGCATATTTTATAATTTTTTGAAATAAAAAATTACTTCTACTTTTATTTAATTAGTGTATAATTGTTTCAAAATTTTGGAATTTGTTTTAGTTATGTTTAGTTATAAATTCATATTATTTGGTTATTGCTTTATTATTTTGAATGTTGGTAATATTTGTTTATATCTTGTAACTAATTTGAGTAAAAAATTAAGCAGACACATCTCCGTCAACGTGCCTGCTTTAACGTGTTTTGAAAATTTAATTATTTAATTAAAATTATTTTTTTATTCTACTTTAATTTAATTAGTGTATATTTTTTTTCAAAATTATGAAATTCATTTTAACTATGACTTTTAGTTTTTATTGCCTAATTATTTTGAATTTCCATAATACTTGTTTATTGTTGTTTGAGTAAAAATCAACGATCGATGACGAAAAATATATTAATATGGACATCTTAATGGATCTTCACAAAAAAATTGCTCAAACAAAAAGTAATTAACAACTTAAATATATAAAAATAATATTAAAATCTAATCAACTTTCTAAATTTTACCTATATCAAATAAATTAAAATAAAAAATATTAAGATATTGAGCCTAATTTAGAGTCGTTAATATGTGTTAGGCTCCTTGGGCTAGGCTGGCCTAACCCATGATTTGATGAGGTTGGGCAAGATGTTTAAAGTTCATTTAAGAAAATGATTTTTTAGTTTGGCCTGAATAAGTCTACCGATTTGTGGAACTTGAGAAATATAGATAGAGCCAACCAGTGAGCCAAATAAAAATTAATTTAAAATACAAAATAAAATAAAGTATTAAAAATAACAAGATTCTAAACTTAAAATTTGTTTAAAGTTTGAAATATTACAATTTGGATATAAAATATGTTTATAGAATATGTACTGCATTAAATAAAAGTTCCTTAAAACTTTTATGGAATCACTATATCGGTCATATGATATGCTAAGTGGCTTATATGAGGCCTCTCGGGTTCTTGTACGCCTCTCGAGGTCTAGCATATTGAGGTGTTTTTCCTTAAGTCTTGAATTTGATAAATCATAATCATTCATGAGTAATGATTTGTATTGGACTAGTAAAGAAGTACTCTTTCATGAATCGTATGAATATGAGAGACTAATTCCTAATCAAGGTAACATCGTTATGATGAAACAAAATTACTTCAAGGAAGTGTTGTAAGTATGTTTTGATATGAGATTACTTGTATGATGATGGCTTGGCTTGGCTTGTTAATTGAGTTGCCTTATTTGACATGTATGAATAGAGGTGATTGACCTATGTATTGAGTAAGAATAAGAAGAGGTTACTTGAGAAGCGTTCTTCTTTTAGTATGTCGATTAATGTGCATTGAATATGCTTATGACCTATGTTGTTGTCTCTTATGATTATGGTATATGGTTTATGTTGACTAATGCATATCTTATGCTTATGTTGATGATTTTATGCTAGCTATCATATCTAGTACATTTTTATACTAATACATACGCTTGTCTACATTCTTGTCAGAAGTAGGATCCGACGATATTGACTTCCACCCTCGTGGCTAGGATCTTAGTAGAGAAAGTAAGTGAAAATTTGATGAGTCCTCAAAGCATCGAGAATTTGACCACCTTTCCTTATGTCTTTTATTTTATGTTTAGAACTATTATATGGGTGGTGCCCCTCAGTCTTTCAAGTATTAGATGGTTTGAGACAAGTGTTAAAGACTTCCTCTTCATTTTATGAAATTTTGATTGTTATTTGAAAATGTTTTAATTTTCGCACAATTTTCTATTATCTCATGTTATGATATGTTAAGTGACTGCTATGAGGTCTCTCGGGGTCTTGTACACATTATCACTTTAGGGAGTACTCCTAGATCGTGACAAACTATGAAATATTATTATAATTTTGTGTTTTATTATGATCAATGAAAAACAATTAAGTTAATATTTCTGTTTAGCTATTAATGCTTTTACTTGAAATCAAATTTAATAAATATTATAAAAATAATTTTATATGTGAATTGATTAACAAGTAATTATATTAACACCATATAATATTATCTTGTCGATATTTATGATAATATTTTTAAATTATACTTTAATATAAAAAAACATACTTCTAAAAAAAGAAGACTAACTAGGCAAAACTCATAATACATGTACTTGTGGGCTGAATAGATCATTTTTTGGCCCACATAAAAAAAACAAACTAGTCCCATTTGATTCTTCAAATTCCAAAGTCTAAATAAATTACTCCAAATGAAATGGGTCGGCTCATAATAACAGTTGTTAGGCCGATGCTAGCATGAGACATCTGTAATCCGAAATAAGTGAGAGGATCCAAACCCGGATTTGCTTGCATGAAATAAACCGTATTTGATGAGAAGGATACGTCCGTAATATTTGGTAGTAATCTGATTATAGGTTATATGAATTAAAGTCCAAAAGGTCGGTTATTCTCAAATATATATGCCAAAAGGAAGAGCTCAATCGCCGTGAAGCAGCAGCTATTTGCTGATAAACCCTAGGTGATTCCAGGTTCATCCTGAAGGTAATTTCATTTCTCATTTTTTGATTAATACTTCAATTCTAGTTGTTGTTGTTTTTTTAATTTTTTTAGTGAATTTTACATTTGATGATCGGTTTTTTTACTTGAAACTTGCTAAGGAATTCCATTTTTAGGATTTTGATTTTTTCTGGTAATAATTTGGATATCAATTGATGTTTTCATGTGTTTTTTCTGGGTGAATTTATGATCAGGCCACAAGTCCACAACATTCTGTAGTGGAGTATCATCAGGGGTGTGAAAATGCTTAGCTGCAAGGTAATTAGGGTTTATTGAATGTCATTAATTCTTGTTTTCTTGCTCTGCTGCTGGCATTGATTTAATCACCTTTTGTTAATCAACTGTCATTGAATTGGTTGCTTTTTTTAATAGTATACGTGTGAGTTAGATAGATTAGTTTTCCTTAAAAAGATGAATTTTTTAAATACAAGAATGACATACATAATACATTGGTAGATTGATATGATAGTTGATTGATGAGGGCAAAACACCAATACTGAAAATAAAGCCTTTGCTAGTCAGATATAGTATAGTTAGGGCTCGGACCCCCACAGAGAACCTAACCCTTAAAACTAGGGATGAAACAAATTAATTGAACTCATTTTCAAAGAAAGAACCTAAAAAAGAAAGAAGAAGTGAATCACCTAGGAATAGGAAAGGAATGGATCTTCACATGTACATTTCGTCTTTTGCTAAATAATAAGAAATAAATTATTCCGCAACGAGGACATGTATTAGGTCCTTTGCTGATTCCTTGCAACACTGTGCATATCTTTATAAAGGGTCGTGAAAAGTAGTGATTTTGGGACTGAATAAGCTGTCAAATCAATTTATTCTTGGTAGTTGAAACTTGAAAGCAACTTAAATAGAATAATTTGTATAAACATCATCAAAAAAATATTTGAAGTGATCTAAAGTTTTTAGCTAAGACTAAAGAGACTTACCGAAGGAAGAAAGAGGAAACCTGACTTTAGATGATTAGTGTAGATTTCGCTCTTTGATTAAGGGCATAAATATTAATTAGTTTCCACAGATATAATTGTCTATTTCTGTCCCCTATATTCTAAGTTTTTCTCTCAAATAACTGTAACTTAAAGATACCAGAAACACATTGAGGATTCAATTTATGTGTGTGTTTAGAAACGACATAGTTTTGATAACAATGAAGCTTCTCGAAAATACTCCAACTCTGATAACAGTCTCCTACAACCAATTTTTATGTCAAAATAAACATCTTGTTAGAGTACCACTAGTGAAAATACTTCAAGCACACGATTCCCTCTAATTTCCTCTCTTGAGTAAGTTAGGATACAATCTCGATGAATTCACCATAAAAAATACAAAATAGGTATTAATTCAAGAAAATAAAATCTAACTAATACATCATCAAGTTTCCACAAGAAAAGCTTACTCCATAAAAGAGTTCATTTCATGAATCATAGAAATTGAACAGCTAGATTGCAAACCAATTAGGAAAATGTAAGTTCTCTCCTAAGTTCCTTTTCTGAAATCTGCAGTATACAGTTCGTAATTAAATTTTCAAACTTGTGAAACAAATACGTGTACAATGAGGTATGTCAAAAGGACCAAAATATCCTAAACGTACAACTTCTACGTTGGTGCTTTGGTGCAGGATTTGGTACATTCTTTTCACACAATACCCCGTATGCGATCCTCCATTTAATCCACCCCACTCCAATACAATGTGTGACATCCTCGGTGATCTCACCATTTCCAGGCAATAAGCATTTGGTCAAGGGATTTGGAATAACTATAATCAAATTATATGCAATCATGTCAATCAAGTGAAAAAGCCAGTTTAAAAATATTGATTTAGATGGAAACAATCATAGTTCTATGGCTTTTGAGACTAGTTTTTTTTTTTAACTGAACTTTTGGGTTTTTCTAATCAATAAAAGTTCCTTCATAACATTTTATAAAAATTAATGTATCAATTTACCAACTGTATTTACAGTCTGCTGTTGCATTCTTATAGACAGAGCCCATAGGTAATGAGGCGCACACATTGGCGCCCTAGTGTCCACACTGAAGTGCCACTGAAGCCAGCGAAGCACACAATTTGGCTTTAAGTGAGTTTTCAGGGCTGTAGTGTGCCTCAAACGAGTCTTAAGAGAGTGATTGGTCCAACCTCTTCCCATCTAACGAGGAGCGAGGACTACGGATTCTTGTGATAGTTGAGATCTCATCTTCTCAAGCAAGACAGCCTCCTCATTGTAGTCCAACCTCTTCCCCTCTACGAGGAGCTAGGACTATGGAACCTTGTGATAGTTGATCTCATCACGTCAGAGTTTGTTATAGTCTAATAAAAAAGTACTGCAACATGAAGTAGGAAATTAATCTTGTCATTATCTCATATAATGTCTTTCTGGGGTACAATATGGTATAAGGGAACTGGATGCACCTGTCTATTTTAATTGACAATTTTCTCTTATAGGATAAATTGGCACATTTTCGAATAAAGGAGCTCAAAGATGTGCTTACTCAACTTGGTCTCTCAAAGCAAGGAAAGAAGCAGGTTTGAACATTTTATTTGATTGTTTGTGGTTTCATATGTTGAACTTGACTTCTTTTTAATTTCATTTTCATATTTCCTGATGTGCCAAACAGTTTCATCTATCTTACTTTGTTACATCTGTGTTGGGTTATAGCCAAATTGTTCTGTATAAGTCCAATTTGTTTTTTGCGTTCTAAGTTATTTATATCTGATCTTTCTAGGGTTCCAATTACATTTTATTCAGTTGGTCCTTTTCATCAGTTGTTGACAAGAATGTGTAGTAAGACTTCGGTTGTTGTCTACTAATCCTTTGAATTGGTTTACTTTTGGAATCTTGTTATCAGTTTTAGCACGAGTGAGAGTATGCTTGTATTTTGTGGGGCTATTTTACTTTAGTGATTTACAGGTTTCCTTTCTTTATTTGGTTTTCACTGTAACCCAACTTTGAATTAGTAAGTACTTTTTATTATCGTGGTTATGTATCTGACAGTCGTATTTGTCATGATGTAGGATCTTGTTGATCGCATATTAGCTATTCTTTCAAATGAACGAGGTGAGGAAGCCACATATCTTGCATGGAGAAATTCCAGGGAACTGTTAGACCTATTCTACTTGTAGATATTGTTTTATATAGTTTTACTATCTATGTTTGTTCTCAACTATTTTTCCGTTCTTCGTACCATTCCTACTAGTGATATGCACTCATTTTTTGGGTGAACTTGTCTAACTGTCTTTGTAGTATATTCTTATGATGTCAAGAAATTCATTTTAGTGTATCTAGAACTTCCCTTCCTCCAAAGACTAACCTTTCTTGTTTCTGATTTACTTTTTTTAGTGTGACCTTGTCAAACTTTGTCTTGGTAGTTCATTCATGTACATCAAAAGATCTACTTTAGTACGTCTGGAACTCTCCTCCTCCCAAGTGTAGGGATGAATGGGCCATTTGGGCTGTAGTTTGGCCGAACCAATAGATGAGTTAATGCCCAACCTTGCCCAAAGCTTGTTTGTGCTAAGATGATGGTCATCACCCAATCTGTTCAATTTGACTCAACTTCTATTATTTTCTTAAGAGATAGAAATAAAATTTTCAAAAATTCTATTGTTAGGAAATAATAATGTTTTTTTTTTTATCAACTATAGGGTTTAAATGGGTCTTGACCTATACGGTTCATTGCCTTAACATTTTGGATTAGATATTCAGATCTTCACATACTATCAGTGCAAGTCTTGGGAAACTTGTTCCTATGTAGTTTCTTTATCCCTCTAGCTAAATTGTATATAGTCTCTACCTGTCCTATTTGTTGTGGATAGACGAGTACTTTAAAAAGCAAAGGCACAAATTATTTACTTATTATGGGAGTGGATGGGAATCTTGAGGCCGGGTGTAAGTCTTAACAAATTTCTATTTTTATTACTTTAAGAAATAAGATTTCGAAAATATGTAAATTAATCGATTCTTTTATCATAAATAAATACATTCATATGTTTATTATGTTAAAAAATTAGCATTAAAAATATACATGTTAAATGTATAAAAGTTGATAGAATTTGACATGTGAAGCTTTTCCATTTTGCCAATTGTGAGCCTTATCATATCGGTCTATGTTGTCTTTGTTAGTATTTTGTTATATTTTAAAGAGTAATAAAGCGTTTCTATCTTGACATTGAAAGCGTGTTTAGAAATCCGGACTCCAGAAGCATCCTCTCATCTTGCCTCTTCTATGTGACTCAATGCTCTCACTCTTCTCCGGGAGAGTCTCTGGTATATCCTTTGCTTCCTTCAAACAATGGCTTCCTAGATTTTACTGGTGTTCTTAGGTTATTCTCTGGTATATCCTCTGCGCTGGACTCCTTTCTATCAACTCCTTAGAATTGCCCTTGGTTCATTTTTCTTTCAATTTTGGGAGCAACTCACTTCGCTTATTATCACTCTTTTGCCTATATAATCTACACTCAGTGCTCTAGGCCCACTTTTAGCTTGTAGAATCACTTCAGTCCTCTAATAAAAACCAGTTGACATGTTGAAAGTAAAGAAAAAGTAAAAAAATAAGTTATTAATCCTTGTTAAGACTTGGAAACGAATTACACATGCGGGAGGATGTCAGAATATATAATATTTCCTAGAGCGGAGATATATATGGGCATCCAAAGAAGCGTATAAAAGTTCTGCTACTTCATTTATTGCCTTAAGGTTTTTACTGAGATGCTTACTTTGATACAATAATGACAAACTTCCCTTTTTGAAATTTGATTACTAAATAAACTATACCTTCCCTTTCAAAATTTAAAAACTGAATAACCTATACTTTTCCTTGGAACCTGCACAAATGTTAGATGCTTCGTGCATTGGGTTGCTCTTTAAATTTTTTATGTACATAAGCAGCAGTGTTTTGTGTTTTTAACAACAGACCCAGTGTAATCCCGCAAAACGCGGTCTGGGAAGGGTATGGTATGCATATTGTACACCTACCTTGAAGGTACAGAGGTTGTTTCCAGTAGAACTATTTTATGAATGACTAAGAATTACCCACAATCTGAAAAAAGTTTTTACAATTACAAAACCCCATCAACCCTGAGTGAACACAAATACTTTGTTAAAGTTTTGTGACAGATAATTATGAAGAGAAAAGGTTACAGAGGCTGAAAAAGCACCAATTGAATCTAAGTGTGCGCCTTGGAGGTGACTCCTGGTCTTAGCTCTCTTGACAAAGGTTGAGGGATTTGAGGCTATAAGTTCTATTCCTACTCCAAGTGATCCAAGCCTAGTGTTGAAGTGGAGAAGGGTAGAGGTGTTGGCTCACAATCCATGAGTTTCGAAGACTGTGCTTGGACTAAGGGTTGACTCTAGATGGATTTCTCAGTATCAAAGAAAGAAAAATAGTATATGCTTTGAGGCACTCAATGACAAATTAATGTATGTCCACAAGGGGAAAATGGGACAAGGAAATAAGTTTGTCTACAAATCCTTCCATTGAATTTTGAGTTCACTCGTGCAAAAGAAAAGTCTGAGATAGATTCTACATTGATTGTGATTATCATGCTTCTTACTTAGCTGGATCCCTTTCTGTGTGCACACAATTCGGGTTGAGAGTTCCTTCTATTTTGTTATTTTATGTTCAACTTTTATTATACTCGAATGTCCTGCTTTTACTGTAGGATTTGATTTCTTTCATATTTGTACAACAAACCAAACCATATTTCTAAGTGTAGCCTATGAAATGTTACTTTTTGCTTGCCTCGGTTACCCTTTGTGCACAATTAGAGTTAAGAGTTCCTCCTTCCTTTTGTGTAGTTTTCTATATGAAATACTTTCTGTACTTTTTAAGTATCCTGCTTTTAGTTGTGGCATTTGTTGACTTTCATGCTTGTGCAGAAAACCATGTTCTTAGTCGTACTGTTTGAATTGCTAAGGCTGACATATTTATGTGATTTCGAACAGATTCAGGAATGTGTGCACAGAAAAATAGTGTTGGAAAGGAAGAGGTTGCCAAACTTGTTGATGGAATTTACAGGTATAAAACAGCCCTGATCCTGAGTTCACTTAAGTAACAGGAGTGAAGGTTCTTTCATAGGGATTTACAGGGAAATAAGCTTGTATTACTTCTTCATTTCAAACTCCCATTTGCATCAATGCGGCATGATTCTGTGTAATTCATTTTGCCTTTGTTAACTTAGATGAAACAGACATGATAATTTTTTACTTTGTACACTTTACTCTGGAATTTTGATTTTTGTCGATAGTAATATTTGTTGCTTCTTCCAGAAAAATGCAAGTGAATGGGGCAACTGACCTAGCATCTAAGTCGCAAATTGTCTCGGACAGCAGTAATGTAAAGTTAAAAGAGGAAATTGAAGAAGATACTTACCAGATGGAGATTCGATGTCTCTGTGGAAGCTCGCAACAAGCTGATAAGATAATTCAGGTTTCTCTACTCTTCTGTGCTGATCCCTTCGTCAGCCTTAATTGTGAAAATACACTCGCACATGTAGAAGTATCCTGTGTATATAGCCCTGATTAAGGAAAAGCTCCTCTAATCTTCAAATTATCTTTCAAACAAAATATGTAGCAAATTTTGTATGCCAAACATCTTCGATTGTACAAGGTTTTTCTCGTATGATATAGGCCTCTTCCAATATTGAGATTTTTAGATGTTCTATTGTTGACCTTTGTTATATTTTATGAGTATTATTAGCATTATTATGGTTTGAATGGCATATATTCTTCTCCTTCGTCGCTGCATGACTGTGATTTGTGCAGAAATTATGTGTTCATTATTCTATTTCTGTTCCAGGAGGGGTATATGTGTTCCTTGTATGTGATGATGTATCAATATATGGTGTCATCCCTAGTATTTAAAGCTTCTGTTTCTTTTTATTCAATACATTTCATTTTGTGTCTAAAATGGAATTTTTTCATGCAGTGTGAAAATATAAGATGCCGTGCATGGCGACATGTGAGCTGTGTCATCATTCCGGAAAAACGCAGGGAAGCGGGTTCTCCTCTAGCTTTACCTGAAAAATTTTACTGTGAATTTTGCAGATTGAGTCGCGCAGATCCGTAAGTTGTCACTTCTTATTCTGTTTAATTAGCTTCATCTGATTTTCTAAACCATAGGATGTTACAGTGCAAGTACATTCTGTTTTCTTCTTCGTTAAACATCATAGTCCATACAGTCATGCATATTCAATTATACTTTCTTCCTTTGTTCCTTTTCGGGATTTGGTGGTTGCAGTTGTGGGAGACGGGTTGGAGAATTTGGCTTTAAAGAGCCTGTGGATTAATCTGTGACAGAGCAAGTTATTGCCACTTCATATTTATATACTTGTTGTAGCTCTGATATCCTTAAGCATAGGATTTAGATGTTCAGGATTTTCGGAGCAGGGAGCTTTTCAGCTAATTTGGTTTTGTTAAGTCATCATTGTTACTAGATGTCGATAAGTGGTGTACAGAAGATGTGGGTGCTAACCTGGTGATTGCCTGTGTGGGAGTAAAATCTTGAAAGAGAGGCTGTCATGGTGTTAATTGTACTCAGAACTGACTCTTCATTTTCTGTGCATATATATGCTCAAGTGTTGCCTTGTTCTTTACATGATTGTAAGTGCTTTGACCTTCACTAATGGGATTATTTATATGCAGGTTCTGGGTGACGGTGTCAATGCCTTTATTTCCTACTAAGTGGGCTGTCACTAGTGCACCTTTAGATAGGTGAGTTACTTGTATCCTTTTAGTCTTGTGAAGCTATTGTCTAGGAATAGGTCTGCTGCTGTTCCTTCTTGTTTGGATTTAAGTTTACATTGTTTGTATTATTAATTTCTTTAAAGCAAGTCTTTTTTCTTTAAAAATCCTAAAGCTCAACAAAGGTGATAAGGTCATGAAGCAAAAAGCAAGAAGTGATGCACATAGTTTTGGACATTTTACAATTCCATACATATATGAATTTAGTACTACAGTAATAACATTTCAGTTAAAAAAACTAATCTCATCAACTGATGTGGATTTGCAATAATGTCAATATTAATCCAGCTTTTCAAAGTTGAGATTCAAAGAATTGACTGCTCTTATTGTGATCACTTTCCACGTCATTGTTTGGAACACACACTTGTGTAGAGTGCACGGCTTTGCCCATGAAGTGATGACCGCTCACTTCATATTGCTTCGTTGTTCGAATCAAAGAACTTATGGCTTTTAATTACACTGCATTAACCGTGTCAACAAAGTCAGAGTAAACAGTTTTTAATGCCTATTTTGGTAGTTATTAGAAAGAAGAATTTTGTTTCTTTCCCTCGTACAGATGGGATAGGATGGGGTTTTTTTCTAGCATAACAAGGTACTATTCTATTGCTGCCTTCTGTTGTCTGATGCAAAAGAGAGGCATAAAGACAGAAATAATTGCACACGATCTTATCTTTATCTCTCTCAGTAATGGGTTTGGTATTTGAGTGATTAAAGCACTTTGAAATGGGCTCATGACACGAGTTTAATCTTGCATCTTTTGTGTATGCATAGTTACTATATTATTAAATGACAGATCTCCTGTTTGTATTTGTATCTACACCATGTCAGGTCCGAAGTACCAATTAAACATGAGAATATCTGAAAATGTAAGATTGACATCATCTAAAAATATGTTACTAATTTTAATCACATGCAGTTACATCTAAGTCATATTGTGGCATTTAATGTAGGGATAACACATACATACCCCTTAACTTGTCCCGAATTTTCAACTACATACCTAAACTCTGCAGGGATTTTACTATCTCCGAAGTAGATTAAATACTTGCTTTCTATGGACAACCAGATTTGGTGATGAGTGTTGTAAGAGACGGCACTCACACATGTATTTTACCAGTTAAAATTTTTCTTTTTTTATAAGGTAACTTTATTTTTTACCATTTAAAATTTTCCCCTTTTTTCTCTTCTTTAAGACCTTCACTATCACAACAATGCTCATCTTTTCCATGCATTATATGCAAATGCACAAGGTACCATCTTCATCCCACCACTCTCGACACATCACAACATCTCAACCACCAACTTTCCATACCTAAAGCCCCATCCTGTTCGTCTTCCTATATACACCAATTGATGAGTGATAACCACGCACAATAAACCACCCAGCAAAATGCTCATTGCCATATCCACCACAATATCTTCACCACACCCCAGCAACCCATCTCTTATTTCACTTCAAAGCTGCACCTTTTCCTTCACTGCCATAACCAACATCCATCCACACGGACACAGACACCATTCACAAGAGGATTTTTCCCATTTCCATACTGGACTGGAGGTCTTTCTATACAGTTTTCTGGCAATTGATTGTCCATTTGATCAAGTCTACAAAATTATTTTAGATCCAATTCAAGGGAGTCTTTTGAGGGTTGTTGTAGAGAATAAAAAGGAAGGAAAAAGGTCTCGCCAGAGAAAATTTTTCTGGTCAAAGTTTCTGTGTTATAAATCTGTGTTAAAGGGGGTATTATGAGGAGTTTTTGAAAATAAAAAGAGATAGGGACAGAGGAGATAAAAGAGTAATCATCAGAAACCTATTACAACTAAGCTTTGTTTCCTTTTCTCAAAAGTTTGTGCTGTCGACAATGGGAGAAATAACACCAATTTAAATGGAGAGAAATAAGAAAACAGTGGGAAAATATCACTCGGTTTAACGACTCTTCTTTGTCCTCTTCGTGCTATAATTTGAAGAGGAGCATGCTTAACCCAATATGATTTGCAGAAGAAGGGTGTTTCATGCTAAGTAATAGATGTTATCTTTGTGAAGAGGACCTGGAATCACTCAATCACCTATTTATTCATTGCAAAGTGGCTTAGCAATGCTGGGAGCTCTTCCTAAATCTGTGCTGTGTAGTCTGGGTAATGCCGTCAGATGTTAGAAGTCTACTGGAAAGCTGGAATTGGACCATTTGGAATGAGAGAAGAACCATATTTCTGGAGTCAAGAACTTGTATGTTCAAAAACTGTTACTTTTAGTGTGAGAGGAATCAGCTAGCCAATATGGATCAGAATATGGATTCCTTGGTTTCTCTTGGGAATTATGTAACTTGAAGTTATTGTATGATGTTTGTTTCTGTACTTTTCTGTATCTTCTTGGTACTTCTATTAGTAAATACTTCTACCTTGTAAAGAATTGATTCTGCCTTTTTAAACTGCCTGTTCTATTGTGAAGATATGTCCTTCATATTGACGTTATTGTTGTGTTGATGCAACTATAATACCATTTATGAATCACTTTTAACGTTTTAAATTTTTTCAGCACAAACCAAATGCAAAGGATTGAAAAATTATTTTCCCTCAGTAGAGACGACATGGAGTTATTGACGAAGCAGGAATACGATGTTCAGGTTGTTCCTTGAATGTAATAACTTGCCCTTGTGTAGCTATTCTGTATTCATGGTGTACGTTTTGTTAAATTTCAGGCTTGGTGCATGCTTCTCAATGACAAGGTAGAATTTAGGATGCAGTGGCCTCAGTATGCTGATTTGCAGGTCAATGGTATGCTCTATTCTGTCTTGCATCAGTTATATAATCTTGATCCATGCCGAATTAAGTGCTGAAAATATATCCTTCTCCAGTAATTCATTCTGGGTCCGGGCCTGGGCCCGGCAACATATTCTGTATGTTCTGTTTTTGATATGTTTCTTCTCTCCGATGCAAAGGCCTGGTCATTCTTGTTATAGAATACGCAGTTGTAGAACTCACAGGCGCAACCAAACTTATAACAGTGTTTTTGACTTTTATTTGTACCCATCTCATGTTAAATATTTTCTGTCTTTGTTCTTGTTTATTTACTCCAAAAGCAGTTTCCATAGACATGATAAAAACTGTTTCACTTCTACTTTTTGTAAGGAATTTTTTGCCAGTTAAGTAACTTTTATTATATTTGAACCAACAGGAGTTCCAGTACGTTGCATAAATAGACCTGACTCACAATTATTAGGTGCAAATGGTCGAGATGATGGTCCAATAGTGAGTATTTTATTTATGCATACCTTTCTATCTTCCTAGTTTTTGGTGAGGAGCAGATTAGTTGTACGTTTATGTGCTGCTCGTGGTTGCCTAAGGCAAAACTGCCTGTGACTATACTTTGTAGTTGTATTTCATGCGTGCTACTTTCCATTTCTTGGTTTTTGTATTGACATATATACAGGACAGCTTTTGTTTTCCTGAATGTTCCTCTCAAGTTGATGTCTTGCTGTTTTGACAGATCACACTATTCTCCCGAGATGGAATGAACAAAATTTTGTTAACAGGATGTGATGCTCGCATCTTTTGCTTTGGAGTTAGACTTGTACGGCGTCGTACTCTCGTACAGGTAGGCAAATTTCTCCAGTTACACGTAACTATTTGTTTCAAAAACTGTTGCATATTAAGTATTTCGGAGAAGCTTGTGATTACTTTTTCGAGAACAATTTATTGTGTATGTTATCATTTCGTCTCATCATCTTCTCTCTTTTATAGTATTGCATAATAGCTGCTTTATGTGTTCCTAAGAATTGTGCACTTTATCTTCCCTAGTGCAGTAACTGCTTTTATTTCTGAGATTCTCAAAAACGAGTGAGAGAAATTCTGTTTCTCAGACATGCCCTGAAGTATGCTCAGGCAACTGCTTGCTATTCATCTCTTGAGCAAAGTTCATTTGGGGGATGTGGAGTTTGGGCATATGTAATTGTAATTGAGTTTTTTTTTCTAAAATTTTTTAAAGCTATTTTCTATTATTATTTTTATTGTCCCTACTTGTAGTATATTTCTGATCACTTTACATCTATTTTGACTATTAATGGACATGTACATGCACCTGGTCCTGATGTATTAACCCTTTTATGGTGGTGTCTAAAGAAAAAAATTGTTTTCTTTTAGGTTCTCAATATTATCCCTAAAGAGCCAGATGGTGAGGCATTTGATGATGCTCTTGCTCGCATTCGTCGTTGCATTGGTGGGGGAACTGCCACTGAAAATGCTGACAGCGACAGTGACCTCGAAGTGGTTGCGGATTTTATTACAGTCAATCTTCGATGCCCTGTAAGCAAATTCCGACGTTGAAATCTTCTTTTTTTCCACTGCCCTTTTCCATTGTTCTAATGTTAGTTATTGCATCATCTCTGCTCCACTTTCCCTGTGGTGTTAGTCTTCTCTTTCATGTATTCTGTCTCATTGCCAAAAGAAGAAAGTGACTGATATTTATTTAAAATTTGGCATTTTCCTGATGAATTTTTACTGTCTTCACCTTCGCTGCTTCTATGCGATGATTGCATCACACATAATTTTCTTTTTAAGGGGTATCTCCTTGCACTCGCTCTGTCTTTCTCTCCCCCTCTTCGTATTTACCTTTTTGGTTTAAAGTAGACAGTCAAGCTGCAAAGTTGGCAATAGCTTACCCCTGCAAATCTTCCTCACATGCAATAAGAGCAATTGTAATGCACATGAGTATGCATGATTTAGGTTTTCATTTGATTGTTGAAACAAGAAATAATGGGGGTCTATTTCTTCGAAAAAGCATTGACTTTTCTGCTTTTGAGGCGTCACCTTATCAAGTCATATTATGAACCACAAATCAGCAGAGGGTGTTAATAGATGCTGTTGTTTTTCCAGAAGCCAGTGGCTTAGTGAAAAGAACACAACATATGTGATGTCAGGACAGTTTTGGAGCCCCCCCCCCCCCCCACCCCCCAAAAAAAAATAAAAAATGGAAAGAGATAAATTGTTGACTCAAAATTCCAGCTCCTGTTATTATCTGAAAAAAGAGAGAACTGTTCCAATCTTAAATTTGTATAATTTGCTTCCATTGGATTTGTTTATTTTTTTGATGGTTTCTTGCATACCACTTTGTGAGGCAGCATGAATCACATTATGATTTTCTAGTGTGCATTTATGTGCAGATGAGTGGTTCAAGAATGAAAGTTGCTGGAAGGTTCAAACCTTGTGTACATATGGGCTGCTTTGATCTTGACATCTTTGTTGAAATGAATCAAAGGTCGAGGAAGGCAAGTAACTATGCCCCAGGTTTACGTGTCTGTCAGGCTTTGATTAAAATCTCTGTTGTGTCTGCTGTTATTTAGTAACAAATGTTATTGATATGATGTAGTGGCAATGCCCAATCTGTCTCAAGAATTACTCTCTGGAGCATATCATTATAGATCCGTATTTCAATCGAATCACTTCTCAGGTATGTGTAGTAACTATCTGTGATTTTACACTATCTTAGTCTTGTTGTTTATCATCCACTTCCCAGGTATGGCTAGTTTTTCTTGTGATCTAACTATGTCAACCTCATTATTCTTTTTTGTGTTTCGTTTTGGCTTTTCTGGTGCAGCTGCAAACTTGTGGAGAAGAAGTGTCGGAAATTGAAGTGAAACCTGATGGTTCTTGGCGTGCAAAGGCAGAAGGTGATCGAAGGAGTATTGGTGATCTCGGACGGTGGCACTTACCTGATGGTACTCTTCTTGAATCTCAAGATATAGAGTCAAAGCCCAGGACTGGAATTCTTAAGCATGTTATACAGGAAGGAGGCTCTGAAAGCTGTGGACTTAAAGTTGGGTTGAAGAAGAATAGAAATGGTTTGTGGAAAATTAACAAACCTGAAGCTATGCAGACATATCCACAAAGAGATGGAGTAAGAGAGAACGTAGAAAATCATATTCAAAATATCCTTCCCATGAGCAGCAGTGCCACTGTGAGTGGCAAGGAAGGTGAAGATCCCAGTGTTAATCAGGATGGTCTCATTAACTTTGATTTCCCTACCAATGGGTTTGAACTTGAAACCGTTTCTCCAAATTTTGCCCCAGCACATGGTTGTAATGACCGGAACCCCCCAGGACCAGCTAGAGGTGCTGAAGTTATTGTCCTTAGTGATTCTGACGAAGAAGATGAACCATTCATCTCTTCTGCATCCATTTACAATAACAGCCATACCAATGCACCTGTAGTCTCTTTTGCGGGTAGGCCTAAAGGAATTTCAGCTTCTTGCCATGACAACCGGACACTTTTTAATGATGGGAATCCATGCCGGGGAATTGCAAAGAATAACGAAATTATGACGAATGTGTGGTCTTTGCCTACTGTTAACCAGTGTGCCCCAAGCTTTCAGTTATTTGGTACAGCTATGCATCAGGGTTCTATCAACCGTACAAGCTCTACCAATGGCTACTCGTTGCCTGCAGACACTGGCATTGGATCTTGTACTCTTCTTCCTGAATCTTCCGTTGATCGTATGAATGCTGCAATGTGTGATGGTTCAAATAACAATACCGTATTATGTGACGGTATTCAAGGATCACTTCATATATTTCTTCCTCTACCATCGAATGCATCAGTTGAGGCTGATGTGCGTCAGCCAGGTGTGTCAACTGGTGTTCACACTGAGGATTGGGTTTCACTTAGGCTCGGCGCAGGTGGGGGTTCTGCAGTTGCAAATGGGTTGAGCTCAGGGAAGCCGCTGCAAACCAAAGACTCTTCCTTGAACGCATTTACTGACACTGGTATGTCCCTATTTATATATATTGTGTTGGAGATTAGAAAGAGAAAGCTGAGAAATGTCAACATTCACATTATATATGCATTTACACTGTACTAATACTTCTAATTGCAACAAATATTATTTAGGGTAAATGGACTAAAATTATTTTTTGTGTGACTTGTCCTGTTTAGATGCATCATATGATAAGGTAAAAACTCTAATATAAGCACATACATGTGCCTAGAGTAGCATTACGGAACTCTTGTGCTACTATTACTTTTTTGAAGTAGTTCTCAATGTGATGGTAGATGTTATAATGAGATAAGATATGTTGTCAGAAGTATTCATCTCCTTTGTTCTTCTGTTGAAGTTATCTGAACCTATTTTTAATGATGCTACTTTATGCACAGCTTCATTGGTTGTTGGTGCGAATGAGGGAGTATCATTGACGAGCAGGAGAAGATCAGATGGTCCATTTAATTTTCCTCGCCAACGCCGTTCTGTTAGACGGAGATGTCTAAATATTGATTCAGACACTGAATAGGGAGCCAATTGCAGATATGAGGAAAGATGATACTTGTACTGGAAAAATGAGGATGATCCCTTGTTTGTAAGATCTTGTCTGAATCGATCTCTTTTGTCTTGGAGATGAACATGCATCTACCAACAAAGAAACTACCTACCTTCAACTCATGTGCTGGAAGTTTAGGAGTTGTGAGTGGTGCGCTCTCAACTCTCCACTCTCCAGCTTTTGTATTCTATTATCTGGACTCGGAATCCCCCGCTCCCATATCCACCTTGGTATTATGGCCATATAATTGTTTTCATTTTGTGAATGATGCAAGTGAATTGTACATTTGGATAGCTTGAATAGGACAAGCTGATAGGTTGGTTATCTAGGTTTAAAAAATAGTAGCAACACCAGTTGGTTATTACTGCTGGATGTAAAGTAGCAAAGAAATAGAAGCCTATAGCCTGTAAATCTTTACTATAAGTAATTTATAGACTACAGATAGCATTTTGGAATTTGTGTTTCTCCTGTTGAGTTCTCCTATTGTTAATCATTGAGATTATGGTTAAATCTCAACCACCTTGGGAGAGTTGTAGACTCTTAACTATCATACTAGATCATTTTTTGAGTTTTCATCATGGTGGTCAACTCTTTTATCTCCATAAATCACAACTATTCAACTGAGTCCTGGGGAATTTCCAAAAATATTAAAATGAAGCCACATTCCAGCTTACATGGATGGACTAGTGACAACCATCCCTCAAGTCATAAAACATGTATTATGATGCCATTTAAGGGGGGAAAAGTCCTATTACTTAAATCATTAGGCGGATCGTTAGACTTGTCGACGTTCTTCACCTATAAGTTTTAACTAGATCAAGCTTCAAATCTTTGCACCTTAAGAAGAAAAATTTTGCACAAATTTTGTTCGTCATCTCCTTTAGCAGTTCCTCATATAAAATTATTGATGGAAACAACATCAAAGCATTGACGACCTGGGGTTTAAAATAAATATGTATGTTCAAACACTTAAATCATCTTTAATTTTTTAAAAAGACACAAGATTTTGAATCTATCGGTCTGTTCGGTTTTAAAATTGTATTGATTTGGCTTATTGGTTATAGGTTTGTATATATTCTAACCGTTGTAGAACCATTAATATATTGACATATCGTTATTAATCGTTATTAGTTTAACCGTTAAGATTTGATCACTTAGAAATAAGGTGACAAGCTGAATGAATTATGTACATGAGGACACAAGTTGCATCTTGTTCAAAAATAAATACTATTTAAGATTTTAAGATAGCTAGAAATTTTTTTAAATATTGATACTCAATTTTTTTTTACATAAGACACTGCGAGGAATGATGATAAAATAAGTTAGCTAGCTAGCTACATCACAAGTGGTCATTAGTAGCTCTGTCTTAAATATTATGTTATTTTCTGCTGCCATTTCTTACTCGTCTAGATGATTATGACGATTTGTATATTAATTAATAATCCACTTTTTTCAACCCTTGTCTTTATTATATGATCATTAATTTAGTGTAGAAGAGAAATTATGTTTGCACGTGTAAGCAAGATTGGAGGAATTTTACACTATAATCCTTGCATACAAAATCAAACAATCAAAAACAAAAAATAATCGCTCTCTAGAATTTCAATCACACTCTTGAGCGACGATTGCAAGTTCAAAATCACTCATTATTGGACCACGTAAACAAATAGAATTTAAGAGTAGAATATACTTGGGCAAGTCAGCAATTAAAATGAAGTGTGGAATTCAAGTTAAAAAGTCAGCAAAACAACTACTTCAAATACCTTTATCTGGGACAGACAGTCATATGTCATAATATAACTCAGTCAAAAAGCCTAAATAAGACCTCCACTAGTATTATCAGAAAAAATATAAATTTTCGAACGTATCATATGATTCTCATTTTAGAAATCTTCCCTACCATTAATAAAACTTTATCGTCTGTGATTCATTCAACCTATATATATATATATATATAGGATTTGCTTCGTAAAAACTATGGCTGGAGGAGGAGGAGGAGGGTCTCCAACTCTTTTAAACACTCCAACTTGGGCTCTGGCTACTGTATGCTTCATCTTTATTTTCTTTGGCATTTTCATTGAACACTTGATCCATCTTCTTTCTCATGTAAGCAACTACATGTTACTATATTTTATGTTACCTTGCTCCTTTCTCATGTAAGCAACTACATGTTACTTTATTTTATGTTACCTTGCTCTTACCCTTTTTAAAATCCTTTAAATATACATAACTTTTGGATGATACATTTAACAATATTTTTTAAAAGTTCGACCAACATAGATATTTATATGAGATTTAATTATGAGTTCCTTTGCATTGGTGAAGTGCCTCAAAAAGCATAGGAAGACCGCTTTGTTTGAAGCTGTGGAGAAACTCAAATCAGGTTATATTCTAATTTTACATTTCTTTAATTTGCTTACTCCACAAAGTGAATAAATTGACTATTTATAAGAGTGAGAGAGAATATATATATATTTTAATGTGGACGAGATAAATAAATTTTTTCTTAGTCTTTCACTTTTTTGATGATATCTATAAAAAAAATATATATTCATCAAATATTTTAACCTATTGAAATAGGTCATTCATCCTATTTTTCAGGTTACTTATCCACTTCTTAAATGTAGAAATTATTACCTATGAGTATCTTTTTTTTTTTGGAAAAATAAACAATTATCTTCTTAGGCTATGATTAAAATAACAGAGACACACCTTAACTATTCTAAGGTCCTATTACCTCTCCCCCTCCCTGAACTTATTCTTTTGTAATTTTCTGCACCTTTTTGGCTTACGTGACATGCAAATATCTCTCACGCGCCTCAATTACGTGGAGTCACGGAGTGTGCTACGTAAGACAAAAGGTGTATAAAATTTTTTAAAAAAGTTGAGGAGAATAATAGGACCGTAGTTTAATGAAGATGTCTTTGTAATTTTGGTCATAGTCTAGGGGATTTTCCCTTTATTTTTAAATAGTAATCTAAGTTGTTTTTCAAAAAGCCGAAGAAAGGTATAGGAGTAATTTTTTTCTTAAAAAAATCTTGATCAAACACAAATTTATGTATTTTGGGAATTGATAAAACTCTTTGACCAATTAATTTGTTTTGTTATGTGCAGTGTTAATGCAACTAGGATTTTTATCTCTATTATTGGCAGTAATACAAAGGCCAATATCCAAAATATGCATACCAAATAGAATAACAAACTCCATGCTTCCTTGTAATCGTGTTCTATTGGATTCTACAAAAACCATCAAAGAAAGAGAATTGGCATCTGTTCAAAATTCACAAGATCATTGTGCCTCCAGAGTATGTCATACTTTTCAAATTTTGAAAGTTAAAACCCAAAAAAAAAGAATTATGATTTTTCATATTTATGCTCTTTTAAGTATTTTTAATTTTCAATTCTTATGAGTTACACGGTACTTTTTACGTAGTATAGTAAAATTTAGAATTTTCATGTCTAAATTCACAATCGACACATTAAAGAATTTGACTCTTGAGTGACTTAATGAACGACGAAACATAAACTATAAAAAAAGATGGTATATGTTTTGATCGTTTTAATTTATCAATGAAAATGTTATCTTTCATATTTTATTTTATTTTTTTTAAAAATAATTGGTAATTATTTTCCAGGGGATGACTTCTTTCATGTCACAAATTGGAATTAATCAGCTAAACAACTTCATATTTGTGCTAGCAGTCATGCAGATTGTGTACAGTGTTGTCACAATGGCTTTAGGAAGAGCCAAGGTACACTATTTCTAAATAACATTCATTCTGTCTGAAAATATTATCATTTAGAGATAATCTAGTGTATAGTTCATTTTTATTATTATTATTTATTTATTTATTTAAACAAACAAATCATTGGCTATGTTCAGTTATATTGTTTTTCGTATAATTATAAATATATAAATTTTATTTTTAAAAAAATTTCAAGGGATATATGCTCATTATACATATTAAAATTAAATTTTTTAACTCTTATACTTCAATTTTTTTGGCATATATTAGAATATAGAATATATATTCTTTTTAGTTATTGTGCATTGCTATTAATAGAAAAATTAATATCTGCGTATTAAATGTTTTAGTTATTGCCCTTTGCAATTATTTTGGAACACATACTTTCCTTTGTAATAGTGGGGAAGACAAGAAAAAGAAAGAAGAGATTTAGAAAATTGTAGGTGTTATTCAGATCTATCCAACAAAGGCATACAGGCTTGAATACTTAATCAAATTCTTGATGAGTTGATATTTGCATCGATCTTATATATTTTGTTTTTCTTACTTTTTGATTGATCATACTAAAATATAGAAGCACTGAAAACAACCTCAATCAATTAATTTAGACAATTAGTAATTTTTTGAACAATTATAAAAAGAAAATTTTGTGAATTAAGTATATCAATTAAAAAAAAAACTCAAAATAAGGGATATGAAGACCAAAAATAAAAATAATACGAGCTAGGAATTGCGACTAACAATTAATGGGCCGATGCATTAAATTTTCTGGACCAGTTGATTATTGGAAAAATTATATAAATTAATGTGTTATAAAAAATAATTACTGATTTTAGCGACATTTTTTGTTTAATGTCGTGCTAAATCTATAATATGTATTAAAAGTGAATTATGTATGCAATATATATGAATTTTTATTGTTTTTTTTTGAAATATATCATGTTTGTTTGGTAAAAAAATTATCACATTGTATTACAA
Organism: Solanum lycopersicum; assembly: GCF_036512215.1. Classification (NCBI taxonomy): domain Eukaryota; kingdom Viridiplantae; phylum Streptophyta; class Magnoliopsida; order Solanales; family Solanaceae; genus Solanum; species Solanum lycopersicum. The sequence goes on from NC_090805.1 coordinate 4,723,246, forward strand.
GTGTATTAAAATGTGTGATAAATGTATTATTCATCATTAAAAATTTGTATTAAATGTGAATAATAAATTATTTTTTGTACTATGTATTAAACTTGTATTACAATTGAATTAAAAGTGATCAAGTGAAAAAAAATATTATTCTATAAATGGTAAATATTTTTTTATTATAGTATATTTATGTAAGTTTTCCATAATTGTTCAGCTGTCAAATTATTTTAAATATCGATTGATACTAAATCTGTCTGTATCAATTTAATTTATTTATGTTACTTTACTTTTAAGTCCACTTAAAAAAATTATTATTTTAATAATTTAATTTTAATTTTTCGTATTATAATACATTAAGTTTTACATATCTAATATCTTTATCTACTTTAAAATCATAAGATTTAAAATATTATTTACTTTATCAAACTTCATGTCAAATTAAAATTAGATAAATAAAATTAAAACTTAAAAAGTAATTATTTATATTTGCTTAAACTTGTGTTTATTATACATCTATATTCTTTTGATTAATTAATAGATGAAGCAATGGAAAAAGTGGGAGGACGAGACAAAGACCATAGAATATATGGCAGCCAATGGTATGAATCTTCTACTTGCTTATAATAAGAGAGATTGGAAATTTAACTTGTAAAACTTTATTGATACAAAATAAGTTTAACGAGTATGCTAGATAAATTGTAAAAGATGAATGAACTTTTAAGATATATTAACTCGTTAAAATATTAGTATTTTAAAATTTGAAAATAGAAAACGATTTTTTTATTTGATTAAATATAATTCATATCTGATTTATATTGTTGAATTCTAATTTTAATATATTTATGATCAAATGTAAGCACACATTAGATCCTAATCGATTCAGATTTACAAGAGAAACCACATTTGGTCGACGCCACATTAACAAATTTACAAATATGATCCCTCAGCTTTGGATCGTAAGTATATTTTTTAAATTATTTTACTATAAATAATTTTTTTTTGCTATTTTTAATTAATATCATTATTTTTACAAATGGGACAGAAATGTTTCCTGCGGCAATTCTTTCATTCAGTAGCCAAAACTGATTATCTTACATTACGCCATGGCTTCATTACGGTCAGTATATATTCCCTTCTTATTCTTCTAAGTAAATATTAATCGTTTCGATAAATTGAAGTTGTTTAAAAAATTTAACCAAGTGAGACCTTTAAGATGATTAAAAGTTACGTTAGGAACGTCATTCTCTTAAACATTTTATCAAATTACAATGATTTTTATATTATATAGTAAATAAGACTCTTGATTTCAATCGTGTACATATTTTATCCAATTATCTAATGTGTTTTCTTTTTATTTACTCAATCAATCAAAATGTGCAGGCACATTTATCTTCAACCAACGTCTTGAATTTTCAAAAGTACATTGAACGATCTTTAGAGGATGATTTCAAAGTCGTCGTTGGCATAAGGTAATAAATTAATAATAAGCTTTGACTCCACTAGCGTTTAAAATTATGAACTAATTTCTTCCTTCCTTTTATATGTAGTTAGACAACTGATGAATAATCATTTATTGTAGTAAGAGTTTAAAACTACCATATCGAATCAAAATCAATTGCTAGACAAATTATGACAATTAGTCAAAATAATATACGCAAAAACTAACATTTTTTTTTAAAACTTGGAACAGTCCTTTCATGTGGTTAATAGTGGTCATCTTCTTGTTAGTTGACGTCCATGGTATGTAACTAATAATTATTATTTAACCCATCAATAATTTTCCATCTTATGTATAATTATTAATTGATTCATACAGGTTGGAACATCTATCTTTGGGTATCATTTCTCCCACTCATAGTAAGGAAATACAAAATTCTACTCTAAATTTCACTAAAAATAAATAATACAAATTGGTGATATAATTTAAATTCGTTACTTAATTCTATTTAGGAAAAAATTATTAAATTTACCAATGGTTGATTTTATAGACAGTGTTGGTGATTGGGACTAAGTTGGAGACAATTGTGGCCCAAATGGCACTTCAATTGGAAAATCAAGAAAGTGTTGTCATAGGATCCCCATTGGTGCAACCTAATGATAGTCTTTTTTGGTTTAATCAACCTCAATTTGTTTTGACCCTACTCCACTATACCCTTTTCATAGTAAGCAATTTCTCCCTTCAATTCTATTTTCATATATCTCGTAATTAGAGGTGTCAAATAGATTGATTGAGTTAAATTTAAATAAATTATAATAAATTAAATTAATAAATAAACAGATTAAATATTATATGAGTGAAACGGGCTAAAAGTGGATCATAGCTCAACCTGCCTAATCTTTACCAATTTAAGTAATATTTTAGTTTTATTAGACATCAAGTTTTTAAAATATAAAAAAAGACTATGAAATTTGTAATTTTTAATAAAAGATGTGTGCTCTTTTAAATTTTGTCGTATTAGATTTGCTATGTACAATGTTATAATTGAAAAACTTATTAAATATAGAAAGAGAAATTTTCTGAAACAACTTATTTTAAAAAAGCTTAAATTGAAATTAATTTTGTTGTTTATTTATAATTTTTTAGTATCTAATATTATATGACAATGTATATATATCTCCTAATTTAGATGAACTGAAATAGATTAATGCTAATAGGATGAGTTGATTTATTTTCTATGACCTAATTGTTCACCTTTACTCATAATTTCTCGTACTTTCCAATTAATTTATTAATCTCACCTCTTAAGTTAGAACAAATATTAGTTATCTTTTAAATTATTTGATAGTTTAGATATTTTTTCCATCATTAATGTATTAAAATTAAATTTTCCATTTTACATTTACATTATGCTTACAAAAAAAATATAATAAAAGTATCAATTTTTTTCTCCCTAACAATTAACTCACCTATCTATTTTCTTTGTGTTACATGACTTGATTGTAGAATGCATTTGAGCTGGCCTTCTTTGTTTGGGTGACGGTAATCTCCACTCTAATTAGCCAATAAGTAGAATAACTTGTTCTTATTATTAAATAAATTAACAACTCAATTTTATTTTTTGAAAAATAAAAATTACAGTGGCAATTTGGAATAAGTTCTTGTTATCATGAGCATGTGGAGATCATCGTTGTCAGGGTAGTTTTGGCGTAAGTCATAATAGATAATCACATAATATAATGTTTTAGATTAGATATTATATATAGCTATTATAAATATTTTTTCACATATCATATACATTCATATATATATTGAAGCGGTAATAATTATATTTGATCGATCGGTCAAAAATAAAAGAATGCTAATTCTTTGCACATATATGGGATATGCAGACTGATGGTTCAAGTACTTTGTAGTTACATTACTTTGCCTCTCTATGCTCTTGTTACACAGGTTTGTACTCCATAAAACATACTTCTATAATGATTTGATTCAATACAAACATATTTTAGTTAATCTAAGATTTTTCTTTTAGAAAATTTAGGAACTAATTAATTAATTGATAGGTTTACCGATGGAACAAAGATAAGACATAAGTACCTCCCTAAACTATGATTGAAATTAGAGAGACACACCTTAACTAAACTAAGGTCTTATTACCCCCGAACTAACTTGTTTTGTAATTTAATACACTTTTTGGCTAATGAGTCATAAGCGTGACTCGACGTAGTTCAGGCGCGGGAGAGATGTTTGGATGCCACTTAGACCAAAAAGATGTACAGAATTACAAAAAATTGGTCCAGGGGTAAAGGATCTTAGTTTAGTTAAAGTGTAAAACTGAAATTTCGATTAGAGTCTAGAGGAGTACTTATGCCTTATCCCATGGAACAATAGTGAAGCTTTATGATAACTTATATTCGTATAACGCCGATTAAGTTGTATCATATGAAATGATTTCTTTTATATTAACTTTGAAACAAAATCTTTAAGAGCTTGAAGCATGTCTATATAATAGTCTGTTAAGGATATTTCATCGATTATGTGACCTAATTATAATATAAAAGTTTAATTTTATGATTTATTTAACTTTTGTGTAGATGGGTTCACATTTCAAAAGTGCATTGTTGGAAGAACATATAACACAAGCCATAAAGCATTGGCACACAGAAGTGAAGAGGAAGAAAAAGAACAAGCTGCAGGAATTAGAGTCACCACATTATTCTGTTGCTACAACCAAAATTACTTCTCCAGAAATAAAATTAAGTGATAGCACTCATGAAATTCAAGAGATCTCTGAAGAATCACCAAAAGTAAATATAGTCCATCCAAATGAATCACAAATAGGTGTTGATTGAAAGAGCAAAATTAAAAGAAAAGAATATAAGTTTTTTCACAATCTAGGAACTAAATACTTGGGGTTGTTTGGTAGGGTGAATATGAATAATGCTAAATAGTGTTTATTAGTAATGCTTATATTATTTCTTATGCATTATTTAGTTTGATGTATTAAAAATAACACGCAATGCATAATTTGTTTTTTTAAAAAGTATTTACAAAGATACTCTCCACATATATGGTAGAAAAGATGTAAAGAAAGTTTTGAGAGGGAATTGGGTCTTTAACCATGTACACTCCTCAATACACAATCGAGTGTGTATCTAATGCTTACATTAGTCATACATAGGTTGAAAAAGTGTACCAAAAAAGGTACTGCTAATACAAAGTTAATGCATACATTATTTCTTCTAATACTCTCTACCAAACGACCCCTTAATCCCTTTCATTTGTAATACCTCTATTACAAGTTAACTAAACAATATACCTACTGCCCACGATACAAACTAACCCTTGATGAAAAACTTCAACGATTGTCTCTAGTCATAACACACCATGGCTACAACTAGTCACAACACACTATGGCTACTTCTATCCACAACTCGAATCTAGAAGATAAGTGTAATGATCCGTTTGGTCATTTTAAAAAAAATCATAAAATTATCATTTAGCCCCCTCCTAATATCGACCCCTACTCATTTTTGACTGAATTTTGAAAGTTGAATTCAAACTTTGAGTGTATTTTGAGAATTTTGCTAAGCCTTTTATTTTAAAAGGCTAAAGTTCTTAAAAAAAGTGATTTCGGTGTCTTTTTTGGAGTTTTAAGTGTTGGAATGAAATTTTGGCGATTTCATCTGTTCTAAAATGTGGAAATTAAATTAACAGAGTAGTAATTATTAAATTCAGAATCCTTTTGAGAATTTGAGGTTCTAAGTTGGAAATTTGTGCACTTTTAGCCTTTGGATTGACTTTGGTCAACATTCAGAGTTTTGGAGGCTCTAATTGAAGTTCTGAGGGGGATGGTTTTCGTTCCAAGTATGGTCTTGATTGAATTTTCAGAGGTCCGAGCTTGATTTAGCCTTTTAGGTCTTGTGTTCATTTCTTGTGACTTTTACGAGTTTCGAGTCAAAAGACCCCAAATTCGTATTTTGATGGTTTTATTGTGTCTGAAACATCGAGTATAGTCTAGTTGTATATATGATTTATGAGTGCGGGGTTCCGAAGAATCTTGAGGGCCTATTCGATGATTATTGAGTTGGATGATTTATTTTGTTCTTTGTTGCTGAGGCCAACCCAGCCGCGATCGCAGAGAGGTGACCACGTCGAGGGTGTATTGCGGAGCTCTTGTATGAGTTGGCCATATGCTTTTGGGGAAAGGGGTCTGCGTTCACGAAGGGACCCTGATATAATATTTTCAAAAAATAGGGGTTTCAATCAAATTCCACCATTTTTGAGTTTTGGGAGCTTTGATGTGACTATTTGAACAAGATTTATGAAATAAATATTTGGTAACACTTCCTGTTCTTAAATCTTCATTTACCCATTATTATTTATGATGATAAGTGTTCATCAAGGTTAATGACCAATTGGGGTTTTTCTTCAAGAATTTAGTAAAATGGTGATTGTAAACTGATTTTAAATCCCTTTTCGAAATAATTTTGACCAATGAGTTCAAAATTCCTTGGCTTATGTTTTTCAAATAAAGATTTTTGGATTCAAACCTCATTTTTGAAATTGGGATTTTGAGTCGATTTGACCCATTTTGCAAAATGTATGAATTGGGTGTTGTTACTTTTAGATTGAAATAAATTATGTGGCTTCGGAAAGAAAAGACTCAAGTCTTGAATTGACTTTTTAATTGAACTGAGGAAAGTGATGTCATGACCCGAGCGTAGCCTTGAACGTGGCTGACGCTCGAGAACCATTGTTGGTCTTCAAGGGAACCCTCGTGATGGCTGACTACAACCGGAAGACTAACTTGAACATACATAAGCATCAAATTGAAATAAACATTTAAAACATTTTCATGAATCTTAAAACATTGTTAAATATTCTGGGTATGAAACATAAGATTTAAATAAATATATGAAACAGAAAGACTCTCCATTTGTCTATCTATTCATTACTTTATAAAGATGAGTGTCGATACAAGACCAACGACTTCTCAAAACTATTACTAATAACTTAGAACATCGGAGTCCTATGAAAGCAAGTAGGTCTTACTAAAAAGCTGACAAACAAATGAAGTGTAATACCCCGGAAATCTAATAATTTAAGCTAGAGCCTCATATGATGTCTAGTAAATTAAAAAGCATAAGAATGATATTTTAAATCCTAATCTAATGTAACTAACCTAGTAAGAAAGTGTTAGTACATAAACGCCAAGAAGCGACTATGCCGTTCGGAAACTAGTAGATTGAACTAGTGTGGTCTTAGGTCTTGTAGTAAGGTTTTGGAGTGTCGTATGAGTACTAAAGCTTGTACAAATGATTTGTATATGTATAACTACATGTTTAGGGTCCAAACATTCTAGTACGACTATTGACAACCAATTTTGGTCCTACCGGATAAATTAATTAACGAGCTTCTTATTTTCCAAACATTTTAAAATAATTAGGTTTATAAATTTAAAGAATAATAATAATAATAATAATATAAAATTTGCGTTATTTTGAATGTTTTGCCATCTCTTTTAATTTTATATATATATATATATATATATATTACATATTATGCATATAACTAATATATTTTTATGATTATTAAAAAAATCATTTCAAAAAGATTTTGATTTTAGTAAAATATTTAGACAACTAGTGTGGTTTAAATAATAACTTATATTAATTAGTTTCTTATTAAAATAATTATTTTATTTTGTTGAGGTTAAGAAGCTTATTTAATTAATTTATATTAATCCGCATCATCTAGATACCAATTTTAAATCATTTTGTAAACCATTTTGGGCAACTATTTTGACTACCAAGTTGACCAAATCTCCCAATTGTCAGCCCAACTCCAACTCTTCAGCCCACAATTAAAATCCACCCGTTTACTTCACCAAATTTTGGCCCAACCTTATCAATTCCCAGCCCAACCTTTCTTTCCCATCAGTAAAAAGGGAAAAGATTAGACGTAGCGTGCGATTTTTTTCTCCAGAAGCGATGCTATCATAATCGCTCAAAGGAAATGCATGCAAATCAGATAACCTCGCCGTGCCCTTTGTCTCGCTCATCTTTCCTTTCGCGCAAATGACACGAGGAAACCAAGCGGAAACACGTGAGATAACATCTTCCCCAACGTTTCCATGGCAGAAGACGCATCTCTTTTCTCCATTTTCTGCCTCGCAGCAGGCCGCTACACCTGCCTTTTCGTGCTTGCCGACGCGAGATGATGCCATGTCAAGGCACGAGTACGAGCAAAAGATCGAGGCCGTAGGTTGTTATCTTTAACTTGTGTTTTTCCTAAAAAGTGGCATTTCCAGGTACAATGGAATTTTTGTCTCGACTTTGGTTTGAAATTTTTTGAATTTGAGATTCAAAGTGAATACCCTATTCTGCCCCAATCTTTGCCAAAAATTCTCCCGCCCCTTTTCCAATCCAACCCTAGTCTTTCCCTATATTATATCTCTTCAGCCGTCTGTAGAAGGGAATTTGATTTTTTTTTGGATTTCGGAGATAGGAGGAAAACTCTTCATCTTTGAGTTATTTTTTCTTTTTTTTTGCGGAAAAAAATTCAGTTTAGAAACTTTTAGAGAAAATATATTGAGAGGGCAACATAGGAAAATAATAATAAGATATATATAGATTTGTTAAGGAACACCGAAGGTTAAAACGGTTCTGGTCGGAGAAATTTCCTTATTCTTTGCTTGTCTGCATTTCTGAAGTTAGTTTGAGTTTAAGGTTCTACCCAAGTTTTCTGATTTCTCGACTCGTATTCGCGTCTCGGTGGAAATTTTTTTTTACTGCTCGCCTCGTCCCTCCGCTGCATCAAAAAGGGTAACCTCCCCTCCTATTAAACTAATTCTTCCATCTCGTCCAAATTTAAATATATGCTATGTGAATTTAATTCATCGCGTGATTTTATGGTTCTTCTTTTATTTTATGAAGGATATGGTCGTATATTGTTTTAGAGTGGTGTAAAATTGGTGGTTTTGAGATCTTAATATCAACTATTGTCGTTTTCCCATGTTCTTCACAGTGTAAAACACATAATTAATATTCGAGTCGATATAGTTAAAGCCATAGTAATCGTGGTCGCTTGTATTTGATTTGTTTGCTGTTTACATTGTTTGTTGTAGACTCTCATTAATAGTAGTATAGTCTAGTGAAGTGTAGCTCTATGACAAATGGATATAAGTGATCTATTCGAAATCCCTCTAAGGTTAGGGTGTTGTTTATTTAGTGTGTTAGATGTTATTGTTATGAAGTTCCATGCTCTAATTATACGTCGTTATTTCTTCCTCTATGTGATTAACGATTCTTTTTTCTATGTTCTTCTGTAAGCTTTTGTATAAGGTTCTCCTCGTCTTTGCTATTCTTGATAAATTTGTTACCGTATCGTCGTATCGTGGTTCTCTGTAGCAAAAAATGGATAGTTTCAGCCTGTTATACATATTTTTAACTAGTGCTATGGTTTTCTCTGTTTTCTCTATATGAACCCCCTATTTCCCTTAAGACATAAGTGAAATATTGATGACTAATTGGTATGAAGGTTATGTGTTTGTGTTGTGGTATACTTGGTTCTATGGTATCTTTTTCTAAGTGCAACTACTTTGTTTACTATAAAGTTTGTTCATGAAGTACTTTGAGGCTTATTGTTCTAATCTATCAGAGCAGATCTTTTTTAAAAAGGAAAAATCACGGATTATATCCCAACTTCTAGTGATCTTTATGCCCTTTCATGTTATCAATTGCTCTACTTTTGTTGTTATGGTCCTTTGTCTAAGCTTGATTGTAGTTAACCTTTATTTAGGGAGTCTGATACGCTCAAACTTACTTCTCAAATAAGAAGTAAAGCGGTCGTGTCATGTAAATAACCCAACTAGTGAGGCTAGTGAGGTTGGATCGTTCCCACGAGAAAAATAATTTAGACTTAACTTCAATCTATTATTACTATTGTTCAGTCAATTATTTCCTTGGAAAGCATAAAATGATAAAAAGGGGGATTTCTATTCTTAAATAAATAAAAATAACTAGCGAAATAAAAGGAGACAACTAACAGCTTCGAATGTTGGAGTTTAATCAATTAATCAAAGTAACTAGGGTTTACGTGTTCCCCACAGGTTCATAACTTGATAAGTCTAACTATAACAATTCTTTCCTAGTATCTTGCATGCAAAGTGGTAAGTTATGTATTTCTAAATCCTTGGTTTGCCATCTAGAAAATTTCACTCCGCACCTTGGTCCGGCTACGTGTATTGCTATCCCAACCCTTATCTTTACCTCATATTAAGCATCGTATTCGATATTTGACTAAGTTATTACCTCGTACCAATCAATACTAGCCTATTAGATAGTATACACTAAATCTATGTTGATAATTCTTTTCCTATTATCTATCTCCTTGGTCCGGCAAGTAGCATTAAGGCGAGTTTCAACGTTGGCCATCCGTTAAAAAGACTTCTAATCAAAAGAATTATCAATACATGCAAGACACTATTCTAGAATTGTTATTTTAGTTAGGTTTTACCTCATTATTAGCCTATGGTTCCTACAACCCTAGTTATGGAGTTTAGTTATCGATAATCATAATTACAATATTCAAATATGTGATATAAGAATTCATGCACTTACTTCAATGAGAAAGAGTAAAATCCGAAAGTTCAATTGATTAATCAACAAAAGTCACGAACAATCAATGATAAAATAATCAAGATAATCAATAATCTCTCAAAAAGCCATAAAACAATCAAGAGTCTCACAATATTCAAAGGTCTAACAATGATCAAGAGTCTAACCTCAAAAATGAGGTTTTTGAACTATTTATAGAAAATAAAAACCTAATTAAACAAGGACTCTATTTGCTGGAAATCTGTCAAAACGCGGCTGGATCGACAGACATCGCGACGGATCGTCGTGGTCACGACGGACCGTCATTCACCCCGTCATCCCATACTTGATGAAATTTCTTCTTCTGCTCTCTTCATTACATTCGACGGCAGGTATGACGGATCGTTAGAAGCTCAACGGTCCGTTGAGGGTCTCTGTTCCAAAATACTTGAACTCTTGGAATATGAGTATTGGGACTACTTCTCTAAACTTCATGACGATCCTGCAGGACGGACCGTCATGGACACGATGGTCCGTCACGCTTTTCGTAACCCCACACTTGGTCAGACTTCTCCATCTTCCTTCAGCAGCTGCACTAGCTCCGTAGGTGGTCTCTTCTGCATTTCTTTGCTCAAAAACCTCCGCATTCATCTTTAGACATATTTCCTGTAAATAAGGAGACACTTATATAAAAATTATCACAAAAAGGCTTTTGGACACACTAAACTTAAGAAAAAATTATTAATAATACCGTGAAACCACGGTATATCAACACCCTCAACTTAAATTCGTAGTTTGTCCTCAAGCAACGCACTATGACTCAATACACAATCTTTGTACAATAGTATCCATGTTTTATCCTTTGCAATCATTGGCTATCAATCTCGATTAATCTCATCATATTTATGCATGCTATCACTATTAGGCTTTTATTATGTGGAATCAGACCATGACACAGACTCACCATGCACTAACACCTATCCTCTTCAATTTCATACATAGGTGCTAATATTTCCGATAATGCAACTAGTGTCCTCACTTCAAAACAAAATCCTCATTTTTCACACAATGATTTCAGTTTGAGTATAAGGATTACTTTTCAACACTCACCCTCAGAACAAATTCACACTCATTCATACCTATTGCCATAAGCTTGCCCTTATTTTCACTGCTTTAAGTTCGCTATACAACTCTTAGGATCACGATAAGACTTTCTTAGCTTGTAGCATAGGCTCAGGGTCATATAGGGTATATTTAGGTATACTTTAATGACTTTTTGCCCTCCTTGACATATCGACTAAACATACCATTTTCTATCATTTTATTTTGCCCAGTTTCCCATATTTTTTTCACCTTACTAGTTTCCCTTTTTTCTTCATTTGTGTAAGTGACTCTCTTCTTTTCTTGCTTGTATTTCTTGTAATTTTTTTTTACTTTTCTTTCAACTAATTCTTGAGTCACTTTACTTTTGTTCTTTCTCTCTCTTTGTTCTTTCAACCCCACTTTCCAGAGCATTCCTCATAATAGCCACCCTCAACTCATGGCTTTGCCATGAGTCAAAGTACACAATACCGAAAGTTGGGTCAGGTCCATAAAAAAATTGTTTACTGCATTAGCCACCCTCAACTTATGCTTTTGGCATAAGCTGAGGTGCACATGTCCAAGGAGGGACCTGAGCCAACACATTATGCCCCAGAAAAGATCAGTTGGGGTGAGAAAGAAAGGTCTAATTTAAGCTCAAATCATTTGGATCAAAGAAGGATAAATTTCATTTGGTTTTCTTTTATTTAGGCTAAAAATGGGCTATTTTGAATAAGGGCCTATGATTCTTTCCTAATTGTCTATTACAGCTTACTTTTAGCATGACTAACCAGGCAAGTTCTAGCTCAGTACAAATAGTGGACTATTCAAATCTTCCTCACACTCACTTGACATCTCATCACTCTACCAGATTATCAGACACTTGGTTCGAATTTTAGACTTAGGGTCATGTAGTGGTGTACCTCTATGTCATGCTTAGAGCCACACATTTATCAATTACTATGCCTAGTCATGCATCATTTTCCATTTTATCAGGATATCATTTTAGCCATCATGCTCCAGAATTAAACTATGTACACAAGATATAGACATGCCGGTTCAACAGAAAAAATAATTAGTCTCTTGGGGAAAAAGAACACAGGCAAGAAAACCCAAAAGAGGATAGTGAACTGGGATACTCAGACTTCACCCTAGCACTCACTTTCCATTTACCCCACCCCCAACAAAAAGACATGCAATAGTCCCCAATGTATTAAAAAAATTAAATACTAGAGTGGTAGGTGAAGCAAACCTGGGGCGCAAAGCGCCGACGATCAGCAAGCTGGTGGGTCCGATTCCCCAGAACCCACTACCTCTATAATCTGGACACCCTCAATGGTGTTCTCCGCATTAACGACACTATCAGCAGTGCCTCCCGCTATCTCCACATTTCTGGAGCTGGACGCCCCAACAGCTAACTCTTCTGCTCTCATCTGACGCGCCTCCTCCTCAGCAAACGAGTCTCTCCTCGTAGCCTCCATCTCACGGCGCTCATTCTTCCGTGCTCGCGCCTCATCCTCCTCTCGACCCATACGCCTCTTGGTATGCTCTCGAGGGGGAGGTGGTGGAATCTCAGAAATGGCGAATAGGGCTGCCATCACTGTGTCTTTAGCAGGCTCTACAGAAGGGGCCTCAAACTCAGGCACCCTAACCTCTAAGATCATATTAATATCTGTACGAAGACTGTCGACCACAGCCTGAAGGGTCGACACATCCATCGGAGGTGATGTACGGGCTAGCACTCGCAACTCAAAAGCGTCCAAGCGCTGATAAAACTCAGCGATCTTCCGCTTTGTGTGCTGGACCATTCTCCGCTCCAAGCGCTCTTCTACCTCGGTAATAGACCTCTGCATCCAAGGCGGGATATGATGCAAAAGTGTAGCCATTTGCGCCTTTAGTTTCTGGACCCTAGCAAGCGTGACCAGAACGGGTAAAGGGACTGAGCGAGAGGAGCTCGGGGCAGTGCTATTACCCGGGATAGGCTCGACCGGGGTAGTGTCATTGGAAGCCTCCTACGTAGCCGTGCGGGCCTGTGCTACCGTATCAGCTTAATTGTCACCAAGAAGAGTCAACTCTGAACGGGGCCCTCTGTGTGGAGCCAAATCATTGGCCTCATACCTGATGAGGTTGATATCAACTATGCCCAGCGGGGTCTTGAGCTGATCAACGTGCCATATAGGAACACTGGCAGACCTGCATAGAGAAAATATCATGCACGGAAAAGGGTAAGTAGTTATGACCTTAAAATCCCTCTCGTGCATGACCTCCTGTAGAAGCCACGCAAAATCTACCTCGAACCCGGCTATCATCACCGCCATCAGTACTGCTCGATCCCATGTGACAATATTATCAGCGGCTGTGGGGGAAAGGCAGTGGCGGACAATCAACCACAAAAACTTCGCTGTGAAAGTCAGGTTGGCCTTCTTGATGGCCCCTTTCGGCTCAGTCACCTAGTCGGCACCCTCTCCATCAACGGAAAAGTGCAGGGCCATCCACCTCTTGGTGGTCTCTCTCAGCGATGGCTCACGCAGAAATTGGCCATCTTTGACAATCTGCCATCGATAGTTAAACTCGGCAGTGAGAGGGGTCCAATTAGCATCAACATTCTCGCCGTATAGAAATCGGCGGATAGCAGGCAGGGAGATATCAACCGGAACGCCACGTACTCGGACCTGCTCCAGTGGGGCCTGTTTGGCGGGGGCAGCCCGCCTATCAATCAGTGATCGGAGAGTCGCTACATAGGATGCGTAGAACTCTCGGACCATCTCTTCACTATAACGTCCCAACAGACGTGCTGTCCACTCCAGTCAATGTCTGGTGAAGAGATTATGGATATCAGGCATCGTCGGGAGACTTCCCGTAAGGACCCGCCACTCCAATGTAAGTGTCCGGGTCATAACTTTTTTGTCATTCAGGAACTTTGCATCAGAATAGACTTGAAACTGCCCGTCGACACACCACCGGTTGGGCTGGTCAGTAACCGAGGTGAGAGCACGAGCTGGTGAACCGGGTGTAGATTTCAAACTGTCAGCCTCATCAGACGAGGCCGACGTTGTAGCGGTGGTGGGTGTGGGAACCTCAACAGATCCGGAGGCTTCCTCAAACCACGAAACTCCTAAGGAGCCAGACGCTTCTTCTTCATTAGTGGCTGACCCAGAAGGTGTGCCGGTCAGTGTGCGCTCCTCATCAGACTGGGAGGCCGTGACTACGCCGGAAGCCACCTTTTTGGGTGTGGCTCTGGCAGCATGTGCAGCACGAGATAGGGTGGAAGTTCGTGGGGGCACGTACTCGGGGTTACGCTCATCATCAGAGCCAATGACCAGGCGGGCAGACAAGGCGATAGTTTTCGATCGCCCGCGTGCATAGATTCGATCTTATTTTGGTGCCATAGTAGATAGTACCTGTAAATGATCAATATTAGTACTAGAAGGAGCAAACAAGACAAGCAAAACCACACAAAATAGATAAAAAAAATTAAAATGAAATGACATTTCTATAGTAACAATGAAACACGACGGGCCAAGTGACGGCTCGTCGTGATTATGACGGACCGTCATGGGGTCCTTCGTGTCTTACTTGGACTTTGTTTATACGGGGAACCGTGAAGGAGAGTCTCTGACAAGTATGACAGTATGTGCAAGACGGACCGTCACAGGTACGACGGTTCGTCGTAGGTGTCCGTCAGAGGACACTTGAAAAAAAATATGGAGACCCTTAGGAGAGGGGTCTCTGACCATCATAACATTCATGCAGGACGGACTGTCGTAGGTATTATGGTCTGTCGTAATTGTCTGTTTGGGGACACTTAAAAAAATAGAGAGAGACCCTCAGGAACAGGATCTCTGACAACCAGAATTGTTGTGCAGGACGGACTGTCGTGGGAAAGACGATCCGTCGCATGTGGCCGTTGGTTGACACTTGGAGAAAATTTGACAATGGGGTGTTAGGGCTGTTGGAATGGACCCAACGACGGTCCGTCGTGGGTACGACAGTCCGTTATCGGGGTCTCGTTCTGTAACTTAGTGACAGAACTGGGGGTGCCCCATTCATCTCCTATGACCCAAATCGAATTGGTAGTGTTATAACCTACATTTGTCTAACCCAAATACCTAGTAAACTAGCAATGCTAAAGCACCTATTTCTAGGGTTTTAACACGACAATTTCGAGCATTTTTTGGTCAGACAGAATTTTATTTAAAAAATGAACATATCTAGAAGAACTAGGCTAATACTAATTGATAAACAAAAATGCAATATAAATGAGTAGAAATTAGAGACACATACATGAGAATTTGAGAAAAACAAGAGGTGATCAAGAAGATACCCACAACATCAGCTCCGACTAGTAGATGAGGACTTTTAGGATTTTGGAGGATTTGGGGAAATTGATCGGTTAAAGAGGGAGATTATTTTGGAAGTTGAAAAGGGAGAGAAATAGGAGGAAGAGTGAAGGAATAGGGTTCAATGAAGGGTTGGGGGTTTTAAATGTTGAATTTTTTTAAAACCCCCTTAGCCGGGTCGGGTTTGCCTCATTAATGACGTGACGATTCCACGACGATGATCCGTCTCATATGTGACGATCCGTCGTTGGTTCTGTCGCGTGTACCCTAATTTGAAAATAACAGAAAGATGTACCTGGCACGACGGATTCATGCGACTGTCCGTCACAGATAATTGGGCCATTTGCAACTCGATCTGCTTAATCGATATTGCATGTGTATCGACTTTTTGCCCAATACCTGCTAAATCACACCTTAACTCTTTAGTGTGCTCATCACTAGAATCGAACCTCCTCATCATTTTGTGCAACATATCCTCAACTCGCGCCATACTATCTCTACCATCCCTAGGAGTAAATTCACAATTTTGAGGAGGGACATAGATCCCATTCCTATCATTTCTGTTACCGTAGTTACCCCTGTTGAAGTTGTTATCGCGGTTGTAGTTTCCATCTCAGACATAATGACCCTCACAGTTATAGTTACCATAGATCCGACCTTGGTTCCCTTGACCTTGGTGCCAATTATCCTGATTTGAGCCTTGGGCGCTCGGTCGGAAACCCCCCGTCTGCTCATATACTGCATAGGAGTCCTCTGCATAATAGCATTCATCATTAGGAGGTGGTGGTTTAGGCAAGTAGTTAACTACATTTATCTTTTCTGCATCCCTAGTGATATGTTTTAGTACCAACCCAAGCTCAGTTCTCATCTGAGCCATTTCTTCACGAATCTCATCTGTGGTTGGGTTGTGAGTGGATTGCACTGCGAAGGTATTTCTCCCGGTATCTGACTTCCTAGTACTCCAACTTCATTATTCCGGGAGATTTTCTCTAATTTTTCAGCAATCTCAGCATAAGGACACTCCCCATAAGATCCACTTGCTATAGTGTCCAACATCGCTTTATATTATCATCCTGTCCTTGATAGAAGTATTCCTTCAGTGACTCATCATCTATACGGTGAATCAAGACACTTCTTAAGAACGAGGTGAATCTATCCCAAGAACTACTAACTGACTCTCCTGGTAGTGCCACAAAGTTGTTCACTCTGTCTTTGTGGTTTAGTTTCTTGGAGGCCGGATAGTAGCGTGCTAAGAAAACATTCCATAGTTGGTTCCAAGTGAAAATTGAGTTGTACGGGAGCTCAGTGAACCATATAGCAGCCTCTCCCGTTAGTGAGAGAGGAAACACTCTAAGCCCTATTACATCCAAGTCCAAGTCAGGCCTCCCTACATAGCTTTTACACACTTCCCTTACCTTACTTATATGGGCATGTGGATCCTCAGGAGGTACCCCTGAAAACAAACCTCTGGCAGTGAGCATTTGCATCAGGCTACTAGTTACCACAAAGGTGTGACCTAGTGGTAGAGGAGGCAAGACAAGTGGCCCATCGGAGTCTGCTATGTTATCATAGCCTCTGTAGTATGCTTGGGTCCGTTGAGCGGGATTTTGTCCCCTCTATTGGTGTTAACCCGGGGCATCGGGTAATAACTGACCATGAACATCAACCGAAGCTGGGATGTTCTGGTTTAAATCATCATCATTCATTCCCAAGTTTCAATTCATGTTGCGTAGTGTACGCTCTAATTCGTGATCGTAGGAAAACAAGGGTTCTCTTCCTCTCCGTGTATTTGGCATACAAGGAGGGTGGTTCTGCATGAATCAAAAGCAATAAAACAAAGTAAAATCAAGAAAATATCAACTAAACTATAGTAATAAGTTTAAGTTAATCTAAGAGCTACTTTCCCCGGCAGCGGCGCCAAAATTTGATATGCTCAAAATTACTTCTCAAATAAGAAGTAAAGCGGTCGTGTCAAGTAAATAACACAACTAGTGAGGTTGGGATCGTTCCCACGAGGAAAATAGTTTTGACTTAACTTCAATCTATTATTACTATTGTTCGGTCAATTATTTCCTTGGAGAACATAAAATGATAAAAAGGGGGGGGGGTTTATTTCTAAATAAATGAAAATAACAAGCAAAATAAAAGGAGACAACTAACAACTTCGAATGTTGGAGTTTAATCAATTAATCAAAGTAACTAGGGTTTACATGTTCCCCACAGGTTCATAACTTGATAAGTCTAACTATAACAATTCTTTCCTAGGATCTTGCATGCAAAGTGATAAGTTATGTATTTCTAAATACTTGGTCCGGCATCTAGAAAATTTCACTCTGCACCTTGGTCTGGCTACATGTTTTGCTATCCTAACCCTTATCTTTACCTAATATTAAGCATCGTATTCGATATTTGACTAAGTTATTACCTCGTACAAATCAATACTAGCCTATTAGATAGTATACACTAAATCTATGTTGATAATTCTTTTCCTATTATCTACCTTTTTGGTCCGACAAGTAGCATTAAGGCTAGTTCTAACGTTGGCCATTCGTTAAAAAGACTTCTAAACGAAAGAATTATCAATACATGCAAGTCACTATTCTACAATTGTTATTTTGGGTAGGTTTTACCTCATTATCAGCCTATGGTTCCCACAACCCTAGTTATGGAGTATAGTTACCCATAGTCATAATTAGAATATTCAAATATGTGGTATAAGAATTCATGCACTTACTTCGATGAGAAAGAGTAAAATCTGAAAGTTCACTTGATTAATCAGAAAAAGTCACCGACAATCAATGATAAAAGTCTCAAGATAATCAATAATTTCTCAAATTGTCTATAAAATAATCAAGAGTCTCACAATATTCAAAGGTCTAACAATGATCGAGAGTCTAACCTCAAAAATGAGGTTTTTCGAACTATTTATAGAAAATAAAAACCTACTTAAACAAGGACTCTATTTGCTGGAAATCTGTCAAAACGCGGCTGGATCGACGGACATCGCGATGGATTGTCGTGGTCACGACGGACCGTCATGGACTCCATTGTCCCATTCTTGTTGGAATTTCTTCTACTGCTCTCTTCATTACCCTCGACGGCAGGTATGACGGATCGTCACAAGCTCAACGGTCAGTCAAGGGTCTCCATTCCAAAAAACTTGAACTCTTGGAATATGTGTACTGGTACTACTTCTCTGAACTTCATGACGAACCTGTAGGACGGACCGTCATGGACACGACGGTCCGTCAAGCTTTCCGTAACCCCACACTTGGTCAGACTTCCCCATCTTCCTTCAGCAGCTGCACTACGCTGCCATCTACGGACCGTTACGAACATGACGAATCGTCATAAGCTCCGTAGGTGGTCTCTTCTGCATTTCTTCTCTCAAAAACCTCCGCATTCATCTTTAGACAGATTTTATACATATAAGGACAAACTTATATAAAAATTAGCACAAAAAGGCTTTTGGACACACTAAACATAAGGAAAAAGTATTAATAATACCGTGAAACCACGATATATCGGAGTCTCGGAAGCATGATACCATATATTGATCTTTTCTTCATTTGTCGTTCAAGATCTCCGTCCCCGCCTTTTCCTTTATCATGTTATTCCCTGTTTTTTTTAATATAAAAACATGCCATGTTAATTTTCTATTTGGTAATGTGTGTATTATGACTTTGCGTTCGGTACTAAGTTTATATGCCCAAAGTCAGTAACATCAATTAGTAATATTTACTCGTTTTTAATAAACAAATACACATTAGCGTCATGCCAAACTCCATAATTTTGCAATGTAATTTTTTTGAGAATGAGTAGAAAAGTTAAAAATTAAGTATAATAGATGGCCCAAGACACTATATATTTCTTTTTTTTTAAAAATATTTTTTTTCAATCAATGAAGAATAAATGTATGTTTTTTAAATAAATGTTTGATAGTTTTGATTCATGAATCATTGTTTTTTTTTCTCCTTGTAACTTTAAATTTGACTAGTTTTATTTTTTTGGTTTTATATTATTTGGTCTGTGTTAATCTAACATATTTCTTAAAGAAAATTTAAAAATATGATCATTCCATAAAATCCTTGAAGTGGTGAGAGCTTACCCAATCTTAACGTTTGCACGAGTTGTATGTTTAATAATCTAGACGCTTGGTTTGTATTGATTGACCTTAATTTGCTTAGTTTTTTTAAATATACATATGTATCCATATATAATTTGTCAATTATCCAATTGGCTAACTGTTTGGATCTTGAGTTTAATTAGTACTAATGTTTAGTTGTTATTACTGTAATACTTCTATGTGAGTATTGATTTGCCATAGCAAATTGGATTCGTTTCACATCCTGATCTAAAATATTATTTTAGTTATCATGGTCTCTTTATAATGTTTCATACTTGAAGCAATGGTTCCTCTTTACTTAATGTATTATTTTGTGAAGTCAGTAATTCGTTAATTATATATTTTTGTTCATTTATGTTGCATGTGAATCTTTCCGAGTTCATTACGAAATTTTCTCCGCATTTCGAGAGAGCCATAAAGGCTCAAACTTTTTTGGAGTCATTCAACTATAGAATTGGCGTACAGGTTTCGGAGTTGAAGAATTCCAAACAAACCAAGGAGTTGAAAAAATTCTCTTTTATTCTTGCATGATTGTATTTTGCTATTTTCAGGCCTAAGCCTTGTAAATTTACTTATTACTATTTTTCTACATGTTAGGACAAGTAACATGGATCAAAAACCCACTACAAAATGGGTACAAATACCGGTCCAGGCGGACAGATAACCCGTATTTGGACCCGACCTCTCTCTCTCTCTCTCTCTTATTTTTCTTAATTACTTGTTATTTATGTCGTTAGTTTTAGGATTAAAGACCCGAATCCCCATGAGACGCTGTTATTTGTTTAAACAACTTAATTAAATCGATCACGACTAAATGAGTTTAAATAATAATAAACAAAATTTGCAAGTCAATTTTGAATAAGGTAAACAAATTAAATACTTCATTTCTCAAATAATTTCTTATTTTATCTAAAAAAAAATCAAGTTAGACATTTTAGCCGAACTAAGTTAGTTTTTCGGATAACCGCAAGTAAGCAGACGTCTTAGGTGCCTTTAAACCATCTAAGCCGTTAATATGAATCCCGAACCCCTAAAAAATCTTTCAACTTGATTTCCTATTTAGTCAAATTGAAAGAAGAGTTTTCTTAACTCAAAAATTAAGTGATAAGTCTAAAAAAGTAAAAAATTTTGAAACCAATATTTTTTGATAAAACAGAAATGATGACTCTGCTAGGGAAGTAGGAGAATTCTAACCTTAAAACTAACTTTATTTGGATATTTTTAAAAATTGCTTACTTGTTTACTTTACCTTAGTTTTAGAATTGTTGCATTTCATGGCATCTTTCCAACAATTGGCAAATAACTTGCATTAGGAAAATGAAAGTTATGTGGCTTTCCACTGCTTTCTTCAGAATTACACAAAAATTTATTTGTAAGTATCAAACAAATAGTTGGAATGCGGTCATCTGACGTTGTTTGGTAGCTTCACCCCGATGTTTGTGTGACTCGGGTAACCGTAAACTTGAAACCTATTCTAGTAAGCCTAAGCTAGAGCGAAACCAAAACAAAATTAAGCATTAGCCTAAGACGACTTAATACCCAAGGTGTATTAAGTTCATTTAGTAGAAAAATTCCAAAATCGTGTCTAAGATCTTCGACCTCGCGACACATTATTTTATGTGACATTTGAATAATGTACGTGTTGAAAACCGATTTTGGGTGGGTAAAACTAACTAGCTTCTGTTTTATAGACATGGTCATAGCCGCGCCACCTCAACTCACAATGTGGTATAATAATCTCGACGGGGATCATAGAAGAACTCTCAACAAATACGTGGGTGCATTGACAGAATAGATCAACATGAACGGTTGGGCAGAGCTGGTTGAGGTCCTCATAGGATATTGGGATAGCAAAAGAATGATGTTCCAATTTGGAACCTCTGATATTACCCTGACATTGGAGGAAATTCGAGACTGCATAGACATGGTAGGCATTGGAATAGAAAAGAAAGCAAGAAAATAAGAAGACATCTTTATCCCTAATAAGCCTTCTGTAGAAAATATTGTTGACTGGTTCGGGTTGGAAAAAGATGTTGCTTATTGGTGCAAAGAATCTCGTGTAACATTCAGAGATCTTTATATCCGATTTGGACATGCAAGCTTCTACGCCACTTACATCCGAGAGTTCAAGATCTCCTACAGAGAATGGAATGAAATTCGTCCTCTAGCATTTGTTGTAGCGTTATTAGGAACAATGGTATTCCCACACGGTCCATGTCTAAGTATCAATACCCGAGTTATAACACTCGCACATACTTTGTCAAAAGGGTATGAGAATCAAGGGACAACAAAGTACTACCCTATAGCTCTGGTCATCTTGTCTGATATGTATCAAGCCCTGGGAAACTGCAAAAAGGGGCATCGATACTTCCAAGGATGCAACTTTCTCCTTCAGTGGTGGATCTTCAACCATTTAGCAAAGGGTGCTGGGACTCGGGAGCTGCATACTCTTGACATCAAGAACACCCTCAAAGATTCAAATGACATGTTGTACTGGGCGAATATGGCCAATTTGAGAACAAAGGGGAGATGGGCTCAGATTTTTTCCGAAGTGAGAGAAGAAGATCTCCAATGGATGCTTGACCGTTTCATCTCCAAAGAAGTCATCGTGAAGAATCGCAGACAGGTTGTGCTTCCTCTACTAGGTATTCGGAGAATTCTCCCTTATGTACCCTTTCGAGTCTTGCGACAGTTCGGGAGGAGACAAACTGTACCCAAATAGTCATACTATGGTGCTTATGTATACCATATTGGAGACGATAGAGTGCACGACGCGTCTGAAATATTTAGAGAATGGAAAAGTGCTAAGCGCATGGAGAAAGATACCATTGCCCGTGACCGATTCAATGCTGGATATGTCAAGGGTTACAAAGAATGGATAAAGAAGGACATACAAAATGTCTCCTCCCAAACCCCGTGCATCTTTCATAGCGTTACGGACAGAGAAGACAAAGGAGTGGCCGAGCTACAAGAGGTAAAGAAAGATACCCAAAAAGTGTACTCTAAATTTGTTGAGAACCAAGACACTCTTAAAGAAGGCAACTCAAAAGGTGGAAAGACTAAGGTGTGGTTATGATGATTTCGATACCTGGGTCGAGGAGAAAATCCAGAGGATGTGATACAAAAGCTTGGAAGACAAAGGAAGCCTGGGTGAAGGATTTTTGCTGATGCTAAGATATATATTTCAGCAATACATGACTCAGGGGGACGGAGACGGAGCAGGACCATCTGGAGCGATATAGTGGATTTCGCCCCTGCACGGATTTTTCTATATGTACTTGTCATTTTAGCCCCTGCGCGGGCCTGTCTTTATTGCACTTTTTAATGGCCCTTGCGTGGGTTTTTCTTTAATGTTTTATCCGTTATTCCCCCCTGTGAACATTATTATTCACTTGTGAAATTCATTTTGGGGGGAATTGTTTACTTGGTTCAAATTCACGCGTACATCATTAAAATGCGGTAGGCCTACCCTTGGCACAAAAGGTCCCTCTATATGTGTTAGGATGCGATATATGTGTTATTAATTGCTCACGTGTTATGTTGCTATGAATGAGGATATCGAAAACCCACTCCTTTCCAGAAATTTCCAAATATACAGAAGTCACTATTACAAATGTCCGACCAAAACTTTCTGAATCTTAAGTTTCTCAACCAAAAGACAAATCCCATCTCCAACTACTAAAACACTATTCTACTGTCTCAGGAAAGAAAAAAATCACTGTTATGGACAAAGGTAAGAATATCCAGATGGAAAATACTAGAGAACAACTACAAAGAAAGATCGGACAGATCACTTAGGAAATTCAAGAGGCCAAGGAGGAAGGGCTCAGAGTCGACATGGCCATCGCACTCCACAAAGCTGCAACTGTGATGCTGGATGATGATCTGGCATCACAGATGAAGGGAAGAAAAATGTTGAGAGGAAGATAGAGGACTTGCGAGATAATTTGGACATGCTTCGGTTAAAAGTGCAAGAAAGAGAAGCAAGAGAGTCGAGGATAGAATCGGAGACCGCCTTTATGTTAGCTAAAAGCATGTCACTTGATGAGGAGCTGACAGTGGAAATGAAAGAATTCACCTCCATGAGAGAAAATATGGTCGCACTGATGAAGAATAACAAAGCCTACCATAGCTACATGTTTGATAAACTTCACAAAATGCGCAAAAAATACCCCGTCTACAAGCAAAGAGCTAACAGTGGTCCCGAGAACGCTCACCCTGGAGCGATCGGGGAAGACGATGACGAGGAAATTGTCTACAAACCTCCATTCCTAGGTCGTCTGAAAGGAGGAGACTAGTGCTGCAATGAGAAGGAAAATGACTAACGTGTCATCATCATTTTATCTTTAAAAAGCACTATTGTTGCCTTTCAATTTCCTTGTAATCATAGTGAATGAATGAATGAAAATGTTTTATCTTTCACTCGAACTACGTTATGCCTGAATTCTCCTTGTAATATACATAGGCAACCTTCCCAGGCCCGACCCCTATCTTTAAAAATTTTCATTCTCCCCTTTGATGTTACGAGAAGATACGAAGGCCAGATAAATGGATGTCAAGAGCAACTGTAAGAAGACATTAACTCAACATGATTTAGCCTTTCTGATACAGTGTCAAAACTAAAACAAGCAAACTCTTGCTTGTTAAAAAAATGTGTTTCCGTCTTTAATCTCGAGTTGAAGATATCCTCAAACAAAGCAACTTGTGTGTTTATCTGCTCTCTGTGTGATATTATGCATTTTATATTCTGAATTTGCATTGATGAATCTGCCTTTGAGTTGTTTTTCTTCTTAGGTACTTTGAAGATTATCTGTGTCGATCAAAAGTTGGCAGATCATCCCTATTTCACCAGATCAAAAGGTCCCGCAGATTCCTTCCCTAGACAAAGCTCAGACAAAGGAAACACAATTATGGGGGATAGTAATAAAGAATTGAGTCTTACTGATGTTGTGGTGACTCAACCCACAGTACCAGACCAGAATGAGTTGATTCTGTAGCTGATGCAACAGTTGCAGAGATGAGGGTAGAAATGCAAAGGATACAAGATCTGCCTCCGCAAAGTTTTGCCGATAACGTAGTTGATGGGAGACCTCCAATCTAATTCCCTTCCTCAAATATAGATCCAGCCCAGAATCGGCCATCTATATCTGCTCAGAATCCGTCGGTTATAGATCCGACTACCCAAAATCCCAATATGCTTCTGCATCCTACCAAACCCCAGCTCCTCCTCAAAACAACCACCCCCAAATGACCTCTCATCCTCAAAATACCCAACCTCAAACCACTCCACCACAGCAAAACCAAAACCTAAATCCAAATTAATTACTTTTAATCCACAAATATCCCACCACCTTTTGAATCAAAACACCAACCCTCATATTTACCCCCAAAATAACCAAGATGCCCAAAATGCACAGAGTCCTCCCATAGCTCCACCCTTACCCAAAAGGACCAATTTATAGATTCCCGTCCGTGCTGAGCACGACATGCACGGTTCTGAGTTGGACTATTATGAGGAACAAAAAAGGGAGTGAAGGGAAACAGAAGAGGCAAATGTCAATATAAAAGGAGAGATCAAAAAGGCCATGAAGGAGCTCCAATGCGTCCCTGATATCGTTGTGCTTAGTTATGAAGACTTATGTATTCATACAAATTTGGACCTTCCAGAAAGGTTCAAGATCTCAAAGTTGTCACCTTCGGAGGAGTGGGCAACCCTATGGATCATCTGAGAAGTTATCAATAGGTGCCTCCTCCCCAACAAGGAAGTTATGATCCTACTCGGCCTCGGTTCGAGAAGAAACCTTCGAGGAATTTCACCGTGCTCGTAGAAAGACGATTAAAGATGTACGAGCGACTAGCTACGGCTAGATATATCTATCCAATGGGGTCCAAACCCGTGGATATCAATTCGAAATTCTATAGGCTAGATCAGAGATGTGCTTATCATTCCAACAGTGTTGGACATGATACTGAGGAATGTATCAACCTCAAGCATAAAATTCAGGATTTAATTGATCAAGAAGTGGTTCTCTCCAACCAGCTGCACTTAATATCAATACCAATCCTTTGCCGAATCATGGAGGAGGCAACGTCAATAGGATGGACACAGATGATGATTGGTGTGAACGAAAGTGATAACTCCAATCGTTCATGACGAGTTGGAAAAGGTTGTGGGCTCATTAAGCATCAAAGAGAAGAAAGAGTTCGTTATCTTGAGACTTGCAAAGGCTATTGCCTTGGTGTCATCAGAAACTCTTATCAAGCCAAAATTTGTGATTGAGACTGCTGCTGCACAAGGTATTGCCCGATCCGAAAGATGTTATACTCCTGAGGAGCTTGATATGGAACGTCAAAAGAAGGATCAAGCTAAAAGGACAATAAGCGAGGGTGAGGTAGAGGAATTTTGGAGAAGAATGCAGCCGAAAGATTATTCTATTGTCAAGCATTTAGAGAAAACTCCAGCCCATATTTTCGTATCGAACCTGTTGATGAGTTCTCAATCGCATAGGAAGGCTTTGATGAAGGCTCTCAATGATACGTATGTATCCGCGGGCACAAGGAGCGATAACATGGCCGCTATGATCCATTAGGTTATTCGAGGGCATCAAATCAACTTTTGTAACAATGAGCTGCCTTTTGAAGGCAAGTACCACAACAAATCATTGTCTTCTGTCATGAAAAGGTTATCAATCACGTCTTAGTAGATGATGGATATGGTCTGAACATCTGCCCGTTGTCGATACTAAGGCAGTTGAAGTTTGACTTGGGAAAACTTGAGCAAAATCAAGTCAACATGAGAGCCTTCGATGGGGTTCAAAGAGATACCTTGGGAGCCGTAAATCTGGTCAACCAATTGGGCCTACCAAGTTTAGCACATAGTTTCAAGTCCTAGATATTGACATCAGCTACAACCTTTTTTTTGGAAGGCCTTTTATTCGCGTGGATGGAGTTGTGCCTTCTACCCTGCATCAGATGATGAAACTCGTTTAGAAGGATGAAGAGCTAGTCATTCATGGCGAAGGTAGTCATTCCGGCAGACAGGTGCCGATTATCAATGAAGTGTTTTGAGGCACTAATTTCTACACGGTGGAGCTGGTAAATGCCACCGGTGAAGACATAGCCCCACAATCTCTCAATGCCTTCTATGTATAAGATGATTGCTACTGTGATGTTGCAAAGTGGATTTGAACCAGGTTTTGGATTGGGAAGGAATTCACAAGGAATTGTTGAGCCCATTCAAGTTCCTATAAAAGGAACAAGGTATGGCTTGGGGTACATCCTCACAAATGAGAATGAGAAGACAAAGAAGAAGAAGGATCAAGCATTGGCCAAGCCAATCCCTCATCTATATCAATCCTTTCCAGTTTGTGAATATGCCGAGCAGGAGGACATTAGGGAAGGAATCTGTGGCCTTTTTGAAGAGATTGATCCTATCATTAAAGATGAAGTCTAGCTGACAGGATTCCGTGATGCTAAGCCAGGAGAGATGATGCAGAACTGGAACTCCACGCCCATCCTGATCCCCCGAACTCCTTGGTAGAAGGGCATCGTTCTTTGCATATTTAAATCGGTGGTAGTCCAGAAGAGGCCTGAGACCCACCATTTTGCAATTTTCTTGATTGTTTGAATTTTTAATTTTCCATTGTGATGTTTAAAAAGGCAACATGGCCCTATGACATGGCCAAAGTTTGCACCGTTTTTTCCAATTTGAATGAAAGCCTCTTTTATTTTAAAATTTGTTATTTACTCATTCGTTATACTTTGTTTTCCTAACTTTGTTAGTTTATGGTTTCAGTAATATTAGTTTTAAACCTGCCAATGTCGTGTCATGTCACGAGCTGAACGAACAAAATGAGGCAGGTGATGATGAGGTTGATGGTTACGAGGAATAAAGTGAGGTACCAGAATATGTTGTGGAAGAATTTTTGCAGTTTGAAAACTAGCACAAGCCAAATTTAGAGGAAACTGAAACTATAAATCTCAGAGAATAAGAGTATGTAAAAGAGGTCAAGATCAGCGTTCAGTTAAATGAGGATCAAAGAAAGGTCCTGATTCATTTACTCACCTAATACATTGATGTGTTCGTTTGGGAAGTCAGCAACATGTTAGGGCTGAGTACCAATGTGGTGTCTTACAAATTGCCGATCAATCCAGGGTTTAGTCCGGTGAAACAAAAGGTTCAGAAGTTCAAGACCGATTTGAGTCTAAATATTAAAGAAGAGGTCAGCAAGCAGATCGATTCTAGATTGGTGGAAGTAACGCAATACCCAAACTGGTTGGCTAACGTTGTTCCAGTCACAAAAAAAGATGGGAAGATCAGAATTTGTGTCGATTATAGAGATCTCAACAAAGCCATCCCTAAGGATAATTTTCAATTTCCAAATATTCACATTCTGATCGATAACCGTGCCAAACATGAAATGAAGTCATTTGCAGATTGTTATGCAATTTATCACCAGATTCTGATGGATAAAGAAGACGTAGAAATATAGCTTTTATTACACCTTGGGGTGTATATCATTACAGAGTGATGCCATTTGGCCTCAAGAATGTTGGTGCTACCTATATGAGGGCTATGCCAACCATATTTCATTACATGATTCATAAGGAGATTGAGGTGTATGTGGATGACATCATAATCAAGTCCCGCAAGAGTTCAGAAAACTTGACACATTTGAAGAAGTTTTTTATCGTCTGCGTTGGTATAACTTGAAGTTAAATACCGCTAAATGTGGTTTTGGAGTACCAGCCGTCAAGTTGTTGGGATTCATAGTAAACAGATGGGGTATCAAGCTCGACCCTTTTAAGATTAAGGCGATTCGAGAGTTACCCCCACCGAGGACGAGAAAAGAGATGATGAGTTTCTTAGGGAGGTTGAACTACATCCGTCGATTCATAGCTCAATCAACCGTGGTGTGTGAGCCTAGATCAATCAACCGTGGTGTGTGAGCCTATATTCAAGTTGTTGAAGAAAGACGCTCCAAAAAAGTTCATTGAAGAGTGTTAGATTGCTTACGACGCTATCAAGAGCTATTTGTCAAATCCATCAGTATTGGTTCCTTCGCGAGAAGGGAGACCTCTATTACTATATTTGTTCATCTCAGATAGCACATTTGGATGCGTTCTTGGGTAGCGTGACGAAATAGGATAAGGAGCGAGCCATTTATTATATAAGCAAGAAGTTTACTCCATATGAGTCTCGTTATACTCTAATGGAGAGAATGTGTTGTGCTTTGACTTGGCTTGCCCAGAAGTTAATACATTATCTGTCTTCATACATGACATATATTATTTCCCATAAATGGACCCGCTGAAATATATCTTACAGATGGCGATGCCGACAGGAAAATTAGCTAAGTGGCAAATGCTATTGAGTGAGTTCGATATTGTGTTTGTGACTCAGAAGGCGATAAAAGCACAAGACTTGGCTGATCATCTTGCGAAAAATCCTGTTGATGAAGAGTATGAACCGCTTAAGACTTATTTTCACGACGAAGAAGTGTCATTTGTGGGTGAAGATATTTCTGAATCATATCCGGGTTGGAGACTATTTTTTTGATAGAGAGTCAAATAATCAAAGGAAGGGCATCGGTGCAGTATTAGTGTACGAATCTGGTCAACACTATCCCATGGAAGCTAAACTCCATTTTAATTGTACGAATAACATGGTTGAATATGAAGCTTGCATTTTTGGTTTAAAAATGGCCATCAACATGAATGTCTATGATTTATTGGTTATCAGAGATTAAGATTTGTTGATTAATCAGCTTCAAGGAGAATGCGTCGTTAAGAACCCGAAGAATATACCTTCGTGCAGTATGTACAAAAGTTGTGCAAAAGATTTCGTAAGATCGAATTCAGACATACTCCCAGAATACAGAATGAGTTGGTCGATGCTCTTGCCACTATCACTTCAATGATTAAACATCCAGATACATATTACATTGATCCTTTGGATATAGAACTGAAAGAACATCCGGTCCATTGTTCACATGTTGAAGCAGAACCGGATGATTTTCCATGGTATTTGATATAAAGAATTATTTGGACTCCAGGAATTACCCAGAAGATTCCACATATAACAAAAAGAAGTCGATACGCCGTATGGATATTAATTTCTTCCTAAGAGGAGAAGTCCTTTATAGGAGGAATCCATATTTGGGTCTTCTCAAATGTGTCGATGCTGCGAAACTTATTGAACAGATACATGCTGATGTTTGTGGCACACATATGAATGAGCTCACTTTCGCAAGAAAGATCTTTCGAGCCGGGTATTTCTTGATGACTATGGAGAATGATTGTTGCAAGTTTGTGCAAAAATGTCATAAATGTCAAATGCACGGGGATTTAATCCGAGTGCGACCTCACAAACTTAATGCTATGAGTTCCCCTTGGCCATTTGTAGCTTGGGGTATGGATGTCATTGGTCCTATAGAGCCAACCGCTTCAAATGGACATAGATTCATTTTGGTTGCTATTGATTATTTGACCAAGTGGATGGAAGCATCTTCTTACAAGTTGGTAACCAAGAAAGTTGTGGCTGATTTTATTCGCAACAATCTGATATGCAGGTTTGGAGTACCAGAATCCATGATTACTGATAATGGTGCAAATCCTAAGAGTCACTTGATGAGAGATATATGTGAGCAATTCAAGATTACTCACCGAAACTCAACTTCTTATCGCCCTCAAATGAAGGGAGCTGTAGAGGCCGCCAATAAGAACATCAAGAAGATTCTGAGGAAAATGATTGACAATAACCGAGGTTGGCATGAGGTTGACTAGAGCTACTTTGTACTAACTAGTATATGGAACAGAGGAAGTCATACCTGCTGAAGTTGAGATACCGTCATTGAGAATCATCCAAAAAGTTGAGTTGAGTAACGTTGAATCGGTTAGAAAGAGAATCGATCAGTTAATTTTGATTGACGAGAAGAGAATGGTTTCTATTTTTCATGGTCAATTGTATCGACAGAGAATTATTCGTTCTTTTTACAATAGAGTAAGAACCAAAATTTTCGAAGTTGGTCAGTTAATCCTTAAGTACATTTTTCCTCATCAAGACGAATACAAAGGAAAATTCGCACCAAATTGGTAAGGTCCTTACATGGTTCGCAAAGTATTATCTAGATGTTCTTTAGTCCTTTCGGAGATGGATGGGACTGCATGGCCTTAACCTATCAACTCAGACGCTGTCAAGAGATACTACGTGTGAAGCTTCGGTTGGCATTTCTGTTATTTACTTGTAATTATTCTGTTTGCTTGTATTTGTTTTGCTTAAATTTTTATTCCTCTTTGTAATGAACTACGTCTGACCAGAATTCTCAAAAATGAGATACATAAGAGGCCTAAGTCGGCCTCAGTCACCCCATTTTATCCTTTTTAATATTTCTTTGTATTTGAACTATGTTCGACCTGAATTCTCAAGAATGAGATAGTAGGCGGCCTATGTCGGCCTCAGTCGGTTTCTTTGTAAATTTCTTACTATTGTTAACCTTTGAGGGGAAACTACGTTTGACCTGATTTGTGCCTCAACGGGATACGTAGGCGCCATAAGGGTTCGGTCATATCTCCTGTAAAATTTCTATTCCTCTTTACAATTGAAACTGGGATAGAATTTTTTAGAGGGACTCAAAAATTCTCGAGAAGAAGATTCTTCCTCAGCAAGTCAAGACCGAAGCTACTTCGAGATTTGAAACTTGGATAGAATTTTTGAGAAGATCTCAAAAATTCCAAGATCTACTCAGTTACAGTGGAAAAATAAGCAAGACAGTTAACTGGGACAGAAATTTTGAGGATGGACTCAAATTTTAAGCATGGATTTATCTGCGAGTCCGAAGTGACTCACAAAACTCCCCAGCGAATAATCAGATAAGCCTCCAAATATCAGACTCAAAGAAGTTTGTTAAGCCTGATATGACATGACTTGACAGTGACCTTTTTCAAATACTATTTCTCGAAAATTTATTTCTCTTAAATTTTTCCTTTTACGTTTTATTTGTTTTGTCATTAAATATTTTATCTTATCTATCAAAAGTTGGGAGATCAGGAAATCAACCGGAAATAGCAGGAAAAGGAGCAGACAACTGAACAAATCGGCACAGATCAGTTCATTTTTAAAACTAACAATTTTTTGTGGACACAGGTTTATAGATTTGCTCTAAAATCAGCAAATTCTTCTAATGAATGAATATGGAGAAGTCAAACCAGGAGAAAACTATCCCAAAATCAATAGTTTTCCTAGAAGCAGGAATTATTTTATATCGCTTATGTCAGAGACTTGGGAATATGAATTGTTTATTTCAATCAATTTCCAACAACATGAAATTTATAAAGAACGTCCAGCTAGATTCGAAGGTGAATCAAGCATAAATCTCAAAGAAAATAGTTTACGGTTTCCGTAAAGGATGTCATTTGCATCATAATATCGAATATGATTTATGCATTACCCGGAGGGGTTAGTTATTTTATTGTCAATCGAGACGATATACTATCTGAAAGTCATTTTACCGTTATCATCATTAGTGACGATATGATTATCCAGAAAGCACCCAGAAGATCACTATATTACTCAATTGAAGCACTATCTTCATTAAGTACCAAGGATGACATCAAGATTCAATAACCATGCATCACGGAAGATCATGTATCGCTAGTCAATATCCATGCATTGCGAGTCAATATCCATGCATTGCTAGAAGATCATGCATCGCAAGTCAATATCCATGCATCACAGAAAATCATGCATCACGAGTTAATATCCAAGAATCGCGAGAAGATTTCATACCTCGCAGAAATTTATGCATCGCAAGAAGATTTCATACGTCGCATAAATTTATGTATCACAAAAAGATTTCATACTTCGCAAAAATTTATGCATCGCGAGAAGATTTCATACCAGGTAGAAATTTATGCATCACGAGAAGATCCCATGCCTCATTGAAATTTATGCATCGCGAGAAGATTTCATACCTCACAGAAATTTATGTATTGTGAGAATATTTAATACCTCGCAGAAATTTACGCATCACGAGAAGATTTCATGCCTCACGAGAAGATTACATGCCTTGTTGAAATTTATGCATCGTGTGAGTATTTCATGCCTCACAGAAAAGTTATGCATCGTGAGAAGATTTCATGCCCCGAAAGAAATTACGCATCGTGAGACGACATCAAAAGGGATGCAGCACAATGTGGAACTTTTTCTTAGCAGCGAACTAGGACGTGAGAAGAAAAGAGACTTCCTTCACAATCAAACCACACCCCTATCAGAAGGCATATGGTTTTTTTCTTTTGTTTTTATCAGTTTTAGTCTCGCATCTAGAATTTTGGTATCTGCCAAAAGCGAATTTCCAATCTGAGTGACAATACGCCAAGAGCTTTAGAAATTATGTCCGTGTAAATACTGACCTATCGATGTGAAGAGCTCCACCTTCATGGCTAAGAGGTGTCAAACCTTTTTTTTCATACTCGATTTAATTTGTCACTTGTCCAAAACCAAAGGTTATCTAGCATAATAGATTTCCTTTTCGACCAATCGAGTCAAACTACAAGCAGCGTGATTCCTAAAGTACAAGGATATGTAGGCGGGCTCAACGTTGAAAACTCGTCTGTATTCCTACATTCGCCCTTAAATCATACTCCTGAGCATTTTGGTTCCTTCATAATTCGGTATCGAGATGACCTTCGAATCATTTCAAAATCGTGCATTAAATCAAGCGAATCAAACTACAAGTGACCTGAATTCTCATATAGCCTGAGATATGTAGAAAACCCATTTTCGGGGTTCGGCCATAACTCCTAAAGTCCGTACAAAATATTGTTGAAAAGACGAATTTGTGGTCGGTCAAAATTGAATTGGTCAATTTCATTTTTCTCGAATTGCTTGCACCAATCCAAGTAAAATGAGGGACAGTTGTTGACAACCAATTTAAGAAGCTTATTTAATTAATTAATATTAATCCACCTCATCTAGCTAACAATTTTAAATCATTTGGTAAACCAATTTGGGCCACTATTTTGAATATTAAGTTGACCAAATCTCCTAATGTCATCCCAACTTCAACTTTTCAGTCCACAATTAAAATTCACCCGTTTACTTCTCAAAATTTTGTCCAACCTTATCAATTCCCAGTCCAACCTTTCTTTCCCATCAGCAAAAAGGAAAAAGATTAGATGCAGGGTACAACTTTTTTTTCCAGAAGCAATCCTATCACAATCGCTCAAATGAAACACGTGCAAGTCAGATAACCTCGCCCTGCCCTTTGCCTCACTCATCTTTTCCTTTCGCGCAAATGACATGAGAAAATCAAGCGAAATTGCGTGAGATCACGTCTTCCCCAACATTTCCATGGTAGATTACGCGTCTCTTTTCTCCATTTTCTGCCTCACAGTAGGCCGCTACACCTGCCCTTTCTTCCTTGCCGACGTGAGATGAATCCACGTCAAGGCATGAGTAGGAGCAAAAGATCTAGGCCGTTGGCTGTTATCTTTAGCTTCTGTTTTTCCCAAAAAGTGAGATTTTCAGGTACAATGGAACTTTTTTTCTAGACTTTGGTTTGAAAATTTTAGAATTTGGGATTTAAAGTGAATACCCTATTTTCCCTCAATCTTTGCCAAAAATTCTTCCACCCCTTTTCCAATCTAACCCTAGACTTTCCCTATATAATATCTCTTTAGCAGTCTGTAGAAGGGGATTTGATTTTTTTGAATTTTGGTGATAGACGGGAAACTCTCTATCTTTGGGTTATTTTTTCTTTGTCTGCGGAAAAATTTCAAGTTTAGAAACTTTTATAGAAAATATATTGAGAGGGCAGCATAGGAAAATTACAATAATATATATATGTATGTATATATATATATATATATATATGTATGTATATATATATATATATATAGAGAGAGAGAGAGAGAGAGAGAGATTTGTTAAGGAAGACCGGAGATGAAAACGGTTCTGGTCGGAGTGATTTCCTTCTTCTTTGTTTGTCTAGATTTTTGAAGTTAGTTTGAGTTTAAGATTCTGGCCAGGGTTTTTTCATTTCTCGACTCGTATCCGCATCTCGTTGGGAAAAGTTCATATTGCTGCTCACCTCGTCCCTCACCTCCGTCAAAAAGGGTAGCCTCCCCTCCTCTTAAACTAATTCTGTCATCTCGGCCAAATTTAAATATATGCTATGTGAATATAATTCATTGCGTGATTCTATGGTTCTTCTTTTATTTTATGAAGGTTATGGTCGTATATTATTTTATAGTGGTGCAAAATGGTGGTTTTGAGATTTTAATATTAACTATTGTCATTTTTCCATGTTCTTCAATGTGTAAAACACGTAATTAATATTCGAGTTGATATAGTTAAAGCCATAGTAATCTCGGTCGCTTGTCTTCAATTTGTTTGCTATTTTCTTTGTTTGTTGTAGACTCTCATTAATAGTAGTATAGTCTAGTGAAGTGTAGCTCTATGACAAATGGGTATAAGTGATCTGTTTGAAATCCCTTAAAGGTTTGTGTGTTGTTTATTTGGGTCTACTAGGTTGATAGAGTATCTCCGAACTACATGAAGCATGATTCTTTTTTAATTTTTTTCTTATTTTATTTTGGGAAGTATTAGTTGTATTCTTATTTCAAAACTTTTTTTACTGCATTTAAAATACTATGGAGTCATTAGTCATTTAACTCAATGCTTTAGCGTGTTAGATGTTATTGTTATGAAGTTCCATGCTCCAATTATACGTCGTTATTTCTACCTCTTTGTGATTGATGATTCATTTTTTTGAGGTACTTCTGTAAGCTTTCATATAAGGTTCTCTTCGTCTTTGCTATTCTTGATAAATTTGTTACTGTATAGTCGTATCGTGCTCCTTTGTAGTAGAAAATGAATAGTTTCAACCTGCTATAGATCTTTTTAATTGGTGCTATGGTTTTCTCTATCTGAACCCCCTGTTTACCTTAAGAAATAAGCGAAAGCTTGAGGACTAATTCGTATGAAGGTTATGTGTTTGTGTTGTGGTATACTTGATTCTATGCTATATTTTTCTAAGTGCAACTACTTTGTTTACTGTAAAGTTTGTTCATGAAGTACTTTGAGAAATATTGTTTTAATCTATTAGAGCAGATTTAAAAAAAAGAAGAAGGGAAAATCACGAATTATATGCCAACTTATAGTGATATTTCTGCCCTTTCGTGTTATCAATTACTCTACTTTTGTTGTTATGGTCCTTTGTCTAAGCTTGATTGTAGTTAACCTTTATATAGGGAGTCTCGGAAGCATGATATCGTATATTCATCTTTTCTTCATTTGTCGTTCAAGATCTCCCTCACCGCCTTTTTCTTTATCATGTTATTTCCCGCTTTGAATATGAATACATGCCATGTTAATTTTCTATTTGGCCATGTGTTTATATTATGACTTTGGGTTTGGTTCTAAGTTTACATGCCCAAAGTCAGTAACATCAATTAGTAATATTTACTCGTTTTTAATTTTAAAAAATACCCATTAGTGTCATGCCAAACTCCATGATTTTGCAATGTAATTTTTTTTAGAATGAGTACAAAAGTAAAAAATTAACAATAATAGATGGCCCAGGACACTATATATATATTTTTTTAGAAAATATTTTTATTCAATCAATGAAGAATAAATGTATGTTTTTTTAATAAATATTTGATAGTTTTGATTCATGAATCATTGCTCTTTTTTTTTCTCATTGTAACTTTAAATTTGACTAGTTTTCTTTTTTGGTGTTGGATTATTTGGTCTTTGTTAATCGAACATATTTCTTAAAGAATTTAAAAATAGGATTATTCGATGAAATCCTTGAAGTGATGAGAGTATACCCAATCTTAAGGTTTGCACGAGTTGTATGTTGAATAATCTAGATGCTTGGTCTGTTTTGATTGACCTTAATTTGCTTAGTTTTTTTTATATATACATATATATGCATATATAATTTGTGAATTATCCAATTGGTTAACTGTTTGGTTCTTGAGTTTAATTAGTATCAATGTTTAGTTGTTATTACTGTAATACTTCTATTTGAGTATTGATTTACCATTGCAAATTGGATTCGTTTTACATCCTGGTCTAAAATATTGCTTTAGTTATCTTGGTCTCTTTATAATGTTTGATACTTGAAGCAATGGTTCCTCTTAACTTAGGACCCGTTTGGTAGGGAGTATTAATCAAAACAATCCATGGATTAAAATATAGTCCAACAAAAACATTGTTTGGTTACTTTATTTAACCTAATCCATGGATTACTAATACCTCATACAAGGTCTTATTTTATCCCTAGAAAAGGGTGGGATAACTAATCCAAGGTTTAGCAATCCTTGGATAAGACCCCTAATGACTAAATTATCCCCAAATTTTTTTTCCTATTTTTTTTGGTAATTCATATTCTTTTTTTATTTATATGAGAATATTTATAAATGTTCATTTAATTCTCCAAATTTATTTCATGTAATTTGATGATTTCACAAACTAATATTTTTTTCTCCGTGTTTGAGTTGTTATATTGGGTTGATTTTTTTTTGTTTTTAAATGTAGTTCGTCAATTGACCACGTGTTTTTTTTAAAAATAAGCTGAGTGTATTTGGACAATTTAAGTAGCCTTAAATTCATGTTAAGTTCAAGGTATATTTGACCCCAACAAAAAATTAGAAATATACCATATGACATATCACTCCTCAAAATTAATAATATTTTTAATTTTTTTTTCAATATTAAACTTGACTAGTTAAATGACACATAATCTCACAATAACTAAAGGGTATAATAGAAAATAAACTTTTTTCTAAAATTTTAAACCAAACATAAGACTAGGTAGAAAATAATGAATCAAACACTTGCTAAAAAATAATCCATGCATTACTAAACCCTGCATTACTAATCCATGCATTAGTAATCCCTGCATTATGCATCTTTGTACCAAACGACCCCTTAATGTTTTATTTTTGTAAAGTCAATAGTTCGTTACTTATATATTTTCATTCATTTATGTTGCATGTGAATCTCTCCGAATTCATCACGAACTTTTTTCCGCATTTTCGAGAGAGACATAAAGGCTCAACCTTTTTTGGAGCCATTCAAATATAGAATTGGCGTATAAGTTTCGGAGTTGAAGAATTCCAAACAAACCAAGGAGTTGAAGAAGTTCTCTTTTATTCTTGCGTGATTGTATTTTGTTATTTTCAGGCCTAAGCCTTGTAAATTTACTTATTACTATTTTGCTAGATGTTAAGACAAGTCAAAAACCCAAAATAAAATGGGTCCAAATACCATTCCAGGCGGATATATAACCCGCATTTGGACCCGACCTCTCTCTCTCTCTCTCTCTCTCTCTCTCTCTCTTATTTGCTTAATTACTTGTTATTTTTGTCGTTAATTGTAGGGTTAAAGACCCAAATCCCCGTGAGATGCTATTCTTTGTTTAAACAACTTGATTAAATCGATCGCGAATAAATGAGTTTAAATAACAATAAACAAAATTTGCAAGTCAATTTTGAATAAGAAAAACAAATTAAATACTTCATTTCTCAAACAATTTCTTATTTTATCTCAAAAATTAAGTTAGACATTTAACCGAACTAAGTTAGTTTTCGGATAACTGCAAGTAAGTGGACGTCTTAGGTGCCTTTAAACCTTCCTAAGACGTTAAGAATCCCCGAACCCCTAAAAGATCTTTCAACTTGATTTCCTATTTAGTCAAATTGAAAGAAGAGTTTTCTTAATTTTTTCTCAAAATTCAAGTGGCGACTCTAAAAAAGTCAAAAAATTTGAAACCAATATTTTTCGATAAAACAACGACCCCCAAGGACCACCCAAGGGGTCCTTAAGAAGGAGTCAACCTTGGACCCAAAAAATGTCAAAAACCAGCAGCATCCAAGAGACCCAAACCATTTCCAGTAGACTGGTCTACGGACCGTAGGTCTAGGGTGTGGGTTGGTACTTAGGCTGGGGAAGTTTAGCTCCCCAAAAGGGAGTCTTTGAACCTTTCTACGAAGGTGGAGTACGGGGCGTGAACCTATGCACGGTCCGTGGATTGGTGGCAGTAGATGCTGCCTAGATTTTAGTTTTTTGTCTCTGTTTAGGGGTCTTACTTTTAGTTAGTATGTTTAGATGACTAATTAACTTTCTAGTACTAACTAATAAGATCCTAACCCTAAGATTTTAAGTCATTCAACTAAACTCTCAAACTCAAACACATCCTCTCCTAAAACTTTCTCGCTAAGAACACCATTGAAGAAGAAGACCAAGGTTAAACTAGGGCAGCAATGTAGACATGTAATTTTTGACCGAATTTAAGTTTTATACCCTTTTTAGAGCTTAATTATTTTTTTATAAATATTTTAACTTTTATCTTATTTTATTAATTTTTTTAAAAAAAGATATGAAAATCACAAAAAATAGAATCACACTTTAAAGTATATTTTTATTTATTCATTCAAAGTTTTAATAAATTAGTGATTTTAATTTTTATATTATTTTAATCTGGCTATTTAATTTTTCTTAATTAATATTATTATTATTTTATTTAGTAACAAAAAAATTAAAAAAAATTAACCTACCCATTATCCCATCCCCACTTCACCATTTCTCTCCACTCACCCCACACCCCACTCCACTAATCTAACTATTCCATACACACGTACATACATATACATAACTAGATATAAGTTAATAATGGAAGAAAAAAGTTGGACAAAGGAAAGGAGGAAAAAAACTTAAAAGGAAAAGAAAAAAAAATACACACACAAAAAGGAAGAAAATCACCTACAAAAAAAATCAGCAAATATACTCACATTTTATTTG
This sequence comes from Solanum lycopersicum, assembly GCF_036512215.1. NCBI lineage: Eukaryota > Viridiplantae > Streptophyta > Magnoliopsida > Solanales > Solanaceae > Solanum > Solanum lycopersicum. The sequence continues at coordinate 4,762,631 of NC_090805.1, forward strand.
ATATTTTGCCTCACTCATAAACAAAAGTTGAAGTTGAGGTTTACTTTCATGATTTCGAGTTCGTTCTTCCTTATTCGGATTGTTTTCTTTTGGTGGAATTTTCGCAAGAGGTACCATTTGATTTTTATTGTATAATTTAATATCATGATTATACAAGCATTGATTGCAATGTATTGAAGTTGTCAAATTTTACATGTGGTTAAACCATTATGTTTTTATATGAAGTATGTTCAAATATTTCATATCAACTTTATGTTTAGATCATTTATATAGTTATATTTAGTGTGAAATTGCTATTACAAACCGTAGTCTATTTCATATTAAATAACCCATAGTTTATTTCATACTTAAGTAAAATTATTATCCAAGTCTATTCTTATTTTTCATATTTAGTTTTATAATGATAATATGTGTAGTTATTATGTAAAGTTGTTAATTTTATAATGATAATATGTGTAGTTATCCAAATTTACATATTCATGTCTTCCTAATTTGAATGAATTCTTCGTTTGTTTTGGGTTTAGAAAATCATTAAATTATATTTTATATTATATTATGTGTGTTGCCTTACATTATTATTTTTTAGATGCTATTAAAAATAATAACATTAAAAATGGAATAAGGAAGAGAGATAGAATACGTGAATAATAGAAGAAGACAAATAGTAGTGGAAAAGAAACATTTGAATCAGAAAAAAAGAATTAAAAATATATATATGATAAAAAGAATGAAGAAAATGTACTGGAAAAAAATAAAAAATAAATATAATAAAAAATAGTTTAAAAATGAAAAGAAACAAAAAGTATAGTATTAAAAAAATAGAATAAAATATTTTATTTATCATAAAAAAACAGAACTATTAAAAAGGGTAAGAAAAGAAAAAGAAGAAAAATTAATGTAAAATTGAAAAATATAAGGAAAGTTTAAAAAAAACGTGAAAAATTAGTACAAAAAGAAATAAGAAAGAGAAACAAAAATACAATAAAAAATAAGAAAAATAAGAAAAATAAAAAGAGAAATTAAGAAGCAAACAAATGTTGAAAGCATGAAAAAATAAATAAACAAAATAAATAAATAATAAAAATGTATAAAAACTTCACATGCTTATAAAATAGGATAGTTTTAAATATGTCAAAGGTAAATCAAAGAATCAGGGTAAATACATTTATTTTAATAATATAATATTTAAAGATTAGTTTAAGCCATAAAAATCAATAAAGCGACCAAGCTGGAATCACGAGACTCGAGAGATGCCTAATACCTTCTCCTCTGTCAATAGAATTTCTAATCTGAATTTCTGGTTTGTAGAGAATTGTGCTTAGCACCAAGTGAACATGAATATGAGATATATGGTTTTTTGTTTAGCAAGTTCGGCTTTTCATATGAGTTCTACTACATTTAGAAACTCTGGGTTTTCGATATATATGTTAACTCATGAGATGGAAACCTTCTACATTTAACAAGTTTGGGCTTCTAGAAGCAATCTCCTTGTTCCGTAACTATGTGGCCAAATAGGTTTTAGCTAGTGGATCCACTTAGACGCTAACATTGTTAGTTCATCTTAGGCAAGTGAAACACCTTTTTTCGGTGTGGGTTAGAACACCGAATTTCATCTAGCTCACATTGTCTATGTTGGTTATTGCAAATCTCCCTATGTGTTAAGAATACGAACTAAGATATGAATATGACCTATGATAAAGACCATGAACTCTAACTAGGGCTTCTTGAGGGGTACTACTTAGTATAGGTGAGGGTATGAAACTTTAACTATATATTGCACAAGTGGATCCTAAGAGGAGTTCTTTTTTGATTCCTTAATGTATGACAACTTACGAATGATGTTAAGGTTGATTTCACCTATTATGATGTTTATTACGTATGTGACTATATTTTTGATTTCTTGATGACTTCACTTAGTATATATGGAGGTATGAAACTCCATACGTAAATTGCACAAGTGAACTTGAAAAAGTGTCATGGTGGTGTCTTTATGATATGATGTTAACTAAACTTAAAAATGTAAGATATGGAATATGGTTTTGTATAATGTTACTTGTGATCATGAATGTTTCTTTATAGATTGATTATGCATTCCTTGTATGTGCATTGAGGCTTATAACTTGAAATAATAGATTTCTCTTTTACTGATTTGAAAGCAAATGTAGGGTGTGAGGACGAACTAGTCCAACACTATGATAGTCTTACATACGTATAGGAACAAGGTTATTGAAGAATATTAAAGAAGAACTTGATCAGAAGATTTAAAACCCTAGCTTTAAGGAGAAAAATCAAGAAAACTTTTCTTGAGATTTTTTTGAACTAGTTTCTTGAAACTCTATAATCAAGAATTATAATTTTCATTAGTGATTTATAATTGTATGGAGGAATTTGAGTTGGAAAGGATGGTTTTCTTGGAGATATACTTACTTTGAAGAAGAATCTTGAAAAAGATTGAAAGAATCTTGAACAGGGACTTCTATTTTGATTTTTTCTTAGGGTTTGAGAGAGAAGGGAATGATGAATTAAGAGATGAAAATCTGATTGTTTTGGGTTTTTAATTACTCAAGAAATTCGTTTAGGATTTTCTTAGAGGTCAAAAGACAAAAAAAAACCCTTTTTAATGTTTTCCCGTCGGCTAATTCGTTATTGCATTGTATCAGTTACTAAAATGGTCATAACTTTTTACTCAGAAATTTAATTGATGCGAAATTGGTGGTGTTGAAAAGAAGATTCAACTACATTTTACTTTATATGTTATGAGTAACGTAACTCTTTATATTCTTAGAAATATGATCGTTTGAAGTTGACCCAAGGAGACTCTCACACAATTTTCTCCTTTAAATATATTCACACAATCTTTTTTCTTAGATTTTCCAAACAAGTTTTTTTCTTCCAATTCCCTACCTGTCTTATACACAATTGGTATGCTTTCATCCATGATTTGTAAAAAATAAATAAATTAGATTTTGAAAAGTAACAAAATTCATTATTACTCTCTCCGTTTAAAAAATAATGACCCTATTACTTTTTAGTCTGTTTCAAAAAGAATGATCCCTTTCCTTTTTCGGCAACAAATTAACTTTAACTTTCCACGTGTCATGTTTAAGACCGCAAGATTAAAGATTAAAGGACATTTTGGTATATTTGACGGTACTTTGATTTGGAACCACAAGATTAAAAAGTTTCTTTCTTTTCTTAAACTTCGTTTTAAATCAAACTAAATCATTTTTTTTGAAACGGAAAAAGTATATTTTTTTAGAATAATTGATGTTAGCATTCACAATTCACAGATATCAATTTGTATACCCATTTCATACACTAAAACAATTAAGAAAATATAGAAATAGATGATCACTCGTTTGCATACCAACTTTCACATACATTATATATACTTACATGCATGAAATCACTTTATAAAATCGAATTCATTCATTATATAATCTAAGTATATCTCCTAAATTGGATATCACAATCCATAATATTAACGGTGTATAATAATTTCATAAATAATTTATAACATATAAAATTTATTAAGCATCATTTTTATAGTCACTATACACATTGCATATGAAACATGTTTGTATATAACTAATATAAAAAGATTAAGTGAACTAATTTGTATATTTATTCCATGCCATATTATTTATATCCATTCTATATACATATAGTTTCAGATTATATATTGCTTACGCTCAAAAAGTATTATGTATCTGCTCCATACGTTCATAATTAAAAAATCTTTGATACCCGTTTTAATACCAAATGAATATGTTGAACTCAACATAAATATCAATTTATATATGCAATGGGTATATAAACTGGTTCAAAATGGCCGATTAAGGTAAAACGTGAATACCAAATTTAATATGGTTTTCACACATTATAAAATCTTACTAATATACAAATTTCTTGAGTAATTCGAAAACCATTCCAATTGTCAACTTGGCTTGAATCTCTTGACAACAAATTTTGATACTTGTCAAGAGTCTTGGCCAAGTTGTCACATCAAGTGGAACAAAATTATTTTATTTTTCAGGAAAATAATCAAAATCAAATAAAATGATACAAAAACATAAAAATTTAATTATGGATTGAAATGGTTGAATGACGAATGACCATAGATTATACCGAATCTACCAACATCAATGCTCCCTCTCAAATTTTTAAATTGTAGTTAGATATTACCTTGATAATTGTCATAAAAAATCATACCTTTTATTTTCTCTTTCCATATTAAATACAAAAATAAAAAATAAATAAAATTTATATTAGATAAATTAATTTGAATTTGTCATCTCTAGTAATAAAGTTGTTATATTAGTAAGTAATTCCCCTATTAATAAATTTATATGATGTAGTATCAGATCTTAAATACATATGTGGAGTAATTTTTCCCTAATAATGATCACCTCATATAACCTAATATTAGTAAAAAAAAAAATTGAAAATAATTGTCTCACTTAGTTAATATATTAACTTTAGCTGAAATTATAAGGACTAAAAGTAATGTTGTAAATGATTTTTTTGAGAACATACATTAGGCTTTCAGTCGAATTTCGTTATAACTGTTTATTTTTCAATGTTTGTGAGACAATTTCAATTTTGGAAAATGATTTCTCAACATTGAATTTAATTATCTCATAGAAAATTATATTTATCTTAAAGTTTAATTTAAACTAAAATTTAGAAGTTCCATTTTATGAAGAATTAAAAGGACCAAATCTAAGCTGTATATGAATTTGTACACCAGTTATTCCATGTTATAAAGTACTTGTGATTAATCCGTTTGAACAAAAATGATACATTTCTTTTTGTTTTTTGGAACCCTAGAACAACTCAATTACTTAGGTGAGCAGTGAGCACTATATACTGAACACTTTTTGTGAGCTCAATTCGAAAGACATAAGGAGGATCAATTCCAGGTCATTTGTGGATGATAATCCTCTTAAACAATTGAGTCATACTTTTATTTAAAGTAAATTCATATTTAAGGTCACAAACTTGAACAATTATCCTTTCTTTCACAAATACATCCTGGAACAAGAGTGGATCTAGCATGTAGCTAATGCTCGGGTTTATAAGTTTCTACTATTTTCTCTATTCACTTTTACTCATTATATTTGAACTTAGCACATCGATTAAAAAAATAATGATTGATATAATTATCCTATCACATCTAATAATTGATTTTTTCTATAAGTATTGAAAAAAAGACTTAGAGAATAAGTAAAAATGTCAAGAGTAAAACATGAGAAAAAAGTAATCGACTAACTTGATGCTATAAATGTGATAAGTAAAAACGAAAACTCATTTTTTAAAACACTGAGCAAACAAAAATAAACAAATATTATTCATTACAAACATATTATTATTATATATTTACTTTAAAATCATTATAAAAATTCATAAATTTCAAATATCTCTTTTTCAGTAATAAATTCCACGACATCAATAATAAGACATAATTAGAAGAAAAAATTAGGTGAGTAGAAGTGGTCATAATGTGTGATTGATTGGAATTGCGATTTGTGACTCAGTAACAACTAGTATTATTATTTTTTCTTCTTTAACATAATAAAAGGACAGGACCAAATGTGCCGGTATTGGACTGCCTTCACCCATTCAGAATATAAAGTCATTAGATTTGGACCATCTAGATGATAATATACCTTTCTTATTTATTTTCTCTCTTTTTTTTTTAAATATATCTAGTTTAAATTTTACATGTTTTTTAAGAAATAATAGTTGACGTTAATGTATTATCATAATATCCATATTAAGTTTTATATTTTGAGAAATGAATTACACAATAAATAATTAATAGTAAAAGTACAACATTAAAATATGTATATCTTCTCTTTGATATACCATATAAATCGGGAAAAAATTATTTGTAACTTATTTTTTAAAAAAGAATGTGATACGGTGGTAATTAGTACATTTTTATTGTTAATTAAAGGTTTTCAGATTTAAAGCTCTAGAAGTGGAATACTTTTTGGTAAATAATACACCATCAAAATTATTTGAATATACAACTTATTTGATCTTTTTCTCTAAAATATCTACCAATAGAAAAATTACGAAATTTTTTTTCTTTCTTCTATTCTCCGATACATAACTTCACGCAATGTATCAGAACGTATGCGATGTGTCAAATGTTGAATGATATATCTGAAATGACGACATGTATTGAGATATTGAGGGATGTACCCAAAACTGGAATGCGATGTATCAAAACAGTTTGTGATGAATCCAAATGCCACAAAATAAGACATTTTTATAATTTAAAAAAGGAGTCTATATTGATATGATATAATTAGCACTTTATCGTTGTGAAATTTAGGTTAAAATCTCTAATTCGATCAATTGCCTAATAAGGGATGTACAAAATCTAAAATAAGTTTGAGAAATGCACAATAGTTGTATCTCCTACTTTATGTTGTTCATGGGTCATTTCTAGGAAAAAGGAGTAGAACAAGAATTGACAATTGCCCATTGGTGGCGTTGTGCAAACTTGACTACTAACATTACACTTTCATTCACTTTTCTTATTGCTCTAATTTAGTGAAATACTAATTAAGTGACATATTTTAAAACTTTTTTTTTTAAACATTAAAACTTGAAATGCATGTAAGATGAACAAGAGGACTACTAATTGTTTACTTTGGAATACCTCCTAACAAATTTTAGCATTTTCAAATCTTCTAAAAGCATGAATTCAACACCTAGTGTCTTTTACTATATTCTGTATAAAAGAAAAAAGTTATAGACGAATAATGTATTTATTTTTTTTTTGTTAATTATCCCTATATCTCTTCAATAAATGACACTTTATTTATCAATTACTTTCCAGTAAAATTAATATTAAGGGCAAAAAAAATATTAATTTTTTCAAATATAAGTATTTTTAGTATCTTTGAGTTGTTAACGCAGACGGAGGGAATAATATTATGAGTGTGATTTTAATAGGCTCTATAGTTGTTAGATTCTTTGGTTTATCTTAAACTTGTAAAAGTTAAATTAAGTGATAACGTAACAAATCATGAAATTTTTACTCCTGGGAGAGAAATTTTTGTCATATAAGAACCTTGTGTTGATTGTTTTACATTTCACACTTTCTTCCTATTTTAAATTCTAATGAAGAATCTGTTTAAGTTATAGGGAAAATTGTCTCAAAAATATTTTAATTTTGATCAAAATTGTTGTTACGATATCAAACTTTATGAAGGATCTCCTGCACTTCCGAACTATTTAATTGTATATTTTAAGGGTATGTATGTGCCCACGTGGACACGTTACTATTATAATTATGAAATATTTTTTCTGTCCACATGAAACATGTATACCTTTAAAATACATAATGAATAATGCAGAGGGTTAAAGATCATTTTCCAAGTTTGATATCGTAACAGTAATTTCGATAAAAATTCAAATATATTTCAAACTTTTTTCCCTAATTTATATGAAGCACCATAAAAGTAATAAAATTACGTTCTAATCAATTTTTACTTCACTCATTATTTAGTGAAACATTATATTGAAAAAGAACTTATAAAGTAATCATTACATTACGATTGTATAGGGAAAAAACCACTTTCAAAGTAATTCACACGACAATAAAAAGAATTAAATTAGGTCCTTCAAAAATTTCTACGCCCATTCAAATTTTTTAATAAGTCATGGAATGATTATATAAAATGCTCCGCCATGACCCTTTTAAATATTGGAAGAATATAAAACTTCCAAAGTAATGATTATGTTCAATGGGTGACATATTTGGGGTGACGTTTATGATTTATCAGCTATCCTCCAAGAGAATGGCAACATAATTATATTACTCTCATAGTTTCAACAAGAGTGATCTATTTAAATTTGATATGAATTTTTTAATAAATAAAGAAATTTTTTGAATCTTATGATCCTAAATGAAAATTACATCAAATATATAAAATAACTCTTTAATCTTATTATCTTAAACATGTCACATAAAAAACTAAAATTAAAATATTATCAAAAATAGAAAAATATAATTCTTTTTTAAAGAGACTAAAAGTAAAAAAAAAAAAGTCTTCTTTTATAACAGAGAGAGTAGTTGAATGAAAATATATTGCAATTTCAGTGAAATAATGCATAGTGATTGTTAAGATAAGCTGATGTCTAATTATATATTTAGTCAGCATGCTTAGTTGTTAATCTGGTAGTTAGTTAGTTTGTTAATTAATCGATTAGCAGAGCAAATTACACAGCGTTACAAATGTTGTATATAAGAAGTACAGATTGACAGTTTCAATACAAGTTAGTTTTCTTTTTCCCCAAGTTGATTCACCTTGTAAAGGATGCTCTCATGGAGCTCGTATCAATGGCGGATGTTTAAATTGACATAGTATCAAAGTGTAGGTGAAGATTCGTCGGCAAAATTTCATCCTCGTCTCAATTTTCTTGATCTCAATTTCTGACATCTATGGCCAGTGTCATTTTTTTCATGGCGATAGATGAATCGACATCAACTGCTACTGCTAGTAACACGGGAGTTTCTAGCTTGATTGATTCAAGCAATCCTTTGTATATGCATCCGTCAGATAACCCTGGCGCAACACTTGTCCCAGTTTCTTTTGATGGAGGAGGATATAGGTCATGGCGACGGAGTGTACTTCGATCCCACTCGGCGAAAAACAAATTAGGTTTCGTAAATGGTGAATGCAAGAAGCCTGAAGTCAACTCTATCCAATTCCGGCAGTGGGAGCAATGTGATGACATGGTTACATCGTGGATTCTCAATTGCCTATACAAAGTAATTTATGACAGTGTGGAATATGTCAATGATTCTATAGAGATTTGGAAGGAACTTGAGAAAAATCGATACGATCAGATGAACGGGGCAAAATTGTATCAGATCCAAAAGGAAGTTAATCTATCTAACTCAAGGTACTCTTGACATAACTGCATAAAACTAAAATGAAGAAATTGTGGGAAGAACTCAACAATTTTTGCATTAAGAGTATTTGTCTGTGTGGAACAAAGGAAAATGTACACAAGGCTGAGCAGGATCGTCGATTGATTCAATTACTCATGGGGTTAAATGAGGTATACACTGCAGTAAGAGGGAGCATTCTTATGTTGAATCCCTTAACTTCCATGGCCCAAGCTTTCTCAATCCTAATCCAAGAGAAAAAACAACGGGAATTCAAGCCACGAAATGTGATGAATATGGATTTTGTCTCTCTTAATGCTAGTTCTTCAGGATCCAGAAATTTCAATCGTGGTTCCACTAGCAATGCAGGGGGCTCGTCTGCAGGAAACTATGTAGACAAATCTAAGTTGTTTTGTGAATTCTGCAAAAGAACAAGACACACAGTACAAAATTGTTATAAGCTACACGGATACCCCCAAAGTACTCAAAATGAGAATGGAAAACAAAACCCTTCTCCTCAGTATCTCACAAATCCAAATTCTAAACAACCAGCCACATAACACCAATCCCAACTACAATTACAAGTTCAATTCTGGGCAGCGAGTTGCATGAAATGTCCATAGTACACCAGTCGACTCAATGCTCGATGAAGGGGTGTATCAAACAAAGGTTGATGCAGATGATAATATAAGCTTTTCAAGAGAACAATACCACAATGTTATGACAATGCTGCATCATTTCCAAGTGAACAATGTTGGAATAAGTGTAGATAATCTTGATGTGGGAAATGGTTCTGTGAACTTTGTAGGTAATGTAGTTTGTACATCCTCAATTGATTTCGGTAAGCTTTCATGTAAACATTTTGAATCAAAATCTGATTTATGGATCCTAGACTCAAGGGCATCACACCACATGACTTTTCATAGATCATTCACGAAAAACATTGAACCGTTGCCTTATCCAATTTTAATAAGTTTGCCCAATGGATATAAAGTAAAACTGAATGAACTAGGAGATGTAACACTTACACCCAAGATTACATTGCATAAGGTGTTGTATGTTCCCTCATTCAAATTCAATCTAATCTCTATACATTTACTCACTATTTCCTTAAAGGGCATTGTAACATTCACTCACACTGCTTGTCTATTATAGTCCCCTTTAATGAAGAGGCCTTATGAGATTGGTAAGTACAGGGATGGATTGTACTTCTTGTGCTCGAGATTTCTGATAGTTTTCAGTGCTGGAAGAGCTGCTAACGTCTCATGTTTTCCACTTCTGATTCTGTAATGAACAATATTGAATCCTCTTCTCATTCATGTATTTTACATCAAACTTTAACTAGTTCAATTTCATGCAATAATAATGAGCACATTGTCTTGAATTCAATCTTATATCCTGGAAATAATAAAGATTTGTTGTGGCACAACAGGTTTGGTCTTGTACCTTTTGCAAAAATGAGAACCATAGACTCTATACTAACAAATTTTTAAATCCAAACAGTCTTTTCTTTGTCCAATCTGTCCCATGTCCAGTGATACGCTCAAACTTACTTCTCAAATAAGAAGTAAAGTGGTCGTATCAAGTAAAGAACCCAACTAACGAGGTTAGGATCGTTCCCACGAGGAAAATAGTTCAGACTTAAATTCACTCTATTATACTATTATTTAGTTAATTATTTCCTTAGAAAAAAAAGACAATTAAAGGGGGTTTTTTACTTCTAAATGAATGAAAATAACTAGCTAAATTAAAGTAGACAACTAACAGATTCAAATGTTGGAGTTTAATCAATTAATGAAAGTAACTAGGGTTTATGTGTTCCCCTATCTATACCAATTCTTTCCTAGTATCTTGCATGCGAAGTGATAAGTTGTGTATTTCTAAATCCTTGGTTCGGCATCTAGAAAATTTCACTCTGCACCCTTGTCCGGCTACGTGTGTTGCTATATTAACCCTTATCTTTACCTCATATTAAGCATTGTATTCGATATTTGACTAAGTTATTACCTCGTACCAATCAATACTAGCCTGTTAGATAGTATACACTAAATCTATGTTGATAATTTTTTTCCTATTATCTACCTCCTTGGTCCGGCAAGTAGCATTAAGCCGAGTTCTAACGTTATCCATCCGTTAAAAAGACTTCTAAGCAAAAGAATTATCAATACATGCAAAACACTATTCTAGAATTGTTATTTTAGTTAGATTTTACCTTATTATTCACCCATGGTTCCCACAACCCTAGTTATGGAGTTTAGTTACCCATAGTCATAATCACAATATTCATATATATGATATAAGATTTCATGCACTTAATTCAATGAGAAAGAATAAAATCCAGAAATTCACTTGATTAATCGAAAAAATCACCAACAATCAACTCCAGAGAAAAGTGTAACAATCCAAAGTCTAATATCCAAAATAATCTACTAACAAAAAATCTAACATAAAAGTGTCTAACCACCAAAAAGTCTAACCCCAGAAACGAGGTTTTTACAACTATTTATAAAAAATAAAAACCTAATAAAAGAAGGACTCTAATTGCTAAAAATCTGTCAAAACGCGGTTGGGTCGATAGACCTGGTCGACACACCTAGTGACAGACTATTGCAGTTATGACGGGCCGTCATGTACTCTGTCGTCCCATACTTTGCAAATTCTTTTGTTGCTCTCTTCATTACCCTCGACGGCAGGTATGACGGACTTTCACAGGCACAACAGTACGCCGAGGGTCTCCGTTCCATAACACTTAACTCTTGGAATTTGGGTACTGGACTACTTCTCTGATCATCACGACTAACCAGCAGGACGTACCGTCATGGCTACGACTATCCGTCATGCACTTTGTAACCTACAATTGGTAAGACTTCCCCATCTTCCTTCAGCAGCTTCACTACGATGCCACCTACGGACCAACACAGGCACGGCGGACCGTCACAAGCTCTGTAGGTAATAACTTTTCTGCATTTCTTGCTCAAAAACTTTCGTGCTCATCTTTAGACAAATTTCCTGCAAATAAAGAGAAACATTAATAAAAATTAATACAAAAAGGATTTTGGACACACACTAAACATAAGGAAAAAGCATTAAAAATACCGTATAACCACGGTATATCAACACCCTCAACTTAAATTCGTTGTTTGTCCTCAAGCGACGCACTATGACTCACTATAAAATCTTTGTACAATAGTATCCATGTTTTATCTTTTGAAATTAGTTGGCTATCAATACCGATCAGTCTCATCATATTTATGCATGTTATCACTATAAGACTTGAATTATGTGGAATCAGACCATGACACAGACTCACCATGCACTAACACCTATCCTCTTCAATTTCTCACCGAGGTGCTAATATTTCCGGTATTGCAACTAGTGTCCTCACTTCAACATCATTTTTCAGACAATGATTTCAGTTTGAGTAAGAGGATTACTTTTCAACACTCACTCTCAGAACAAATTCACAACTCATTCATACATATTGCCATAAGCTTGCCCTTATTTTACTAGAAATAGAGATGAAGTGGAAAGGCATATCATATGGAAAATTAATTCTGGCAATTGCAGTCTTTGGTGGGACAATTGGCTGGGAGATGGAGCATTAGTAAACTATTGTGATCATGTGTCTAGCTTAAACAATACTCAGGTGAATGAGTTTATTGAATCTGGGTCCTAGAAAGAAAGTGCAATAAGGCAACATGTGCCTCCCCTGCTAGTACCTATGATTCTAAAATTCAAGTTACAAGTAATTGATGGAAGGTTGGATTCTGCTTATTGGATGCCTGAGGATAAGGGTCTTTTTACTATATCTTCAGCTTGGGAGATTATTAGGAAGAAAAAAGAGCCTGGTCCTATTAATAAGTGTGTTTGTCATAAAAATGTTCCTTTCAAAATCTCTTTCTTTATTTGGAGAGCATTGAGGAGCAAATTACCTACTAATGAGAATCTGCTGAAATTTGGAAAAGAGGAAGCTGATTGTTATTGCTGTTATAGGAAAGGAAAAGATGACATTAATTACATCCTTATTTTTGGTAGCTTTGCTAAATACATTTGGAAGATTCATACAAAAAGAGTTGGAATAGGAACAGAAAGCAGTACTCTCAGAAGTCTTTTACTTAATTGGAGAAGACTGACTGCATATAATGAGGTACATAAATTAATTTTACATATTTCACCTAACATTATTTGCTGGAACTTATGGAAAAACAGATGTTCTGTTAAATATGGCAACAAACAATCAAGCATGCAAAGAGTGGAAATAGCTATATTCAAAGACATCATGCAGATTATACAATCAGTCTATCCTAGAACACCATGGCAGACTAGTTGGGATAGATTGACTAATTTTGTTGATCATTGCCAACAGCAACTTAAAGTAACTACGGTTAGCTGGGAAAGACCACCAACAGGTATACACAAGCTCAACACTGATGGGAGTGCTATTCCATTTGGTTTTGGTACTAATAATTTGGCAGAGATACATGTTGCTCTTCATGGAGTACATTGGTGTTATCAACATGGGTTCAAGAAGATTATATTGGAGGTAGATTCTGAATTGCTAAGCAAGTGGATATCCAATACAAATTCCATACCATGGAGAAGTCAACAAGCTGTCCAATAGCTTCAAGATCTTTGCAAAAAGATGGATATTTTCATTGTCAACATGTCTATAGAGAAGAAAATGGCACGGCTGACTTATTGGCAAAATGGAGTCACAAGATGGATATAATACAACAATTCTACTCTTCTCAACAATTAAGGGGTGCAATTAAAGGAAGTTACATTTTGGAGAAAATGGGCATGCAACTTTTCAGAAGAAGGAAGTTAAAGAGAATTAAACATCCTCCATAACACTTTGTGTATAATGGATGATAGACTTAGTAGTTATAAACTTGTTTTATGATAATATAGAATAGGTTACCAATTTTATTGTAAAGGGAGAGTCTCCCTTATACATGTTTTCTTAGAACTACTTTGAGAGGAGTCCTCTTTAGGTCTTAGTCTTAAACTAATACAAATGTAAAGGGTTAGTTGATAAACCTTAGTAGGTAAATCAACTTAATCCATCTTAGGAAGGAGGTAAGGTTTATGTCCCCCTCCAAGTATCTTTTTATTATATCAATGCTAAGGCCTGGGGGTATTGCTTAGCCCCTGACCCACCTCAAGGGTCGTTCAATAAAAAAAAGTTTGCTATACAACTTTTAGGATGACGATAGGAATTTCATAGCTTGTAACATAGGCTCAGGGTTAGGTAGGGTATATTTAGGTATAATTTAGTGACTTTTTGCCCTCTTTGACATATCAGCTAAACATACCTCTTTTCATCATTTTATTTCACCCAATTTCTCATATTCTTTCACCTTGCTATTTTCCCCTCTTTCTTACTCGTATAAGGGACTCTCTTTTTTTCTTGCTTGTATTTATTGTATTTTTTTTTTATTATTTTACTTTTCTTTCAACTGGTTCTTGAGTCACTTTACTTTTATTCTTTCTCTCTCTTTGTTCTTTCAACCCCACTTTCCAGAGCATTCCTCATAATAGCCACCCTCAACTCATGGCTTTCCCACGAGTCAACGTACACAATACCGGAAGTTGGGTCAGGACCATGAAAGGGTTGTTGACTGCATTATCCACCCTCAACTTATACTTTTGGCATAAGCTGAGGTGCACATGTCCAAGGAGGGACCAGGGCCAACACATTATTCCCAGAAAAGATAATTTGGGGTGAAAAAGAAAGGTCTATTTTATGCTTAAATCATTTGGATCAAAGAGGGATTAATTTCATTCAGTTTTTTTATTTAGGATAAAAATTGGCTATATTAGATAAGGGTCTATGATCCTTTCCTAACTGTCTATTATAACTTACTTTTAGCAGGACTAACCAGGCAAGTTCTAGCTCAGTACAAATGGTGGACTATTCAAATCTTCCTCACACTCACTTGACATCTCATTACTCTACCAGATTATCAGACACCTAGTTCGAATTTTAGGCTTAGGGTCATGCAGTGGTGTATCTCTATGTCATGCTTAGAGCCACACATTCATCAATTACTATGCCTAGTCGTGCATCATTTTCATTTCATCAGGATATTATTTTAGTCATCATGCTTCAGAGTTGAACTACTCAGACTTCACCCTAGCACGCACTTTCCATTTACCCTACCCCCAATAAAAAAGACATGCAATTGTCCCCAATGCATAAAAAATTGAGATACGAGAGTGGTAGGTGAATCAAACCTGGGGTGCAAAGCACCGACGATCAGCAAGATGGTCGGTCCAGTTCCCCGAAACTCACTACCTCTGTAGTCTAGACACCCTCAGTAGTGTCCTCATCAGCAACAACACTATCAATAGTGCCTCCCGCTATCACCACATCTCTGGATCTAGATGCCCCAGCAGCTGACTTTACATCCCTGATCCGACGCGCCTCTTCATCAGCAAGCGAGCCTCTCCTCGCACCCTCCATCTCACTGCGCTCCTTCTTCCGTGCTCTAGCGTCATCCTCATCTCGACCCTTACACCATTGGCATGCTCTCGAGGGGGCGGTGGTGGAATCTCAGAAGTGGCGAATAAGGTCGCCATCATTGTGTCCTCAGCAGGCTCTGCATAAGGGGCCTCTGACTCAGCACCCTAGCCTCTAGGATCACATCAATGTCTGCTCGAAGAATCTCGACCGCATCCTGAAGGGTCGACACATCCACCTGAGGGGCTGGGTGAGCTAGCACCCGCAACTCAAAAGCGTCCAAGCGCTGATGAACCTCCGCGATCTTCCGCTCTGTGTGCTGGACCATTTTCCGCTCCAAGCACTCCTCTGCCTCAGCAATAGACCTATGAATCCAAGGCTGGATATGATGCATAAGTGTAGCCATTTGTGCCTCTAGTTTCTGGACCCTAGCAAGCGGGACCAGAGCGGGAAAGGGGATGAGCGGGAGGATCTAGAGGTAGTGCTACTACCTGGGATAAACTCGACCAGGGTAGTGTCAATGGTTTCAGAAGCAGCATGCGTAGCCGTGCGAGCCTGTGCTACTGTATCAGCCAGATTTTCACCAAATAGAGGCAACTCTGGACGGGGCCCTCTGCGTGGACCCAACTCATTAGCCTCATACCTGATGAGGCAGATATCAACAGTGCCCAACGGAGTCTTGAGCTGATCAATGTGCCAGATGGGCACATATGCGGACCTGCATAAGTAAAATATCATGGAAGGAAAAGGGTAAGTATTTGTCACCTTAAAAGCCCTCTCTTGCATGACTGCCTGTAGAAGCAAAGCAAAGTCCACCTCAAACCCGGCTATCATCGCCGCCATCAGAACTGCACGATCCCATGTGACTATGTTATCAGTGGTCGTGGGCGAAAGGTAGTGGCGGACAATCAACTATAAGAATTTAGTCGTGAAAGTTAAGTTACCCTTCTTGATGGATCCATTCGGCTCTGTTACCCAGTCGGCACCCTCTCCATCAACGAACAGGTGCAGGGTCATCCACCTCTTAGTGGTCTCTCTTAGCGATGGCTCACGCAAAGTTGAACCCGGTAGTGAGAGGGGTCCGGTTGGCATCAACATTCTTACCGTATAGATACCAGCGGATGGCAGGAAGGGAGATATCGACCTGAATGCTACTTACTCGGACATGGTCAAGTGGGGCCTGTTTGGAGAGGGCAGCCCACCTATCAATCTGTGATGTGAGAGTAGCCACGTAAGAGGCGTAGAACTCTCGGACTAACTCTTTACTATAACGGCTCAAAGAATGCACTGTCCACTCCAGTCGGTGTCTGGTGAAGAGATTATGCATCTCTGGCATGGTATGGAGACTTCTAGTAAAGACCCGCCTCTCTAGTGTAAGGGTTCGTGTCATGACTCCTTTATCATTCAGAAACTTTGCGTATGAATAAACTTGATATTACCCGTCGACACACCACCGGTTGGGCTGGTCGGCAACCGGGGTGAGAGCACGAGTCGGTGGGCCAGGAATGGAATCAGAACTGTCAGCCTCATCAGACAATGCATACTGTGCAGCTGTGGCGGGTGCAGGGACTTCAACATACCTAGAGGCTTCCTCCAACCACGGAACTCCTTAGGATCCAGACGCTCCTTCTTCATGAGTAGCTGACCCAGAAGGTGTGCCAGTCAGTGTGCGCTCCTCATCAGACTGGAGGCAGTGACTATGAAGGACGCCACCTTTTTGGGCGTAGCTCTTGTAGCACGTGCAGCTCGTAATGGAGTGGCAGTGCTTTGGGGCACATACTCGGGGTCACGCTCATCATCAGAGCTAATGATCAGGCGGGAAGACGGGGCGACAGACTTTGATTAGCCACATGCGTAAACTCGATCTTGTTTTGGTGCCATAAGAGTGGTATCTGTAAAGAATCAATATTAGTACGAGAAGGAGTAAACAAGACAAGCAAAAATGAAAAAAATAAATATAAGAGCTAAGCTATAATGAATTTTATGCAGTAATAGTGAAATATGACGGACCAGGTGACGGCTCGTCGTGAGTACGACGGACCGTCATGGGGTCCATCATGTCTTACTTCAACTATGTTGATGTGTAGACCCCTGAAGGAAATTCTCTAACAAGAATGACGGATAAGCAGGATGGACCGTCGTGACAATGATGATCCGTCGTCGATATCATTCATGGAGACCCTTAGGAGAGGGGTCTTTGACCAACACAACGGTTGTGCAGGACGGACCATCGAGGGTATGACGGTCCGTCGTAGATGTCCGTCAAAGGACACTTAGAAAAAGTGGGAGGCCCTTACGACAAGGGTCTCTAACAACCATGACAGTTGTGCAGGACGGAAATGACAGTCCGTCGTAGAGGTTCATCATAGGACACTTAGAAAAAGTATGGAGACCTTCAGGAGAGCGGTCTCTGATCGTCACGACAGTTGTCCAAAACAGACCGTCGAGGGTATGACGGTCCTTCGTAGATCTCCATCATAGGACACTTAGAAAAAAAACATGAGACCCTTAGAAAAAGGGTCTTTGACAACAAGAATGGTTGTGTAGGACGGACCGTCGTAGGAGCGACGGTCCGTCATAGATGTCCGACAGAGGACACATAGAAAATAAAAGGGGGTTTTTTACTTCTAAATGAATGAAAATGACTAGCTAAATTAAAGTAGACAACTAACAGATTCAAATGTTGGAGTTTAATCAATTAATGAAAGTAACTAGGGTTTATGTGTTCCCCTATCTATAATAATTCTTTCCTAGTATCTTGCATGCAAAGTGATAAGTTATGTGTTTCTAAATCCTTTGTCTGGAATCTAGAAAATTTCACTCCGCACCTTGGTCTGGCTACGTGCGTTGCTATACTAACCCTTACCTTTACTTCATATTAAGCATTGTATTCGATATTTGACTAAGTTATTAACTCGTACCAATCAATACTAGCCTATTAGATAGTATACACTAAATCTATGTTGATAATTCTTTTCCTATTATCTACCTCCTTGGTCCGGCAAGTAGCATTGAGGCGAGTTCTGATGTTGGTCATCCGTTAAAAAGACTTCTAAGCGAAATAATTATATATACATGCAAGACACTATTCTAGAATTGTTATTTTAGTTAGATTTTACCTTATTATTCACCCATGGTTCCCACAACCCTAGTTATGAAGTTTAGTTACCCATAGTCATAATCACAATATTCATGTATATGATATAAGAATTCATGCACTTACTTCAATGATAAAGAATAAAATCCAGAAATTTACATGATTAATTGACAAAATCACCAATAATCAACTCCAGAGAAAAGTGTAACAATCCAAAGTCTAATATCCAAAATAATCTACTGACAAAGAATCTAACATAAAAGTGTCTAACCACCAAAAGTCTAACCCCAAAAATGAGGTTTTTACAACTATTTATAAAAAAACAAAAACCTAATAAAAGAAGGACTCTAATTGCTGAAAATCTGTCAAAATGCAGCTAGGTCGACGGACCTAGTGACGGACCGTCGCAGTTATGACGGGCCTTCATGGACTCTATCGTCCCATACTTTGCAAATTCTTCTGTTGGTCTCTTCATTACCCTCGACGGCAGGTATGACGGACCATCACATGCACAACGATCCGTCGAGGTTCTCCGTTCCATAACACTTAACTCTTGGAATATGGGTACTGGACTACTTCTCTGATCATCACGACGAACCAGCAGGACGGACCGTCATGGCTACGATGGTCTGTTATGCACTTCGTAACCCAACTTTTGGTCAGATTTCCCCATCTTCCTTCAGTAGATTCACTAGGATGCCACCTACGGACTGTCACAATCTCCGTAGGTGGTAACTTTTCTATATTTCTTGCTCAAAAACATCCGCGTTCATCTTTAGACAAATTTTCTGCAAATAAAGAGAAACTTTAATAAAAATTAATACAAAAAGGTTTTTGGACACACACTAAACTTAAGGAAAAAGCATTAAAAATACTGTGAAACCACGGTATATCTATGGGTGGGCATAAATACCAGAAACCCAAAACACCGAACCGAACTGAAATTTTTTGGATATTCAAAGTTTCGGTATTTCAGGTTTTGGTTCGGTGTTCAGCTTACCTTTTTATATTTTTTGGTATTTTTGTTCGGTTTTCTATACGTATTATTTTGGGTTTTGGTATTTTTTGGTATTTTGGTTCGGTTTTCGATACGTATTAAAAATTCTCTTGGTTTTTCATCTTCCTCTTGGCTCTTTCATCTTCCTCTTCCTCTTCTCCTCTTCCGCCAGCCAGAAGCAGCAACTGCAGTTGCGCCGTCCACCAAAAGCACCAGCAGCAGCCGCGCTGTCCACCAGAAGCAGCAGCAGCAGCAGCCGCACTATCCGCCAAAGAAGAAGAAGAAGCATCCGCGCCGTCTACCAGCAGCAGTCGCGCTGTTTGCCATCAAGCAGCCAGCATCCGCTTAAAAAACCAAAATAAAAAACCGATTTGAATTAATAAAAACTGAACCAAATTAACAAAAACTGAACCGAACCGAAATATTTTGGTTCGATATTCGGTAAACAATTTACAAGAACCGAAAACCCAAAAAACTGGGAAAAAAACCAAAACCGAATCAAAATACTAAATGCCCACCCCTAGGTATATCATCCAGCAGTCCAAATTGCCTTTTTCCAAAAGCACTACTCAATCCACAAGAGTGTTTGAACTTCTACATGTGGATCTCTAGGACCTTACCACACTCCCACACATGATAACTATAAATATTTCATCACAATGGTGGATGATTATAGCAGATCCATATGGACACATCTTTTGAGTTGCAATATCAATGCTCTCCAAGTGATTAAAGATTTTCTTTCCATGATTGAAACTCAATTTTACACATCTTTAAAAACTATTAGGTCAAAAATGGCTTAGAATTCATAAACAATGAAGCCAATCTTTACTTCCAATCCAAAGGAATAATTCATCAGAAGTCCTGCCCATACACACCACAACAAATGGTGTAGTTCATAGAAAACACAAACATCTTTTAGAAATAGCTAGAGCCTTGTTGTTCCAGATCCCACCTTCCTCAAAAATATTGGGGAGAGTGCATTTTAACAGCCACTCACATAATAAATAGGTTACCTTCTAGATACTTACATGGAAAATGTCCTTTTGAGGTCCTATATCAAAGAAAACCCTTTTATTCAGCATTAAAACAGCTTTAATTGCCTTTGTTATCCCCACAATACCCAAAATTCATAGGGACAAATTTGTACCTAGAACAACCCCTCACATCTTTGTAAGGTATCCATTTGGAACAAAAGGATATAAGGTACTGATCTTAGCCACTAAAAATATTAATGGTTCTAGAGATGTGGTATTTCATGAAAATATATTTCCATTTACACTTGCATCCAAAGGTGCCTCATTTGATTCTGTTTCCAATTCTTTATATTGCATTCTTCCTAGTCCACTTATTCATCTCAATCATAATTTTGATTGTGAAGATACATCGATACTTCTACTTTATTCAAATGATCATGAAAGTGTAAGTGTTGTGGATACAAGGTCACCACATGATACTACTTTACCACGTGCTATGACTGATTCCATAACTCACATTGTTGATGATCCTATTCTTCCAAGAAAGTCAAGAAGAACTCATAAAGCACCTACTTATCTAAATGATTATCATTGTCCTACTACTGCACCTAAACAACACACTAATTCACTGTCATTACGTGACTTATTCTCAAACAATCACTATATCACCCCTGATGCTATATCTCCTGACAGTCAGTTTTTTTAAAAAAGTGTATGTCATGATAGTGAACCAATGTCATATAAGGAAGCATCTACTAATCCTGCTTGGCAGGCATCCATGACTCAAGAATTTGAGGCACTACATGCTAATCACACTTAGGATTTATTGCCACTACCTTTGGGTAAGAAAGTTATAGGTTGTAAGTGTGTATACAAGGTGAAGCATGAGGCAGATGGAAGTATTGACAGATTTAAAGCTCGGTTAGTTGTCAAGGGTTATACTCAACAAGAAGGAATTGATTATGTAGAAACTTTTTCACCAGTTGTAAAATCAAAAACTTTGAGATCCTTGAATGTTATTGCTATGAAAAGAGGCTGGAACATTTCTCAACTTGATGTCAACAATGACTTCCTCCATGGCGACTTGCATGAGGAGGTATATATTGAAGTACCCCCTGGTTTGATGGTTGATATACCAAGTTTAGTTTGCAAGATAAATAAATCACTTTTGGCATTAAACAAGCTAGTCAATAATGGTATGAAAAGTTGACTACTGCTTTGTACTCTAGAGGATATACTCATTCAGTCTATGACTACTCTTTATTTTACAAAAAAGTCCACTAAATCAACTGTGTTTTTAGCTTTTTATGTGGATGATGTTATACTCACTGGCAATGATTTTGCAAATAGATTCACTCAAGAGGTTCTTACATGACCAATTCAAAATTAAGGATTTGGGAAGATTGCATTACTTCTTAGGCCTTGAGATTTTGTACAAATATGATGGAGTCCTTATTTCACAAAGAAAGTTTGCTTTAGATATTTTGAAAGAGTTTGATTGCTTGTATTGCCCTTGTTCATCTTCCCCTCTTGATCCAACTGTGAAGTTGAAGGTTCAAATCCTACTTTTTATAGAAAATTGGTGGGGAAACTGAATTTTCTCCCTAACACAAGGTTGGATATATCTTATGCAGTACAACATTTAAGTCAGTTCTAAAAAAATCCCAGCGAACCTCACTTACATGCAGCTTTTCATTTACTAAGATGCATTAAAAGAGATTCCACACTTGAGATTTTTATGTCAAACAGTCATGACTGCACAGTAAGAGCCTTTTCTGACTCTGACTGGGCAGCATGCCCAAATTCAGGAGATCAGTTTCAGGGTATATTGTTTTGCTTGGAAACACTCCAATCAGTTGGAAGTCCAAGAAACAAGAGACAATATCATCATCTCCAGTTGAGGCAGAGTACAAGTCTTTGAGAAAGGTTGTTGGTGAATTGGTGTGTTTAAATAGACTATTTAAAGAACTAGCAGTTCCAACCTCCACAACCTATGCAGTATTTTTTCACAACCAGTCAGCTCTTCATATTGCCAGAACCCAGTATTTCATGAAAGAACCAAGCATATAAAAGTGGATTGTCACTTTGTGAGGAACAGGCTACATGATGGCCTCATGACCTTGCATCATGTTACTACTTCTGAATAGCTCGTAGACATCTTAAATAAAGAATTGACATGGTTTAAACATTCAACTATTCTTGTCAAGTTTGATGTAAGAGGCACACTTCCAACTTGAGGGAGGATGTTAAGATAAGTTGATGTCTAATTATATGCTTAGTCAACATGCTTAATTGTTAATCTGGTAGTTAGTTGTTAGTTTGTTAATTAGTCAATTAGCAGAGTAGATTAGTCAGCTAAGTCACAGCGTTACAAATGTTGTATATAAAAAGTACATATTGCCAGTTTCAATACAAGTTAGTTTTCTTTTTCGCTCAAGTTGATTCACCTTTTGAAGGATGATCTCATGGATCTTGTATCAATGGCGGATGTCTAAATTTCAAAGTGATCGTCCTATATGCTTAGTTTACATTTACAAACTCTTTTTCCATTTAAGTAGGTCCATAAATAAAGTTAATTAGAAGATTATCATATATGTTGGCTAATAAAATATGTTTAAAAGCGATGATTCTACGTAGTATCGACAAATTATAACGACAAACATTCCATGCAAAATTACTACAAGGATTTGCCTAGTCAACCTTCATTATCTACTCAATCATCTTTGAGTCATCACCTTATCTTTTATTCTTTTCTTTTCCCTTTTTGATTGGGATCCAAATAACTAGATGTTATGTACAAAAAGATGCTAAATCTTGAAAAACTAAATCCGAGACCAAATTAACATAATTAAACCAAAAAAAAAGGCAAATCTTGAATTGACTCTAAATTTATGTAGTTTCCTAAGATATTAACATTATATTTTTAGTAAATTCACATATTCGGACCTTTCGGAGAACCAACCACCTATTCTGAGATTTAAATCCTAATTCTTGACTCGGAACCCACGCCCTGAGTCAAGACAAGGTCAAACCCCAATTTGAGTGTCAAAACCCTGGTTGAGTGTTGGAGTCAAATTCCAAGTTAGGTAATTAAGTGGGGTTTCGAGTTGGGTGCTAGAGTCGAGTCACTTTGAGAGTGGAGTCCCATATTATATTATGTCCCCTAATCTATCATCGGTTATTAATGAAGTCAAATCCCAATTCAATACCTGGTTTCCAAATAGGGTGTCGAGTTTAAATATTAATTTAAAAGTCGCATCTTGAATCGAAATTCAGGGTCGAAACTCAACATGGACGTCGTGTCCTAATTAGGGAGTAAGGGTCAGGTCTTGGAGTTGGATCATTGTTCGAAGGTTGAGTGCATATCGAGTCTCGGTTCGGGTCCTGGTTTGGATGTTTGGTGGTCTATATTAGGTTTGGAGTCAACTATCAGGATCAAATTCCAAATTGGATGTTAAGATAGATAACTAATTTAGAAGTCGAGTTTCAGATCAGGTGTCATCTTTTGGGTTGAGTTTCAAAATTAAGTCCCAAATCCCTCATCAGGTTCAGGGTCAAGTGTCGCAGTAAGGTCCCAGATTGTGTGTCGGGATTTAATCCTAAATCTATCATTGGAGGTGTGTCTAGGTTGAGGTGTTGGGGTTGGGGTGGCGTAAGATCAAAATTCAAACGTTGAATCCCCAATCAGGAGTCAAGTTTAATTCCTAGGTATGGTCTTGGGGTCAAGTCTTATATCATTCGTCGGTGTCATGTCCAATTCAAGAGTTGGGGTCAGTTCGAGTCTCAAATTAGTGTCGGGATCGATATATATATATATATATATATATATATATATATATATATATATGTCACGACTGGAATCTAGACCCCAGACGAGACCGGCGTCATTGACCTCTCAGAGGTCGCAGACAAGCCTACTTCCGTCATTCTTACTTTACATAAGTTAATTTTGGCAAAAAATTGAAACTTTTCGTTTCTTAACATACTTATAAAAATATTCTCATTAATACATAATTTTTCACCATCAACCATCTAACATTAAGAGATAAGCAACTAAAAGAAATAGTTCAATTCTTATTAAGTGTATCATTGCCAAAAAAAGAAACGCTAGTGGAACATGCTCCACTAGCTCAACTCTAAAACTAAGATAGAATATAAAATAGCAGCATCCTTTAAAACATGAGGACCTACCAAAACCGGATGAATTATGAACGTCCGGATAACTGCAGCGATGATCCTGTAGCTCTATCGTCCACCTATGCCTGCACCTAAAATAGTAGAGTTTGTATAGGGTTAGTACACACTTGTACTAAGTATGGGTATATGCAAGCACACACCGAGGAAATGCATGAGAAAACATAGCTCTTTCCTAACAACAAGATTTTTGGAAGTCAAGTCAGTGGACTTGCCAAAATGAGATTAGGAAAGTTTCCAAATTTGGATTAGGAAAGTCAATAAGCTTTCCAAGCTTGAATTAGGAGAGTCGGTGAGCTTTCTAGATTTCAAATAGGAAAGTTATGTCAATGAGAATAACATACATCATCATACTATTCACATTTCCACACAACACATAACATTTACACATAGCACATATCATATAGCATACTACACATTTTGCATGTAGCACACAACTTCTTTAATATCATTCATTCATATGCCATTAGACCTTGGAATCATGGACTTAACATCAAGACATCCCAGAAATTGGGGCTGAACATATGGGGCCTCAACTAGGGAGTCTTCATTAGCAAACACAAAGTTTGCTTCATTCGTTCATACGTACTCCATTTCATTTCATTCATAGGCTAGTGTAAACACCAGTCATACCTAGGATGTAGTTTAAAACTTTTGTTAGCTTCGTTGTGCAATAACCAAGAATGACCTAATGTCATTACTTGAATCTAACTCACCTTTTGATTATCCTATCCTAACATCTTTGGTATCATTCATTTTATTATGTGCATCATTTGAGGTTGGCCTCATTCATTCAATAGGAACTTTAACTTTAACAGACATAGATCATGTGAGCATCATGAAATCCAGTGTATCCCCCACACCGAATAGAGGTGTAATCACCGGCCAAAGTGACCCATAACATGCTAGCGTACATGGGAATTTAACCCCGCCAGATCCCTATATTAGCCGTATAGGTTCGGATACTATGAGATATAAGAATACACATACTTCGCAAGCCAAACAGTCTCATCTCATGAGAGTTACGTGAACCTCTGCCCTTCCCGAAATAAGGCATCACCTCTCATAGCTAGCCTATCGGTGCTCAGTATAAAGTTCTATTGCATTCATCTTATACGTAATGGATGTTGGCTTATAGTATGAGGACATCAAAGCTCATTAGATGATTTCTCATATCATCATTAGTATTAAGTGTTTTAAGCTCAATACTTTCATTAGAGTGTTCATAGAGACTGGTCTCTTTATTATCTTACACTCTCAAAGGAAATTACTTTTTGGTAACATTTACTTAGACTCATTTAAGATTGCTCTCATCATTTACATTAGCCTCATATCATGTTGTCACCACATTAATTATCATTAGAACCTTTGCTTTTCATAGTAACTCACCTCTTATTACGTGAATGTTCATTTCATCATATGCCACTGCGCTTGGCCATTCAGTGTGTTTCACACCCTTATTTAACCCTCTAGGGTTTACTATTTCATTGTTCATTTCTCCATTTCATTGTTCATCTCATCTTATGCAAATGCACTTGGCCATTTGGTGTATCTTACACTCATACTTAACCCTTCTAGGGTTCATCATTTCATTACATACATCTTAGGTTCACTTACTTTTGGATGTATGTTAGACTTATGAGTCTATACACACAAGCCATGGGGCTTCATTCATAGTTCATTAAGTGACTCATACATTTCTAAGATTATGTAGTACAACACTTATGTATCTTGTATATATGCCAATATTTTGATTTCGATCTAAGTAGGTGGCATTATTCTTGGATATTTTGTTCACGTATGAATTATGTATCAATACGGAAGTTTGGACAAGGAAACCCAAGTTAGAATCACTTGGATAACACTTACATTTTTCATTGATTTTATTTTTAATCTCCATGATATTGGGACTCTAGATTGAACCCCGTCATTAACATTGTATCTTTAGTTTTCTACTTGATTTTCCTCTTAGGTTGGCCGAAGGGTTGTGGGTTGGAACCCCCACAACCCCTTTTTATTTTTCATTATCATCTTGTTGCAAAATTTTGCCTAAGCCAAGAATTTGTGGGATCAAATCCCCATAGCCTTTTTATTTATTCTGAATTTTCGCTGGGAATTGGGAGGTTGTGGGTTCGAACCCCCATAGCCTCCTTTTTTAAATTTTAATTTCGCTAGGGGCTGTGAGGTTGTGGGTTCGAACCCCCACAACCTCCAATCTTTATTTTTAATTAAAAATTCACTAAGTTAGACGTATGGCAATGAGGTTGTGGGATCAAACCCCCACAACCTCACTTTATTTATTTAATTAATTTCGACTACTCGTTTCCAGCCCTGAGATCGTGGGTTCGATTCCCACGCCTCCCATTCTCTTTTCTTTAATTTCTCTTCTTCACTCGCTCCTTGGAGGTCATGAGTTCGATTCCCATGCCTCCAATTTAGTTATTTTTATTCTTGTTCTCTTCTTCCTAAACCAGCAGATCCAGTTTCGATTCCCCTAGCCCCCTTTTCTTTTTCTTTTTTTTTTTCGAATTCCAGTAGTCAAAGGTTGAGGTCAAATGTTCGAATCCTGGTGGTCTCACCTCTTTAAAATGTATTAAATTTTCAGATTCCCAACCTTCTTTTTGAACGAAATTATGGTACACCAAGCCAGAAATTTATTCATTATTTTTAGCTTCCTTTCATCAACCTTTACATGTCAGTTCTTAGGGCGTATTCATATACCATTTTAACATATCTTTAGGCGCATCTTTCATGAGTTTATTTGGCTAAAATATTGTCACTAAATCAGCCACATTACCTTAAATGAACATCACGATTTTTCATGGATTTATGCTCATAAAACAACAATTACAACTTTATCAAATTTTGAGCATCAAGCCGAGACCCTTGCAAAAGTCACACACTTTCACACACTTGCACATAATTTTGAACACACATTGATCGTCCACACCACTCGACGTAAAACTTCTCTTTGGCTTAACGTTTTTAGTTACTTTATTTTTCTTAAAATTTCATGTGAGTTCTTCTAGTGTTAAGAACTCTTAATATTATTTCTTTTCTTTTAGTTGTTTTGGCAGAAACCAACGTGAGAGAGAGATTGTGAGAGAGTAGTCTAATATTAGGAGTTTTAATTTGGGAATTAGTCAAACTAAGACTCCTTATTAATTTAAATGAAAACCTGATTTAATTAGCTTAGTGATAGAACCAGTATGCCCTTAAAAAATTAGATTATAAAACATAATTAAATCACCAATATGTTGCTTCCATTGGGGCTCGAACTCGGGTGGAGTGACCCTTGCGAATGGACCATTTCGGGTCAACTCGAGCCTAATTGGTTTTTTAACTAAATTAAATAATTAATTAATTAATTACATAGGGTAATTACGATATTACCCTTGGCGTGGAAAATACCATTTTACCCTGGACCCTCAAAACATAAAATTTCCTCTTTTAAGTTCAGTAAATACTCTTTCGATTAAATCTTCGTTTTTGAGAGCCCTACATGGTTGGTTCCAACCTTTCTAAGCTCAACTAACTCCCCAAGGTAGTTGGCTTGGCAGTAGTAAGGGTTTTAAGGTCTGGTTCTATGCGTATCAATCCGTGTGACCCCTGGGTATAATCGCAAGCATTCTTGACACCTTAAGTATTTATCTTATTCATTTTTTTAGGGTTGTTACAATATATATATATATATATATATATATATATATATATATATATATATATATATATATATATATATATATATATATATATATATATATATATATATTTCTGCATAAGTGAATGCCCTATGGGTCCCTTCGTCAATGTGACTCACAGAAGAGAAAGAGAGGTGTCACATCAAAAAATCACACCCTAGAAGATCGGGACAATCTCGGATTGCAATCGGCCTTGACCTCTCGGAGGTCTTGTACAAGATTTTTCCGTATCGTTCATCGCATATACATAATGAAAAATAGTGCGGAATTAAAACTTTTCACAAAACATTAGAATATCTTTAATAACAACATTCATTAGAAATCATAGGAAATACTAAGTCTCAATCTCATCAAACTTAGACACGAGAATACTTTGGGACACGGCCCATAATTCAACATATAGAAATACTTAGTCTATTATAATACTTTGATAAAGGAAATAAAAGACATCTATAAATATACCCTCGAGTCAATTGAGGACATACTTCAACTTTGCTTGAATGACTCTAGAATCCAAGCTCTCCTTCACGATCCTTCTCACCTTTCACCTACACCTTTAGAGATAACAAAATGTATGGTTAGTACAAACACTTGTACTAAGTATGGCATTATGCATAAAATCATGAAAATGAACATTTATTAGAAATATGCATCTTTTTGACTTAAATATCATAATATAATGATAAGAACAACATTTAACACCTTAGAAACACAAGAGAGATCGCACATACACCCTCTCTAAGCATGCCTAAACAATCCTCAAGACTACTCATAATGAGACACATACACAATTACAAGACACTAAAACACAACATGCATAATATGACATTTTGGTTACCAAGGCTATTAAAAGACTTACTTAAGTAAATCAACAAGACAACGTCCATGATTGACCTCTTCAAGACTACCTAAATAATCATTAATACTATCTAAGGCTTAGATCATGTCCACATAATCAACATCTTCCCTAACTAGAGTCATTCTTAAGACTTATCTAGGTAAGATACGAAGTGAACATTCCTATGCCCCCTTCATACCTTAACTAGACAACCCTTACTACTCTAGGTAAGTACTTATTCATTTAACATACTTTATTAACTTAATTTTTTACATTCATTAGTTCATTTAAAACTCATTCATCATATATATACATTCAGGTAATGGTCTTGGACAAGACCTGGGGACTCTAACTAACACTTTCAAAGCCTATTGTGTAATGTCTAGATAGTGTCCCATACCACCATCTAAACTTCATAGAACTTTTCTAATGATATTAGGTATCTCAAATGATGAGAATATGAAACAACCGACATAAACCATGGTAGCTAGACATAGAATCTAGAGTTCTAACCTACTCCAATGAGGGTGTTGTACTTGCCAATGGTAGAACTTGGACACATCCCATGTAGGCACATGGTTAAGGAATATGAAGGGCATGCTTTGTACTCTAGTCTCATTATTTAACTAGAACTACTTCCCTTACCATACTTACTTGGGGCTAGCATACGTTCTCATAGAGTCAATTACATTAAAGGTTCATATAAAGGGGTTCTATATCTGATTCATAACCCAATCACATTTACCCTACCAAAGAGGTCCACTAGGGCTACCTTACAATGGCGAGAAAAAGCTCATAATGACTTTCCTAAGGTTTGATACGATGTCAATCCAGCCAACCAACCTTAAGTCTATCATTCCTTTACTTGAAGGATACTATTACGGCTTTCGACTTCAACATTCATAACCTTACCACTAAGTTCAAGGTTTCACATAAAGGACTCTCTTAACATCATTTAAGGTCTCATGTCATTCATACATATAAGACTAAGAGATTTTAGCATCCTAAGTCAAGATATCTCATATTCACATTCATGCATGCATCAAGTAAGGTACATAAGTCAACCAAGACAAGTCACAACATATTTCACTTTAACACATATTACATGTCAATCTAGAAGCACATAGAAATAACCATTATCATCTTTAAGTCATCTTATACACTACCATATCATCATTAATATGACCATCATAGACTCATATAGTTAAGTAGGTATAACCATGCATCAACCCTAAGACTAAACACGTAAAGCCATAGTCGTAGTCCAACATAATCATCTAATTAGCATCAATAGAAGAACACATATACTTTCACATTACTTATCATGTAGATAGACATTATCAAACTTCACATAATCAAATACACAAATCAACATAATACTTCAAGTAGTTTCCGACAAGGCCATGATCATCATATTACATAAGTAACGCCGACAAGGTCATGTCAATTGCAAGTAAAGCACATACACCGCCACCATAAGTGGACAATAACAATCACAACATAATTGAAGTATAATTAACATAACATAAAGGGAATTAGGGCAGCATACCACCACTCCATCCCCAACACTTCAATCCTATGCTAAACCATCCAATTCAATAACATAAGGCACTTACCCATGGTCATGAACATCAATTCAATATAAAACTATGATACTCAATGAAACTAAGTCAATTCATTATAGATTCATCAATCTAAGACAACCTAGATATCAATCAAATACAATTATTACATCAGCCAATAGCCAATAGAAAACTACTACAATTCATAAGCATTAAGTCAATAACAAGTAACCCATAAAGTAGTCAAAAACTAGGTTTCATAAATTACATGGTTTATATGTTAATTGAGTTAAAATCATATATTAATAAATATTCAATCAATATTCAATACTTTAAAACCTTTAATGCAAGAACCCATAGATAGATCATGAAATTGGACAATTCATCTTTGAAAACTTATTTGAAAGTTGGGATCCTTGATGAACAAAGTTTAAAGGATCAAAAACCATACCTTAATAAATCTTATTCTTCAATTTGATGAAGAATCTGCATTCAATTCTCCAATCCAAGCCCTTCCTTGAGTTTTGACTCCAATGGAGTTCTAGAGAATTTCTAAGGAAATTTGGGTTTTGATTTTGAAGAATGAAATCTTCGAAGTGTTTTAGGATTATAAAGATATTTAAAATACCCAAAATAACCTTTAGGAACCGCCCTGTCTCTTACATTAATGTTGTGCAGGAACAGCCTCACAGATGGAAGGACCATTGACGGCCCGTCCCTTGACCAACGGGCCGTCCTACTGGTCCTTGGTCTAGGATTGAGTCTGGTCTTTGGCCTCTCCTTCCCCACTCCTAAGTGTACATAGACGAGACCTCACCTACGGTTCATCAATGGACCCACAGGGTGTCGATTGCCATCCGTAGGTGGGATGTCTTGGGCAGTCTTGACCACCAACATGGGTCATTCTTCAAGGAACCTTGGATGGTTCTTAGGGATGTTTGACCGGACGTTTCCAACCCAAACATGCTCATATACGATTTTAGGACCTTTCACATGATAATAACACGTAAAACTCAACGAAACATGCATAGACAGACAAGATTGTTTCAAGGAAAAAATTTTGAACGTCATGGACGTTCTTGGACGTTTGACCACCAAACTTCATGAAACTTGACACACTGCCTATATAAACCATAATAACTCATATAATGACCTTATAACCTCATGAATCACATATAAACACATAAAACCACATATGAGGCACATAGGTGAATTAGTCATCGAATGCCTTAGTCGTCCCTTGACATTTGACTTCCAATACACCTAAAATCTTAGACAGTGCCTCAATACCATGTTATAACCCATTTTAGGACCTTAGAACATCATGAAAAACATGATATTATCTAGATTCACATATGTCATTTTCGGGATCTTACAAGAGGTGTCCGCAGGGCCCTATCTATCAATGTTGAATGTCATTACGCAAAAATTGATGTGATGACACTCATATAATACTACAAAGAAAAGTCAACCTAAACAATAATCTATAATAAAAGGCAGAAATAAACTAATAATAACATAAGTGCGAAAGATTGTCGTTATAAAATATTCTCAAAACCAGGTTGTCACATGTACAAGACATTAGTATAATAAAAAATTAACTGATAAATACAAGTCTTAATGTATTTGATTATCAAATAAAAAAATGCATAAATAAGGAACCAGAGGGTCCGCTAGGATGACAAGCAACTATGTCAAGTATCAACAAAAAAGCCTTAGAAGTAGATGAAAGAAGAACATTCACAAAGATTTAGGATCGAAACCTACACAAGTTTAAAAGCAAGGAGTAAGTACCAAATAACACGGTACTCAAAAAGCAATCTACTAAAAAAAGGTAAATCTAGCTAGGAAAAAAGAACTTTTTTCATCCCAACCGAAGTGTCATCGCTACAACTTGCATAGAAATCAACTCAAACTAACATTTTACAAAATGAAGTTAACAAGGATTGCATAATCATAGTCCAATAGCTTAAGCTCAGCAGAAATTACCATAGAATAAATAACACTCATCAGAAAAGACCTTAACATCAATAACACTCATTGACAAAGATTTTATCATCAATAACATTCATCGGCAAAGACATCTATATCAATAACAATGTATCTCATCACACTGTTTATACAATAATAAGGAAATAAAAGATTCAAGCAATTCACGTCCACAATAATACTGTCAAAGTATTTCATCAATCACCAATTCAATATCAACACTCAAAACAATTCATACAACTCAATATAACATTATCAACATGTTGCCTTTTGATTAACACTCAATAAATTTATATAAATTGATCAAATTGACTCAAAAACTCAACTCCAAATATTAATGGTAAATCTGAAAAGTTATACATAGATATGTTACCCAAAACATTTGAAATACATTGGTGAAAACCATTTCGAAAAAGAGTTAAAGTTAAATCATAATCATAAATTTATTGAATTCCTTTAACATTTTTAAAATCCATTTCAAGTAGGAACAAAAACTCTATTCTAATCAATAAAATAATTCATTAATCAATGGGGAAGTGAGTTAGGAATGTGGAAATCATCATCTAAAAGTTGAATCATCAAAACCCTCTTGAAATAGCTCAAAACCGAGCTCTAATTATTCAAAAATGATGAAATGGGAGTTGAAACCCCAATTTGAAAAAATATTCTACCTAGATGAAAATTTTTCTTCATGATAGCGATGACAGGAAGCTCGCATCAAGTTGAGTTAAAAAGGTCAAATCATTTTTGCTTACCATCACAATCGTGATTAGTCTTCATGCGATTGCGATAAATACAAAGGTATATGGTCGCAAGATTAGATCACGCTATCGCGATAAACAAATTGTTGTGCACCAGATAACATAAGCCAACAATTCATACAAGTGTCAAAAGTTTTCGAAATGTTCTTTAGAATTCGTTTAGAATCTCGTACACACAAATGAAATGTACGATTCGACTAAACTCGATGTTCAGACGCAACGGAACCATGGAAGTACGAGTCTGAGGTATCGTTGAACCGATACTGTAGAAGCCACAGTGACAAATATAACATATAAAAAGGCCAAAACAAACTCGAGACCTCTAAAAATTAAACTCAACCTCTAGTAAACCTAAAATCACCCTCGAATCCAACAAAACTATAAGAAATCAAATCTAAGCATGCGAACCTCTAATATTTATCAAATTCAACCACTGACTAGAATTTCAACAAGTTCCAACTTAGGACCTCAAATCCATACAAATACTCCGCAATCAAAACAGAAAACTCCATTACATGAATTTCCACATTCCACAATTAATGGGATCGATGAAATTCTATTTTGAGACTCGAAACTCAAAGAGACACCAAAAATCATTTTGAAGAATTTTAGCCTTTCAAAATTACAAAATTTCTCATAATACATAACCTTTTACTCAAAGTACAAAACCTTTTTCAAAATCCAATCACAAGTGACTCAAGGTAAATATTAGAAGGGGTAAATAGTAATCTTATACAAAATTCTAAAAATGACTAACTGACTCATTACATTATTCACAACGTCTTCGAACATATAGTAAAGTATTTCAAGCCTAAAAAACTGAGGATATTTAGCATGCATGTCCGACTTCGTCTCCTAAGTCACCTCACTATCCCGACAGTGCTTCCACTGCACCTTCATTGAAGCAATCTCCTTGGTCCTGAGCTTTCGTACCTACCTATTCAAGATGTCTATAGGATCATCCCCAAATGACAAGTTTGGACCCAACACTATCAAATCAAGTGAAAGCATACGGGACTCATCTGACACATACTTTTAACGGATGGAGACTTAAAACACAAGATGCACAACTAACAAGGTAAGTGAAAAAGACAACTTATAGGCCACCTCTTCTACTTCGCTCAAAATCTCGAAACAACCAATGAATTTAAGGTTAAGCTCACCTTCTTCCTGTCCTCATCACATCCTTCATGGGTGACCTTAGATCCAAAAATAATCTCCCTCCATAAATTGTAAGCTCGAACTCTTCAATCGTCATAACTCATCTATATACTCTAGGCTGCCAAATAATTTAATATGAATCATTTGGATCTATTCCATGACATCTCTAATCAAGTTCGTGTCTCCATCTCAACCAAATCAAACCAACCGATGATATCTACATCATTTTTCATACAATGCCTCAAATGGGACCATCTGAATACTAAAGTGATAAATGTTGTTGTAGGCAAACTTTGGTAAGGGTAAGTAATGATCCTATCAAGAACTAAAGTCAATCATGCTTGCTCGAAGTATATTTTTTAACACCTGAACTGTCTATTCAGACTAACTATCTATCTGAGGGTGAAAAGTTATGCTCATATCAAACAGAATACCCAAAACATATTATGAAGCCCTCCAAAAGTGAGAACTGAATAATGAACCCCAATTAGAGACAAAAGAAACTGGACTCATGTAGTTGAACAATCTAATTGATATAAAGTTGTGTTGAGTTCTTCTCTATATACTTCAATTAAATTGGAATAAAATGGAATACTTGGTCAGCTTATCAATGATAAATAAAGTCATAACCACCTAAGGTGGTAGGCAAACCCACAAAAAAAGTCTATGATGATTCGTTCCCACTTCCAAATAGTAATAGGCATCCTCTTATATACACATTTACACTATGTGTACTTGAACCTAACCTATTGGCAAGTCAAGTATCTAGACACAACCACAATATCCATGTTCATGCCACATCACTAGTAATGCTTACTCAAATCATGATACATCTTCGTCTCTCCGCCATGGATGGAGTATCAAGAACAATGGTTCTCCTTTGGAATCAATTTAAACTGTATATACTTGGCACACAAATCCTATATTTGATCCCAAGACACCATAAGAATCAAGAATAACTTTTTTGGCTTTGGCCCTCAACATTTTCTATCATATGAGACAACTTCTCATCATTAAATTTGTGCTCACGGATATGCTAAACTAAGGAAGACCAGTCCTCTATAGCAATAAAACTACCACTCTCCTCAGAAATCTACAATCGGACAAGACAATTGACTAACCTCTGACATCTCTAGCTAACGATATCTCCTCAACAATAAAAGAGACAAGACTCCCTATACTAGAATTCTTCCTCCTCAAAGCATCAACAAAAACATTGGCTTTCCCTAAATGATACAAGATGGTGGTATCATAATCCTTCAGTAACTCAAGCCACATGTGTTGTCTCAAGTTCAGATTTCTTACTGAAAATGCATCGAAGACTCTGATGATCAGTAATGACCTCACAATGTCCCAACCAAATAGTGTCGTTATAACTTAAGCTCAAAGACTACGACCGTCAACTCTAGGTCATGAGTAGTATAGTTTTTCTCATGAGTTACTATCTAGAAGCATATGCAATCGCCTTCCACTTTTGCATTAGAAAACCACCCAAACTGACCTAGAAACATCACAATAAATGGTAAAGTCCACACCTTTCTTGAGAGCCAAAGTTAACAAGGTCTTAAGCTTTTGAAATCTCTCCCGACACTCATTTGATCATTGAAAACTATACTCTAATGACTCAATTTGGGCAAAGGTAATGCAATAGTAGAGAACGTCTAAACAACCACCTACAATAACCTACTAGCCTTAAAAAAACTCCAAATATTGGTATTGAAGAAGGTCTCGTCCAACCTCTGACTTCCTCAATCTTGGATGGATCCACTTGAATACCCTCTTTGGACACTATTTGTCTCAAAAATGCTACAAGATCAAGTCAAAACTCGCACTTTGAAAACTTTGTGTACAACTTATCCTCCCTCTATCTCTGTAGCACAATCCTTAAGTGGCGATCATGGTCCTCCTCAGTCGTGGAGTACATCAAGATGTCTTCATTAAGACTATCACAGAAAATCCAAAAAGGGTCAAAACACCTCATTCATTAATTCCATGAACGTTGAAAGGGCGTTAATCAAGTCGAAGGACATTACAAGAAACTCATAGTGCCCATGTCAAGTCCAAAAAGTTGTCTTAGGGACATCCAATATCCTAATCTTCAACTAATAATAGTAAGACCTCAAATCAATATTAAAAAATATTGATGATCCTTGAAGTTATCAAATAATTCATCAATGTGCACGAGAGAATACTTGTTCTTCATTGTAACTTTGTTCAATTATCGATAGTCAATATAAATATTTATGGTTCCATCTTATTTCTTCACAAAGTAGGGGCACCCCATGGTGACACACTAAAGCGAATGAACCCCTTACTCAATGTCTTATAACTAATCTTTCAACTCTTTGAGCATAGTTCCACAACAAGATATGTTTTAGAAAAAGATTTTTGAGCAAGACTTATTATAAACTTCTAGATAAAAATTAATACATATGATATGAGCTGTATGGATTGTAAGTGTCATCATAGGATTATGTTTCAACACTTTTTCAGTTGACTATTTAGCCTTGAGAGGCTCCTATTAGTGGATCCAGATTAGACAAAAAGGTTTTATACCGTGGCAAGGTATAGTGCAACCCTCTTCAACTAGCATTGTAAGTTGGTGGATCATAACCTCACATGATGCATGTCGGTTAAGAGAAACTCTCACCTAAAGTAATACTTTATTACTTTATGTTTCTTAATATTATCATTATAAATTTTTTAGATAAAATGATTTTCAGATATACATTCTTACCGAATATGATCTTAGAATGTATGGTCTTAGAACATTTTTGTTTATGTAAAACTATGTCATATGTCATTCTATTATTGTGTGTGTACAACTCACGATCAGATTTATGTTCGTTCAGTTCCTAGTATAATTATTAATCTCCATCCTTATATTGCATACCAATACATTCTATGTGTTGACTCTACTTTGCGCTACATCATTTTATGATGTAGATTTCAGCACTTCAATTCAGATTTTTGGGAAGACATTCGATTAAGTTCCTCTGTTTTTAACATTGTGGTGAGTCCTGCTTGCATTCAGAGGATTTCAGTTATAAGTCACTATATCTTGTTCACTTTAGTTGTGTTAGTTCACGCAGTCCGGGGTCTTTTCCTAACAAATCATTCTATTTGGTTTAGAGGCTTTCTGACATTAGTATTTAGTTGTAATGGACTTATTATTGAACTTTATTTGATTTATGCTTCTAGTTCTAACTTCCGCATCAGTTTAATAAACTTTATTTGATTTATGCTTCTAGTTCTAACTTCCGCATCAGTTTTCATAAGATGTGCTTAGATTTGCTATATAAATAGTTAGCTTGGATCACTCGTGGTTATAAGTCTCCTGTTTCTGCTCAGGTTTAAATTTGAGTCATGATAATATTCAAAGGCCTGAGCACAAAATCTTTTGACAGTGTACAAAATATATATATTTTGTAGGTAAAGGTATGTGTACTACTCCATTAAGAAAATCTAGCCTACTTTGGGTGACTGATTTTTCCTGGATGGTAACCTTCTTTGGGCTGAAATTCCTCTCCTTTATTGTTGTCCTTCAAATTAAAGTGGCCCAGTAGGGTTTTTGGGATGTTCCCCTTCTGTTTTTCAAATGATACAGGAGAGGTTAATTAGACGAATTCGTATTTCATGAATAACCCACTATGGAAGAGTGATTCCATCCCTAATCAAATTTTATATTTCACAATTTCATAAATCAAATGTCAAACATATTTCTGTTAGGTACAATTTTAACTTCACTTTCATTCTGATTGCTATACAATTTACTCATGCCAACTCATGGAGTGTTTCTTCAAAGTGTTATAGTAGTGGAATTCAAAATAAAAGGCAAATCTGTAATCATTTGACAATCTACAAACCTAAACGGATAGTTATGTCTAACTATAGCCAAATTATCAAATAAAATAAAATTAGAGCAAAGATAGTATATTTTTAAGGAATCTAAAGAAAGCTTACTTATTTTAAAAGCTAAATTTCTTATGTTTGAATGAGTTAAAACTTAATTCACTTTTAAATAATCTTACACCCAACAAATAGATTGTTGCCACCCCTAACAACATGCTTATCATTTTTATTTTTATTTTTTTTACATGCTTATCATTATAAAATATAATCCTTGTATATGGCATTAATTAAGGACAAGGGTAGTTTGAAAATACCCCATACGAACACATAGTAGATAGTTGTCACAAGATGAAGACATTGTACCACATATTTATTACTTTGAAAAGACACCTTTGATTCTTTCCTATCATTTTTAATTATTTTTGGAAAACGGCTAATGGAAG
Source organism: Solanum lycopersicum (assembly GCF_036512215.1). Classification (NCBI taxonomy): domain Eukaryota; kingdom Viridiplantae; phylum Streptophyta; class Magnoliopsida; order Solanales; family Solanaceae; genus Solanum; species Solanum lycopersicum. The sequence continues at coordinate 4,801,577 of NC_090805.1, forward strand.
ATAGTATATGGATTATGGACCATGTATTTTTTCTTTTTCCAAATCCGTTTTTTTTTAAAAATCCACGTGTCAACAATTTTGATTCAGTCAAAAGAAAATAAAATTAAAATTTTATTTTAATGATATTCAAGTTATTATTGTTAATGATAAGAGCGTTAATTGTTTTTAAATATACATTTTAATGATATTCAAGTTATTATTGTTAATCATTCGATGTTATTATTTTAATATAAAATTTTTAGTAAATCAATTAATTAGCTATTTGAACTTTGTATTTGTTGATAAGAGTTTGATTTCCTAGATTTTAATCTTTACACCCACTTCACCTTTATATATATATATATATATATATATATATATATATATATATAAAGGCCGAGAGCATAAATGTTAGATGTATAAATATAAATAGATAACAAAAGTTAATGGTACTTTTATTTTCTAAAAGGTGGAAGAGGATATTCTTGAAATAAAAATAAAAGTTGAGGATATTAGATAGAGCTGATAATATGAGCTAGCCTACCTTATCCGTGCTAATTCATACAGGTTTTGACATTTTACAGGTCGGGTTAGCGCATTTTTTGCGTGGGCCAGAAAATGATCAGCCCAACCCACAAGTACGTGGGCTACAGGCTTGACCGGCCAGCCCACTTTTTTTATAAAAAAAAATTATATTCTTTTATAATTATTAAATTAAATTTTGAATTATAATTTAAAATATTATAATAAATATCGACAAAACAATATTACATTATGTTAATGTTAGTACTTGTTAATCAAATCAAAATAAAATTATTTTTATAATATTTATTAGAGATAATTTCAGAGACCTCCATTTTTCGCTCCGTAACATTCACCTCCCCTTTGGTCTACCTCCCTTATTTTCATTTATTTGTAACCATTCATTAAACCTATTTAAAATTAATATAAATTAATATAGATTTGACAATTTTTACTCTTTTTTATATAAATTTCTTCTTATTAATAAATATTATATAAAAAATAACTTATTTAATAAATACTTTAAAAATAAATTAACACAAAGACTTGTTTTTTAATCCAACAAAGATCAAAGTCTTCAACTAATCTGACCCACAATTTCACCAAATATTAACTCTTTATCTCTATTTCACCTCTACCAATTCACGTAAATTTTCCCTCCACTATAACCTATCATTTCCGGCAACAATTTCTTCAAATAGAAGATAAAATTGAACTTCCCAAGAAAGAATTTCGATAAGAACGATAAGATTTTGTTCTAGTTATACATTTACACAAGCAAAGAAGAAACATGATCCAACGTATAAAGATAAATCATTGAAAATTAAATTTAAACATTCATATATAAGGGTAAATTTGTCAAATCTATATTAACTTATATTTATTTAAATAAGTTTAAAGAATGGTTACAAGAAAATGAAAATAAGGGAGGTAGACGTAATATCATAAACCACAGGAAGGTGAGTGTTATAGAGCGAAGCTTGGAGGGAGGTCTTTGAAATTATCTCTATTTATTATGTTTTTATCAAGTAAAAGTATAAATATATAAATAAAAATATTAACCTAATTATTTTATTTGGACTCTCTTTAATTTTAAATTTTAATATTATATTATATTTTTTAAATTAATTATTATTGATCCACGGGCCGGCCCTACTTATATTTCTTAAGTTCATAAAATCAACAAACTTATTCAAGTCGGGCTAAAAAACTCTTTTCTTAGATGGCCTTCAAAAATCTTAGTCCAACCCTATTAAATCCCGAGTTAGACCACGCCGGCTCAACGAACCTAGCTCATATTAACGACTCTAATATTATATTAAAAGGCGAAAGAAGGATACTTTTTAAGGCATTTTTCAATAAATTTGAGGTATTTTCTATCTAAAATAAATTAGAGATATTTTTATATTAAAAAACGAAAATAAGATATTTATGAGACTTTACTCATAGTGATGGTATTTATTTATGAGCCTTTTCCCTTATATCTTTTTTGGGGGGGTTAAATTCCTTTCTATCAATTATTAAGGCGTAGACAAAGAGCAAAAAATCAACTATGTGTTTGCGTATTTAAATCATAAATCTCATAGTAGTTCTTCATTCACTTTAAAATAACTTTTTTTTTAAATGCTTACTTCACTTTAAAATAAATTTTTTTAAATGCTCACTCAACAAATCATATCAAATTCAAAATTGTGCCTAAAATAAGAAAGAGGATCTTACAAAATCCAATTAACTAATACACTTTGAATTGATTGTATGAAAATAATTCCTTGTAAGAATAATAAATGGTAAAAAAAAAAACATATGTACGTAGTCAACTACAAGTATTTAAATACATGATATATATATCCCTCATAAGAGTCAGCATTCATACCATTTTTCTCCCTTGGTTGAATACTGCAATTTTTATTTGTATATTGTCCTAAAAGAGAAAAAAAAGGTGTGTGAATAGAACCCTTATTTTAATTTATTAAAATATGAGTAGTTTGATCTATTTTGCCATCTTTTATCCCATATATCTCTAGCAAAGGTTTGAATTGACTTAAAAATTAATCAAATATACTGTTATTTTTAATTTTTAGAAATATTTGACAAGAATAAAATAATTTAAAATAAATTTAAAATAACTTTTAAAAGTTAAAAACTAAAAGTGAATATCGTTTACTTTTTATTTTTTAAAATTTAAAATTATTTGAATTTAACTTTTTAATTGAATTTAAAAATTATTGTTTTAATCAATCCAAACGGAATCTCTTTTTAAGTCTTCTAATTGTCAGTCAATATACGTTGGCTTGGAACAAGATTTCGTGGGCTTTGATAGGTAGATGACTAGATCCAACGGCTACTAATACTTATTAATTATTTTTAAAATACAGGCTGATCTGGGGAATAAATAATGGTATTTCCAGTCTTATTGGGGCACAAATTAATATAGATTTTCAAAAGTCTCATTTTTCAAATATAGATTGTAAAAGATGGGATCTCTTCTAATATTTAAAAGAAAATATCAACCAAGATTAAAAAAAATACTTAAAATATGTTTTTTAAAAGAAACCATGCCGCGAAGAATAATATTTTGAACCATAACAATAAAATAACATGTTTAGTATAGCCTCAATTGATGAATTAACTCATAATTACCACGTTGATCAAATCACATTACTCCAGAGTCAAAGAAACCTGTATATACATTAGAGGGAAAAAGAACAAATTAAGTTTGTTCCCATACTATTCAAAATTGAGCAATTTTTGCTTTTGTTATATTTGTTTTTGTGTAGTATTGTTTTTTTTTTCTATAAGAGAAGAAGAGTCTTATTTTTGCCCTCTCCTAATGAAGCACCAATTGATTGATTTAGACATTTTTCTCGAGAATTTTGGACACATCCAACAAATGCTAGAACTTCTATATATTGGCAAGGGAAATACAAGATTAATTAATGTGTGAATGAGACCAATATGTAATGAATGACAAAATCGAGCAATTTCAAATAGTATGATGCAAATTTTATGACTATGACTAAATAATTATATTGACTTGTACACATATATAACCTAATTAAAAAAATTAGAAAAACTATATGCAATTCACTGTCATATATTATTATTATTATTATTATCTATACTTTTTAAAATTTTATGTATCTCATAATTAATTAAGAGTTTCGTATGCATCTTAGATGCATGTATTTGCTACCAGATATATAAAAATAGGAAGAGGGGCGAGTCAGATTGGGGAGGAAAGCTAACGAGATTTATATGTATCCCAGATATGCATGTGAACCACACTAGATACACTAGATACGTGTATATATTTAGATTGATTATTCACATGTATCTGGGATATCATATACATGGGAGAGTGGCGAGGAAGATGGGAGAGAGGCAAGAGAAATTTGTTATGTCTCCTAAATACATGCGAATTCACTTGGATATTATATATCTAGAATAAATTACACCTAAATTTAACTCTATGTATCAGAGATACATGTATCTAGACGTGTTTAGAGACATCAAAATCTGATAATATACAATATTGCATATTGGAGCGTATCTAAGTAATATAATTAGCTTCTAAACTAGTGAGATTTTTGTAATTTTTCTTTAAAAATAATTAAGTTTTATGTATAGGTGTTGTAAAAAATATTTCTCTGACTAGCTGGAACTCAACGCTCAGGCTCACCCCACAAATATTCCTTCATAATTATAAATTATGTGCCAAATTTTCTAATTAGCATTTTTGAATTTTAAATTCTTTAATACATGCATGATTGATAAAAGATTAAATTCATTTATAAAGAAATATATGAAGATTGAGAATATTGTGAATTATGAATCATAATATTACATATTTTATGATTGAGAATATTGTGAATTATGAATCATAATATTACATATTTTATGATTGAGAATATTTTGAAAGTAAACATCATTTGAACATTTCTTATGTAGCCTAAGCAACAAATTAATATTGTCACATCTTCTCTGATAAATAATAATAATAATAGCAAATCTATATGGATAAAACACATGAGTAATGCACATGACATTGGAGATGAAACTTGAATTCATGACTATGGCAAATAGGAATGTACAAATATTAATATATAGCTAGGATCAAAAGGCTTAGTGGGTTTACCTTTGACAATTATTGAATAATTTATACTTTATCCAAATTTATATAACTCATGTTTTGTTTTTTAGTATATTTAGTAAAGAATAACAAATTTCTTCATTTAGTTATTATTTAATTTTAAATATATATTTTACTCTAAATGAAATGATTTGTAGTCATACAAATATCAACAATATATTTTAGACCATAAATTTTAAAAGTCAATTTTCTTTCTTAAATCTTCACAAATTAAATTACAATCACATAAGTTAGAAACGAATCTATGTATTCCATTTGATAATACCAAATCACGTTATTAAGAGAGTCAAAGAAATCTGCATATATTATGGGTAAATAATTATATTGAGCAGTAGTTATCTGTCTAATTATATGCTAACAATGAAAGGTATTACTTACATCATTAAAATAGGCTGAAAATAGTAGTCTACATATAGTAGTTTGATAAAGTCAAATAAGTTTTTCTTTTTTATATAAAAAATATAATTCCTCGCTAATTCCTCGCTAAGAGTTTTTATCTTTTTGTTCTCTTAATAACTTGAATTTACAATCTTTAAAATGGAAGTGAGATGTGTTTACCATGAGAGCAATACCTTCTTGTCATATATATAGTTAGAAATAGTTTACCTTTTAAATTCCTCTTTACGTATGATAAAATGATTTACAATCATACGAATAATGAAAATCATTTTAGAACACAAATTAAAAAACAAAAAACTATTTTTTTCATCTTAATTATCGTGTCAAGTTAAATGTTGCACATAAAATAAGAGGGAGAGAGTATTTTTTTAAGAGATGAGAATATTTATTGATAAATCAATATGAGCAGCAGTGGTGAAGCCACCTTACAGTGACGACGAGGTTCAGTCGAACCCCTTCGGCGAAAAATTATATGATTTAAATATGATTAAAATAATTTTTTAAATATATATATTAGATTCCGAATCTCCTTCGATTATTTGTGTGTATATTTTTAATTTTGAATGAAAATTATTGATTCCGCCACTGATGAGCACAATTTTATTTCTTCCTTATTAAGATTTATCCATGATCAGAAAATCATTAGTAGATTATTTCTCATAACTATGATAATTTAAATTTAATGTTATTATAAATATTTATGAATTTGTGAATTATTGGAAGTATTAATTCGTTTAATTGCATAAGTGAGTCGTGAGTCCTCCGTGGTTTGTAGTTTTCTCACGCGGCAATAAAGTCAAAGTCCTCCACCTCATTATGTCCCACGAACACTTTAACAATACTATTATAAAGGTTGTCTATTCCCTTTGTTATTTCTTCCACTTCTAATTTGATTGCAATTAATTGTCTAGAAATCATTTATTGCACAAAATTACATTTTACTATTTCACTATCACATTTGTACGTACCTTGTTATATACTTATAGATATCTGAGAAACAAGTTTTGAGTGATTTTTCATTAAGATAAGACGACGACAATCGAAAGATGGCCGGTGGTGGTGGTGGTGGAAGATCGTTGGAGCAAACGCCAACTTGGGCGGTTGCCGTTGTTTGTTTTGTGTTAGTTGCAATATCTATTGTCATTGAACATATTATCCACCTTATTGGAAAGGTAACTGATATTATCTTAATATATATATATATATATATATAAATTATAACATAATTAACACATATGTTGTTTTGATTGATTGCAGTGGTTGAAGTCTAAAAATAAAAGTGCCTTGTATGAAGCACTTGAAAAGATCAAAGCAGGTTTTATATATATATATATGTTTCTTATGAATTTTAACCCATACTGATTCTGTCAATAATTACCAAACTAACAACAAGTTATTGTTGTTGTTGTTTTTGTTTACAGAGCTTATGCTGCTGGGATTCATATCATTGTTGTTAACAGTAGGACAAAGTCCAATTTCGAACATATGTGTATCAGAAAAATTAGGAAATTCATGGCATCCATGTAGTAAAAAAGAAGAAGATAGTAGTATAATTTCAGAAGATTCGTTGTCGGAGCAACACCGCCGGAGACTTCTTATGGATGCTGCCGGCGGTGGCGTACGACGAATATTGGCTGGTGGTGGTGGAGATGACAAATGTGCAGCAAAGGCATGACTAATTATTTTTTTAATATTTATTTATTTAAATCTAGTTACCAAATTTGAACAATTTGAAACATATGGGACTTTCCTCGAAAGTTACTTTTATAAATGGGAAATCATATCAACTCATTCGTAAATAGTTATTCAAACACTTAATTATAAATTAATTTTTTTTTTTTGAAAATAAAATATATTTGCAGGGAAAAGTACCATTTGTGTCTGCTGATGGAATTCATCAATTACACATTTTCATCTTTGTGCTGGCTGTATTTCATGTCCTCTATTGTGTTACAACTTTGGCTTTGGGGAGAGCTAAGGTAATTTTTTTCCAATTTTATTATTTTATTCTTTTTCAAAGTGCATGTACACGTTTTCTTTTATCATGACAAATGAGAGATTGTTATTGAGCATCTGTTAGTCGCAGGTGAAAAGAGGTCAAATAGTAAGACAAAGACAATATGTTAATGAGGTCAAATAGTAAGACAAAAACAATACATTAATTTAGCTCGTTGCAAAATATAACTTATATCAAAATATCTAATTGAGAATAAAAGTACAACACATATATTTTGTTTCTTTTTCATTTTTTTTGGGGTATTTTCAGATGAGAAGTTGGAAGTCATGGGAAAATGAAACTAAAACAGCTGAATACGAATTCTCTCACGGTAAAGAAAATTCAGATTTACATCATTTTTTAATATGCATTTTGAATTTAGAGGATATTTATGTCTAATAATAATTATCAGTTACGTATATATATTTGAAAAAGTCTAATAATAATCAATTATCTATATATATTTATAAAAGTAAAATATTTTAGAAAGAGTAATTAATTGATTATGATGTTATATACGTGGCAGATCCTGAAAGATTTCGATTTACAAGAGAAACATCATTTGGAAGAAGACACTTGAGCTTTTGGACCAAAAATCCTGTCCTACTTTGGATCGTAAGCATATACTTCTCCCGTCCATTTTTATTTGTCATTTTTTTCAAAAGTTCATCAACTAATTTTAAAATTAAATTATATTATATTAGTTCAATATTTTTTAAATAAAAAAAATTACATATTTAAAAGCTGAAAAAGTACTACAATTTACAATTTTCACATATTAATATAATAGAAAAAATATATCATAACATATTAAATCAAAATTTATTATAATTTGACTCTAAAAAAAATATAACAATTAGAAATGGACGAACATAATACTAATTTAAATCTCTATAACTTTTCCTTTTCCTTTTTTTTTTCTGAAAACTTTCGCCGTTTATATACAATGATATAAAGGTTAGAAGGAAAGTCCTTTCATTTTAAATTGTCATGCACTTTTGCTTCTCCATAATCTATATGTATATGTATATATATTTTAAAGTCAAATTTTATTATATTAGATTAATATTTTTAAATTAATATTAAGATATTAAAAAGTATTTTTAAAAAATAATATAATTATAACTATTTTCATATCAAAATAATGAAAAAAATATTTTTTATGATATTAATTAAAATTTATATAATTTGAATATATAAGCAAGAGCGTACTTAATATAAATTAAAGTAGAAGAGATATACTTATTAGGGATGCCTACTTATTAAATGATCCTGATAAGTGGAGTGAGTATTATAAAAACATACAGCATGTAATAATCAATGAAATTATACTAATAATGCAAATTAGTGGAATGAATAACAAAAAATAAAGAACAAACCTTCACATATACTAGAAAAGGTCAACGAAATTGTTTAGATTATTCTAATTGCTATGATTATTATCATAGTGGAGATTACTGTTTTCACACAGGCACATGCATTACACTAGTTAGTATTAATTTAGGAAATTTATAAAGTTTTTAGTAGTAGAAGTAAATTTTAAATAATCATAACTTGTGTAGTAGATTATTAAAAAGTTTTATAGAATAAATTATTTTTATTTACGATCTAAATATATTTGGACGATGTAAATTATTTTTTCCCCTTTTGGACAGCCAATTCTAGTTGTTTATTATGGTGAGAAAATTCTCTCTTTTTTTTCTATCATATTCATAATCATACTCAATTGATTATGATTAAGAAAAAAAAAACAAGCTAATATATTGTCCCAATAATTATTTCCAAAAATACATAATTTATATTATACATCATGCTAGAAGGTTGCTTTTATTTTGCAAAACAGAATATCAATAATGGAATTGTTTATTATCGCAATCATTAATTCCCTTTTTAGCATGTGTACTAAGTAATCCAATATTTTGTTACAACAATTATAATATAAGATCGTTCAACGGTGAATATAACTAATTTTTCAATTATTTGACTTTTTCAATCAGCAATTTAGTTCGACTTTTTACTTCAAAATAACAATAGTTATGTATTATGTAACATGTTTTCTTTGATTGAAATATTTTAAACAATATTCATAATTAATAACGATCTGAAAATTGTTACGTATATCTCAATTATTATCTCTTTTTTTTTCCTAATAGTTTGGCTATTTTGCAGGTTTGTTTCTTTAGGCAATTTGTAAGATCTGTCCCAAAAGTTGATTACTTAACACTTAGGCATGGATTTATTACGGTACTAATTAATTTCAGAAAAATAAAAAATTAAATTCCATATGCATTTAACTCTTATTATGATTATTATTATACTTATGAAAATCAATTTTTAATACATTTTTTTAAATTTGTAATATTACTAATTTACTATTAAATTATCTCAGGCACATTTAGCACCACAGAGCCACCAAAAATTTGATTTCCGAAAGTACATTAAACGATCACTTGAAGAAGATTTTAAAGTGGTTGTAGGAATCAGGTTATTTAATAATTTCGTTTCTTGTAATTTTATAAATATAAATTAATAATATATTTTATGCTAACCTTGTAATTATTTCTTGTAATGATTTTTTCAGTCCCCCAATATGGTTCCTCGCCGTGCTCTTCTTACTCTTTAATACTCATGGTAAATATAAACTTCTTTATATATATATATTTACTCTTTCACAAAAATTAATTAGCGATAATATCTTAATTACAGTTAGATATGTAATTTTAAAATTATTAACACTTTTTGTAAATATTCCTGAATTCGTTTACAATATTGGATTCAATGACAATTAACTGATGTTGGTAAAGACTTTATCACTCTTTGCTAACTAATGAGCATATTTATTGTTATTACAAATTTTATATATATATATATATATATATATATATATATTATTATTATTAATAAATTTATTAAATATACCAACATCGCAATTTCAAAATTGACAACTTATAAAATTTAAATTCTAATATATTATTTAGTAGCAACAATGTTACACTAACATATTTTATTATTAATTTTTTGACAGGCTGGTATTCCTATCTTTGGCTACCATTCATCCCCTTGATTGTAAGTAGTAGTAGTCCACAAGTTTACATCTTTCATTTGACATTATGTGAATGTCTCATTATCGTTTTATCACATCATATATCAATTCAAAACTTACATAATATATAATATATTTATTTGTTTCATTTTTCTTGGGTCCAGAAACACATCATATTCCATTAACAAAAAAGGCTTAAATGGTGCATATATATAGTTGACAGCTAGCTATATATAGATATATATATTTATAGTTATTTTTTAGCAGTAAATAAAATTTCGAACTCGACCATTACAGGTGATATTATTAGTAGGGACAAAGCTACAAGTGATAATAACAAAAATGGGGCTAAGGATTCATGAAAGAGGAGAAGTAGTAAAAGGGGTACCTGTGGTTCAGCCAGGAGATCACCTTTTTTGGTTCAACCGTCCTCGTCTCATTCTTTATCTTATTAACTTTGTTCTCTTTCAGGTAATAATTACTGAAATTAGCTATAAACTTTATTGTTTATGTAAATCGTAACCAACATAATTTTATTTTATTTTTTAAAATAAATGCAGAATGCTTTTCAGTTGGCCTTCTTTGCTTGGACTTGGGTAAGTACTACACTTACAACAAACCAAATATTTTGTAAAATAAATGTTAAAACAACTTTGGTCTTGTTTAAGCATAAAAAATGTGTCGATTACAAATGTCTGTATTTTAATTCTGGAGATCGAAAAATTATTTCGAAACTTTCACTCATCATTTTTTTTCTTTTGGGAAATACCAGTATGAATTTGGGTTGAAATCTTGTTACCATGACCATACTGAGGATATTGTCATCAGAATTACTATGGGGTAAGAATTGTTACGTTGTAATTAGTACTCTTTATTTTGATTTGATGTTTGGCTATATATATTTTTTTATTTCTTATCTTCCCTTCCATTCATCATATATGAGCAACTATTCAAAATGTTGAAGTATACGTGTCCACAAAGAGTCTGTCGGGAGCTCAAACATCTATTAACCTTGTCTCGGAATATATATACATATTTATGTAGAAATTAAAAGGTATTTATATAAAATTAACATAGAACATCCAATGAACAAATAATCTGACTGATCCATTTACTCTTGGGTAGATGCTTAAGACTCTTTTAGTATTATTGAGCCCGAGTTTGAAGTCGATTTTCAAAAAAAGTAAATCTTTTGAATGATTCTACATTTAGCTAATGAGATTATTGAAGAGTAACAATTTGTAACACTAACATATTATAATTTTGTTATTATGAACAGGGTCCTCATTCAGATTCTGTGCAGTTATGTCACTCTTCCTCTTTATGCCCTTGTGACACAGGTAATAAATTGTACTATTATAATTTTTCATAGTTATCTTTTAGATTATTTGATTAGAGTAAGATTCTCAAATAAATGTTGTGTATTATATTACAGATGGGTTCAAACATGAAATCAACTATCTTCAATGAAAGAGTAGCAACAGCATTGAAGAATTGGCACCACACAGCAAAGAAACATGTAAAGGATCAAAGCAAACATTCTAATCCAGTGACACCAATGTCAAGTAGACCAGGGACACCTTCTCATCATGGCATGTCACCCGTGCATTTATTGCGCGGACATTATAGGAGTGATATGGGCAGTCTACAAAACTCACCTCGTAGATCAAACTACGATTTTGATCATTGGGACAACGAGGGCTCACCTTCACCCTCCCGGTTTTACCAGGAGGCTGTTGATGGCTCATTGCACCATATTCAACTTGGTCAATTGGACCATGAACTGCAACAAGTTATTGAGCCTAATTCGTCACAAGTGGTTCCTCTATCACAAGAGGGTCGCGACCAACATGAGATTACTATTGCTGGATCAAGAGATTTTTCGTTTGAGAAAAGAACAACCAGTATATAGATATTATTATTTAATTAACAAGGAGCACATTAATACTATATTCTATATTATTTTTATTAATTTATATACTTGATTTCGGAGAAATAACGATTGTAAAGTTGCAGCAATGGATGCACGGTGTAAATTTGTAATTAAAATATGGAGAATTCGATCTGAAAATTCTACATCTATTTTATCGTTTTGAATGAACATGACCGAGAATAAAATTGTTGTAGGTGTGCCAAAATGTCAGAGCGAGTTAAAATTAGTTATGTATTTTCCGAAATTTCCTCATTTTCCTGTTTTTCTCTCAAATCACAATATGGTATTAGAGCACAGTCTCAAATAACTAAGGGAAAATCTTAAAGATTGAAGACCGAGTGATGATCGATGACTAATTCTGTTAGTTTTTTTCTTCGATTTCATTCACTACTTTGAACAACAACAACGGTAGTCTCTATTCGTGGGACCATCTGATAGGCCTGAATCTGTATTAGTTTCGATTCATCTGGGAGCACTACGAAACTTGCAACGCAATTGTTCTGTTTGTGGATCATTCCACCTCTTTTCATTGGAATTGATTACGCCCACACAGTTTGGGAAGATCTAATATTATGGAGAGGTTTGATAAAGAATCGAGTACCATTTTTTCAATTGCATAGGGATATTACCATGATTTCACAGGTAATAAATAATATAGAGTAATTGGTGTTTGTTAAATATGTTAATTAGTCACATGTAAGTTGTTAGATTATCTTGCACAATACAAAGTTAGTTACAAAAGTTGTTGTATAAATAAGCTGTAACAGTGAACTAGTTCATCAATATATGAAACTTTCTCTTCTTCTTCTTAATAAAATTCTCTCCAGAATGCAGTTCACAATCAATGAAATGAATTAACATGGTATCAGAGCTCAGATCATAAGGGATCGATATGCATAAAGGAGAAGCAGTGAAGAAGAGTTCATAAAGGAAGCATCAATGCCGACAGATGAAGCAACAACAACGGCAGAAAATGAAGTCACATCTCTGAATCACAATCATCCACTTTATCTTCAAGCATCTGATGCACCTGGAGTGATTTTGGTTCCAATCAAGTTAACTGGACAAGAAAATTATGCCTTATGGAGTCGATCGATGAAATTGGCTCTTAGAGGAAAAGGAAAACTTGGATTCATTGATGGATCATGTAGAAAGACAGCTTTCAAAGGAGCACTGGAGGAGCAATGGGAAAAGTGTAATGCAATCGTATTATCGTGGATTACAAGTACTGTCACAAGTGAATTAATGCCAGGATCCATATATGCCTCAAGCGAAAAAGGTTTGGGAAGATTTTGAGGAAAGATTTGATAGATCAGATCTAACGCGAATCTATCATTTGTGGTCTGAAATTGCAACTCTTAAACAGGGCACTGACTCTGTAACTTCATATTACTCAAAACTCAAGGATTTGTGGGCTGAATTGGATGTGATGATTCCATCGCCAGGCTGCAATTGTGAGGATTCAACAATTTATGTGAGACATTTAAGATCACATAGACTTCTACAATTCTTAATGGGGTTGAATAAGAGCTTTTGCAGTATTAGAAGTAACATTTTGTCTAGAAAACCAACAGTAACTGTGAATGAAGCATATGCAGCAGCAGCACAAGAAGAAAATCAAAGAGCGTTGGGAGTTTCAGAGAAAACAAGAGATCCTTTAACACTCTTAGCAGGAAAACCTCAGACATACAATCCTAGGCCAAAGAAATTTGTGCCTCCTGGAACAATATGTGATCACTGTGGATTCAAAGGTCATTATAAGAATGATTGCTACAGATTGGTAGTATATCCCACAGGATTTCAAAGCAAAAGGAAAGGAACTGATGGTTATAAAAATGACTACAAAACAGCTGAAGGTTTTAGGCCTGACTTCAAACCAAATGCACATTTCACAAGGAACTCTGATGACTTCCACGATAAAGGAAAGCAAGCTGAAGGTCACATGACACCACCTCAATACCAGGATTCGGTAGACAGGATGCAGAGAGCAGGAACATCAGATTGTGTTGCTAACATGTCAGGTATGGCTTCTTTAAACTCAAAAACAAGTAGATTTTATGAATGGATAATAGATAGTGGAGCTACACACCACATCACACCTAATGAGGAGACATTGAATACCATCAGTAGAGTACAAGGAAATAGTAGTGATGGAGTACAAGTTCCAACAGGAAGTAGATGTGATATTAAAGGAATCGGCAATGCACAGGTTCTAGAGGATCGTGAACTTAGAAATGTCTTGCATGTGCCAGACTTCAAATTTAGTCTGCTGTCCGTATCGAAGTTAACCAGGGAATTATCTTGTTCAATATGTTTTTTTCCTGATTTCTGTGTCTTTAAGGGACTCTACGATGGCAAGGTATTGGGGATTGGTAAGGAGAAGGAAGGATTGTACATTTTAAAGAATCAAATACAGTCATCAGTACAAGCTATGGCTACTTCAAATATGAGTGAGGATGCAACATTATGGCATTTGAGATTAGGACATGCCTCAACTGGTATTTTACAGCATATTCAATCATTGAAGCATTTTTCAGACAAGAATGTGCAACATAAATGTGACATTTGTCCCTTAGCAAAACAGTGTAGATTACAGTTTCCTGTTAGTGAAAGCAGAACTTTAAAAGCATTTGAAATAATTCATGTGGATGTTTGGGGGCTATATAACAAACCTACATTTGATAAGAAGCAATATTTTGTCACTTTTGTTGATGATTATAGTATATATACTTGGGTATGCCTCATTCACTCTAAAAGTGAGGTTATTGTAGTGCTCAAGGATTCATTGCCTTAATAAAGAATCAATTTGGCTTGTCTGTGAAAACCTTAAGATCTGATAATGGTACTGAGTTTTTCAATTCTTCAGTTGATGATTTACTCGCTTCTCAAGGTATTATACATCAAAGTAGTTGTGCATACAACCCTCAACAAAATGGAAAAGTAGAGAGAAAACACAGATGTTGTTCAAGAAAATTCCTAGTCTTCATCATTTAAGAGTTTTTGGGTGCTTATGTTATGCAACTCAATTGCCAAGAGGGGATAAGTTTGCTCCCAGAGCTAGAAAAGCAATTTTTCTTGGTTATTCTGAAACTCAAAAGGGTTATAGGTTGTTTGATTTGGTTAATAAGGTATTTTTTGTTAGTAGAGATGTGACTTTCAGAGAATCTATCTTTCCTTACCAAACTTACCAAAATGACTCTATTTCTACTGGTCTTGACATGTTTGAATTACATAATTTAGATTCTTTTTCCCCTCCTCTTATTATTTCCTTTGCTCCTCCAACTGAATGCTCTACTGTTCCTATCCCTGATCCTATTATAGAGAACACTCCTAATATTCTAACTAATGAATCACCCTCTATACAACCTTCAGAAGAACCTCTCCAAATTATTGACCAGACTCAGTCTAGACCTTCCAGAACTATTAAACCACCTGGATGGTTAAATGATTATGTCACATCTTCTAAAGCTAAGCCACCATCTGTCAGCTGCTCATATCCCATTTCTGACTCTCTTCAGTATTCACATTGTCCACTTCTTATAAGGCATATTTAAGTTCTTTTTCTTCTCAAGTTGAGCCAAAATCCTTCAAAGAAGCATCTCAAGATGCTAAATGGATTGCAGCTATGACTGATGAACTTTGTGCCTTGGAAAGTAATAACACTTGGGAGGTGGTTGAATTGCCACCAGGTAAACAAGCTATTGTCTCTAAATGGGTGTTTAAAATTAAGCATAAGGCTGATGGTACTATTGATAAATACAAAGCAAGGTTGGTTGATAAAGGGTATACTCAAAAGGAGGGCTTAGATTACCATGAAACATTCTCACCTGTGGCAAAGATGATAACAGTGCGCACTTTAATCAGTGTTGCAGCCTCTAAAGAATGGCCTTTAATTCACATAGATGTCAATAATGCATTTCTTCAAGGTGATTTACATGAAAAGGTTTACATGTCCCTACCTCAAGGTTTCCACAAACAGGGGGAGACAAGAGTTTGTAAGCTGTTGAAATCATTATATGGACTGAAACAGGCTTCTAGACAATGGAATATCAAACTATCTACTACCTTGTTGGAAGCAGGATATACTCAAAGCTCACTTGACTATTCCTTATTCACCAAATATTATGGAAATGACATAGTTGTAATCCTGGTTTATGTTGATAACTTGATGATCATAGGAAACAACCAACAACTGATTGAAGATGCTCAGAAGACATTACATAGCAAATTAAAAGTGAAAGACTTGGGTCAACTCAGATATTTTTTAGGAATTGAAGTATTGACGTCAGAAAAAGGAATTCTACTTAACCAAAGGAAGTACATTTTGGAATTACTTTCTACAGTAGGATTGGGAGAATCTAAGCCATCTTCCACTCCCATGGAGATGAATGTAAAGCTTACTACATTAGAGTATGACTCAGTAGTTGGAGGTGTTGAAGATCCTATGCTAAGTGATATTCACAGTTATTAGCAATTAATTGGGAAACTAATCTATGTGACAATCACCAGGCCTGACATATGTTTTGCAGTTCAAGTTCTCAGTCAGTTCATGCAACATCCAAAAACATCACATTGGGATGCAGTATTGAGAGTGCTCAGATACCTCAAACAAGCACTTGGCAAAGAGTGTTACTGGCAAGAGATTCCATCACAAGCTTGGCAGCATATTGTGACTCAGATTGGGTAGCTTGTCCCAATACTAGGAGATCAGTGACAGGATATGTAATTCAACTTGGAAGTTTCTTGATCTCATGGAAGTCAAAGAAGCAACATACCATCAGTAAAAGCTCAGCAGAGGCTGAATACAGAAGAATGGTAGATACAGTAGCAGAGATTATTTGGTTGACTGGATTATTAAAGGATCTAAGGGTAGACATTACTACTCCAGTTAGAATATGTTGTGATAGCAAGGCTGCTATGTAGATTGCTACCAATCCAATCTTTCATGAGAGAACCAAACATATTGAGATTGATTGTCATTTTATAAAGGAAAAGATCAAAGATGGCTTGATCAAGCCTGAATATGTGGGAACCAAATCTCAGCTGGCAAACTTACTTACAAAAGGCCTAGGGACTGTACAACATCAATTTCTTCTTTCCAATCTAGGAGTACTTGATGTCTTTCATCCTAGCTTGAGGGGGAGTATTAAATATTATAGAGTAATTGGTGTTTGCTAAATCTGTTAAATAGTCACATGTAATTTGTTAGATTAGCTTGCACAATACAAAGTTAGTTACAAAAGTTATTGTATAAATAATCTATAATAGTGAACTAGTTCATCAATATATGAAAACTTTCTCTTCTTATTCTTAATCAAATTCTCTCCAGAATGCAGTTCACAATCAATGAAATGAATTAACAACAGGGGAAAGACATTCTATCTGCCTACTTCACCAAATTGAAGGTGCTTTGGGCTGAACACAACACAATTGTACCCTTTCCTAATTGTGCATGCGCTAGATACCTGTAACAACAAAAACTGTTATTAGCTTCTAAGTGGTTTGAATGGTACCTATACAGAGTCTAAACGAGATTCTAATGAACATGACTGAGCCTAGTCTAAATCAATGTTATGCAATGATTATGGAGGAAGAAACTCATAGATTTGTTAGTGATTCCAAAAGACATGGATTTTTTTTGAGCACACGTGGATCAGGTTCATCAAGCAATATGAATGTTACAGGTCAATTTCAAGGCAACACCTAAGTGTGGCTCTCAAAAGCCTAAGAGAAACTGGAATAATCATTGCAAGATGCATGGTCATATATACGAGTGTAGATTGTTATCAGATAATAGGATATCCAAATAATTTTAAGGGGAAGAGGAAGCCCCTTGCTAATCATGCTCTGTATGCTATACATGAGCACATTAGTTCTATCACAAGGTACCCTCCGTACATGCACACTATTGAGCCTCAACCTCCTTGCATAAATATTCAGGGAATTGAGGCCACTGAATGGCACATGGAGTTGGACATACTGGAAATTAATCTGCTGGGATTTTATATGGTCTAAGACACCATGGTGAGGAATCTGTTGGAACTGGTACAGGAAAGGATCATATGCAGCAGCCTGAGTTGGAAACTTATACGAATATCACTATTTCTTTATCCCCTGATCAATATGCACATATTCAAAGGATAGTTCCCAAAGAGCACTACCGTTCACCATCACCATCAGCTAACATGGCAGGTGATTCTCATACTTTAGTGGGGGCAAGGTTTTACATGATTGGATAGTGGACATAGTAGAAAATAATCACATGATTTGTCATCCTAGCTTGTCATTTGATATAAATGATTGTTATGAAACCGGAGGTGTGCATTTACCCAATGGAAGCAAACTCCCTATTATGAATGTTGGTAGATGTAAGCTAGACCATGATATGATAAAAAATGTGTTATGTTTTTCAAGTTTAAAATTCAATTTACTTTTTGTAGCCAAGCTGACCAGAGAGCTAAATTGTGTGTCGAAATTCTTATCATGATTTCTGCTTAATGCAAGACCTTCACATTGAGAAGGTGAAGGGGATTGCTATCACGTCCCGAGCCTACATCCCGGACATGGCTGACACTCGAGAACCATTGTTGGCCCTAAGCTAACTCTTTGTCTGACTTACTTACTAGCGGAAGACTCAATTCCAACAAAGACAAGTCTATATAATAAACTGGAATGTTAATGAAACATTCAACTTGACCATCAAGGCAAACTCAAGTCTTAACATAAGATAGCAAAATAAAAAGATAAAGAACTGACATCTGACTATCTATGAAAGCCTCTAAAACAATTGAGATGGATGTCGGGACAAACCCCACGACATCCTAATAAACTAATAAATATAACTGAAAGCAATAAAAAGGAATCCTCCGGAATGCAAGGAGATTCACCAGCTGACTCTTGAGTGCTCACTAGATCATCAATGCGCTGAATACCAATCCTAGTTACATGTGTCTACATCATAATAAGATGCAGGCTGAATGACATAAATATATTGAATGTACGAGTATGCGAGTTGGAATGCAAACACAACATAGGATTGAAGAATATGATGAACTTACCTAGTTCAACTCAACTCAACATAACTGAACTGAATTCTATATAAAGCAGTTTAAAACAAGTGCACTATAAAAAAAGCTTTTTAAAACATGATGTCAAATCTGTGTGTATGCAAATATATATATATAACTCTGAGGTGTATGTAAAAATACAATAAACTATGTATTTAAAAATATTATTACTTCTGTGGGATTTTCTCTAATGGACAACCATCACGTAAGCACTATTGTGATGATACATCGTTTAGCCTCACGCTACCATGGCCATCCTCTTGTCATGAGTATAAAATCTGAACTACTAAGTGGATCCACTAGTCTATGCTAACACTAAGGGAATCATCTAAAAAGTATGCCCCTTTTCTATCCATGATGGCTACATGGTTTAGGGCGGCTCAGAGTTTTTTGAACTCTCCCCATATCAGTGCTCAATACTACTCTCAAGATATGCTAGCCCTTTATTTTTAAAAACATAACTTCTTTCTGCGGTTTGAGATAATTTCTCAAAACTTAGTTCAAAGGCTATCTTGAAAATCAAAGTTTCCCTTCTTGCTTAATTGTGAAAACATTTACTCTTTTATGAAATCTAGCTCAAAAACTCTTTAAAAATCAAAGTTGTCTTACTTATTTAAATGTGAAAACATTTTAAACTTTTTTGGAATACATAGTCCCATATATTTTGAATAAATGGACTTCAACTTTACTTTTCACTGAACTTAAAACTTAAGTCTTAAAACAAAGTTAAATCATTTGTAAATGACTTTTGGAAGGCTCTATGAACTTTTCTTTACTGGACTCTTAACTGATCTTGACTTGATTCTTAACTGATCCTTGAATTGAATTATAGATTCAAGGGCTGAGATTTGTGATAGGAAAAATCTCATGATGTTTAGGAATGATTTTAGATTTCAAACATGAGAAAATATGAAGAAATCATTGTTCGAAGGTTGGTCCGCGATACAGAGATGTGTTTAAATTTTTTATCACAAAATCAATATTGAGACAGAAAGGTCTGTGACTGCTCCACGACGCGAGGGAGGATTTCCCAAAGAGGAACATGTCCGCGGACCCATATTTTCCCAACTTGTTCCTTCTTCATTTTTCATCCCCAACTCGTCTAAAATGAATTCTTTTTCTCCAATTCTCTTTAGATTCAGATACCCATCAAATATACCCAAGAACCTAACTCAACAAAACTCAAAATTCGACCTTAAACTCTCAAGAATTCCTCAATGTCATCCAAATTCAAGAACGAAAGTAATTTCAAGAACACATATCAAGAACATTCAAACTTTCAATTTTCAGGAAGAATTTACGCTAAACTAAACATGTTTGGCGCGTGAGTGAACTAACCCAACGTTGTGTGAACTCACATACCTTGTAGGGATCACCCTCGATGAAATCCACAAGCTAAATTCGACGATCTTGACTAAACTTGACTTCTTTTCTCCTTTCTCCTTTTTTTTCTTTTCTCCAAGCCCTAGCGAGAAACTTCAACTTTTTCAAACTGACTAAAATCTAATTTCCAACTAATTCTAAAAATGAATTGGAATAATTAGGTAAGGAAAAGACTAAGTTACCCTTCCAAATTTTGGATTAGACTTTACTTATTCAAACAACCGAATTTCCAAAGGGCATAACTTACTCATACGAACTCGAAATCGCGCAAACTTGGAAGCATTGAAAAGATCATTCCAAGATCTTCCCAAGAATATTTGGAAGTACACATAAGTGATCCTGATCTAGGAGTTATGACCATTTTAAGTTGAGCAAAACTCAATTTTTCCTAACTTAAATAAATTTCCAAATTTACATCATTTTCAAAAAAAGACTATTTCCTATTCTTAGCTTCATCCTAGTTATTTCGGATTGCGAGATGTTACAATGGGTAAGATGCTAAATGGTGTATATCACTTGAAGTCCAATGGTAGCTTGCAGTACAATTCTGGATACTGACATATGGCACAAGAAACTAGGTCATGTTCCACATAGAGTCTTGGATCAAATACTAAGAAATCCGAATATGTTGTTTGCCACATCTGTCCTATAGCTATGTAGATTAGAATTCCTTTTCCTCGTAGTACCAGTAGAGCAAGTAAAATGTTTATTTAGTTCATGGAGATGTATGAGGATTTTATAAGGCACCTACATGTAATAGACATAGAGTCTTCCTTACCTTGGTGGATGATCACACCAGAATGATTTGGATTTACTTATTAAAGTTCAAAAGTGACGTTCCTCTTGTACTGAAAGATTTTCTACAACTTGTTACGAATCAATTTGCGACTAATGTCAAAATTTTTAGAAGTGATATATGGTTTGTATAAAGTGATTGTTCAAATCATACATCAATGGTCAAATCTATGTTTTGAGAGCTTGATGAGAAGCAAAATAAGAAGGTATAGCTTGGAAACACAATAGAGATGCAGGTTGAAGGAAAAGGCAAGGTAGTTGTCGACACTAGCCACGACAAAGTAAAAATATTGAATGATGTTCAATTTGTATCTGATTTAGGATTCAATTTTTTAAGTTTTAGACAACTAATGACTAACATATATTCTCTTTGATTTGATGACAATACTAGCGTCATTATTACACTCAAGAAGTCAAGAAAAAAGGTTACATCATCATGACCCCGAACGATCTATTTTCATTGGGCGTTTCTAACATGAAAATTTTCTCTTGCTGCAAGTTTAAAGGACGAATTGAAGTTATGACATTTGAGGTATGTTTATCTCAACATAAAGGGACTGATGTTGCCAGGTGACAAAGGTATAGTTCTTTGAATATCGAAATTAATTCTATCGAAATGTGTGATAAACTAGAAAATCATTTCCTATTGGAAAGGCTTAGAGGGCTTCAAAATGTCTTAAATTAATTCATGTTGATTTATGAAGACATATGCATACTACTTCTTTTGGTAGGAGTCGTTATTTTCTACTCTTTATTGACGAGTCACATGAGTTGGGTCTAGTTTTTGAAACAAAATTAGAACCATTTCAAAAGTTCATGTACTTCAAATCCAAGATTGAGAACCAAAGTGGTCTATACATCAAAACTCTTTGCATTGATAGAGGCGGAGAATTCTTGTTCGAGGAGTTTAGTCTCTGTTGTAAAGAAAGTGGCATCCCTAGGGAGCTGGCAACACTTTAGACTCCATAGAAAAATGGTGTCATTTGAGCAAAAAGATTGAACCGTTGCAGAGATGAAAAGATGCATGCTACAAAGTGAAGAGAAATTCTGTTATCACATGTATCAAGTTTAGTAAAAACTAAAAATACAGCAACAGAAAGAAGATGAAACAGATCAAAAATACACTGTTAATCCGAGTCCACAGAAACTACAGTGTCTCCTTAAGAAATTTAATCCCCTCACTGTACCTGAGGTTATAGATTAATTTCTCCCAAGATAAAACGGATTAATCCTTTTAAAAAAGTACCGGTACCTCAAACTTCAATAACTTCAGCGAACTTAAGAACAGTAAGATTCCACACAGACTCAGTCTATCGAAAC
Organism: Solanum lycopersicum; assembly: GCF_036512215.1. Classification (NCBI taxonomy): domain Eukaryota; kingdom Viridiplantae; phylum Streptophyta; class Magnoliopsida; order Solanales; family Solanaceae; genus Solanum; species Solanum lycopersicum. The sequence continues at coordinate 4,824,164 of NC_090805.1, forward strand.
TTTGTTTATGAGAGAAAACTGTATGCAGATAAGAAAATTTTTATTGTTCGAAAGCTGGAAAAACCTCTTATCTATAGCCACTTTCAGCAAAGGACACATATGTTAAAATAAATCTTTTAAGACCGTTTTTTCAGACCATTGTGTCTTTTGAAAAGAGTAATGACTTTTTGGAAAGAGTAATGATTTTTTGGAACGTTACTGTTACACGAGAACGTTACCATTACATTTAAATTAATTTTATTAATTAACTAATTAACTAACATCTGGAATTAATTTTTTAGAGGAAGGAAAATTAGGGGAAAAAATTAATTAATGAGATTGCTAAAATAAATTTTGTCCAAAAATATTATCAATCAATCACATCATTTACCGAATCCGAAGCCGAGGCTGAACCTTCTTCTTAGACCTTTAAGAAGTAAAGGAAGTGTTTCCTAATATAAAGACAATAATTTCCTTTCTTCTACTGATATGGGATAAATGACTTTTCATTTTCCCTCCAAAATTGGTTCCTCCTCATTTCATTTCTCTTCTCATTTCCCATTCACACTTTGCCAAAAGCCAACAATACCCCACATGAATGGGAAATGGCTATTGTTAAAACATATGCATGAAAAATTTGTGTGTCTTGTAAGTAATGGTTAATCGCATCTAGATAAGTAGGTTTCCCTTTAAACTTTCCGTAGCGAACATATATCGGATATACTCGGTCGATCGGTATATTTGATATCTTTGAACCGTCGATCTTTGGTGTATACTTAGAGAAGATAAGTCACAAAATCAACCCTTGAGTTGTTCTTAGTTCTCATTGTTTTGTTCGTTTCATCCATGAACACATCTCGGTTAGTAAGTGCTTAGAGAAGTGGCCTTACCGGATTCTCCTTGAAGCGACTTACACTTCACACTCACATATGTGGTTTCTAAATATGTTATACCATAGATACACTATTTGATATATCCTATATCAAACTTAGAAACTATGAAAAAGTCCTTATGCATTTATCCTAGTTACTGAACATTGTCTCATCATGAGAATGGACCATAAAATATTTTTTGACAATGTTGAACTTTCATCAATGACTTTATTTTATCTCCTTGAACCTAGATCTTGGGATCTCTAGTATTTTAGGTAGAGTTACCGCCACGATGACTTGTTCTCGGCCATAGTCCCATTCCCGTTGATGATTCATCAACTCCCTCTTTAGTTAGGCCTTTTGTAAGTGGATAAGACACATTATCCTTTGACTTCACATAGTCAATTGTGATAATTCCACTAGAGAGTTTTTGTGTCACAAAGTTATGTCTTTGTCTTATGTGACGAGACTTGTCGTTATACATAACGCTTCCAGCCCTTCTTATTGCAGCTTGACTATCACAGTGTATGCATATAGGAACCATTGGTTTGGGCTAAAATGGAATATAATCTAAGAAATTCTGGATCCATTCAACTTCTTCACCTGCCTTACCTAAGGATATGAATTCAGACTCCATTATAGAGCGAGCTATAAGTGTTTGTTTGGATGATTTTCAAGATATTGCTCCTCCACCAATGGTGAAAACGTATCCACTTGTGGATTATATTTCAGTTGAACCAGTAATCCAATTTGCATCATTATATCCTTCAAGAACTGCTGGATATCTTTTGTAATGCAAAGCATAGTTTTGAGTGTCATCTAAGTATCCCAAAACTCTCTTCATTGCCAACCAATGATTTTGATTGGGATTACTTGTGTATTAACTCAGTTTACTGATAGCGCAAGCTATGTCTGGTCGTGTACAATTCATGACATAAATCAAACTTCCCAACACTCTGGCATAGTCCAATTAAGACCGACTTTCACCTTTATTCTTTGCAAGATGAAGGTTCACATCAATTGGGGTTTTTGCCCTATTGAAATTCAAATACCTTAATTTTCAAGTACCTTTTGAATATAATAAGTTTGAGACAATTCTAGACTGTTAAGAGTTTTGATAATCTTAATTCCCAATATCACATCAGCAACTCCTAGATCTTTCATATCAAACTTACTAGCGAGCATACACTTAGTAGCTTTTACATTGGCAAGGTCCTTGCTCATTATCAGCATGTCCTACACATATAGGCATACAATGACTTCCTGATTTTGAGTATCTTTAATGTAAACACATTAATAGCATTCATTGATCTTAATCATCTTGACAACATGTTTTCATCAAACTTTGAATGCCATTGTTTCGGTGCTTGTTTTAGTCCATAAAGTGACTTAGTAAGTTTGCACACTTTCTTTTCTTTACAAGGTTGTTCCATGTAAATTTCTTCTTCCATATCTCCATTTAAGAAGGCGATTTCACATCTATTTGATGAATTTCAAGACCGTATAATGCAGCTAGGGCAATTAACATTCGAAAATTGATGTAATCCTAGTCATTATAAAGACATCTCGGAACATAAGTTCTTGATCTTCAAAAAGTACTCGGAGATAGAAAGGTTAGCTTGAGTAGTAGTAGCTAATTCATTCTCCAATATATTCAGTCGAGCTTCATTTTTTATGTTGAACAAATGATTGAGGGTCTCCCATATTTCATGAGATGAATTACATTTTATAATGTGTTCAAATAAATCAAAGGACATTTTCCTTGCTGCTTTTGCATTAATCTACTTCCACTTCTTGCATGCAATGCTATTTTCCGGTTCGTCAGAAAGACTTGTGCCATTCCCATTAATAACATCCCATAAATAATCTCCTACAAGGTATAAGTTCATACAGGTCTTCCATACGTTGTAATTGGATTGATTCAAAAACTCCATCCTCAGTCCATTAACACGACCGCTAAAATCCAACTATGCAACAAGTTGAATCTACCACCAACCCGATCTTGATATAAAACTCGCAAGCCCATCTACGACTATGGCTCTGGTACCATGTAGAGAATAGTAGAAGAAAATTATTATTGGGGAACCTTCTGCTAGCCTAAGATCGTTAACTAAGATCTAAAGATTTAACTAAGGAAAAGGAAACTAGAAGGGAGAAATAATATTTTGGATAAAAGAACTTTGTTATAGAAGAAGACTATTCGGTTTGGGTTGCTTACAAATGTCTAAGGCCACCCTTATTTATACTTGTATAGGAATGCTTCAAGAAATTATTCTACATACTTCTATAAGAAAAATCTAGATACCTTTATCTTCTAACAACAAAAATGAATCTAGATATTTCTATAATTTTCTATAAATATCTACTTCTCTAGAACATCTACACAGTTCCTAGATACATCAAATACTTAAGGTACTACTCTACATAACTCTGGAAAGTTCTACTAAATATCTAGGATTATTTGTAAATTCAAAAAAATATTTTTATTTTTTTCAGACTCCCCCCTTAAAGTGATTTTTTTGAAACTACCTCACACTTGTATTGGAAGATCTCAAACGAAACTTTCAGTCATGTCTTGGTGAAGATGTTCACAATTTCTTCTGGACTCCACTTGCTTCATCAAATGATAAAGATTTTCCGTCATTGAATGATCCATGTGAATTATCTCGTTCATGAGTTCCTAGAATCCCCCTTTCTCTTAGCCTCCCTGCAGTTGTACTATCTGGAGATACATCTATGATGGACAAGTTTGGAACTCCGATGCTCAAAATTTTGGAACACCCTTCTTTCGATGCAACTCCATAATATTGAGAGATTTCATTAATATTAGCCTATTCATCTGAGGCAGTGATGATATTGTTATCTATTTCATGTGAAGCTTCACACCATAGTAGGATACACCATCATATTTCCTTTCGAGCTCTTCAATTACTTCTTTAGCATCTTAGAAGTTTCGAAAGTTATATCGTCTATCGCTTCGCCTAAAATTTATCCTCCAAGGTCGGCTTCTCCATCTATTTGATCAAAATTTTCTCCATTTTTCTTCCAATATTTTATCAAAGCCAATGATTGAACTCTATATGGCTGACGATTGATCAGAGACTTCAACTTCACGTACATCTTTCTGAATACTTTCTCCATAAAGGTCACCATCGGTATATATAGCTCCAGGCACTCCTTGTTCAGAAGTTATTTCCTTGATTTCTTCAATAGAAGCTACCATATCACCACTTGGAACATCCTCAAAAATTTCTAACTTCATGCCGACAATACCAACTTCTTGCTTCTCCAAGTTATCATCTATATTATATTCTAAATCCTCAATCCGGCCTCTTGCAAGATTGATTCAAATCATGGCATCTATTGCTAGAGCCTCAACTATTAAACACTTTTCCCACTCTTTTTCTTCTACTACAACTTTTGAGTCATATTGCTCTCCTTAACTCCACAATATCTTTTTATGTGCCCTATTTTGCCACAACGATAACATCTGAGAGGCTTCTTACCATAATAGTTAGAGGAATCTTCCTTCTCTCTAGGTGAGAGTGTAGCATATATCATGTTTTTCCTTTAAAGTTCCTCTTGTTGGCTACAAGATTATTTTATTCTCCTTTGACAAATACACTTGCCAACTTCTTGGCTAGTAGTTCTTGTGACAACAACAAATTTTTAACTCCTCTAAAGATGGTTGTTGATCCCATCCTTGAATTGACGTCACAAATGGAATATATTCAGGCTTCAACCCAAGAATGACTACTCTTCTCATTCGTGCTTCAGAAATAGCCTCTTCCGAATTCAACAGAGATATCTCGGAAAATCAGTTCTTGATCTTCAAAATGTACTCGGAGATAGAAAGGTAAACTTGAGTAGTATTAGCCAATTCATTCTTCAATATTTGCATCCTAGCTTCATTCTTTTTGTTGAACAAGCGATTGAGGGTTTCCCATATTTCATGAGATGAAGTACACTTTATAATGTGATCAGATAAATCAGAGGAGATTTCCTCTTCACAATGAACTCTTCCATTGCATTAATCTGCTTCCACTTCTTAAATGCACTGCTATTTTCTGATTCGTCAGAAGGAGGACTTGTGTCATTCCCATTAACAACATCCCACAAATCCTCCTCCACAATGTATAATTCTATTTATGTCTTCCATACCTTGTAATTGGACTTATTCAACAACTCCATCCCCAGTCTATAAACAGGACTGCTAAAATCCAACTACGCAAACTAGTTGAATCTACCACCAACCCGATCTTGAAATAACACTCGCAAGCTCATCTACGACTATGGCTCGGTACCATGTAGGGAATAGCAGAAGAAAATTATAATTGGGAAACCTTTTGCTAGCCAAGATCGTTAACTAAGATGGGAAGATTCAACTAAGGAAGATGAAACTAGAAGGGAGAAGGAGTATTTTGGATAAAAGAACTTTGTTATAGAAGAAGACTATTCGGTTTGGTTGCTTACAAATGTCTAATGCCACCCCTACTTATACTTGTATTGGGATGCTTCTATAATTAGTCTAGATACTTCTTTAAGAAAAATCTAGATACATTTATCTTCTAACTATCTAACACGAATCTAGATATTTCTATAATTTCCTATAAATATTTACTTCTCTAGAATATCTACACGGTTCCTAGATACATCAAATACTTAAGGTGTTACTCTACATAACTCTAGAAAGTTTTACTAAATATCTAGGATTATTTGTACCTCCAAAAAATTATCTTTAATTTTTCACAAAAGGTATTGATTTCATCATTGTTTTCCTTTATACTAATGATTTCATCTATACTAGCTCTTCTGTTACTCTTGTGGATGAGTTTAAGTCTCAAATGATGAATAAATTTGAGATGTCGGGCATGGTGTGTTACATTATTTTCTTGAAAGCTGCAGATGTAATATTTTTTCACCAAGAAAATTTCTCATCAAAATTGGTTCGCTCAATTGACAGTCTGCAGCTACACCTACAAATGTTGGTGAAAATTTCGAGATTAATGATGCAGTAAAGATGGATGATTCTAGAAGTATCATAAGACTAGTTGGAGGTTTAATTTATCGAACTCACATTTGTTTCGATATTTCATTTTTTGTTGGCGTCATTTTTCAGGTTTATGCATCAACCTTCAACGGTTCATTTTGGGGCAGCAAAATAAGTTTGGCGCCATATTGCTGGAACTATGAACTATGGGATTTGACACCCAAAAATTTCCAATTTGAAATTATGTGGGTTGAATTTGTTGGAGGATAAACGTAGAGTTTCATCGCATGTTTTTACTTATGAGTCAAGATTAATAAGTTGGAGCTCAAAGAAGCAAACTACAACAACCTAACATTGTCCACCTCTGAAGTTAACCGTTTACCAAGTCATATGGTTGAAACGTATGTTCGCAGAACTTCAAGATAAACAAGAAAGGCCAATAGAGATATACTGTGACAACAAAATATTTTTGTCATAATCCAAAATTTTCTCGGCAGAACCAAGAACAATGATGTTCACTTTCATTTCATTCATGAGTTGGTCTTAAATGAGGAGATAATATTAAAGCACTGAAACACTCAGGGACAATTAACTAATATACTAACCAAGTCTTTGGCGTCAAACAATTTTATTTATTTGAGGGCTTGCTTGGTGTCTGTAACTTTGAATCAACAGGTCGGAAAGTATTGATGACTGATTCAATGTGTGACTTGATCAATTTAGTAGTGTCCTATATTCTAGGGTCATGATGCAGTACTTTTATTGTTTACTGTTATTGATTAGTTGTTGCTTTATTAGTAATAGTGTTGGAATGTATGCTCCACTTATACAGATGGGATCAGAGCCTCAATACAGTAAAGCCATACAGTAAAGAACAAATGCAGAAACATAAAGATTGACAAGCAACTTTACATGATAACTTAGTGATTTAGTGTTTACTTATTTAGCCTATATAAAGGCATTATTTTCTTCAATTTAATAGATTGTAAAACCTGAGATTTCAGCACATATCCAATATTCTTAGACTTTGCATTTCTCTTTTTTACTTTTGCAGTCTATTTTTCCTCAACATGATTAACTTAACTTATCAAATAGAATAAGATCATGATAATATTAAAGAATAAGGCGAAAAGGTCTAGTCACAAAGTATAAGCTCCTATTTGACAATGGGTTTTGAATTTAAAACTTAAAAATTTGAGTTTTCCTTTTTACTTGTCTACTTTGACAAATAAAGAAAGAACAATTTTTTTTACGTATTATATCCTCAATTAATTAATTTTGAAAAAGGTAAAAATTCTTCAAAATCTTAAATTTTTAATTCATCAACTTCATAATTAATAGGGGTAAAATAGTAAACTCACTATGTCAATCATTGTTTTCCTAATACAATAGGTGTATCAATTCAAAAGTGGACAAGTAATTAAGGGCAAATGGAGTATCAACCTTGAAAATATAAATTTGACAAACATAGAAAAAACAAATAATTATTCATGTTCATTGATCAAATTAATTGATGAAAATAAATTTATCCATAGTCATTTATTGAAAACTTGACTTCAAAAATACATTAAATAAGAGTAAAATGATAAACTTAATTTCTTAAGGAGTGTGAAACCTAAAATGATAACAACTAAATAAGAATGGAAAGAATGAAACTGAATTGATTTTTAAAAACTTATAAATATTTAAAAATCAAATTTCATGACAAAAATATTTTTGAAATGTATAATCAAACACTAACTAAGTAGGCGTTTGGTCATGCGATACCATATCGCGATATGATATCGTGAGATGAAATTAATGTTTGGACACACGATTTTACGTTGATTCCATCGCATGATTCCATATCATGAGATTTGATTTAATATTCTCCAAAACCATGATATGAAATTATATGGTAATTCCATATCATGATTCGAGATATTTTAAAACAAAAATTGATTCACAAGTTTATATTTTGTTAAAAACAACCACACTTTTATATCTAATAATCATTTATTTCATATGTAAATAAAATTTATAATCACATTATTACTTCTTACAATGTATTATTCTCACCGACATAAAGTTTATTATTTTCACCAACATATAGTCACTTTAATTCACACTAACCGATTGTTGAGTAATAAATTTCTTTTGTTCATTTACTTCAACACCTAATTTATTATTTCTACCATTTTGTATTTATTACAACTATAGTTATATCTATTTGAACATAGACTGAAAGGCCTTCTCTTCATTTACTCTAATAAATTGATATGAAAATTAGGTTGGATAGGCTTAAATGCATAATTATTTATATTCAATCATAAAATCTTGAAGATCCCGTGAAAAGCGTTCTTTCCATTTACTTTAATATATTGATGAAGTGAAAGTTAGGTTGAATTGGCTAAATGCATAATTATTATGCTAAACAAAATTTTTTTAAACATGCAGTGAAAGGTATGTTCTCTATAACTCCAATAAATTGATGCACTGAAAGTTAGGTTGACAGCTTAGTTGGTAGGCTTAAATGCATATTTCTTTATGCTCAACCATAAAACTTTGAAGAGAGAAATAATTATGTGATAATATAGTTCTATATATAAAACAATCCATAGTTATATTCATTTAAACAAAAAAGCAGATGAAATTGACCTAAAAGTCTTCTATCATTTTCAAAGTAAGTTAAATATTCTCTACTCTTTCTATTTTTAATTTGTATGACTAGATTTATAGTTTTTTATAATTTGTTAACTAGATTTAGGAATAGATATAAATTTACTATGTTCATGTATTGCTAGTTACTTTGTTATATTGTTTTAAAAATTAAAATACAATGAAAATTCAATGATTGTGCCTCCACACTTGACAGGGTAAACATAAGCTAAAATTTTAATTAATACTTTGGTGTTCATATGAAATATTTTTTTTTTCAATTTCATGTAAATCAGAGTGAGTATATCAAATACAATTTTTTTATATTATTATTATATTGTAGAAACGAAAAGGAATGAGTAGGCCCCGAGATTCAAATGCTGAAAAATGGTTAGAAGAGGACATATCGTCCCTCAAAGAAGTCTTACATGATCATGAAAGAAAATATGTGTTTAATGGTTATAGAATCAGCGGTCCACGTTGGAGGGTAATCATTGATGAGTTTTGAACTAAAACTGACAAGCAAGACAATTATGATAAAAATCATATTAAGACAAAATATAGGGCATTAAATAAAGATTTAATGGATTTTAAGGACTAGCTTTAGTCTTGTTACGGATATGGTTGAGATTCTGAAACAAACTCAATCACTTGTCCTTCTGATATTTGGAGACACATGTGGCAGTAAGCTTGTTTGATTAGTATTGTGTAGTTTTCTTTTTCACTATGTGACTTTTTTCATAAAATGTGACATTTTACTTTATATCTTTATTAGGAATAAAGAAAAAAATGTTAAAATATTTCCAAGTTCAAATTTAAAGGACTTAATAACTATAAACTATTGGATGAATTTTTTTGAAAATAAATTGTCACATGTAACCAGTACAATGCATGTTTCACAACCAGGAGTAGGTGAACCTGTTGAAGTGGAGGATGAAATATTTTCTTGTGACAAAAATCCTTTTAATAATGAAAAAGTATATCAGCTTATGAGTGTGAATGCCGATAACGATAATTGCAGTGGAGAGCGGACTGCATGTGACGTATCACATCTTCTTGGCGTAAAGTAAAATAGACCGACAACAATCGAAGGCAAATTTAATGATTTGAAGGACCACATTGAAGTGAAAGAGAGATAAAGAGTAAGCAAAATAAAGAGAGAAACGTAAAACGGGAACAAGCACAATCTTCAACATATAATGAGATTAATATCTACTCTGAGCAAGTTGTGATTATTCAACTGCAAAATCTCATAACTAAGCATAATATTGATAAAAGACAATTTTCATTGGTGGTGCCACACTTTCTTAATCTTAATATTACCAAAATTGTCATTCACTTGAAGAATATCAAGTCCAATGGATTGAGGACTTAGGAAAATTCTGATCAACTAGTTATTAATATTTCGTCAAGTGAACTAGTTACAATTTTTTTAATTAAATTTTGTTAGAAGTGTTTAATCAAACTTGTGGGAGCCAATGGTTCGGTTCAGTAGTTAAAAATGATAACTTTTTAAAATTTTGTTATTCTATAATATTTGACTATTGATTTTCTTGTAAATAGTTAGAAGTCAGTGATGTTTGTTAATTTTTATCTTAGTGTATATAATTTCTAAGATAATATTTACTCACTAATGTATGTCTTTTTTGTACTTTATAGGTTATTCGTAAGAGTAGTTAAAACATATGAGCATATCAAGTGCTAGTGAGTCTGATAGCGACATTGAGGATATTATTTTCTGCGTTGCAGCAGTTGAACATATCAAACAAGTCAAACGAGAACATAGGTTATTACGTCGAACACAACAACATACATCTAGGCCTGGTACGGTGTGGATCAATGACTTCTTTGTGGACATTGCATGCATATTATGAATCTATGCGGTTTTATATATCTTGAAATATTTTGTCTGTTTGTTAGTTCGATCAAACAAAATAACTTGTTGTCAATTGTGCATCGGACCACATGAGTTCAAATTGAGGAGGCTTTGGATATTTTTCTAACCATCATTGCATGAAATGATAGTCAATAGTCGACAAGTAAATCTTTTCAACATCACTTGAAATAATTAACCGGCATGTTAAAACGATTGTCGAGGCAATTATCAAGATGATAACAACATTTATACAACCAAAAACTATGGCAGGTGTACATTTCAAATTCGTCATAATACTCGGTTTTGGCCTTGTTTTAATGTAAATTTTTAAACATATTAATAATTTTATTTAATGGCATTAATAAGTGCACATTTACATTTTATGTGTAAGTTATTAGTATTTAGTTACATATTTTCTATCAGCTTTATTTAAAATTGCATTATCTTGGAAGCACTATATCTATTACTCTTATTAACAATATTATTTTTATGAAGTTCATTCTATAATACTTCCAATTTATTTTTATGTTCACTAAATTAATATTGATGTATTTTTTATTTGGTAGGATTGTGTTGGTGCAATTGATAAAACATATATAGAAGGGGACGTTCCTAAAGGAGTGCAACAAGCATATGATAATCGCAAAAGGAAGAACATCACAAAATGTCTTTTGTGCTTGTGATTTTCATATGTGATTTACCTTTGTTGCTACTGGTTGGGAAGGTACAACACATGATAGTAAATTACTTGAGAATGCACTTGTTGAAACAACGTCACAATTTCCATTTTTGCCACATGGTAACTTTGAATTACATCCTTAGAATAAATATTATTTATTTACACAAAGCTCTATCATTTACATCACACACACTTTTGGTAATTCTTTATAAATTGTTTGTTGGTAGACAAAAATTATGTTGTTGATGCTGATTTTCGAAATATCGAAGGACTTTTAGCTCCATAGAATGGACTGCACTATCATTTATAAGATTACCGAGGAAGTGAAAGAGAGACTCAAAATGTCGAAGAACTATTTAATTATAGGTATTCATCTCTGTGCAATGTGATTGAACGGACTTTTGAAGCTTGGAAAAATAGATTTAGAATAATGAAACAAGGCATGAACCATTATGATATTGATATACAAGTGAAAATTGTCATAGCGTGTGCAGTGTTACGTAATTATTTGCGAGAATATCAAAGTATTGATGAAATATTTATGGTCTATGAGCATGAAAATAGAGATACAGATGATATTGACCAACAAATGACTCAAAGTAACAATGTTGGTTCGTCTTCTTGGTCACATGATTGAGAAATGCAAGTTCAACGTGAGGAAATTGTCCGTACTATGAAGAGTATTATATTAAAGGATAGTATACTACAATTTATGTTTATTATTTTAGTTAAATTTAAGTTAGATGAAACAATTACTTAAGTGGAGAAAAAATAACTTTGTAATAATTTATTATGAAATAAGATTGAATAAACAATTTGGGTTATTTTAATAGTTTTACAACTTATGAAATTTTTATTATGAGAAAATATACAACACAAAAATTTTATATCGCGTGTCCCAACTAAACTTAAATTCCATCTCATAATATCATATCATCATACCATACCATGATTCTATATCATGATACAATATCATGATTCCATATCATGACACTATATCGCATTCCAAACAAAACTTCAATTCCATCTCATAATCTCATATCATGATTCTTTATCATGATACTATTGAATTTTAAAAGTGTGAATGGAAAATGAAGAGTTGCGACTTTTATGAAAGGTTGCAACTTTATAAAAAGTTGTGACTTTTATGAAAAGTTTTGACTGTTATGAAAGGTTTTGATCTTTCCTAAAGATTGTAACTTTTTTGAAGGTTCGTGACCTTTCCTGTAAGGCACAATAAGAACCTTTTTACACCATCCTTTGTTTCTATAAATTGAGGAATTTCCTCTCATTTTAAATATAGAATTTCTGGACATCTTCTACTATTACTAAATCTAGTATTCTAAGTATACTTTACTGCCATTGAGTGGCTCGGTGACACCAGCATTTTGGGTATCACTACACTGGTGATTGAGATCATTCTATCCTGGGAGGACATATTCCAAATCAAACATCGGATACTAGAGGGGAACAATTTCTTTAAGGGGACACTGTGCATTCATTGGGCTTGATCTTCTTTCTGTTTTTTTCAGATTTTGGTATATATTACAAATTTTAGATTTGTGCATTAATTTCTGTTCTTCTGTTCTTCAGTGGTTCATTAAACTTTGGTAACTTCGTATTTCTGCAAAGTTTGTTGGAATTAGTTAGATTCTTCAAACACATATTAACAACAATTCTTCTTTAAGAAAAATATTTCATATAATTATTTCTAATTTTTTTCTGATTTTAGATTCTCTACTATTTTTAATTTTCTAGTTGAGAAAATGTTCTTAAAATTTGTTGTTTTACAAAGTTCTTCAAAGTTTTGTTCTAAGTATGTTAAGAATACAAGATGAACAACAATCTTAAGGAAATTATTATATTGTTGGTATTTCTTGTATTCTATTAATTGGTTGGAATATTTTGATTATGAAAGTAGAATATTAATATATTAATTTTCCTCAATTCGGTGTTTTGTTTAGCAAAATCGAAGTGAGAACGTAACATAAATTTTTTTGGTATACCGGTTAAAGATTACTCCAGGTAACTTTCTTATTATTTATTTAAGGAGAAAAATAGTTTCTAGTTCACCATTTTGATTTTTTATCCTGTGTATCTTCGGAAAAATATTTACAAACTATATGTTGTGTGATGAATTTTTCTTGACAAATAGTTTCCCTTTAAAATTATTTAGCTTGCAAAATGAGAGAGATGCACATTTTTGTTTGATAAAATAGTATTGTCAAAATGTTATAGTTGGAAGACTATTTGAAAAGAAAAACATTTCTATGTGATAAATAAATATGTTTATTATGTTTGGAGACTAAAAAACTTTTGTAGTTTTGTAGTTTTTGTGAATTTGATTATGTCTGATTGTTGTGGATGAAAAACTTTTTTAGTTTTCTACTCTGAATAAATTAGACTATGCAATTGATTTGAAGAATATGAAAACTTTACCTACTAAGTTTGTGTTGTACTTTTGATTTCTATAAATTTCACTGTTATATAGAGACATTCTAAATACTAAGTGGTATATCTATTTGTGATAAAGAAAAAAAGACTAGTGACTTAGAGTTGGTGAGTTTGTGCCTCTATAGAATGAACTTTGACATTATGTAAAGATTGTGAAAGAGAATTGAAACTCCATAATTATTTCGTAGAATAATATTTTCAAAAGAGGTTTCATACTGCCAATGACATTTTGATAGTCTGAGTAAATATGTGGAAAATCTATTTTCAAATGCTTGAAAAATATTTTTGAGATCACATTTAAAATGTGGGGGTTCTTTGCTTATGATCAAAATAAAACTAGACTAGGTGTCTAACTTAATTTTGAAGCAAAAGATATGAAATTGAATGATACTTTTTTATTATGTTAGACCCACAAAATTCTTGAAGTATCTTTGGTATTGTGGTTATTGAGTTTCTCTATTATTAATATATGGTGTGACTAGTAAGAAACTACCAAATTATATATACTTGTTCAAAATAATTGTGTTCTTTTATGAAAAAGTATCACTTAAAGCGTTATAATTTTTCATGAAAATATATGTCTATTATAATAAAAGCATTTTCATAGACATGAATGTTGGTGAATAGTCATTTGTTATGTTTTTGTAGAAGAAACATTTGAACTATATTGCCTTTATTGGAACTGATGAAACTTTGTTGATGGGTAAGCTCTATAACAATCAAACTGAAAGTTATGGAAATGTCCTTCTGACAAGGTGATGACTCTAAAAAATGCTTGTATCACACAAAATTGTAAGAAATAGGAACAAAATATTAGTGAAAAAAAAAGTTACCTCGCGAAGAGCTTTTCAAACTCAATATTTTTATTTTTTCTTACATGTTTGAGTCAAAGTTGGTGACATGAGCATTTGGGGCATGTCAATTACAAAGCCTTGTAAGGAAAACTGATCAATTTAGAATATTTGTCTAACTTTTAGTGCAATAAATAATAATGTCAAATTTGTAAGAAATATAAGTTTGTTGAGCATTCTTATAAATCTGTTGAAACGAATTCTAGTCCATTAGAATTAATTTACACTGACATTTGTGATATGAATTCAACACCATCTCATGGTTGGAAAAAGTATCTTGTTACTTTTATTGACAATTGCATTAGAAACGACTATGTCTATTTGCTGAATGGTAAAAATGAAGCAATTGAAATGTCTAGACAATGTAATGTCGAAGTTGAAAATCAATTGGAAAATGATAAGAAGTGATAAGAATGGAGAGTATAAATCTCCTTCTATAGAAATATGTTTGGAAAGTGGAATTATCCATCAAATTGTTGCTCTATTCAACTCAATCTAATGAAAAACCGAACATTAAAAGAAATAATGGATCGGGTTTTACCACAAAACTTATGGAGGAACAATCCTTGCTGCAAAAGGGAACAACAAAAAGTTGTCTTTTTAGAAAGAATTCAAAGTGTGGGGGTGTATATTGATACGCTCAAACTGTACTTCCCTAAAGAAGTATAAGCGGTTGTATCAAGTAAAGAATCCAAATGTTAGGTTGGGGTCGATCCCACGAGGAAAATGGTTTAGACTTATCTTTAATCTACTATTACTTCTATTTAGTCAAGTCCTTTCCGGAAACAAACAATTAAAAGGGGGATTTTATGTAACAAAAGTAATTAATTAAGTCTAAGTAAACAAGTAGCTAGTTCAAATATTTGATGTTTATCAAATGATGAGAGAAACTAGGGTATAATTGCTCCCCGTAGGTTCATAACGCAGTAACCATAGCTATAACAACTCTTTCCTAGTATCATGCATGCAAAGTGGTAAGTTATTTATCCCTAATTCATTGGTCCGGCAACTAGTGAATTTCAATCCGCACCTTGGTCCGGCTACATGTGTGTACTTTACTAAACCTTATCTGATACCTCCTATTAAGCACCATAATCGATGTATGACTTAGTGATTACTTCGCACCAATCGACACTAGCCTATTAGATAGTGTATATTAAATCTACGTTGATAATTCTTTTCTTATTATCTACCTCCTTGGTACGACAAGTAGCAACAAAGCGAATTCTAACGTTGGCCACCGTTAAAAAGACTTCTAAACGAAAGAATTATCAATACATTCAAGACACTATTCTAGAATTGTTATTTAGCTAGTTCTACTTTGTTAGTTACCCATGATTCAGACAACCCTAGTTGTGGATTTAGTTACCTATATTACGAATTAAACAATTCATATTGATTAGACAAGAATTCATGTACTTACTTTAACAAGTTTGAAGAAAATCCAGAAAATCACTTGAATTAATCAAAATATTGTAAGAATCGATTTTAGAAGGGTGTAATATTTTTCAAAACCCAAAGTTCAACAACCAACAATACAAATCTCAAAATTAACAAAGAGTCTAACCCCAAAAATGAGGTTTTTAGTACTATTTATAATAAAAAAAGTCCTATAAATAAAGAGAAACTTAAATAAGGAAAACTTTTGTCCAAGATGCGTCTCGAGTCGACGACCTCACCGACGGACGTCGGCGCCTCCTTTGGTCCATACTTCAACTCTTTTTCAGCTGCTATCTTCTCCATCATTCTATTAGCATCGACGGACCCAAACGATGGTTCCTCAATGGACCTACGGTCCGTCGATAACCTTCGTTGCTCCATACTTAGAATCTTATAAAAATTAGGTACTGGGGCTACATTCTTTTAGCACCAACAGTTTGCCAGGATGGTCCGTCGATGAGACGACGGACCGTCATCCCTTTGATAGCCCCACACTTAGTCAGAATTCCCCGATCTTTTCTTAGAATCATACATCTTCAAACGACAGTTGACACCTTATGGACCGTCGATGGCTTCGTAGGTCATCACTTCTGCAAATTTCAGTACAGTCTTCAACGTTTTTGTTTTGGACAATTTTTCTGAAAACACATATAAAAGTACATTAAAACTACTTCAAAGAGGTGAGAAGCGGCCAATACATGTTCATCAGGGAAAGTATCATCAATTTCAGCCTTTTCACCCAATTCTTGCGTAGCTTTATCCTCTAGTCGGGACAAGTTATCAGCAATTTAATTTTTTCTGTCCCTTTTCTATCTTTCACTTCAAAGTCAAATTCTTGCAACAGTAATACCCAAAGAATCAACCTCGGTTTTGGATCCTTCTTTGTCATCAAATATCTCAAGAAATAATGATCAGTATGCACTATAACTCTTGTGTCAAACAAATAGGAGCGAAATTTCTCGAAAGCAAAGACCACCGCAAGGAGCTCTTGCGCAGTAACAATGTAGTTCTTTTGGGCTTCATTAAGTGCTTTACTGGCATAGTAAATGGGGTAAAGGATTTTATCCCTTCTTTGACCCAAAACTACACCAAGTGCAACCACATTAGCATCACACATCACCTCAAATGGTTTATTCCAATCCGGGGAAATAATAATGGGCGCAGACACCAATTTCTCCTTCAACTCACCAAATGCGTTAAGACATGATTCATCAAACTAAAATCTACACTCTTTCTGAAGTAACTTACATAGACGATGTGCAATTTTTGAAAAATTCTTGATGAACCTCTAGTAGAAACCTGCATGCCCAAGTAAACTCCTCAAACCTTTTACAAAGATGGGTAGATGAAGTCTTTCTATCACCTCGATTTTAGCTCGATAAACATCTATACCCTTCTCTGAAATGTGATGGCCCAATATAATACCCTCTTTCACCATAAAGTGACAATTTTTCCCAATTTAGCACAAGTTTGCAATCTTCACATCTTTTGAGAACTTCGAACAAGTGATTCAAACAATGATCAAATGAGTCACCAACAATAGAGAAAATCATCCATAAATACCTCAATGGTTTCCTCCACCATATCGGAGAACATGGGCATCATACATCTCTGAAAAATAGCCGGTGCATTAGACAACCCGAAGGGCATCCTCGTAAACGCGAAAGTTCTATTAGGACAAGTAAAAGTGGTTTTCTATTGATCTTCTGGTGCAATATAGGTTTGGTTGTAACCTGAATAACCATCAAGAAAACAATACCACCCCTTTCCTACAAGCCTATCCAATATCTAAACCATGAAGGGCATAGAAAATGGTCATTCTCAGTCCATGCATTCAATTTCTGGTAATTCATACACACTCTCCATCCGGTCACCGTCCTCATTGGAACAATCTCATTTTTCTCATTAGGGACCACATTCATTTCCCCTTTCTTGGGAACACACTGAACAGGGCATACCCAACTACTATCATTGATCGGATATATAAATCCGTCATCCAACCACTTAATAATTTCCTTCTTCACTACCTCTTGCATAGGTGGATTTAACGTCTCTGGTGCTCAATATTGGGCTTCTGATCGGGCATAAGTTGGATTTTATGTGAACAAATATCGGGAGGGATCCCAATAATATCCGTAATAGTCCACCCAATAGCTCTTTTGAACCTCTTCAACACTTCAACCAAACACTCTACTTGTTGCATATTCAAATTTGATGCAATAATTACCAGCAAAGTGTCACATTTCCCCAAGAATACATACCTCAGATGAGGTGGTAAAGCCTTAAGCTTCAATTTTTGGTCCTTCTCAATAGATGGTTTCGCGGGTGGAGACTCGCGATACTTCACATCTAAATCCAATTTCTTTGGTTTGAACTGAACATCACCTCGATCAAGTGCCGCAAACAATTACCCATACTCTTCGATACAGTCACTCTCAAAATTCATTATCACTGCCGCTAGTGCCTCAATACCCAGACGCTCTTCTATCTTTACCTCAGACGAACTCTCAAACTTGTAGGATATCGCAGATACCGATTGGAGCTCACCATTCTGCCTCATGGACCTACAAATATTGAAAGTCGCTTCTTCATTGTTCACCGAAACTTCATGTGCCCTTTCTCCATATCAACTAAGGCACGACCGGTAGCAAGGAACGACCTCCCAAGAATAATAGGCACCTCAAAGTCCATCTCATAATCAAGAATCACAAAATCGGTCGAAAAAATAAATGGCTCCACTTTTACTAGCACATCATAGAGTATCCCAATAGGCCTCTTAACCATTTGATCGGCCATCAGTAGCTGCATCGCAGTGGGCTTTGGGTCACCCAAACCTAATTTCTTGTAAATAGAGAGAGGAATGAGATTTACGTTTGCCCCAAGATCACATAATGCTTTAGCAAAGTGTAACAACTTGATTTTACATTGAATAGTGAAAGCACCCAGATCTTCTTTATTTTGCTCAAGAGACCTTGTAGCAATAACACTATAATGTTGCATCCGATCATCATCCTCAAAACTAACCGATCTCTTCTTAGTGACCATATCTTTCATGAACTTGGTATAACCAGGCAATTGTTCAAGAACTTCTATCAAAGGGACATTGATGGAAAGTTATTTCAACATAGTAATAAAACACCGCTATTTACCATCCTTGGACTTTTTCACCAATCTTTGCGGAAATGGAGGTGGTGGTCTAGGAACGGGGGTCACTTTTTGGGGTGTCTCAGCTTCTTTCCCCGATTTTTCTACCAACTCACCACTAACTTCCTCTACCTCATCATCTCCTCTCTTCTCATCTTCGACACTAGACGGCATACGTGGATCCATGGTCTACTATACCCCCTCGAGTGGTGATTGACATACAATGTCCATCATTTTTTGGATTTTGGACAGTATTGTTAGGATGAGTACCCGATTGGCGTGGGTTCACAGTAGAAGATAATTGGGCTATTTTCAACTCAAGATGTTTGATTGAGATTGCATGTGCATCCACCTTTTGCCCAATATTTGCTAAATCACCTCTCAAATCTTTGGCGTGATCATCACTAGTATCAAACCTTCTCATCATTTTCTAAAACATATCCTCAACACGCTCCATACTATCTCAACCATCCCTAGGAGTAACTTCCCGATTTTGAGGTGGAACATAGAGCCCACTCCGATCGTTTTCGTTACCATAGTTACCCGGTTAAAGTTATTGTCGCTGTTTTAGTTGCCATCTCGAACATAGTGATCCTCTCGGTTGTAATTCCCATAGTTCCAAACTTGATTTCCTTGACCTTGGCGCCATTTTCCTGATTGGAGCCTTGGGCGTTCGGCGGAAAACCCCCCGTTTGCTTATTCACCACATAAAAATCTTCTTCATTTTAGTACTCATCAACCGGTGGTGGTGGTGGTGGTTTAGCCAAATAGTTCACCGCATTTACCTTTTCTGCACTCGTGGTGACATGTTTTAACATCAACCCAAGATCAGTTCTCATTTGATCCATCTATTCACGAATCTCATCTGCGGCTGGGTTATGTAAAGCTTGAACTGCAAAAAGTGATTCTCCCAGTACCCAACAACCTAGCGCTCCAAACTTTATATTTTCGGGATATTTTCTCTAAGTTCTCAGCGATCTTTGCATAAGTACACTCCCCATAAGAACCACCCGCAATCGTATCAAGCACTGCTTTATTATTATCATCTTGCCCCCGATAGAAGTACTCTTTCAGTGACTCATCATCAATGCGGTGGTTTGGGACACTTCTCAAGAATGAGGTGAACCTATCCCAAAAACTGCTTACTGACTCCCCTGGTAATTCCACAAAGTTGTTCACCCTATCTTTGTGGTTTAGCTTTTTAGACACCGGGTAATACGTTGCTTAGAACACATCCCTCAATTTCTCCCCAGTATAGATTGAATTGTAGGGCAACTCAATAAATTAAATTGTGGCCTCCCCCGTCAGTGAGAGAGGGAACACCCTTAATCCAATTACATCCATGTCTAAGGCTAGCCTCCCTACACAACTCTTACACACCGATCTTAGTTTGGCGATATGAGCATGTGGATCCTCAGATGGTAGCCCCGAAAACAAACCTCTAGGGCGGTGAGCATCTGCATCAAGCTACTAGTTACCACAAAAGTATGACTATATGGTAGAAGAGCTAGGACAAGTGACCCATCAGAGTCAGTGATGTTAACATTTCCCCTATAGTACTCTTGAGGGCGTAGGGTGGGAGGTTGCCTCCTCGGATTACATTTACTAGGGTTATCAACAACCAGTCGATTGTGAGCATCAATCGGCGGGGGAAGATGAGGGTTGATCGCATCATTGATATAAGCAGGATTGTTTTGAATATTCATTTTGCAAAATATGCGGTTTAGTTCTAGATCAAGTGGAAATATTGGTTCTCCTCGACTCCGTGTACTTGGCATACACTAAAGCTAGACTTGCGAGAGACAAAAAAAAGTAAAATCAGGAAATTATTGACTAAAATTCGGTAATGTGCTTAAAGTTGATCTAAAAGTCACTTTCCCCGGCAGCAGCGCCAAAATTTAATACACTCAACTATATCTCCCTAAAGAAATATAAGCGATCGTATCAAGTAAAGAACTCAAATGTTAAGTTGGGGTCGATTCCATGAGGAAAATGGTTTAGACTTAACTTTAATATACTATTACTTCTATTTAGTCAAGTCCTTTCCGGAAACAACAATCAAAGGGAGATTTTGTGTAACAAAAGTAATTAATTAAGTCTAAGTAAACAAATAGCTAGTTCAAATATTTGATGTTTATCAAATGACGAGAGAAACTAGGGTATAAGTGTTCCCCATAAATTCATAACACAATAACCCTAGCTATAACAAATCTTTCCTAGTATCTTGCATGCAAAGTGGTAAGTTATGTATCCCTAATTCCTTGGTCATGCAACTTGTGAATTTCACTCCGCATCTTTGTCCTGCTACGTGTGTATACTTTATTAAACCTTACCTTTTACCTCATATTAAACACGATAATTGATGTATGACTTAGTGATTACTTCGCACCAATCAACACTAGCCTATTAGATAGTGTATAGTTTATCTACGTTGATAATTCTTTTCTTATTATTTACCTCCTTGGTAGGCGAATTCTAACGTTAACCACCGTTAAAAAGACTTCTGAAAGAAAGAATTATCAATACACGCAAGACACTATTCTAGAATTGTTATTTTAGCTAGTTTTACTTTGTTAGTTACCCATGGTTCCCACAACCCTAGTTGTGGATTTATTTACTTATGTTAAGAATTACACAATTCATATTGAATAGACAAGAATTCATGTACTTACTTTAACAAGTTTGAAGATTATCTAGAAAATCACTTGAATTAATCAAAATATTGTAAGAATCATTTCCGGAAAAGTGAAATATTTTAAAAAATCCAAAGTTCAACAACCAACAATACAAATCTCAAAATTAACAAAGAGTCTAATCCCAAAAATGAGGTTTTTAGTCCTATTTATAATAAAAGAGTCCTAAAAATTTAGGGAAACCTAAATAAGGAAAACTTCTATCCAAAACGCTTCTCGAGTCGACGACCTCACCGACGGACCGTCGACGCCTCTGTTGGTCCACACTTCAACTCTTTTTCAGCTGTTATCTTCTCCATCATTCTGTTACCATCGATTGACCCAAACGACGGTCTGTAAATGGACCTTCGGTGCGTTGATGGCCTTTGTTGCTCCATACTTAGTATCTTTTAAAAATCAGGTACTGGGGCTACATTCTGTTAACACCAATGGTTTGCCTGGACGGTCCGTCGATAAGACGACAGACCGTCCTCCCTTCCGTAGCCCTACACTTAGTCAGAATTCCCCGGTCTTCCCTTAGCAGCATAAATCTTCAAAGGACGGTTGCCACCTACGGACTATCAATGGCTCCGTAGGTTATCACTTCTGCAAATTTCAGTACAGTATTCAGCGTTTTCGTTCTGGTCAGTTTTCCTGCAAACATAGAGAAAAATACATTAAAACTACTTCAAAGAGGCCTTAGACAGACACTAAACTTAAGGAAAAAACATTGAAAGTACCGTGAAACCACGGTACATCATATATCCAAAGTCCATGTTCCTATTCCTAAAATGATTAAAATAGGACCTGAGACTATGGAATTTAAACTTCGACTTGAATAGTTTAGTGAAAGGTGTAAACGACCTTGGAAAAAATAAGAGGAGAATGTACTTACAGAAGAGATTTAGAGGCGTACTAAATGGCAAAGGATATCTACTTCCTTCAAATATGATTTGTAACATTTCTTGTGTCTTATATAGACTCATTCTTTTAAAAAGATGGTGTCAATAGTCAGATTGGTTCAATCTTGAGCAATTCTATTTGAAGTTGGTTAATCTTCCTAAAGGAAATAAACCTTTGGGTTCAAAGTGAATCCTCAAAAGGAAAATGAAAGTCAATAGATTTGTTTACAAATATAAAGCAAGACTTTTTGTCAAAGGTTTTAGGCAAAAACAAGGTCTTGATCTTTTCGACACATACTCATTAGTTACTAGAATTACATTCATTTGGATGTTAATTGTATTAGCTGTGGTATATGAAAATAACCCCCCTCAAACGGAGAAATGGAGGAAGAAATCTACATGGAACAGCTCGAGGGTTTTATAGTTCCTGGTATAAAAGAAAGTGTAAAAACTTGTTAAGTCACATTATGGACTAAAACAAGCACTCAAACAAAGACATAAGAAATTTGGCCAATCCATGTGTTGACCCCCAATTTTGGTCGACCTTCAATCTTTTAGGAATGCTATTCAATTATAATACGTATTTTTTTTAGGTTTAAAATTTTGGTCGATTTCGCAAAAAATTATAAATATTTTAGTATGTTTACTTTATAAAATTATTGTAAATATTATTCAAATGTTCCAAATTTTTAAGTGATTTTGATTATATAAAATATATTACTATATTTATTTAAATTGAATAGCATTTCTTTAAATCTCTCTTAAATCATTTAAATTTCAACTCATTTTCTTCAAATTTATTTCGATTCTAGTCGCTTCAATTTCAATTTTATTTCAATTATAACCATCCTTTGTTTCAATGTAGCCAATTTTATTGCAATTTTACCCATTCTATTCCCAATCCAATTTGTTTTTAAGACTTCATTTTTTAATCTCATATATCCATTTAATTCATTAAATCTAAGATCCAATCTTATCCCTACATCTTAATTGATTCAAAGGGTCTAAATTAAGCCATCCATCTCTTTTCTATTTGGGATAATGCCCAAGTACCCCCTCAGCCTATGTCCAAAATCTCAGAGACACACTTAAGGTCCTATTACCTCCCTGAACTTATTTTATTAATAATTTTTTACCCCTTTTTGACCTACGTGGCACTATCTTGTGGGCTCAACGATGGTTGACTTTTTTTTTAAACTAGTGCCACGTAGGCTAAAAAGGGATAGAAAATTACTTATAAAATAAGTTCAGAGGTAATAGGACCTTAGTATAGCATAAGTGTGTCTCTGGAATTTCGGGCATAAGTTGAGGGGTATTTGTACATTATCCCTTCCTATTTCAAATCTAAAAGGCCAAACCCCTAAAATTTCATTCTTCCTCTCCCTTCTCTTTTAGCAAGAGGCCGCTTCCCCCCCCCCCCCCCCCCGGGCGCCCAGGTTCGAACATCGCCGCCCCTGCTTCGTCTCCATTTCGAGATTGGAGGTGGCGCTATCTCTCCTCTCTATCACCCCTCGCCTCTTCTTCTTTCTCTCCTTCCCTTTCCCCTCGTCCTCTCCTTTTTTTTTCTCAGTGAAACAGCCACCGGGCGAGGCCGGCAGGCGATGTACGCCTATGCTTCTCCCTCCCTCTTTTTTGTTTTCCTTTTCAGGTGAAGCAAACGGCAGCAGCAACTGCTCCGACTAACAGCGCAAACAACAAGTAACCAGGCGAGCCTCCACGACGCAGTGAACGCCGCTCGTCCTTCTCTTCTCCAACGAGAACAGTCGGCAGACAGAATTCAAAGCAGCGGCCTCTTCTTTCTGGCGAGGATGGACAATGCACTCCGGCAAGAACGAAAGACGAATCTATAATAGAACCATCCAGGTACACATTTCTTTTGGCTTTTGACTTTTTGAACATTAAATCTCCATATATGCCACTGGTAAAACTAGATAATGTGCAAGTTAAGTCGTTTATGTATGCATTCTTGACATTTCAAGGCTCTAATCTGTGTGTGGGCTGCTTACTCTTAGGAATTTAGTATTCTTTCTTTATTCAATTTTATAGGTATGATCGATTTTTAAATAAAATCGATAGCATATCTTGGTTGGTATATCAAAAATTTTGTCACTCCTCATGACTTATTGCAACTAATCCTTTATTATTGTTATTATTATATTATATTGTGTTTGTTATTCTATAGGTTCTAAAAGGAAAATTTTCATATTGATATCGTCTTGATTGAATGAGTTTCGTCTAATATGTCTTCCTTCTTCATTGCCCAATGCTTGGATACATACAGTAAGTACAGTGGTTCCATTGCGAAAAGTTGGAATAGTTTTCTCGTCTTGTTGGTTGTTTGTGTTATTTTTAGTGGTATGATTTATTGATTTATAGTAATTTTTGATGATATTCTTTATTAATCGATTTTGGCGAAAAGAGGAAACTGACTAATTAGCTAATTGATTACCTTATTTGGAAGTTTGAGTATTTTCTTATCTGCTCATATTTGGTAAAAATAAATATTGTTGTGTTGATTTTTACTCTCTTTATTTAAGAAGTTAGTGCTGTAAACTAATGATGTCCCTTAGTTATAGTTGGACGGATTCTTGGGTGATTTTGATGGAATATATTTTATTTGATTTGTTGAAAAGAATATCTTCCTGCTTTAATTATGCTATGCAGATTCTTACTTCTTTATTTTTGGTAATTGTGACTTGTTTAATATTCCTTTTTAAGGAAATACAATTTTCATGATTTGCTTAGTTATTCTATTCCTTTTATGGCGAAGGTCTCTTGACTGTATATACAAGACCCCTCACTTTCTCTCATTCATTCACCATCACATTTTCTCATTGCTTATACTTGAATACTAATAATATATTGCTCTCTACTCTTAAAATAATTAAGATTTTAGTAAATTTTCAAGTGTTTTCTCTGCTATTTTTAATGTGTTCGGATCAAAAGTTGAATTACGTTGTCTCCATTAATCTTTATAGCTTAACTGGTTAGTGTTCTTATTTAGAATTTATATTAATCATGCATTCATGTTTATATGAATTTATGGTGATATAGGAAGCATCGAATTTAGTATTTATATCTTTTTTCTCGATGTGTGATCTTATATGTTGAAACTTGTGTGTTGTTTGTGAATAATTCTATGTTTCCGTCTATGTAGTTATGAACCTGTCTTCATTATTTTGGTTAAACAGATTTGAACTTAAAGTTCAAGGCATTGAAGAGTCACGTAAGGATAGGATTTTGGATGAAATTATCTTTGTTTAATAGTTAATTTTTATTGCATATGTGGTCACCTATTATGTCGGTTTTGTATCCTATAACTCTAACTCTCTCTATCTATATGAAATAAATTTGGAGAACCGTCTGGGGATACATGTACTAACCATTTTCGCTTTCCTTTTTATTTTGTGTGCGCGGATGTGCTAAACTAATTAATTATATTGAACATTCGTTATCTAAAACAAACAGTGTGCTTCTGAATCTAATCACCTAAGTTTTCAATCCAAAATAATTAATAACTGTTTAAGCTTGTTCAATTATAGTCTAAATATTTTAACTATCATTCAATTTTCTTATTTGATTTATATGATCGCCTTTTAAACTTTAATAATAATAAATAATGATGTTGCTGTTCTTTGAATAGAAATCATGCCGATTCAATAACTAAGTTAGATATGTTAACTACTGTGATCTTTAGTAATTCATTATTTTAATCATCTTGTTATGCTATAGTACTCATGCGTATAAAATTTCAAATGGATATAGTTTGCAACTGGTTTAGAATTCATGTTCATAGACTTTCTAATAATTTCCAAACTCGTTATAGATAAATAAAATTAACTAATGTGACTATCTTATGCATATTTAAGAGAAAAATCAGCATAGTAATACCTCTTGATTTAAATTGGAACTGTTTTAAGATCTGCTCCTGGTAAAATCTACTTCATAATATATGAATTTCTGCATCTAATAAAATTGACGGTCAAAAAATATTTTTGCATTAATAATAATCTGCTTTCTAATTTAAATTTCTGCATTGTAATTCTTTTCTACTAAAAAATATTTTTTCAGCTTTCATAATCAATTTGTTAAAATTATTCTAAAAAATAATTTTCTGCATTAATCATAAATTTGTTATTGTACTAAAAAATAATTCTCCGCATTAATAATAAATATGCTCTAAAATAATTTTTTTTTCCTGCTTGCTACTTTAAAATAAACTCTACATATAGTCTAATCTACTATTGCATTAACATGTCATTTTCTGTATAATCTCTCCCGCCTTTTTTTTTTGCTATCCTAATAAAGTTTGCTTGAATATTAATTTTAGCATTATTTATAATTGTCTTGTTACTTCTAATCAGCTAATAAATAAATATCTTCAGCATGCTTCATTAATAAAATCTATGTCCATGTCATAATTTTTGCCCTCTTATAATTAAATTTTCTCTTATAATTTTGTATAGTTGTATGTTCACACACTAGCATTAAATCCTTTGCACAAATATGTGTGTTATAGCATGTCTAATAAATTGTAGAGACGAACTTGAAAATTTACGTGTAAAATGTTGTCCAAATATTTTAAAACCCTACTAGTAGTACTCTAATTGTTTAATATTTTTGTCACTTAATCTCGCATGCTTAAATGATTAATTAACATAATAATGTGATCTTAATTATTTAGTTCATATTATCACATAGCATCACATGTTTAATTAATTAAATTAAAAATAATAAAAATAGCCTTAGTTGTTTAATATTACGTTGTCATCTAGTTTCACATGATTAGATAATTGATTAAAATAATAATGTGATCTTAGTTACGTAATGTCGGTTATCACCTAGTAAGCATGTTAATTAAATAAATAATAAATGAAGTGACCTTATTTGCTACTTGTAACTCCCACATAAATTGCATAGAACACTGTTATTAGAGAGATGGTTGAGGCATGACTTATGCAGATCGTTTACTACTGTGGAACCATGTGCCTTCTCGCATAGAATCTCTTTCATGTCTGCGTCAAGCCAATTCTTAGAAATCGTGATTAGGTCATCCATGTTGCATAAGACCTAGGTGGTTTGACCCTTGGTGTTAATCCACATAATTAGTATCCACCCAATCTTTTAAAGAGCACCAACACTCTTTAGACAAATCGCATACTTATGTGTCAATGTAGTCATAATAATTAAATCAAGTCAACTTTGTCAAAATGGAGTTTAGAAGTTGTTTCTTATTTTGTTTATAGAGTCATGGATGATGTCAACTCCTTTAACCCTCAAATGGTCACAGAGGTGAATTACAAACTTAGGATATGGTGGATGGATATAAAGAGAGACCGAGAAAGGTAGATTCATTAGTTGTTGGGTGGTATCACCTTTCTTATCTTCGTCATACCGAACCCTCATCTGACTAGGGTCTTTCTAAAATTTTGGGACCCTGTAAGGATGATTTTTAAATTTGCAGATTGTGACTTGACACCAACAATTGAAAAGATTAGTGGTTTCATCGATTTGCCATACCATGAGTGTGAAATGATGGTACCATATAAGACATCATCAAGGAAATTTCTAGGAAGTCTAGGGATGAATTCTAATCCAACCTTAGTTTCTTTAGACCTTGGGTGGACTCATTAAGACTTTCTATACTCACAATTTGGCCAAGATGATAGCTACTACACTTTTAGCGATGAATTTGAGAGCTCCATTGAAGAATGGGAAAAATATTGCTTTGATGCCTTTGTCATTGCCCTATTAGGATCCTTGGTTTTTCCTAAAATAAGGGAAAAATCGACACATGTTTAAGGTACGTGGTTCGAGACTTAGCTCAAAGAGGGGGCGATCCTATGAAAATCATAGTGCACATGATCCTATTAGAAATAATGAGGAGCTTGTCAACATGTGTCAACGGTAGAATATTTTTCGAGGGGTGCAACCTTCTATTGCAATTATGGGCTATCGAACATTTCCATAGGGGATCTGATGCGGTAGACATCTTTATTGGTCAAGGCAAAAAGATTGATAACCATTCAAGAATAATGGTAAATTTCACCTCACCTATAGGATTTGTAGACTTGCAGATACTTGAGAGCCACTAAATCTAATTGAAGTTCTATTGATTTTCCATGCCTAATGCCAAAGTAAGAAGGGACGAGCAATATTTTATTGAGTTTATTGGCTTAAAGGGTGTTTAACCATATGTGCCTCTTTGAGTGCTTCGCCAATTCGGGCGAACTCTAATTATACCACTCCGATCTGACATGGAGCAATTTAAGTATGAGTTTAGACTAGATAAACCGTAAGACAACAACATACTTCAACGATGGGAACGAGTGTTGACCATTCCTATGGGTGCACGACATGCTTTATGCGCACGTGAGTATTACATATGGATCCTAATATAGTCGAAAGACCCATAATTGAGTGGGGAAGGATACCACAGTCTCACTAATGAAAGGAAAAACATATGGGCACGCAATGTGTTGAACATAAGACAAGAAATCGCTCCCTATACAAAAAGTCAATTGGCTCCGAGCTCTTGGAATCAGAATCTTCAGGATTTCAGAATTTTGGATGATTTTACCCATGTTATCCCTCTTCCCTTAGTTTATTTCAATTTTTATTTTTCAATTATGATGTAAACTTAATAATAAATGAAAGTTGTTTTTCTTCTAATCTAAACTTCAATTGGCAAATAATTCTTGAAGTAATTGTTGTGCATAACTTACGTGTCGCTTAGGCCTACCTCCGGCTCAACAAGGCTCCTTTGCAATTAGGTCATTTATCTTAAAATAATGTGCTTGATATATAAATTTATACAATGTTGTAACTTGGGTTTTGGTTTGCTTTAATTTTTTGTTTACCCTTCTTCAATGGTTGATGTGTAGACCATGGTTTACCACACACGATCAAAAGACTCTCTTCCTTCTCTTCCGACTGAGAATCGCAAAGAAAAGAGGAAAGTGACTAGTGAAAAGGTTATGTGCAAATTATTGAAAAGAAGTGTCTTTCAGACGAGTTGGTATCAAGCCTTGAGCAGAAAATAAAAAAATTAGAAGAAGAGGTGTTGGATATGTGTGAGTGGGACAAGTTGTTACTCTCCGCCAATCCTACTTTGGAGATAAACACAGATATGTCACCTTCGCAAGTCAAGCCACTCTCTAAAATAGCCCTCCAATTCACCCGACTTCTCATCCTTCTCCAAGTTACCCCATTCTCAAAATCAACCAAGTTACATTCAAATGCCTCCAAAGAACACCCACTTTCCAAATAAACAATATCCTCCCCATCATCATGCTCCTGGATCTCAACATCTTACTCCACACCCACAGAATCCTACTATACAAGATCTTCAATATGAAAAACCTTTACACCAAGTTCCTTGGCATCATGTGCCTCTCATACCATTCCAATCCTTCCATATCAAATGTCTCCGTACCAAAGGTTTCCTCCGTCATTATCAACCACCAGCATATCCTGCTCATGATGTCAAAGTCATCACCCGACCACATATTCGCAAAAATCTCTTCAAGGCTGAGAAGAAGTCCAACAAAATATATACTCCCCCGACTGAGCCTATAGGCCAACTCTACGAATAATTGGTGATGGTCGGACACATCGCTCCTATCAATACAATAAGGATGAATACACGTGCATGGTGGATTGAACCCTCTAAGGTTTGTGCTTATCATTTCAGGAATAGAAGGATATACCATAAAAGAATGTTGTGATATTAAAGACAAGATTCAACAATTGATTGATACCAAGGTCATACGCTTGGAGGACTTTACAACAAATAAGTTCCAACTGTGAACGTGCTGAAGTCTATTTGAACCTGTTTCCAAATAAGGCTTGTGTCATTTAAGTTCAATTTTCCTACGTTCAGACACCCATGATGACATATGGTCAATAAGTTGGGCAGGATCTATTACTCAATTGAAGCTCAAGAAGGTTTTTTTTTGCTTTTGCTCTTTGTAATTTGGAACTACGTAAGAGCTGGTTCCCGTTTAAGAGGGGATACATAGACACTCTTATGGGGTTCGGTCTTACCATAATAAAAAAATTATTTTCCTTTTATTGTGTAAATGGGGCAGAATATTTTAGAGTGTCTCAAATATTTCATTAAAAAGCATTCTCTTTGCAAATCTCGATACTAGGGCAGAATTTTTAGAGGAACTCAAATATTCTATCAAAAGCATCTCTTCTCACAAATCAATAACTGGACAAAGTTTTTGAGACAGTCTCAAAAAGTTGTCTCAATAAGCGTCTTCTGCAAAAATCGAGATAGGGGCACAACTTTTTAGAGGGACTCAAAAATTTCTTGAAAAGCTTATCTTCTCACAAATCAAGACTGGGACAAAATTTTTGAGAAGATCTCAAAAATTTATTGTAATTAGGTTACAATCTGCAAATCAGAATTGTAGAAGTTCTACATTGATGCAGAAATTTTGAGGGGGAACCTCAAAATTTTGAAGACACTTCAAAGGACATTCGAGGGGATGTCAAAGGAGTATATTGTTTCAAATCATGGATACATATCAACCTCCTCCCTTAAACTAACTATTTTTTTTGAATGCAGAAATACATGTACATATACAAAGGCAACTTCAACCTCGCTTGACGGATAACATACCACTATTGAGCCCGACAGAGAACGTTCAACCCTTCCAACAAGGTGAATGTTCAAGCTACTTTATGCCCTCAATTAACTATTGCATGTGCCCGAGATTGCATTGTGTTTGATACTGTATGTGCATGTGTCCAAGATTGCATTATGTTCGATATTGCATGTGCCTGAGAACTGCATTGTGCCCCATATTGGATGTGCCCAAATTGCATTTTGTCCGAGAATGCATTGTGCCTGAGAATTGCATTACGCTCGAAATTTGCATCAAGTTACAAGTATCAACAGATGCCTGAATTATAGATTCTTCACTCATTATTTATTCTTACGACGTCATACTCTAAAGACATCATCTTTCATGGCCTGCAGACATCATATCATGGCCTAAGGATTTAATTTCTGTCTATAATGATCCAAACGTATCATAGTCTAAAGACATCATTTTCATGGCCTGCAGACAACATTTTTATGGCCTCAAA
Organism: Solanum lycopersicum; assembly: GCF_036512215.1. NCBI lineage: Eukaryota > Viridiplantae > Streptophyta > Magnoliopsida > Solanales > Solanaceae > Solanum > Solanum lycopersicum. The sequence continues at coordinate 4,855,759 of NC_090805.1, forward strand.
AATTAATTTTGTGTATCATGGCCCTAGACATCATAGCCTAATACATCATTTTCATAGTCTTACGGCAAACATTCATGGTCGATATGGGAAATTGCATCATGTTTACATTTTTCATTTATCAGTAACCGTATATGCTCTTATAACTTTATTTAGTCAGATTACAAGTTACGAATGTGCACACTGCAGACAAGATCAATTGCCCTCTGAACTACCATTTTCGTGCTTACATAGCTATTGCAACAAAGTTCCTACTCGCATTATCGTTTGTCTACTAAGGCTGCTATTTAAACTATTGGATTCAATTCACTATTCTGACTTATGGATTAGCCAGTCAGGCTCGTCGGCATTACAATACTACATTGGCTTTGTCCTCCTTATAATAGGACACCAGGTTTGTCCGCCTTATAATAGGACATCATGCTCGTCCGCCTTACAATGCAACATTTAGGTTCATCCGCCTTATAATAGGACACCAGACTCGTCTACCTTATGACATTTAGGACCTTTCGCTTTACAATAGGATATTTAGGCTCGTCTGCTTCACAAAGCAACATTTAGACTTGTGTGCCTTATAATAGGACATTTAGATCGTCCGCCTTAAAACAACGTCTAGGCTTTAGTAATTTTAGAATTTGCAGGTGTGATCGATCTCTCTTCTGGCTTCTCTCTCATGCTTTTCCCTTTTCTCTATCTTTCTCTTCTCGCTACTCTAATCCTATCCATTCAAGTCGATATCGTGCCATGTCGAATATCTCGCCGCCCTTTCAATTTTCAAGAGTTGTGTTTGCTCTTGAATCTAGAACTAAACACGACTTGATTCTCGTTTAATCAAAGATATGTAGGCGACTTAATACCAAAATCACGATCGTACCCTTTTTAAACTCTATATCGCTTCAATTGATCCCACTGACATCTCTCATCGGTGGGACAAAATCGGCTACTAAGTAAACATTGGTTGCCCGACAATTCATTCTTCATTACTCAACAACCAAGGGGAAGCTGTTGACACCAAATTTTGACCGACCTTTAACTTTTTAGAAATGCTATTTGATTAAAATACGTATTTTAAAATCTAATTTAAGTTTAGAATTTAGTCGATTTTGTAAAAATTATATATATTTTACTATGTTTACTTTATAAAATTATTGTAAATATTATTAAAATATTTTAAAAATTCTTAATAAATTTCAAAGTAATTATTTTATTCAAATGTTCCAAAATTTTAAGTAATTTTGATTATATAAAATATATTATTATATTTATAGTATTTAATTGGATAGCATTTCTTTAAATATCTCTTAAATCATTTAAGTTTTAACCCATTTTTGTTCCAATTTATTTCAATAAATAGAAAGTGCTTCGAAAGGGGCCGGCTACCTTCTTACTGACAGCACAGCTAGGTGCTGGCACTCAATTAGTAGCGCTGGCACGTCACTCGGCTCCTCGGCTCACTTCGGTTGCAAAGACTTTCTCCTTAGGCGCATGTCTCAGCAACACAAAACGAGGGTTTCGCTCGTTATACGACTTGACTCTAAAACCTCGTTACGCCAAAAATAGTAGAGGTGCGACAGCGCTTTGGTAGTGAGTGGAACTTACTTTCTGTCTGGTTAGTAGGAATTTCTTGCCTGCTAATGGATTAGTCCAATTTCAATTTTATTTAAGTTATAACCATCCTTTCTTTCAATTCTAGCCAATTTTATTGCAATTTTATAGCATGAGTCCAGAAGGTGAACAGGGTTTTGAGGATATTGGGATGATGATCTAGATAACTCATTCTCATCGTGGAACCAAAGTGGTCACTCCTAAAATATGCACTCAAATGGAAAAAATAATGCAATATTTGGAAATTATGGAAGCAGGGCCTAATAACGTGGGAGAGTCATCTTCACTTCTTCCACCAACGTGATTGATAACAACATTTAGGCAAAACCTTAGTTTTTTTATCCTCTCTTTTGTTGTACTATTTTGTTAGTATTTAATGAAACTTGGGTCGTTGTTTTCCAAACTCAAGTTTTCACAAATTAATGGCTTGGATCAATATATAATAATAGCGTTATGTTGACATTTAGGCCTACCTCTTGTATAAAAAGTCAAAAATATAGGGCGCGATATAAATTGTTTGTGTGCTGCTTGATATAATTGCTTTGTGATGTGTCATTTTGTCTAAGGTAGAATTAATCCACTCTTGTTTCTTAAAACACCCTATGCATATACTAAATCCACAGCAACAAAGTCCGTCCAAATTACTTCTGATGTGTTGCCCATGTTTCTCTAAAAATATATAAATCTCCTTTATTCTGAATATCTTCGAAATTTCCATTTGTCCATCTAATGAATGTTGAGTTGCTAGATGTTAAACTACATCACGTCTGAATTCCCTGAAGGGATACGTAGATAGCCTATTTATGGCTAGGCCCCGATCTTTTAATTTTTTTATCCTCTCTTGTTAATGAAAGATTTTGAAGATTTCACTTGCTAAAGCTATGAGTGGAAGAAGTTAACAAGACTCTATACAAGTTCACTTTCCTGATTCATTCAAGTGAACTAACCAAAAAAACTTCCCGTTTGAGTCCTCCCTTTCACCCAAAATACATTCGTGGATTAATCTGCTTAAAGCAAAATGACACTTATATGTTTATTCTTGTATCACCTTATTTGCATTTCTCATTATAAATAATAACTAACATATCGACCTTTCAATTGTTTTTCATTAATCAAGTAACTAGAACTAATTTATGTTGAGAAACTGATTGAGCATCTGTACTTCACAAGATCTAAAGTCCATAAAGATTCCTTCCTGAGCCAAAATCTATTGAAAGGAAAAGAAAAGATGAGTGGAAATGGTGAGGACATTGGTTTAAATGAGATCATATTAATAGACCCTATCATTGCTGAGTAGAATGAGTTGATTGCTCAACTGGCACAACAAATTGCTGAAATGAGGGTCGAGATGCATAAGACTCGGGAATTGGCAAATTTGGCCATCATTTCTAACACTCCTCCAAAAAAAATGAAAGAAATCCTTTCCATTTCCATTCTTATAATCCAACACCCGAACATTTCCCACACAATCAACCTACTGTTCCAGTCCAAAAGCCTCCCATCGTCGAATTAAACACAACTGACCAATATCATACTAGCTCTTCATACCAAATTCCTCATCCTTCTCAAAACCTAAATTTTAACTACTCTCAAGCTTCCCTTCATGTACCAAACTTCTCCAAACACTTCAAACCCACCTACTACTCAACCCCTACCTCCAAAAGCCACTTTCCATATTCTAATCCTTACATAACCACAACTTCCATAAACTACTTATCCCCAAGTCAATCATTATGATGATAAGAAAAAGGAGTGGAGGGTCAAAGAGGAGATGACTAAGCAGAGCACGAAGAAAAAAATTATTAAAGATATGAAAGAACTTCATTACACTCCAGATGTTATGGGATTGAACTACGAATACTTGTATATCACACCCAAACTTGGACTTTCCTGAGGGTTTAAGGTACCAAAGTTTGACACTTTTAGAGGAATTGGGAACCCCTTAATTCACTTAAGGGCGTATTGTGTCCAGCTCGTAGGAGTTGTGAAAAGTAAGCATTGTTGATGCAGCTTTTTAGCCGAAGTTTGAATGGAGAGGCCTTGGAATGGTTCACCACCCAAGACATGAATCAATGGTCTAGTTGGAATGCTTTAACTAAAAATTTTATTGAAAGATTTGCTTATAATGTAGAAATTGTTCCAGATCGATACTCTTTGGAAAATATTAGGAAAAAATCTACCGAAATATATCATGAATATGCATAAAGGTGAAGAAAAGAGGCTGCAAGAGTTTAACCTCCCATGTATGAAAAGGAGATCATTGAAGTATTTGTGTGCATCCAAGAGCCAAAATACGATGATAGAATGATGTTGCTCGTTGGAATAAAATTTGGTGAGATGGTCAAAGTAGGTAAGACCATCAAAGATGGTCTTAAGACCGGAAAGATTGCTTGTTTGGCATCCTAAGCCGGATCTTCGGGACTATTGAGGAAGAAAAGAGAGGGTGTTTCCTTTATTTCTCATGCGTCTAATGGAAGGACAAAAAGATCAATCGGGTTTAGCTCTAGAACATCTTCACCCTCCAAAGTCTATCCCCCAGCTCCACAGAATCCCTACCCAATCTTCTAGTCTCCCAGCTCCACATTACCAAAATACCCCTCCAAACTAACAAACTCCACAATCAAATTACCAAATTCTAAACACCAACACCTCCCTGCGGAAATCCTATAAATTACCGTCAGGTACCTCTACCTCCACAAAATAACTATGAACTTTCTCGTCCAAATTTTGAAAGGAAACCTCCCAAAATTTTCACTCCTTCATTAAAATTTGGACTACGTTGTTCGAAAGATTGAAATTTGTAGGCATGTTTCATCCCATTGAACCTAAACCTATCAAAACAAAGTCTAAATTCTTTAGAGCTGATCAGATATGTGAGTAACACTCTAATAGTGCAGAACATACCACCGAAGATCGCATCAACCTGAAGCGTAAGATTCAAGACTTAATTGATCACAAGGTGGTCACCCTTTAGAATGCCTCTCCTAATGTACATAGTAATCCTCTACTAAATCATGGGGGAGATACTATTAATATGATTGAAATAGAAGAGGATTGGGGTGCAGCAAGACAATTGTCCCATCAAATCTTTACAATCTTGAGAAGGATGTAGCCTCACTAAGCATAAGCAAGAAGCCCGAGTTTGTGATAATAAAACCTCATCAAGCTTTTGTTTTGAGACCAAACAAGGGCCTTACTGAGAAAGAATTTGTGATCATGGCCCCCTTACAAGTTTTTACTTCAGTGCCAAAGAAAGGCCTTATAAGAGTTTGTGATTGAGACTACTACCGCCCATGGTATGACTATATTTGGTAGATATTACACACTAGAGGAATTGGCTCAAGGAGGAAACAAGAAAGGCCACTAGAAAAGGCCAATCAGTGAAGCTGAAGCCGATGAGTTTTGGCGAAGAATGCAACCTAAAGAGTATTCCATCATGAAACATCTGGAGAAGACAACCACTCAAATTTATGTGTGGGCATTATTAATGAGTTCACAACAACATAGGAATGATTTGTTAAAGGCTTTGAATGAGGCAGAGTCATCGGAAGCCATTGTGTTAGTTTTAGTGATGAAGAGTTGCCTCATGAAGGGGTGATGCATAACAAATCCTTGCGCATCACAATAAAGTGCCGGGACAAGATTGTGAATCTTTTTTTGATAGATGATGGATCTGGCCTTAGTATTTGTCAGTTGTCGACTCTTAAGCAATTGAATTTTGATCTTGGAAAGATTCATCAAATTAAAGTAAATGTGAGAGCTTGCGAATGGGGTCAAAGAGAAACATTGGGCGCTGTTAGATTGGGTATTGAAGTAAGACCTACATATTTCACTATCGAGTTCCAGGTGATGGACATCACCATTAGCTACAATCTTTACTCGGAAGACCTTGGATCCATATGGTTGGGGTCGTGCCCTCTACCCTCTACTAGTTGATGAAGTTGGTGTGGGACGATCACGAAGTAGTCAATCATGGTGAAAGAAGACATTCGAATGACTATGCCCGGATAGTCGAAAATGTGACTAGAGGTTCTAACTTCTATACAATAGAGATAGTGAATGCTATCGGTGATGATTTGGCTTTACATCCTCTTATGCCTTCTGGTTATAAGATGATAACCATATTGACGCTAAGAAATGGATTTGCAACTTGTTTTGGGTTGGGAAAATATTGCAAGGTATCACTGAGCCTATCCAAATTTTTCACAAAAGGTTCAAAGTTTGGCTTGGATACATCACAATAGCATATGATAAGATGGAAGCTTCTGGTAACAAGGCGATTTATTGGGAATTAGCAAAATCAGTACCTCACTTGTACCAATCTTTTCCACTGCGAGAATATGCCAATGATGATGGCCTCGGGGAGGGAATTGAGAATCTTTTTGAAGAATCTGATGATGTACTTGAGGAGATGATCGAGACATCTTTCATTCGAGATGCCAAACCAGAGGAACGAGTGCCCAATTTTACGTTCACACAGCTCATGGTTCCTTGCTCGTTTTGGTAGACAAAGACATATTTATTTTGCTTATTTAAAAAATTGGTGTTGGTGTGAAAGAGGCTTGAGAGCCACCATTTACGTTTTTTTATCTCTTTAAGTTTTAATTTCCCTCGTGAAGTGTTTTAAAAGCCAGACTGGCCTATGGTCATGGTCAAAGTTTGTACTTTTTTATATCTAAATGAAAGCCTCACATATTGCTTAAATCATTTATTCATAACTTGCAAATTTGTTTTAAATTGTTTCAATCTAACATGACTTGTTTGTGATTTCAGTAAAAATAACTTTAAACCTGCCAATATCATGTCACGTCACAAGCTGAGTAAGCAAAATGAGATAGATGAGAATGAATTCGAGGAATATGATGAAAAGACCATGGTTTCGGAACACCTCGCAGAATATATTGAAACAATTTAAGAATCAAGAGAAGCCAAACTAAGATGAGAATGAGACCGTGAACCTGGGAGAGGAAGAAATTTTTAAAGAAAACAGGATCAGTGTCCATCTCACAATAACTCAAAAAGAAGATCTCATCAGTTTGTTTAAGCAGTACATCGACGTATTTGCCTGGTCCTATGATGATATGCCCGGATTGAGCATAGATATTGTTTCTCACAAGTTTTCGATCAATCCATATTTCAGTCCGATTAAGAAGAAAACTCAAAAGTTCAAGCCAGAATTGAGTTTGAGAATCAAAAAAGAAGTTACCAAACAAATTCAGCCAAACTTGTGAAGGTTACTAATTATCCAACTTGGTTAGAGAATATTGTTCTAGTGCCCAAGAAATATGGTAATTAGATTATTTGTTGATTATAAAGATCTCAATAAAGCAGTCCCAAAGAAAATTTTATATTGCCGAATATCCACATTCTCATTGACAATTTTGCTAAGCATGAAATCTAATCATTTGTGGATTGTTTTGCAGGTTATCATTAGATTTTGATGGATGGAAAAGACGTTGAAACAACTTTCATTACACCTTGGGGTGTTTATCATTACCAGGTAATGTCATTCGGTCTTAAGAATGCTAAATCCATATACATGAGAGTCATGACAGCTATCTTTGATGACATAATCTACAAAGAGATTTAAGTGTATGTGGATGACATAATTATCAAGTCCCACGAGAGTTCAGATCACTTGACCAATTTGAGAAAGTTTTTTGATTGGATTGTCAATACAACTTGGAATTGAATCCTATTAGATGTACTTTTGGAGTATAAATTGGTAAATTATTGGGTCTCATAGTTAGTATAAGAGGCATTGGGCTTGATCCTACTTTCTTCGAACTCTAAGAAAGAAGTTATGAGTTTCCTTGGAAGATTAAACTATATTAGTCGATTCATAGATCAATCCACAGTGGTTTGCGAGCCTATCTTTAAGTTGTTGAAAAAGATGTACTAACGGTATGGAACAAAGATTGTGAAAAAGCTTTTAATACTATCAAAGATTATCTGACAAATCCACCAGTATTAGTACCTCCACAAGAAGGAAGTCTCTTGTTACTATACTTGTCATCTTAGAGAATGCATTCGGGTGTGTATTATGACAACATGATGAAACTGGGAAGAAGGAACGTATGATAAACTATCTTAGCAAGAGGTTTACTCCATATGAGGATCAGTACACTCTATTGGAAAGAACATGTTGTGCTTTCACTAGAATAGCCCAAAAGTAGAGGCATTATATGTCTTCATATACTACATGTTTTATCTCCATGATGGATCCATTGAAGTATATTTTCCAAAAAGCTATGTCAATTGAAAAACAGGCAAAACAGTAGATGCTTCTGAGCAAGTTTGACATTGTGTATGTTACTCAAAAAGCGGTAAAAGGACAAAAAATGGCCGATCATATATGCAAAAGATTAGTTGATGAAGAATATGAACCGCTCAAAACATATTTCCCCAACGAAGATGTGTTGTTCATAGGAAAAAATAGTTCTGAGTCATACCCTGGATGGAGGGTATTCTTTGATGGAGCAGTAAATTATAATGGATCTGGAATTGGAGCGGTTTTAATATCGAAATCTGGTTAACATTACCTCGTTGCGGATAAACTTCGATTTCATTGCACCAATAATATGGCAGAGTACGAGGCTTGCAATCTTGACATAATGTTAGCTATTGAAATGAATGTCCAAAAGTTGCTGGAAATTGGAGATTCAGACTTGTTATTTCACTAGATTCAAGGGGAATGGGCCTTGAAAAATCCAAAGATTGTGCAAAAGATTTTGAAAGTAGAGTTTATGCACAATCCAAGGTTGCAAAATGAATTTGTCGACGCTCTTGCCACTATTTTCTCAATGATCAAGAATCCAGATCAGAATTACATTAATCCTTGAGATAGATTTAAAGGAACAACCCGCTCATTGCTCGCATGTCGAAGCATAACCAGACATAAAGACTTGGTATTATGATATAAAGAAGTACCCGGAGACTTGAATTTATCAAGAAGATGCGACATCCCATCAAAAGAAGGCACTATGTTGATTGGCGAACAATTTCTTTCCAAGTGTGGGAAATCCTTTATAGAAGGACTCCAGATTTAGGACTCCTTAGGTATGTAGATTCCATGGAGGATACAAGACTTCTTGAGGAAGTACATGCTAGAGTTATGGACCTCATATGAATGGGCTTCCTTGGCAAACAAGATCCTCCGAGCTGGTTATTTTTTAATACTATGGAGCACGATTATTGTAGATTTGTGCAAAAGTATCATAAATGTCAAGTACATGGTGATTTGATTCGAGTACCTCCTCAAGAACTTAACGCTATGGGATCACCTTGGCCATTCGTGGCATGGGGAATGGATGTCATTGGCCAATTGAGCAAGCCGCCTCTAATGGACATAGATTTATTTTGGTTTCCATTGATTAGTTCACCAAGTTGGTGGAAGCAAATTCTTATAAATCTGTGATGAAAAAGGTAGTAGTTGATTTCGTTCTTAACAACTTGATATGTCGATTGGAATACCTGATTCCATTATCACAGACAATGGTGCAAACCTCAACAGTCATTTGATGAAGATATACGTTAGAAATTCAAGATTACTCACTGAAACTCAACTACTTATCATCCTAAAATGAATGGAGCCATAGAAGCTGCCAATAAGAACATTAAAAAGATTTTGAGAAAGATTATTGATAATCACAAAGGTTGTCATGACATGTTACCATATGCTTTGTTGGGATACCGAACAACTATTAGAACATCAATCGGAGCAACTCCATACTTGCTAGTATATGGGATAGAAGTAGTGATACCTGTTGAAGTTGAAATACCTTCATTGAGAATCATTCAAGAAGCCGGACTGACCAATGTTGATTGGGTTCGTAATCGGGTTGAATATTTAGCTTGAATTGATGAAAAGAGGATGATCGTTGTTTATCATGGCCAATTATATCAAAAAAGAATGATTCATGCTTTCAACAAAATAGTGAGATCTCTAACATTTAAAGAAGGACAATTGGTCCTCAAACACATATTCCCCCATCAAGATGAGTATAAGGGGAAATTTGTACTAAATTGGCAAGGACCGTACATAGTTCGTAAAGTGTTATCTGGAGGTGCCTTGAGCCTATCAGAGATGGATGGCCAGGACTGGCCAAAAGCAATCAACTCAGATGCTGTCAAGAGATACTACGTCTGAAGATTAGTTTCTCTCTCATCACTTCCCTTGTAGTCGTTTCATTTGCTTGTAATTGCTTATACCAAGTTTTTATATCCTTGTATTAAACTACGTTTGACCTGAATTCTCAAAATGAGATATGTAAGCGGCATATGTTGGCCTCGGTCATTTTCTTATTAAAATTTCCTATTTCTTTTATTCTCAAAAGGGGAACTACGTTTGACTTGATTCTTGCCTCAATGGGCTATGTAGGCGCCACAACGACTCGATCATACACCCATAAAATTTCCATTTCTCTTTATAATTAAAATTGGGCAGAATTTTTGAGAGGTTCTCAAAAATTTTAAAGATACTTTGTCAGCAAGACAAGATTGGGCATGCATTAGGAAAATGCAATTGGCAGAATTTTTAGAAGATCTCAAAAATTCCGCAAGTCTTCCTACCAAGATTTGAGGAATGACAAGACATTTCACTAGGGCAAAATTTTTGAGAAGATCCCAAAAATTTCCAAGTGTTCCTACTAAAGACTTGAGGAATTCCAAGACATTTCACTGGGGAAGAATTTTTGAGAAGATCTCAAAAATTCTATCAAGTACTGTCAGAAGTTCAGAGTTAATCACAAGTAGTCTTCAGCGTGATTAGAAACTCGTGAACCTCAATATCTCTGAAATTTGAAGTCAAACTTCATATTTCAACTTAAAAGGACTTTGTGGATATACGAAATTTGAACCGAAGTGTTCACTTAAGCTTTAAAGTGACATGACACTTGACAGTCACCATCATTAAATTACTTTTCAAAAATTTATTTTTCTTAAAACTTTAGACATATATCAAATATGTTGTAGAAAATATAGGTCTATCTTACGTCTACCAAGAAGCGCGGAGCTAAAAGCAATCAACCAAGGATAGCAGAAGGAAGAGCCCGCAATCAAAGAAGTCAACACATATTAGTTCATTTAAAACTAATAAATTTTATGTGGATGTAGGTTTGCAAGGATATCAAGAGATCATCATATTCAACAAATATGGAAAGGTCTGAAGAGAAAAAGCATCCGAGACTAAAATTTTCTTTATGCAGGAAAAGACATTGATATTCCTGCGATAAAAGGTAGTTAACTTAGTGTTTTAAATGAAAATTTCTTGTTCATATTTCTCAACAAAAATAGTAGCCACAAAGAATATACAAGTGGTCAAGAAAAATAGGTGAAATCATCAAGAGGATGACACTTCAAGATGTACAAATGAGTGTGATAACGTCATATTGCATTTTCTAGCGTCAAAGACATATGAAGGGCACACATAAGATATATCAAATATCGGAGAGAATTTGAAGTGCAGCTTGCCAAAATATTCATTATCACGTTAAAGCTGGAAGAGGCCAACATTGAAGGATATTTGTAAGTCACATCGATACCAAACACGACGATGTGCAATTTCAAAAGGGTCATCAACATTATATTATCAAAAGTGGTAATGTCATTTCCAAGAGGGCCATCAACATTGTATTTTCGAACGTGGTAAGATCATATCAAAGGTGATAATATCATTGCCGAGAGGGTCATCCATATTATTTTTTCAAAGTAGAATATATCATTATCGTGAGGGTTATCATCTACAAATGTCGAGAGAGCCATTATATATTCAAAATTCTAAGAGGGTCATTGCATCTTCAAATGCCAAGACGGATATTGCATATTCCATCGCTAAGAAGGTCATCATCTACAAATATCAAGAGGATTATTACGTCTTCAAATGGCAAGAGGGCCATTACATATTCCATTGCCAAGAAGGACATCATCTACAAACGCCGAGAGGACCATTACATCCTCAAATGCCAAGAGGCCATTACATATTCCATTACCCAGATGGCCATCATCTACGAACGCCGAGAGGACCATCATTTCAACCCGCTGAAAGGCCATTGCATATACAAACCACTGAGAAGGCCATCATATCCAAACCGCAAAGAGAGTCATTGCATATTCAAACTTCCAAGAGGGGCATTACATCTTCAAAATGATTAGAGAGACATTATATTCAAACCATCAAAAGAATCATCAACATATTGCATTAAGTTTATTTTACTGCTTCGATGTTAAAAAAAGAGTAATGTGAAGAATCATGTCACTTATATGATACATAAACTTTATTTGCCTTACGTCATACTAAAGAAGTTGACGTTAAACATTCAAGGAGAGCAATTAATTGCTAACATGGTAAAGTACGCCATCTCTCCATTTGAATTACATTTTTTACACTAATGAGTTTTATCTCAATCTTTGTCGAGATCAACCAAGAGGATGAATTCTCAAATCCAACCACAGTTGTGGACGACATCAAATAGGATGTAGCACAGCGTCGAACTTTTTTCTCAACATCGTACTGGGACAAAGTCCAAAGGGGAGTATCAAACTCTTAGGACGCGAGCTGAGGAGCAATTTCCACCACAACCAAACCATACCCCTATCAAAGGCATGTGGGTTTTCTTTGAGTTTATCAGTCTCAATTTCGCATACGAAAACTTCACTCTTATCGGAAGAAACTTTCCAATCTGAGTGATAGTGCACCAAGAGCTTTGGAAATTATGTCTGTGTAAGTTCTTAATTATGGGTGTGAAGTGCACCATATTCATGGCTAAGAGGTTGCAAACCCCTTTTTCATACTCGATTTATTTGTCACTCTTCCCAACCCAAAGGTTATCATGCATACTAGATCTTCTTTTCAATCGATTGAGTCAAACAACAAACATCCTAATTCTTAAGGTTTAAGGATATGTAGGCGAATTCAACATTGAAAACTTGGTTGTATTCCAACTTCCTCTCTCAAATATTATTCTTGAGCTTTTAAGTTTCTTCATAATTCGATATCAGGATAATTTTTGAATTCTTTCATAACTGTGTGTCTTATCAAGCGTATCGAACTACAAGTGACTGAATCCCCATTAGCTTGAGAGATGTAGAAAACTCGATTTTGGGGTTCAGTCATAATTCATAAAGTCCGTACCAAAATCTCTTTCCTAAAGATGAAATGAGTTCAATCAAAACTGAATTCGTCAATCCTCTTTGTCCAAGTTCTCTTTCATCGACCCGTCCAAAGAAGGGGGCAGTTGTGACACTCAATTTTGACCCTATGCAATTAGAGTTAACTATTGAGCTTCTTCAATTTCAAACAATTTGAAATAATCGTCTTTGAAATATATATATATATATATATATTGTAAGATCTCTTTCTAATTAGTTTCGGTTAGTTCTTCAGAAATAATTATATAATTATACATATTGTCTTATATAATTTTCATCTTTTATATAAATATTTAATAAATATCTAAAAATGAACGTTCACTATAAATACGTATTTATTATCTTTAAATTAGTGAATTTTATAATTTTGTATTTTAAGTATGAACTTTAGGTCTTGATAATTATTTTGTATTGTTTGAATTAAGAATCTCAAACAATTAATTGATAAGTATTCATCTTATTTTTTAAGCAAAATTAATAATCGGACTCAATTTAGCTATATAAAAGTTAAATTTGATTAGAAAAATAATAAAAGTGGCCAAATTTCCAGCCTTCACGCGTGCTTTTTCTCAATTTTTCTCCTCCAAAACACAAAGTTAACACAAATAATCCTAATTTCTTCATCCAACTACACTATCCACCACCATTGACAATCTCACTCATATTTCAAAGATTACAAACCACTGACCCAAATTGTTGACTTAAGGTTAGATAAATCTCACCAATCTAATCCGAATCGAAAGATATCACATCGAATTCGAATTTTTAGGGGTATGTTTTCCTCTCACTCATTTTCTCCTCCATTCTTTCCAATCAACTCTTATCTCCCGCTAAAACGACTATTTGAATTCAAGTCTTTACAATCTCCCTCATATTTTCAAAGATTACAAACCAATTGTTGACTTAAGGTTAGATAAATATCACCATAATCTAATCTGAATCGGAAGATATCACATCGAATTCAGATTTTTAAGGGTATGTTTTTCTCTCACTCATTTTCTCCTTCATTCTTTTCAATCAATCTCTCATCTCCCGCTAAAATGACTATTTGAATTCAAGTATTTGTTTTTGCTATAAATATATGGTATGATGTCATTTAGAGGGGGGACTGGAGACAAAAAAAACAGAGGGAAAAAATGAAGTTGAATAAGAAAAAATTGAGTTGAAAAAAAAGTACAAGTCTTAAGAGTGGAGAGGGGAGAAGTTTGAGACAAGAGATTTTTACATTCTAATAGATAGAAGTTTATTTTTTTAAATCGAGAGGACGAAAAATCGGAACTTTTTTCTCTCTCTTCTAGCTCAAGTTAATGTAGCAGTGGTGTAAAGGCTTCACGGTCAAGCTCGTTGTCTTGTACTCTTTTCCTTTGTATACATGACATAATGAGTTCATTCATGGACTCCCAAGTCTCTCATTGTAACCTATCGGGCTCCTTAGTTCAATACATCTCCTTTGAGCCAGCCTCCTCAATGTTCGAAGAAATTGGAAAGTGACATAGTTCTCTGAAAGCTGAAAAATAGGCTATATACATTAAATATACACTGATATACAACAAGTCTGTACAAAAATTTTTTTGGTTAAAATCCAAAAATTCCAGCAAAATTGGCCTAAAAAGGAGGCCCAAATTCAACTTCTTCCCCTTGCTCTTAATTGTGATTATTTATTATTTTGTTTATTAGCTCTAACTTTAGAATTAATATTCCCTCAAAAGATGAATTATATTCTTTATGTTAGTAAAATCTTTTATCAAGTCGCATACTGTATTTGAAAATCTTTGGTCAATTTTTTTTATTCTACAATTAATTAAATTGTTTTAATACTTTAGTTAACTAAAATTGGTTCAAATTATTATTTTAAAAATTATTAAATAAATTTTAATCAACCTAATTTCGTAAAAAATTCTACAATTTAATTCAAATATTTCAATTAATATGCTCCTTAGAAATTAAAAATTATTCTCTGTTTAATTATTTAAACCATTTTCTAAAAGTTAGTCAAAATATATTTAACCTAAGTCGTTAGATAACCGCACGTTAGCGGCTACTTTAAGTGTTGATACCTGGTCATAATAGAAATAAGAACCTCTTACCCATTTTCTCTAAAATTTAAAGGTTTATTTGTTAGAATTTTTTTAAATTAAGTTTTTTTAATTTCTTTAAAAAAAATTAAGTGGCAACTCTTTTCTAAGTATTTTTTAAAAAAAATAAAAATTTATACTTAGAACATTTGAAAAGAGTGATTTTATTAAAGATAGTAAAATTGGGGCATAACATGCTTACCTTATTTGGAAGTTTGAGTATTTTCTTTATCTGCTTATATTTGGTAAAACAAATAATTTTGTGTTGATTTTTACTCTATTTATTTAAGGAAGTTAGTGCTGTAAATTAATCACATCCCTTAATAATAGTTGGGTGGATTCTCGGGTGATTGATGAAATTTTTTTATTTGATTTGTTGAAAAAAATATCTTCCTACCGATTCTTACTTCTTTATTTTGGTAATTGTGACTTGTTTAATATTCATTGTTAAGGAAATAGAATTTCCATTATTTTGCTTAGTTATTCTATTTCTTTTATGACGGTGGTCTCTTGACTATATAAACAAGACCCTTCACTTTCTCCCATTCATTCGCTATCACATTCTCTCATTGCTTATACTTGAATACTAATAATATATTGCTCTCTAGTCTTAAAATAATTAAGATTTCGATAAACATTCAAGTGTTTTCTTTGTTATTTTTATTGTGTTCTGATCAAAAGTTGGATTATGTTGTCTCCATTAATCTTTTCTGCTTAACTGGTTTGTGTTCTTATTTAGCATTTATATTAGTCTTGCATTCATATTTATATGAGTTTATGGTGATATAGGAATCATCCAAATTAGTATTCTTATCCTTTCTCTTGATGTGTGATCTTACATGTTGATACTCGTGTTTGGTTGTGAATAATATTATGTTTCTATCTATGTAGTTGTGATCTTTTCTTCATAATTTTGGCTTTAGAAGGTTTGAACTTAAAGTTCAAGACATTGAAGAGTCTCCTAAGAATAGGATTTCAGACGAAGCTATCTTTGTTTAATAGTTTATTTTTATTGTATTATATCGTTACCTATTTTGTCATTTTGTAATAGATTTGGGAAATCACCTTAGGGGGGTTAGGGGGGGGGGGTGAATATATGTGCTAACCGTTTTTTGCTTCCTCTTTATTTATTTGTGTGCGGATGTGCTTAGACTAATTAATTATTTTGAACATTATCTAAAACAAACTGTGTGCTTCTAAATGTAGTCACTAAGTTTTCGACCCAACATAATTAATCACTGCTTAAGCTTGTTCAATTATAGTCTAAATATTTTAACTGCCCATCCAATTTTCTTATTTGATTTATATGATCGCCTTTTAAACTTAAATAATAATAAATAATGATGTTGCTGCTCTTTGTCTCACTTGCTCAACCAATTTCCTTTTAATATAATATATGAATATTGTTATAATTTGTTTCGTCATCTTTAGATGTCGTGCCTATAAGGTTTAAGTTTTTTATATGTATATACCATTTGAGTATAGAAATCATGCCTATAGGATTCAATAACTAAGTTAGATATGTTAACTAATGTGATCTTTAATAATTCATTATCTTAATCATCTTGTTATGCTATAGAACTCATGCGTATAGAATTTCAAATAGATATAGTTTGCAATTGGTTTAGAAATCATGTTCATACGCCGTCTTATAATTTGCAGCTCGTTATAGTTAAATAAAATCAACTAATGTGACTATCTTATGTATACTTATGAGAAGAATCAGCATAGTAATACCTCTTGACTTAAATTAGAACTGTTTTAAGATCCGCTTCTCGTAAAATCTGCTTCATAATATATGAATTTCTGCATCTAATAAAATTTATGGCCAAAAAATATTTCTGCATTAATAATAATCTTTTTTCTAAATTAAATTTCTGCATTTTAATTATTTTATACTAAAAAATATTTTTCAGCATTAATAACCAATTTGTTACTATTCTAAAAAATAATTTTCTGCATTAATCATAAATCTGTTACTGTTTTAAAAAATAATTTTTCCTATCAATAATAAATCTGCTCTAAAAATAGTTTTTTTCTGCATGCTACTTTAAAATAAACTCTACATAATAGTCTAATCTACTATTACATTAACATGCCATTTTCTACGTAATCCCCACCCTTGTTTTTGCTATCCTAATAAAGTTTGTATGAGTATTAGCTTTAGCACTATGAATAATTGTCTTGTCACTTCTAATGAGCTGATAAATATTTTCAGTATGCTTCATTAATAAAATCTATGTCCATGTTATAATTTTTGTCCTCTCGTAATTAAATTTACTATTATAATTTAGTATATTTGTATGTTCACACACTAGCATGAAATCCATTTCACAAATATGTGTGTGATAACATGTTTATTAAAATGTATAGGCGAAGTTGAGATATTACGTGTAAAATATTGTCCAAATATTTTTCTTTTTGTTTGGTGTCTAGCTGGGCCTTATATTTTATTTTGTCTAAACCACCCTACTAGTAATCTAATGTCTCTTGGACCTTAAGCGGGGACGATAAGCACTATTTTAGGATGAAATGGATTGAATGGTGGGGTAGGGGTAGTTGGCCCTCGAAGATGATGACATCCACCCAGGCTTTAAAAGACAAACCTTGATTTTGTCTGTCCCTACACGGAAGCCTATCAGGAAAAAAAAAGAACTCGAATTCTGATCCAAAAAGTCTCTCTTAGAGTCTCCCTTTCCTTTTATCCTTTTATTTATTTGTTTTAATTATATTTATTCGGGGTAGCTTAAAATACAATAATAAAATGGTTTGCTTAGATAATTGTGCAATTTATGTCTCCTCGCTTTTCTCTTTATTAATTGCTTGACATTTGTTATGTTTATTATTGATTCACCTAGTTTGACATGATTAATTAATTTAATAAAAGTGATCTTAATTGTTTAAAATTACTATCATCTAGGCTTACATGTTTAACTGATTGATAAAAAATAATAATGTTACTCTAATTGTTTAATATTTTTATCACTTAGTCTCGCGTGCTTCAATAATTAATTAACATAATAATGTGATCTTAATCATTTATTATTATATTATCACATAGCCTCACATGCTCAATTTATTAATTAAAAGGGATAATGCCCAAGTACCCCTCAACCTATGCCCGAAATCTCAGAGACACACTTATACTATACTAAGGTCCTATTACCTCCCTGAACTTATTTGATTAATAATTTTTTACCCCTTTTTAGCTTACGTGGCACTATTTTGTGGGTCCAACGATAGTTGACTTTTTTTTTCAAACTAGTGCCATGTAGGCTAAAAAGGGGTAGAAAATTACATATAAAATAAGTTCAGGGGGGTGATAGGACCTTAGTATAGTATAAGTGTGTCTCTGGGATTTCGGGCATAGGGTGAGGGGGTACTTGGGTATTTTCCCTAATTAAAATAATAAAAATAGCTTTGATTGTTTAATATTACGTTATCACATAGTTTTGCATGATTAACTAACTGATTAAATAATTATGTGATTTTAGTTATGTAATGACGGTTATAACCTAGTTAGCATGTTAATTAAATAAATAATAAATGAAGTGACCTTATTTGCTACTTTTAACCCCCACATAAATTGCATGAGACATGGCCGAGACCCACATTTGTGGACTTCGAGGGATGCCTAACACTTTTCCCTCGAGGTAATTTTGACTCTTACCCTGATCTCTAGCTCGTTGACCTAAGTTAGACTTAGTTATGTTAGATAGATGTCCTAATGCGTCTTAATTTGTTAGGTGGCGACTCTTCAAAACCCGAATCCCAAAAGAGTTTTTAGGACGTCATCAAAACCCGTTTTGCAGAAAATATGAGGCGCGACATATTAGCAAATGGATTTAAGAATGATGAAAGTGATAAATGTGTTCACATTAAAATCACAAGGTCATTGTTTGTATGTATATTGGTGATATATTGATCATCAATAGAGACACTAATGATATAAATGTTACTAGACATATGCTAGAAACCAAGTTTGGAATGAAATATTTTGGAGTTGTTGATGCGATCTTAGGTATAAGAATCGTTAGAACTCCATCAAGTTTTGCATTTTCACGGTCTCATTGCATTGAAAAGGTACTGACAAGTTCAAATATTTGGATGTCAAATGTGATCTTTGCATTTCAAAAGAGTTAAAGCGAAAGTGACTCACAATTGGATTGTGCTACAGTATTGGGAAGTATGATGTATATCATGAAGTGTGTGCGATCAGATATAACATTTGCTATTAATGAACTGAGTTGGTTCACAAGTGATCTTAATCAAACTCATTAAATGACAATAAAAAGAGTTTTGGAGTATTTAAGAAATACTTAAAAGTATGTTTTACATTATAACAGTATTGAAAGGATATAGTGATGCATATTGGATCACCGGACAAATGAAGTAAAACCCACGAGTGGATATGTATTTACTCTTGGTAGAGGAGCAGTCTCTTGGAAATATTTCAAAAGAGTCGCTAGCTCTACAATGATCTTTGAAGTAGGTGCTCAAGATAATGTCGGTGAATAAGTTGAAAGTGTGACATTCCGAGAGCACACCTTAGAGGTTAGGGTCAATCTCGACTCATGACACGATGTACTTGACCTATCAGAGGTCTTGTACAAGCCCTTTTGTATCGTTCATCGTATATATACATATGAAAAGTAGTGCGCAATTAAAACTTTTCACAACATTCTAATAGTCTTTAAAAATCACTTTCATATAAAACTCATAGGAAATACTATGTCTCATTTCATCAAATCCTCAACACGAGAGTACTTGGGACACGACCCATACAATAGAAATATAGCACTAGTAAGTCTATTTCAATACTTCAATAAAAGAATCCAGAGACATCTATGTCCTCGAGTCAAATGAGGACATACTTCAACTTGCTTGAAAGATCCTATAATCCAAGTTTCGCTCCCAAAAGCACCTTCACCTATGAATCACTTTAGAGATAGATAAAAGCATGGAACTAAAACAACCACATGTAATAAGTATGACTCAAAACATAAAATCATGAAAATGGAAATTTATTGGAAATATGTTCTTTTTGATTAAAATATCATAGCATAAGCATAATAACAACATTTAACACCTTAGAAACACATAATATAACACTTAAGCAATTTATCACATGTTTGAAGAAACATTACAGTAAGTTAATTCACTGTTACAGTGAAGTTCCTCAACTTCACATTGGACACTTCCTAACATGAAATCTTCTCACTAAAATCTATCCTAAGATTCACTTAAGTAAGACAAAGAGAGACCACTCATACACCCTCTCTAGGCACACCTAAATGATCCTTAAGACCACCTATAATGAGATATACACACTTACAATACACTGAACACATGAATATGAGATCATCCTACCAAAGTTGATTCTAAGGATCACTTGAGTGAGTTGTGAAGTGACCGCTCATACAATCCCTTCATACATACTTAAGAGATCCTTTAGATTACCTAGAATAAGATAATTCTAACTTAATAAAAGAACATACATGTAATATGACATTCGCCTTCCAAAGGTTATCAAAAGACTTACTCAAGTAATTCAAGAAGAGAATGTACATTCTTGACCTCTTCAAGATTACCTGAATAATCCTTAAGACTATCTAAGTTTGGATCATGCCTATTTAATCAACCATCTTTCCTAACTAGAGACATTATTAAGACTTATCTAGGTAAGATACGAAGTGACCATTCATATGCCCCATTCACACCTTAACTAGACAACCCTTAACTACTCTAGGTAAGTACTTATTAATTTAACATGCTTTTCTAACAAGTCATTACATTAATTAGTTTATTTAATAGACATTCATCACATGAGGACATTCAATTAATGGTCTTGGAGAAGACCTAGGACTCTCACTAACATCTTCAAAGCCTATTGTGCAATGTCTAGATAGCGTCCAATACTACCACCTAAACTTCATAGAACTTCTCCAATACTAGTAGGTATCTCATATGATGAGAATAAGCAATAATCGACATAGACCATGGTAGCTAAACATGGAATCCGGAGTTGTAACCTACTCCAACGGAGGGTGTTCTACTTGCCAATGGTAGAACTTGGACACAACCCATGTAGGCACATGGTTAAGGAATATAAAGGGTTCCTTTAAACTCTAGCCTCACTCTTAAATAGAGCTACTTCCCTCACCATACTCACTCAGTGCTAGACTTTGTTCTCATAGAGTAATTCACATCAAAGATTACATGAAGAGGTTCCATATCTAGTTCATAACCCAATCACATTCACCATACCAAACACCCTAGTCCTGCCTTTAAATGGAGAAGAAAATAGCTTAATGACTTTCCTAAGGATGATTTCATGTTGTTCTATCCAACCAACCTTAAGTCCACCATTCATACGAGAAGAATACAAGTACAACTTTCGACTTCAAGGATCATAACCTTACCACTAAGTTGAAGGTTTCACATAAAGGACCTTCTTAGCATCATTCAAGGTCTCATGTCATTCATTCATACAAGACTAAGAGGCTTTAGCATCCTAAGTCAAGACATATCATATTCACATTCACATTCATACATGTATTAAGTAAGGGACACAAGTCTACCACACAAGACACATCAATACTTCACTTTAGCACATATTGCATATCATTCTAGAAGAACATAGGAATAACCATTATTATCAATAAGTCACCCTATACACTACTACAAGATCATAAATATAACCATCATAGACACATATATTCAAGTAGGAAGAATCGTGTATCAACTCTTAGACTACACACACATAAGGACATAGTCATAGTCTAACATGATCACCTAACAACAATAGAAGAACACATACTTTCACCTTAATCACAAGTAGATGAATATAATCATACTTAGCATAAATAATTACCCAAATCATCATAATATATCACGTAGTTGCCGACAAGGCCATGATCATCATAATTCATAAAGTAACGCCGACGAGGCCACATCATTCACAAGTAAAGCACATAGCACCACCACCATTAGTGGACCATGCCAATCACAACATAATTCAAGAGATACATTACATAAAAGAAGGAGAATTAGGGAAGCGTACCACCAATCCACTCTCACCACTTCAATCCATAGCTAAATCATCTAATTCACTACCAAAAGTCCTTACCCATGACCATGATCATCAATTCAATATGAAAATCATAATAGTCAATGAAACTAGGTAAATTCAATATACATTTATCAATCTAAGACAACCTAGTCATCAACTCAATACAATTCTTACATCATTCAATAGCCTATAGAAAACTACACTAGAATTCATAAGCATTAAGACAAATTCAAGTCAACCACAAAGTAGTCAAAAACTAAGGTTCATGGATTTCATGGGTTCATAGATTAATTATGTTAAAATCATCTAATAAAAATTTTTAATCAATATACATTGATTTAAAACCTTTAATGCAAGAATCCATGGATAGATCATAAAATCGGACAAGTTCATCTTTAGAAAACTTTAGAATCTCTTTGAATTTTGGGATCCTTGATGAATATAGTTTCAAGGATAAAAAATCATACATCAATGATGTTAATCCACTAAATTGATGAATAATCACCACTCAAATCTCCAATCCAAGCTCTTCCTTGAGTTTTGGCTTCAATGGAGTTTTAGAGAATTTCTAGAGATTTTGGGGTTTTGATTTGGAAGAATGAATTTATATAGGTATTTAGGACTTATATATCAACTTAAAATACCTAAAATATCCCAAAGTAACCACCCAAACCATTATTTCGACGTAGGGTAAATTCACCTTCAACTTAATAGTGAACCGGCAAAATTGTAGGGCTATCAACGACTAGTCCATCAAAAGACCGTCTCCCCAGCAACGGACCGTCCTGCTGGTCTGTAGTTTGCGTCAGAGAATTTTCCTTGTATGAAAATCCTCCCACGCCTATGTTTCAACCTACACCCCTCACCTACGGGTTGGCGATTGACCTACTAGTCGTCGATTGCCATTGTAGGTTGGGCTGGTTTTGACAGTTTTGGCTCAAAGGTTCCTCCCTCAAGGACTCTTGGTTGGTCCTTGGGGATGTCTTCCCTAACGTTTCCAACCCGAATATGTTCGTATACGAGTTTAGTACCTCCCACATCAATTTCATCCAAAACGAACACACAAAATTTGATGAAACATGCCAAGACACACAAGGTCGTTTCAAGGCAAACCTTTCAAACGTTATGAACGTTCTTGGACGTTTGATCTCCAAACTTCATGAAACTGACACACTGCCTATAAACACTATAATAACTCATATAAGGACCTTATAATCTCATAAACACATAAAACACACTTGAAGCACATAGGTGACTAGTCGGCGAACGTCTTAGTCGTCCCTTGACGTTTAACTTTCAATTCACCTAATACTTTAGACACTTCCTCAATACCACATTATAAGTCAATTTAGGACCTTAGATCCTCATGAAAAACATTTTAGGCTCTAGTTTCACCTATGTCGTGTTAGAGGTATTACAGAAAGACTCTGAAATTTCTTGATATATATTTTTTGTTGTCTCAAACCACTGACGTTAGTACAAATATACTTTGATAGTCAAGATGCAATAAATAGGGCATGAAGCATGATGTATATAGCAGAAAAACTCATCATATAGGACATATACATGATACCGTTATAAAACTACTCTCTAGTGGAATTATCATAATTTACTATGTAAAGTCACAGGATAATGTGTCGAATCCACTTACAAAAAGGCCTAACTAGAGAGAAAGTGTAAAGATCATCTGAGGGACTGGGTTTACGGCTTAGATTGGAGAACCTAAGAGCTAGATTCAATGAGAACAACAAAGTTTTGACTGACGGTTTTACATTGTCAACCAACTCAATCCATTCTCATAATGAAGAAAATGATCATGAACAAGGATACAACATTAAGGCTTTTTAATTAGTTAATAAAGCTTAATGGTTTTAATAATTTACTAAGTGTGGCAGAGTTGATCAAATAGTGTATCTACGTGATAACATGGTTAGAAATCACCTATGTGAGTGTGAAGTGTAAGTCTCTTCAAAGAAGATGATTGTCAAAAGCTCATCTCTCTATACACTCATGAAACAAGAAGGTGTTCATGGCAGAAAAGAACACAACCGTAAGAACCATAAACGGTAAAGGTTTAATTGTGTGAAATATGGTTGTCTAGGTATACACCAAAGCTCGATGGTTCAAAGATATCGCATCTACCGATTGATCGAGTATATTCGACATATGTTCAATACGGAAAGTCCAAGGGAAACCTAGTTATTGAGATGCAATTAATTCTTACTTTTAAGTACACATACTTGTCCGTTTCTATGTCTTGTAGTCATTCCCCATTCATGCGGGTAATTATTAGATTTTAAAAGTGTGAATGGAATTTGAAGAGTTGCGACTTTTATGAAGAGTTGCGACTTTTATGAAAACATCTGATTTTATGAAAAAAGTTTTGACTGTTATGATCTTTCTTAAATATTGTGGGTTTTGATCTTTCTTAAAGATTGTGACTTTTCCAAAGGTTTGTGACCTTTCTGGTAAGGCACAATAAGAACCTTTTTACACTACCCTTGTTTTCTATAAATTGAGGAATTTTCTCTCATTTTTAATATAGAATTTCTAGACTTCTTCTACTACTACAACTAAATATAGTATCTAAGTGTACTTTACTGTCGTTGAGTGACTCGCTGGCACCAATGTTTTGGGTATCAATACATTGGTGATTGAGATCATTCTATCTTGGAAGGACATATTCCAAATCAAACCTCGAATCTAGAGCAAAATAATTTCCTTACGGGGATACTGAGCATTCAGTGGGCTTGATTTTCTTTCTGTTTTTCCAAATTCTGGTATGTGTTATAGATTTTAGATTTGTGGATAAATTTATGTTCTTCTATTATTTACTGGTTCATTAAATTTTTGTAACTTTGTTGCAAAGTTTGTTGAAATCAGTCATATTCTTTAAACACATATTAACAACAATTCTTTTTTAAGAAAAATATTTCTTATATTTTTTTATTTGTTTCTGATTATAGTTTCTCTACTAGCGTTAATTTTCTAGTTGTGACAATGTTCTTAAACTTTATTGTTTTACAAAGTTTTGTTCTAAGTATGTTAGGAATACAAAATGAACAATAGATATCATATCATGATACGATATTACATGGTCAATCAAATTCAAATTTATTAAAAATCAAAAAACAAAAAATCAAAACCTACAATTAATGATGAGGTGAGTTAAAAAGCACACAATAAGCTTGTTAGGAGAATGAGGTAAGCGCCGAAGGAATGTGAAGAAATTTCGGTCCAACATAAAACGACAAGCACCTTCCTATTGTGTACAGGATAAGCTGTGCGAACCAAAAACCATGACAACAACAATAATCCACAGTTTAACAGTATATTGCCCCCTGTTTTCTCATCTCCCCATATTCATTTGAAATCAAAATATAATAGGAAGGGTATAAAAGATATATTTATCTTGAAAATAAAAATAATATTTTTTATTTTAAATTATTTTTAACAGTACATAGTTATATTATTATTGACCGGTTGATGAGTGTTGTCACTCTATCTATCTATCTATCTATCTATCTATCTATCTATCTCTCTATCTAGATAGATAGATAGATAGACAGACAGATAGGCAGATAGATAGATAGACAAAGTGACAAGGGTAATAAAAACACAATTCTCCTATTATAAAACATATGGGTTTGTTCACACAAAATTAAAAGAGATGGAGAATTTTCAAGGGATAATTGGTCAACTGGGAAGACAATGTTATTCATTTTTTTGTTTAGGTGTTGTGCTTATTACAGTTTTCATAGCCCACTATGTCTGTCCTCATCAAGAAATTAATGACCAGAACCACCGTCTTCGCAACAAGAGGCACCTCCAAGCTTTGCATGGTCCTCCACTTCTTCAACGCCATAGCTACTAAATTAGCTTGTTGGTTACAAAGTGAATTATTCATATATTAAAATAAGTATAATTTATATTACCCTCTATAGCATTGTAATGTCTATGTATAACATTCAGCACGGATGGTGTTTGATTATCAGTTTACAATAGTGCTTCAATTATTCAATATATTCATTTTTGTTTCAGTTTAATTGTTTTGTTGTAGTTTGACATTAAGAAAGTAAAAGAAGTTCTGAATTTTGTATATTAATTAAATTAAACATACGTAGAATACACTAGAATATCTTTTAATTATGTAATTTTAAATATCTAAAGTAAAAAGTTAAATTGTCAGAAAAGTGGTTTAATGGACCCTCGTACCTGTAAGTGTTTATACTATGGATCCTTTTACTTTACTTTTTAATAATTGAATCCTTAGACTCAATTCAAATAAAAATTTTATAACTCGTTTTATCATGTGTGTATTTTACTCTCCCTAAAATTGATGACATGTCAAATCCATATCATCTATATCAATTACATGTCATAATTATCTTTATTAAAAAAATTTAAAAATTTATTAACCAAAATTAATTGAAAAAGAGTAAACCAATAAAATCAAAATTTATTCCTTAGGATAAAATTTTGAAACTCCTACATCTTCTCCCCTATTCATACCTTATAATAGTCAAAATCTATCGAAAAAACTCTTACCGGAGAGACTACCTATACTCTTTTCCTCATTTTTCATTCATCTCCGTTGTACATCCTCACCATTTTCCTTTCCTCCTCCTTCAACTATCACAAAATTATCAACCTAATTCGTTGCCGCACCGCCAGATCTAGCCGAAAATCTCTTCGTTGTCGTAACTAGATCTTCCAACCCTCACCTGTCTCATTCTCCCCTCCACTTACTAGCACCGTCTCTTTCCATCTACAACAAATCAATTGTCTCCGATGAGCATCATCACTACAACAAAAATATTTTCTAGCGCCAATAAATATATACATTAATAAAGAGTGTTAATGTCTTTACCTGCATTACTTAAGTGTCATAAGAACTAAAGTCATTAAAGACTTAAGGGACATATACAAAGAGTGTTAATTGCCGCTAAAAATATGATCATTTTTTATCTAGGGCACTGCCATCGACCTCTTCCTCTACTGCTGAATCAATGGACTCAAGGAGGTTTCAATGTCAAGATCTCTTAAAATGATGACAAAAGTATGGAAAGAAAAAAGATAGGGGCTGTACATGGAGGTGGTTGCTAATGAACGTGAAGTGGGTGAAGATCATGGAGGATTTGAATCAATTTTCTTATTGTTATATTTGTTTCCTAATATTTTTAAAATTGAAATATAGTACTCACTCGTCTTAAAGTGTGTGAAGTCACACACTTTCGCCAACTCAATCATCTTAAAGAAACATAAGATTTGTCATTGGTCATAGGGGTTGGATAAATTGTATTTTATTGAGTTTAAGGGTCCAAATGATGACAAAGGGGTCAGTAGAAGAGTGCATAATAAAAATTGATACAATTACAAGGGTCCAACAGACCATTTCGCCAAAAGAAAAATCACATGATATTTAAAGCAAACTATAAAGAAAATAAGATAGAAAAATTGAAATGATGGAGTATGTAGACACATAAATTGTATTGGATTAAATTCATAAGAAATTTGAATTAGATTCATGTTTATTTGGGGTGAATGATTAATTTGGGTTTTACAAATAAATTAGTTCATCTTATTAAATTCAAATCTAAGGTCCATTTCACCTTGAAGTCCAAATCCATGTCACATGTCACAGTGACTAGGCATCCAAGACAACCAAGTTGACGTCACATGTCCAAATGAGGTGGTTTGAGTCTTTGTTTCAACGCCACCAAGTTTGCATCAATTGAAGTTTGGAGTAAAATGTTATATCAATTTTACTAGACAGTATCTTCCCACGCGCAAACCGCGTTGCCGAGGCATTTTTGCACGGGCGCGCACTGAGACTGTATCTACTGCATTCCTCCATAGTTACATGCGAGCCTAAAGCGTTTTACTTACGTGCATATAGGTATCTAACTCTTAAAAAAATCCAAAGACATAGTTTACCTCCCTAGTTCATAAATTACCCTAAATAATAAGTTTTCAAGAAACTCCTTCTTCCAAGGTAATCCATCATCCAAGGTAAGATTTCATCATAAAATTTTATATGTTCTTCATCTAAACACTTATTAATATCTTCTACTCGTGGAATTCATGTGTTATTAAGAAAATCCACCTACAAGATTTACGAAATAAATTTTTGACATTTTTTCACTTAACGATCTCACCTTTCTCAGGAATTTGGAGCGTATAAGACATGTAAGGTTAATCATAGTGATGGACTGAGTTCGTCCTCATACCCTACATCTACTTTCTATCAATAAGAGATAATTTAGGGTTACATCTTTAGTTTTGATAATTTTTGATCAGTTGTTGAATTTTGAGTTTATATTCTTAATTTTTGAATTTCTATATGCTATCATATTGTTCATGACGATTATTCAGCATGAACTTTAGTATTTGAGTCTTCATGGAGTTATTATTAAGAATCTTTTTAACCTAATAATTGTCTTAAATTGATTTTTCTAAGAAAACAAAGAAGAGTTTTAAGTAGAGCTTAAAGAGAGATTTTTGAGTAAAATTTAAGGGAACTAATTGATTCTCAAATATATTAGTTTTAAATTGATAAAGAGAACTTTGTTTTTCATAAAGAGTTGTCAGAGATACTTCATAACAATTACCTATTTTAAGAGAACATTTTGAGCAATCGCCTCAAACTGAGAAAGAGTATGTATTATACATTTGAGCATAAGTATTGATCACAAATATGTGGATGAGTTGAAACAACACACATTTCTTATAAACGAACATGGATAAAGATCGTAATTTTAGGCGATTCCTTATTACTTTCAAGCAGAGCGGATGTTCTATTCTTTGGCAAGGTATAAGACAATTTTTGCAGCGTGAATGAGACGTTGTATCACTACATTGCTCATAGTGATGGTTATAAGTTAGAGAATCTCCCAAATAGAATTAAAAGTGTATTTTAATCATATCACTTAATATGTTGAGTTCAGAGATGTTTAAATGATTCCACTCATGTATTTCTTTACATTCAGTTGGGTATATATTTATATCTATTGGTGTCCTTTAAGTTATTTGTTATTAAACTATCTTACATACGCTTACATATAATGTATTGATGTCATTCGACTTGCATCTTTTATGATGTAGATTCAAGTACTTAGGATCCTCAATAGAAGTTTTGTTGAGATCACTACATCTGCTCGTCATCTTTGAGTGCGGTCTCCTTTGCTTCCGGGGGACCCATCTTCTATGAGTTGTTCATAGTAATTTTTTTGAGGTGTTATGGGTATTGTGTTGACACCCATCTTTATACAGTAGAGACTTCATAGATAGACACTTATGGAGAGTCATTCACTTTCAAATGTTTTATTTAAAACTTATATGTTTTATACTCAATATATTCAGAGAATTTTGAGATTCAGTGAACTATTGTTAAACATCTCTTTCAAATTTATATTTGTGTATGCTTGAGTTAGTCTTTCGTTTATTATTCAATCGAGATAAGATTTCATTTGAGAACAACAATGAGTTGAAATGATATATTTACAAATATATTTAATATTTTTTGAGCTATAAAACGCCTAAAAAATTAAGATAACTTTTTAAAATTTTGATATAACTTTTGATTTTATATCTTTTGTCTTCCATTTAAAAACACATGTCAACAAGAACCCATTGATTGAGTCATTACTAGAACCTACGCTTCAAAGTGTTAAGGAAGCGCTCAAAATTTTTAGGGGAAAGAAAATGACTGACTATTTTATTTCTATTTAATAAAGAAAGAAAGAATTGCTATAAATTAATAAAATTGTATAATTTTGAAATACTAAATATTAGCATTTTTAATATAATTTTCTCACCAGAGACACAACTTAACTAAGTAAGGTCATATTATCTCCCTGAATTTTTATTTTTTTATAATTTTGTGCACCTTTTTTGCTAGTATGGCATCCAAATATCTCTCACCGTCTCAATTGCGTAGAGCCACGGAGTGTGTCACGTAAGACAAAAGGTGTACAAAATTACAAAAAAAAAAGTCTAGGGGGGTAATAGAATCTTAGTTTAGTTAAGGTGTATCTTCGAAATTTCGGTCATAGTATAGGGAGTACTTGTACATTTTCCCTATAATTTTATAACAAAAGTTTTTTTAAAAGAAAATAGGTCAATTTTAAAACACTAAATATTAAAATAATACTCTTTTTCGTTTAAAAAAGGATTGACTAGTTTGAGTTAAAGAAAAGAGAAAATACATTATTACCCATCAAACTTGTACCATTTTTTGAAGTAGACACTTAAAGTTTACGGGAGTCCAATTATCCCATTCAACTATTTCGAATAATTTTAAATACACCACTTTTACAATATTTACAATTTCATGACCAGTGCGTATATTTCACCCCCAAATAAAATAATATGCTTTTTATTTTTCTTACTTGTTTAATAGTGGATCGGATAAAACCCTGACTCACTCATAACCCTTAAACCTTTTCAGAAAATTCATTTCCATCTTTTCCAATTTATTCAATTTACTTTATTTCAAAAAAGAATTCTGAATTTCTTTGAAGATATGTATTTATGTAAGTTTTTTGTGTTATTTCTCAGTGTTTTGGTGCTTAATTTCAAATTTTTTCTTCGTAAATTAGTTTGACCCTTTTTAACTTTGTGGGTATTCCGAAATGAAGACTAACTTGAAATCTATAGTGAATTTCACTTTTTTTTTTTTGAATTTGTTCGGATAGATTCTTTGATACTTTTGATCTGGGAAATCTATATGAATGGAAATGGTTCAAATTTCTTTGTTGAAAGGTAAATTAGGTGCTAAATTGATCATGTTATATGTCGTTGTTAAGTAGATTTTTTCTAATAAAAGGCCTTAAGATGGATTGCTAGAACTTGATGATAGAGTATATAATAAAAAAAATTCGCTTCGCATGCTAAAGAATCAACTTTTGCTGTTGAGAAAACTTTCAACAGCCATAATGGTGGTCTGGGGAATAAGAAATGTGAGTCTCTTTTCACTTTGGTCTAACAATGTCATGCGTCAGTTTTCCATTGGTTTAGACCTGCAATTTTACTCTTTCACGCGCTTTTCTAATGTTAAATTACAATTGTCGTGAAAATGGGTTAAAATGACGTATTTTTATTGTCGATTTAAATGATTTCGTGGGATAATAAGACCTCTGTTAACTTAAGGTGTCTTTTTCAAATAAAGGGTCTAAATTTGATCGGGTGGTTATGTATTTTTTATAAAGAAAAAAAAGAATAACTTTCAATCTTGTAACATTTAAATTATGTCAAATATACATAAATATGAAAAGAAACTTTTTCCTACAAGAAAAAGGATTAGTCAATCGAAATCCTTTTTCCTAAAAGGAAAATCCATTTATGGTAAGAAATCAAGGCAAACAATACCCAACAAATCTCCTTCTTGACCTGAATTTCTGACAAAATAAATTTGTTCACCTTCTTCACATAATCTTCAACAGATTGCATCTCTTCTCCATAATCTTCTCCATCAAATCTATGCCTCAACATAGAGAACATCTCGGAAACAATTTCTCCAACAAAAATATCCATTACTGTCGAAAAGGTTGCGGCTAGAACTACACTCGTCAAGATGAACACCTCTTTCTAACCTGGTTCAATCATCAATTATCAAACCACTAAACCTGAATCCATTATTGAATTGACTCTGATACCACTTGTTAGACCAAAAATAAGCAGGTGTAAACGCAAAGCTAACAAAGAAAACCTTGAAAGAGCACGAGTAAGAAGACAAACAAGAAACACAAAAAGACAGAGATTTAGCGTGGTTCGGTCAATCGACCTACATCGACAAAGGAGATGAGCAATCTATTATAAATATGAGAGTACAAAATACAGAGAGAAACAACCTCAATTAATCACTCAGAATACATGGGAGGTTCACACAAGTGATAACGTATCAAGCTTGTGAACCACAAATTCTCCCCCTAATCAAAAACTTTGATTTCTCATAAGGTGTCGGCGGAGTCCTAAAAGAAACATCCGCGGATCCCTGGTCGGCATCGTTTATGGTTGAGACTAGGTTTCTAGTTAGGATAAAAAATAAGTAGGTGTAACGCGGAAGCTAGCAAAGCAAACTCGAAAGATCACGAGTGACAAACGAGAAATATACTAAAAGACACAAAGATTTAACGTGGTTCGGTCAATCGACCAACGTCCACAAAGGAGATGAGCAATCCACTATAAATATGAGAGTAAAAAATATTGAGAGAAACAACATCAATCAATTCACAAGGAATACATGGTAGGTTCACACAAGTGATAACGTATCAAGCTTGTGACCCACAAATTCTCCCCCTAACCAAAACTCTCAAAGTCCTTAAGACTACATTGTGAATGTTGATTAAGTTAGAAGGAACATTCCTCTATTTATAGCTCTATTTTGTAGAGCCTAAACCTTTTCCTACAAGAAAAAGAACTAGTCAATCCAAAACTTTTTTCTTAAAATGATAATCTATTTAGGGATAATGCCCAAATACCCCCTCAACCTATGCCCGAAATCTCAGAGACACACTTATACTATACTAAGGTCCTACTATCCCCCTTAACTTATTTTATTAATAATTTTTTACCCCTTTTTAGCTTACGTGGCACTATCTTGTGGCCCAACGAGGGTTGACTTTTTTTTTCGAACTAGTGCCACGTAGGCTAAAAAGGGGTAGAAAATTATATATAAAATAAGTTCAGGGAAATAATAGGATCTTAGTATAGTATAAGTGTGTCTCTGGGATTTCAGGCATAGGTTGAGGGGATAGTTGGGTATTTTCCCATCTATTTATGGTAAGTAGGGCAAATAATACCCAACAATTTGATGGGGTCGTTATTAATTTTCTCTAAAGAAAATAAAGAATAAATTCCAATCTTTTGATCCTAATTTAAATTATCTCAAATATACATAATTATCATATAATTTTGTGATCTTGAACATACCCTTATGAAAATCTGAAATTAAAATATTGGTAGAAGGATCGTCATAACCCCTGGCTACTAAAGTCATTGCTTTGAGCCATATTTAGAAAATAATAGTGCTTAATACATATATTTTTTTGTATATGTACATTTTTATTTCATTAAAACAAAACAGGTAAGAAGTAATTATTTAAAAAGTGTTTAATTTCTACTTTTCTAAGGGAATGCAATAAATTTTGGAAAAAGTGTACATTATTTATTTCCTAACAATTTGATCATTTACCATTTATTCATTTTCTTTATTTATTATTTTATTAAACTCTCTCCTAAATAATTTTTTGAATTATTGTTGCTTAAAAGTTACAAAGAACAAAATCATTTTTGGTATGTTCTTCAAAATTTGAAGAAGTGCAACAATCAGTAGGTTGAAAGAATATAATAATATTTTGATATCTTTATATCAACTATCAAATCCTTGAATCAAGTTTTATTATTCCAATTTTATTTATAAGTTTTCTTAAAAATTTGTAATTGTTGATATTCTTATTTCATAAATAATTGTGTTATAGTTATTATTAAAATTTATTTAATTCAAATACGTAATTTAGGAAATATGATTTCGATCTAAAAAAAGAGAAGAAAAAACTTGAAAAATTAAATAAATCCCAAAAAAAAGCACTTGATAGATTTTAATCAAATATAAATCTTGATTCGAAAAACACTAGGGTTGGAGGAAAGTTCTTCAAATGAAAAAGTCACTAATAGAGTTGAGTTAGATGATAATAACATGCAATAAGAAATCAGAAAAAAATGATTAAAAAAATGTGGCATAGTTCCCAATAATCAAGAACTCTTAAGCAATTTAAATAGTTGCATCCCCAAAAATAAATGTGACAATAACTTTTTTGAAAAAACAAATAAATAACAATTAAGGCCTCTCTTTAAAATTTGGCTTTAGGCCTCTGATATTATTGAATCGCCCTGATTGTTAAAAAAAAGTCATTCTTTTATAAACAAACTAAAAAGAAAAGTATGTTATTATTTTGAAACAAATGGAGTAATTACTTGAGATTTATAACAAGATTATGTATATTATAAGAAAAATTTCAATTAATATTTCTAAATATTTTTAAAATTTGAATAAAATATAAATTTGTTGTAAAATTAAAGTAAAACAAGACAAGAAATATAAAAGATGATAACAATTGAATAGGTAGACAAGAGATGAGAGTTTTTCTTATTCAAATCTTCACCTAACCTTCAAGTTTATATAGTATGAACTATTATGCCTCTTTATCTATTGTAATATAGATGCATACAAAAGGTTAGTCATAAATATGGTATTAACATGAATATAATGGAGGAGGTTATAAAAGAAAAAAATTACAAGACTAATGTTTATAAAGTTGGAGGTTATGGAGGTTATGGTTATCTTCATAATGGAAAAAGTAATGGAGATATTGACTGAGTAACTTCTTGGTGTAGTGGACATTCACATTATAATATTTTATAACACTCCCCCTTGGATGTCCATAGATAATGTGTCTCGTTAAAACCTTACTAGGAGCAAAAAAACACGTGGGAGAATACACAGTGAAGGAAAAGAGTGCACAAATTTTTTAGTATGCTTTAAATGTTGCCTCATTAAAAACCTTACTAGAAAAAACCAATTGAAATAAAACCATGGTTAAGGAGAAGAGTACAATGCACTATTTTCTCCCCCTGATAAAAACTTTACTTGATATCTCAAAAATAATGCATTCCAATCTTGTATCACAATTTCTCAAATATTAATATTGACAATCTTTAAATTTACAAGATTATCACTTCAATGGGCCATTGAATGTCTATCTCACCATTTTGTTGAAGATCATGTGCGAAAAGGACTTTTGGTTAAATATGTTTTGTCCGAGCTCTTTGATTGTATCCTCCCTTCAATATATTTTTGTATATGGTGGCTGGAATATTCTTTGTCAAAGGAAAATCACATATTTTTTGAATATGATAGATCATAATTCCAACCAAACACACTCCCAGCTGACTAGATCAATATTATTTCTGCATGATTTGAAGAAGTGGTTACCGATGTTTGATAACGTCAAGATATTGTTGTGCCTTCATATGGAAATAAATAGTCCATTTGCGATCGAGCTTTATGGGGATCAAATAAATATTACGCACCTACATAATCAAATCAGTTTTGACTCGAAGATTGATCATTTCAATTTCATTGAAGCTCGTCCTTTATCCAAAAGAAAATCACACATCTTCTTTGTGTTGAGTCACTTGCTTTGTTAGTTTCTTATCATAACTTGAATGATAATATGATAATCCTTTCACATAAAATTTGTTATGTATATAAAATATTTGCATAACTAACAATTTATAAGCGCACCAATTACTAATACGTGACATTTTTAATCATTTTCATAAAGTTGAAAAGATTTTTTCTTTGTGTTAAGCAATCTCAGAATCATTAGGTACTTAATGGAATCGTTTTACGACCTGTTAAATCCTTCAAA
Organism: Solanum lycopersicum; assembly: GCF_036512215.1. Lineage (NCBI taxonomy): Eukaryota > Viridiplantae > Streptophyta > Magnoliopsida > Solanales > Solanaceae > Solanum > Solanum lycopersicum. The sequence continues at coordinate 4,891,089 of NC_090805.1, forward strand.
AAAATTTATATAATCTTCATGGTTTAGATAGACAAGATAAGTAGTGATTATACATACTCAAGTATTTCATCACTAAAATAAGTCTCATTGCATCTATCAATGGAGAAAATATCTCTATTTAAAAATGTCAGGACTTCTACGAAAATCCTTTATGTCACAAGTCAAAAATTGTATTCTATATTTTACGATTATACTTTCGCACAATGATCATTTGTGCCCCACTGACATATACTTTGATCTACGAACTATAAGTTCAAAAACATTACTTTTCTAAGTGAAACAAAATATACTTGAATAGTGCATTTTATTTGGCTAATCATTTATCTGTCCACATTATATGACAGATTCAAATTTATGATTCTCGTAACCACTTATAGCATTGAGTGATACTTTACATCAAAGATACCGTCAACAATCATTTTAATTCGATTTCAATTCGACATAATATATCTAGATCTTTTCATTTATAATCATTTTCAGGTACATGAATCTTTGACAAGATTTTATGAATTGTTATGTCATAATGCTCTTTTAAGGAACTTACCTCATTATCATGACCATTTTGATACTTTTCTCCTCTCCTTCGTCAAGGAATTTTACTTTTGAAATCGATTTGTCTATCACACTTATGACGTACCATAGAATTTGTCCTTCAAGGACTATTTATTGAAGCATTTGCAGCTTAATTTAAATATTGGGTCAACAAATACATCTAGCAAATTTATTGTAACATTTTGCAAATGAATTATCTATCTTGAACTTCAAGTTCACATTTTTTTAATGAAGATCTTGATAATTCACCTCACACATAATTTTCAACTGCTAAACACATCTCCCCTAATATTAGGAAATTTAACATTTACCCCCAACCTTATTTGGGAATCCATCTTTGTGCGTGATGGAGCAATAAAATTCTATGTGCACACAACAAATTTTTAGATGGAAATTATTTGGTTCCTGACCCTAAACCAATTGTAATGAGAGAACCTTGTTGGCTTGATGCATACATGTTAAATAAGTTCATCTCATACAACATTTTATTTGAGAGATTTGTTCTCATAATCAATGTCTACCTATAATTAAAGACAAACAATTTCTGTTAAATCAATTAGTATTATCACAATAATTTTATAGTTTGGAAATATGCTCTTAATTTAACAATTTAAGCAAACAACATTACAAAAATCAATTTGTAAATTGATACAAATGCACATGTGACCGTACCATAGATGCATCTATGAAATCATGTCAAAATTTATCTTCAGTATCTCAAACATCTCGTAGAGGTGAGATGTGACATTTATCCAACAATACATGAACATGTTCTTATCCATAAGAACACAAGTCACATTTTCTTGAAGAAATGGATCATAACTATTTGACACGCTCCATAATTTTTTATTAGAAACTCATTGTCATGTTTTCGTATTTATCAAATTTATGTGACTCGCCTCAAAGCACTTTAAGAGGTCAAATGTATCAAATGTACTGCCACTTCATATTCCTTTATTTGATGGGTGACTTATAAAACTTTTCAATTTTGGGTTGCACCAACAACAATGTGCCCAATAACTTCTCATACCACTTTGATTGACAAAATTACCTTCGCATTTGAAGAACTATTTTAAGAACTCATAATGTTCTTCCTTTTAATTATCATAATGATGATCATTCACATTTTACCACTCCCATATTTATATATTCAATCATTTGTCATGTTTTAGACATATTATGTACTGCTACCACATCCACATAAGAGAATGGAGCAAATTAATTGGGCAAATTTCATGACTTTCAATAAAAAATATAAATTTTATGTTAGTCATCATTATATCATCACTATAGTGTTAGGGCTTAAACCCAGTGTCTTATCCATATAAAAACATCTTTGGTCATAAATCAATGTGACTTGAACCTGACTTCTTATTATCATGGTGAACCGAGACTTTAACTCGATATCTTATCTACTTTGTGTGGTGAAACCTGAATTCACCGTCTTGCCCTCAATCAATATCTTAATAAACCAAACACATTACCAAAAAAATAAAAATTGAATATAATAAATATAATCTGAATCTGACTTAAAATTGAATAATTATATGTTGGAACCATATAAGTCTCAAGTTAAAATAAATTAAAACATTTTAATAGTTGTTATGAAGATTATCATACTTTACTAACCATTTTAATATAACCACAAAACAAGCTTTGTCAGTACAAATAATATATAGGCAGAATGGTCTGGTGGACCCTTATACTTGTATCAGTTTGTATTCTGGATACTTTTACTTAGCCTTTTGTCATCTGGACCCCTGAACCTAACTAAAATGAGATTTTTAAATCCCTCTGACCATGTGTCTAGCTCACTCTCCTTCACATAAATGACATGGCATATCCACGTCAGATATATTAATGTTATTTCATAAATATTTTTAAAAATTATTAACCAAAATTAATTAATAAAAAATAAAATAATAAAATCTTGATTTATTTTTTAGAGTATTATTTCACCATTTTTTATTCAACTTTTTCTTCAACTTCATTACTTCAATTTCATGTTTTGCATTTTCATATGTTTTTTTGTGTTTTGTTTGATCTATTGATATGTTTGTTTAATGATAGAAAAAGTGGTGAAGATCTTGGTGAGCTATAATGGAAAAATATGAAACCTCCATACATTCAATATCCCAATTCACTGCCAAAATCCTTGGAGAAATTTCATGCCAAACCAACTTTTTTTTCCCTTCTTCATAATCATTTTCAGCCATTTTAATCCCAAACACAACCTTTTGTTTTTCTTCTTCAGAATCTATTAACATCAACTTACCAAATTGGAGTACTAAATCACAATAAATCAGAGCACTAAATCGCAATCGCCGGAGACCACTTTTTCACAGTGGAGTAAGGTGGGAGAGAGGCAGCACCAGTCAATGTAGAGAATAACGAGGTGGTGAAGGTGCGAAGTGATGGCAGTGAAGAGGTTTTTCGGTCAGATCTAGTGATGGGATAACTTAGATTGTTGATTTTGTGGAGGTTGGAGAAGGAAAGGAAAATGGTGATGGTGTGCGGTGGAGATGTAGACAGGTAAGGGAGAGAGTTTATAAATTTCGCCAGCAAAAATGGTGACGACAGTGGTGATGGATTTTTCATAGATTTTGGATGAAAATGGTGAAAAAGATGGGATATTTAGTGAAGAAGAAAGAATTTTTAATTAATTGTTTTTTTTAAAAAAATAAATTATTTAATATATAATTTTAATTTTTTTAACTCAAAAATGTCATTCACTCGCCTTAAGGAGTGTGAAATCACACACTTTCGCCAACTCAGCCATTTTAAAGCCACATAAGCGTGGTCAATGGTCAGAAGGGTCCGATATATTGTGTTTTATTAAGTTTAAGGATTCAAATGATAAATAGATTAGTAGAAGGGTTCATAATACAAACTGATACAAGTATAAGGGTCCAGCAGACCATTTCACCTAATGTATAAGATATGAAGTACACCTTGCAATCGAAGAATTATAGGATAATTCATAAAAATCAAAAAATGAGCTATTCGTGCTAATAACGTGTTATAAAATTAAAGTAAAAAAAGACAAGATGATAGCAACAAAAACAGGTAGACAAGATATGAGAGTTTTTCTTATTCAAGTATTCACCAAACCTTCAAGCGTATACAATATAAATCCTTGTGCCTCTATTTATAATGTAAAATAGAGACATACAAAAGATTAATCATAAACATGATATTAATATGAATATAATGAAAGATGTTATGAAATGATTATAAATTTCGAGATCGTAAAAGTTATGATTATCTTTATAATAAATGAAAATAATGAAGATATAAATTCTTATATGATCTTACTAACAATATTTTATAACAAGATACAAATTTTTATATGATCTTACTAACACTTGTCAAGTATTTCTAAATCAGACATATTTTATGGAGTCTACAAACCACCCGAAGTATTTTATTTCGGTGTACAGTATGCACTCATGTTTATCCACGTAACCACCCGCCTAACTAATCAATACTAACACCTCATCTTTATTGCCCCTAACTTTCTATTTAATTACACTTTCACCCTCTCTCTCATTTTCCTCAAATTTTTCATCATAATAATCACACTCTTCAACACTTTCTCCGCATAACCAATAATGGCACGAGGCTCTTCTTCCCAATCCACATCCTCCTCTACAACCCGTCCGGGTACCGCCGCACCCCGTGGCTCCGCCGCCGCTACAGCTGGTATGCGCCGACGCAGGCTCGGTGCTTCATCCTCTACCGCTGGCGGTGGTGGTGGTAACCCTGTAGTAGGCTCCGGCAACGCTAGCAACATGCTCCGTTTCTATACCGATGATTCTCCAGGTCTGAAAATTAGCCCGACTGTCGTCCTTGTGATGAGCCTATGCTTCATCGGATTCGTTACTACTCTCCATGTCCTCGGCAAATTCTACCGCTACCGATCTGGCTCTGGCTCTGGCTCTGGAGCCTGATTATTCGTGTTTGGATCTTTGATTTCGGAACACACGTCGTACAGGAAAATTTAGTCTGTTTGTTGTTTTCATTTTCGGTTTTTCATTTCACCATCTTTTGCTGGCTCTGTTTCCGTTTTAGATGGCTAAATTTGACTTTAGGAATATGATAAAAGAAGCTTCCAATTAAGGGAATTTTGAACGTTTACATGTGAATTTTGTTTTGTCCAATCAGTAATGCATAGTTTTTGTTCAGAAAAGGATTATTAATTCGGAATGTCGATCCATTTTAGCTATGTTTATTAATTTAGCTTTTATGTGCTTGTGAATATGTTAGCCATTTTTTTCTCAAAGAAATGCAGGTCCTGAATCATGAAGCTTTGGTTCATATGTAAGTGTGATGAGTTATGAATACTGTACTTGAGAACCAGAACAGAGAGGACTTAAAAAGCTGGTCATAACTAATTTGGGATTAAGTCGCAGTTGATTGATGTGATTGTGTACGAATTGATTTTGATTTAGGTGGATTGATGAATTGAATAAGGCCCAGTACAGCCATCATAATCCGACTTCCCAGAGTAGTCCTCCTACTCCTTCAAAGTTCATCATCCTGATGTGATTTGAAGATGGATCTGCCACAAGATTGTGATAGATAAGTTTGCACCCTTCTCTTGTTTTTTGGGTAGCTTTCTGGTTTCATGATATTGTGTTTTTCTAGTTGGTATGGTTTTGTTATTCCTGGAACTTACTTCAAGTAAGTTTTTAGCAGAAGGATTGTGTAATCTGGAAAGCTCTATCCATAGAAGTATTCTGTGGGTGTGGGTGCATTGTTCAGTTTTCTGTGCTAAACTTGCATGCCTAGTAAATCACTTTCCTTTTCTTAGTGGAAGGTGATTGAATAGCACATGGTTAGAGTATAACATGATTATGGTTTCCATTTGCTTGTTCAATAAGGCTTTGCAGGGGTTTTCTTGTTTTAGGTATCACCAAAATGCAGAGAGCACTAGTAATTGTTTGTAGTTATAACATGGTTCTAATTGATCTTGGATTGGCACAGATTTCTCTTGGTGCATTTTATAACGATATCAATGAGCTGTGGCAATTTACAACTGTTAAAATCTTGAAATTTCTAATAGCTATTCTCCATATGATATCCATAACTTCTCTTCAATGAAATCTCTCTCGCCCCGCCTGTTCGTCTGACTAATTCAGGTTCACGTAGAATAGACCTGACCCCTAACTATTGCACTCTTTCCTGGTCTCCATTACCCCGAAAATCCTTTTTCATTGCTCTCAGCGCATCAAGTCGAATAGTGAAGTTTAACAATCTTAAGCAGCTTTAAGGTAAAGATGGCCTTCAGGCTCATAAGCGCTAGTAGTCTGGTCAATCAAATCTATCTCATTAGGCACCAACTGTGTGCAACCAGCTCTGTTCAATGAGTAAAACTAGTTGAAAAGGAATGCATAGTTTTGTTCAGAAAAGGAATATTAATTCAGAATTTCGATCCATTTATTCATTTGTTTTTTTATGTTTTTCATGTACTTGTGAATATGATTCAGCCAATTTTTTCACAAAGAAATGCAGGTCGTGAATCGTGTATCTATCTATACATGAAGATTTGGATTCATATGTGAGTGATGATTTACGAATACTGTACTAAAGGATCAGAATAGAATGAAATGCAGAGGACTTAAAAGCAGCCATAACTAATTAGGGATTAAGTTGTTGGTGATTGATGTGATTGTGATTTAGGTGGATTGATGAATTGAATAAGGCTCTTTAGAGCCATCCTACTCATTAAAAGTTCATTCTAATGTGATTTGAAGATGGATTTGCCACAAGATTGAGATAGATATGTTTGAATTCTCTTTTGGGAGTTTTCTGGTTTCATTATATTGTGTTCTTCTCTAGGTGTATGATTTTGTTATTCGTGGAACTTAAGTTGTTAGAAGAGGGGTGTGTAATCGTAAAAACTTTATCCGTAGAACTATTGTTGTGAGTGCTTTGTTCAGTTTCCGTTTTGCTTAGCTAGCATGCCTAATGGATTCATATCTGTTTGCCTGACTTCTTGTTTTTTTCCATAGCAAGAGGGTGTGCAATATTCAATGATGCCTTTCTTTTTCTTGTTGGAAGGTGTTTTAGAGTATTAAATGTTTATGGTTTGCATTTTCTTTTGTTGAATAAAGCTTTCTTGTTTTATCAGTGACCACTTTTAATTGTGTGTGGTTATAACAACATAGTTACTGATTGATTTTGGAGTGGCACAGATTCTTCTTGAAGCATTTTACAAAGATATGAATGAGCTATAGGTATTTAAGTTTTGGAATTCCTCATAGCTATGGGTATTTACACGATTAAAGGTATTTTAAATTTTTTAGTTTGGAAAAAGGCCTAAAACAACTTCGAAATATTGGAAATGGTACAAAAATAACATTCATCCACCCATTGGCTCCAAAATATTTTTCTCATTCATCTATTGATCACTTATTTAACAGTTTTAAATTTAAACTATTTAAATATTTTTAAAATATTTGGCGCTCAACTATTAGTTATGATTTAATTTATTAATATCATTTATGAACAAACCATTATCCACCCAATTAATAAATCAATTTTAATATAAAAATTGTGCTAAAAATACTACTAAAACATGACGAATTCCTGAAAATGATATCAAATTACCCGAATGGAAGCGTTAATTAAATTCACGTTGAGTCGCCTATTTAGAAGGTTACTTTCAAGCTTAAATTTGAATTTATGAATAGATGTAAAGAAGTTGTACATCCTGAATAATTCATGTACTTTTTTAAAATATAATTTTATAAATATTTATTATTTAAATATTAAAATTTTAATATAATATTTTTTTTGAAAAAAGTTATCTATTAAGTAACATTACATAATTGAGACGAAGGAATAATTAAAATAAACATAGTTAGACTTTTAAGTTTATCGGTAATTTTTATTTAGACAGTTAAATTATAATATGTTTTATATGAGAACTTCAATGTATATATGATAATTTACTTCTATAAATATTTTCGCCTCAATTTTTAGAGACACTCATTGGCAATAGTTTTCTTGTTGTTGCATTAGGAATGGGGCGGATTTATTAATTGGTGAAGTTTAATTAGTAATGTGTGAATAGTGAATTTGCTTATAAATAATATTAATAAGTTAAATTATAACAAATAGTTGAGTGTCACGTATTTTAAAAAATATTTAAATAGTTTAAATTTAAAATTGTTAAATAAATGGTTAATTTTAAACCCAAAGGTAGATTACAAGGGTATGTTGGAGCCAATAGATAGTTGAGAATGGTATTTTGGAGCTAATAGATAGTTGAGAATGATATTTAGGAGAAACTAAGTAGATGGAAGATAGTTTTGTATCATTTCTAATAGGGCAAAATTTATATATAGCAAAGAAAAAATTGATAATTTTATATTTTAGCAAACAATACAAAATTGTGTTCCGTAGCAAACTTTTAGTTTGCTACGGGTCTTCTTTTCTGTATAAATGATCCATTTATACATTTCCAATTTAAAAAGAAAAAAGAAAACGCGGCAGATAATTAAGAAAAATATCCCACAATTCACGCGAAATCAACTTCAGTTTTAGTCTACCTTCTTCTCCTTCGATAGAAGTAGCTCCATTGTAGGCAATTCAAAAAATTGATCAAGCTATTGAAGGTTTTAAGCAATCAAGCAAGATAAAAAAAATTTAGAGATAGAAATAAGAGGTAATTCTGATTGTGTTTTTTATTTTGTCGACAATGGTGTTTAAAATTCAAATTTTTATTTTTTAATTTCATCAAATCAGTTGAATGTATATTGAGATGTGAATATTTGTCCGTAATTGATTTGATTAGTTATTTTGAATTATAAAAAAAATTGTGAAAAAATTGTTGTTAATTTGGAATCAATTATTTGAGATTTGCTCCAATCGTAGAATTATTTGAATTTGTAACTATATATGAGATCTGATTTGAATTATGCAACTATTATGTTTTCGTTTTATACATTACATCTTAATTTTGTTTTTCGAATTTTCATAATATGTATATGTGGTTAACTGTATTAGATTGTTGTTTGTATGTTCGAATCTATCATATATTGTGTTATTTGGTAAATTGTATAATTGAATGGAACTGTTGTCTATTAAATACGAATTTGTCCATTATATTCATGTCCTGTTTTATTGTTGCTATTGAATTGTATACTTCTATAAAGCTATAATTTTGTGTATATAGAGTTTTTTTTTTTTGTATAATTTGAAAATGTGCATAAGCTTAAAACAGAAGTTTATATAGTATGTATAAGTACATATATATAATTTGATTTTGTATACAGAAATTCTGAAAATGGTTTCACTGGCTATATTGGTTATGCATTCTGGTAGATGGGATAATGGCAATTGTTACGTTGATTATACAATTGAGGGGTGATTTTTAAAGAAAGGTCATCGTATAATAAGTTGTATAATGTCATTGCAATTCAACTAGGATTGATATGAATGTGAATAAACTCAAAATTGAGTATAAGATTGAAGAAGGCAAGACACCCATGTTGATTCACAACGACATAGGTATTAGAGTTTATATTATGCTTAAAAAGTCTGGAAATGAGTTCAACAAGTATCCACTGTGTATTAACAAACTGCCTAGTATAATTGGTACCAATGAACTGTGTGGAAGTTCAAATCAAGATAGTGATACGATAACATCTATTAGCATCAATGAGAATGATGAATTTGATAATAGGCAGCCTGCCTATTGGTGAGTTGGTAGAGCCGCTTCATATTTTGGTGTCAGGGAGCTGCGATTGAGTTATTTCAGATCCTTGTAATAAGTTCGTGGAGGTGACCAAGCGTATAAGACCAAAGACATATTGAAATATGTGATGGAAAAATATGCAATTGAAAAAAGATTTCAATATAGAACAATGATGTCAAACGCAATCAGGTACCTGCTTTATACATACAAATATGTAACCGTATAAGTATTTGTATATTAATGTGTTGTGCTGTTTTTACTAATGTAGTTATACACTGGAGTGTATTTCTGATGAATGTAAATGGTTGATGAAAGCATTTAATGTCAATAAGTCTGGTATGTTTAGAATAAGAGCATTTAATATAGACCATACTTGTCCTTTGAAGGATAAAGTGTATTCACAAAAATATGCCACAAGCATGCTGATTAGAGGGATCGTTAAACCCAAACTTGTTGATCACAAGAGAAAATATACACCTTCTGATATTCGCAGTGATTTAAAGATATATTTGGGAGTTGATGTAAATTACTCGTTGGCTTGGAGGGCTAGAGAAAAGGCTCTAGTTTCATTGAGGGGGACTGTAGCTGCATCTTACAGCAAGTTTCCAACATATTTGTATATGAAGAATATTACATGTCCAGGCTTGCATATACGTCTAAAGAAGATAGATAAAAATGAGTTCTTGTATATTTTTGTTGCATTGAATAGTTTTATACAAGATTTTGAACATTGCAGGTCTGTAATTGTTGTGGATGGAAGTCACCTAAGAGGACCGTATAATGGAACATTTGTTGCTGCAAGTACAACGGACGGAGCAGGTATGATTCATTTATTTTTTATTGTTCAATTTTTATCAAAATATTAATGTGTGTCTAAATTAAAATGCATGACACATTCTTCCACTGTTATATGGTATTATTGATTCGGAAAATGATGCAGCTTGATTTTGATTTTTTCTACAACTAAGGGAGGCTTATGGTGAAATGATTAATATGTGTGTAGTGTCAGATAGAAATGAAAGTATCATAAAGGCAGTGACTCAAGTGTATAGAAATGTGCCACATTATGCTTGTATGTGGCACTTGTGGGGTAATGTAGAGAAGAAATTTAGGAAGGCATCAAGGAGCTAAGTCCTGTGTATTATACAATGGCAAAGACTTGCAACAAAGTTGAGTTTGACAGGCTGATGGATACTGTAAAAAAAGTTGATGTAGATGTTAAAGAGTATTTGGAGCTAGCTGGATATGATAAGTAGTCAAGGTGTCCTGCAGAAACTCATCGGGGATGGGCTATGACGTCTAATATTGCAGAGAGTATAAATGTTGCCTTAGTATCTTCAAGGAAATTACCAATATTCAATTTTCTGGAAGAGGTCATACTGATATTTGGGAGATGGAATCATGACAACAAACACGAGGGAGTCTGCACATTTACTCCGTTGATTGGAAAAGCTCAAAATTTACTAATCGAATATGAAGCAATGAACACACGAATTGGGGTATGTTTTATGTATATATATTATTAATTAATGAGTTATGCACACGGATAGAAATTGTATAGACTTATACATATACATGAATTTATTTGTATTACTAATTAATGAGTTATGCACACGGATAGAAATTGTATAGACTTATACATATACATGAATCTATTTGTGCGAAACAGGTTGTGCCGTCAACTGAATACATATACAATGTGACTGATGATGGTAGGAGTTTTATGGTCTGTTTAAAGAATAAAACATGCAGCTGTGAGAAGTTTCAATATGAAGAAATTCCTTGTGAACATGCTTGGGTTGTACTGAAGCGCAAAAGTCTAGTAGCCCATGGATATTGCTCAGATTTGTATAAACCAAAGACGATTTTGAAGATTTATGAGATACCAATCTATCCATTGCCTTCCTCTTCAGAATGGGTCATACCTGAAGCCATAATGTATGATGAAGTCCGACCTCCAAAATTCAAAAGACCTCCCAAAAGGCCTAAAAATAAACTCCGTTCAAAAACTAAACGTGAATTGCTTGGACTAAAAGGAAAGCATACATGTAGTACATATGGATTTGCAGGTCACAATAGGCGTTCATGTAGAAATAGACCTCAAGAAGTTTAATAAGTTTTTACGATTCTATTAAACTTTAAAATTTGATTTGATATACCATTGAATTTTATTCTGAAGTAGTTTTATATTTAAACTGTATGAGTTAGTATTTTAAATATGGAATAAAATTGGTATGTCTTATTAATTGTGCTAATCATTTTTCTTTATTTTGTCTTCATGCTATTATCAGGAATTAAGTTTGTGTCTATATTGTTCATTATATACAGAAATACTTTACGTATAAGTTCAATTGAACAATTATATACAATTGTAAAAATTTTACAATTCATAAGCTTGAAAAATACATAGTTGTATAATTTGTTGTCTAAGCTGAATGTATATTTATATGTTATAAAATTTGTATAATTTTAAAGATATTTAACTGTACACTTATATAGTTAATAATGAATTAACAATTGTATAACTGTCGATTTTTATACAGTTAATGTATAAATATATGTTGTTGTTTAAGTTGAAAATATATGTATACTTTATGAACTATTTTGTAAGCCTTGAAATGTATGTGTGTGTGTGTGTATATATATATATATATATATATATATATATATATATATATATATATATATATATATCCAACATAAATGTAATCCTAGTTTTATATTGTTAGTGTATAACTATAAATTGTATAAGCTTATTTGTAAATTTAAAATTTCCAAACAATTGTATAATAGTAATGTATAATTATACAGTTCATAATGAATTTACAATTGTATAAACCGTCAAGATTTATACAATTAATTGTATAATAATACAGAAAGTAAAATAAACTGTTGAGATTTATACAGTTAATATGTATAGCCTCATTATTAAAAATTGTATAATAATCATTTTGTATATAAAAATACAAAGTAAAATATACACATAGGTTTATACAGTTAGTGTATAAATATATATCGTATAATGTAGTTTGTATAAGTATTAAATTGTAAACAAAAATAACGAAGTGAAAGACTTAATTGAACAAACAAGTACATTACAATACAAAAACATAGAAGTTCACAAGTTGTTATGTCTTTTGCATATTCAAAAATACATAAATCTAGTATTGCAGTTCTAATCAATTGTGATCATGTCATTGATTCAACGTTCCTATGGATCCTGACTGGCCTTTCTGGTGCCTCACTGTCACTGGTGGCATCAGCTTGGATTTTTTGCACTCCATAATTCCACAATAAAGACGCGTAATACGGGTTAAATCTGGATCAAATGTTGGAACCAAATTTCCCTTACTGATATGGTCTGCATAAGCAGCAACATATAGTCCACAATCACTGAAATTATACACAACAGCTTGTATGATCAGTGTAAAATTAAAATTAAAAATTTGATCAAGAGTAATAATAAGACTTACAGGCTTCCTCCATGTTGTTGTGTTATATCATTGACATGTATAATTTCAAAAAAGTCAACTTCAGAATGCGACTTGTATTTCGGATGTGACGATATGTTAATGCCTTTCTTCCTGCAAAAATCAGACTTAGATAAATACATGGAAATCAGTTGTGCATATTTCTTGATCTCATTTGAAACTGACGAATCGTGTAGTGAACCACCCCTAAGATAATCATTGATATATATATATCTCATTAAAGGACACAACGATAAGAACCCAATGAAATATCTGCTCGATGTTAACAGGGATAAGGATGTTATCAACGCTATGCCAAGGTGCAACAACATGAATTCTGTATCCATTAATGTACTCAATAATGGACTTCTCTGTACTCTCCTTGTTGACTGTACTATCCAAATTGTAATAAGCATTCCACACATTTGCAATCAGTTATTGAAATTGCAATTCACAGTAATAAAGCTGAATTCATTGCTGTCGAAGTTGGAGTACTTGGAAACAAAATGACATTGATGTGCTGTAAAAAGACATAGCCATAAATTGTATAAATAATAAAACTGTAAATTGTATAAAAAAACAGAATTGTGTAAAGCTTACCGAGTCCTCAAGCAATTGATATTTGTATGCAAGCCTATAGAACCAGTTCTTGTTTTGGACAGTTACAATTCCAAAATTAAACCACATCTGTAAGCGAGACTTGTTCTTTTTGTATCGCTCTTCTTTACCTATCTTATCAAAATTCAAATAAAAAGAAAATTTTATACAAATATACACATATATGATTAAATAATTATATTAGTAATTACTAAGTAATTTACTTTGCGATACGCCTGACAAGAAGCCCTTCATTTAACCATTTTCAGAAATGCAGATATAAAGTTTTAAGATCCACATACGACATTGCAACAAATGGATGTTTCAGTTCAAACATGTAGTGGAACCTTGATGAGTTACCTTAAATGTATAAAGACATATACTATTTTTAGGTGTGTAAAACACTTATCAATATAACTGTGTTAATATGTAAAATGTATAATTTGTTATACCAGACTCTGAACTGAATGTTGTCACATAAGGCGATGTGTTGAATGGGCCTGGACGCCTTTCCTTTGGAATTGGTAATGGTATGTGTTCGTCCACAGCTAACAAAGGATGTAACACAATGCTTCTTTCTGTATTAATTTTTGTTTGATCATCATCTACAATCTGAAGAGGTTTTGGAAAGATGAAATCTTCCTCAACAACTAATTCATCGGCGTTGGATGATCCTGGTTTGTTTGTATCTCCCAATTCTTCTTGATCCATCTTTTCAGTTTGATCATATATAACATTCAATAATTCCTGCTGTTATCTAACAATAGACAAAATTTTGAACTTAACCCCTTTAATTTACGAATAGAATAACATACAAATGAAGGATTGTGAAATTCTGCTTGATCATCCATGAATTTGGATCTTTCTTTGTCCACTTTTACTGGAACAACTTTCACATTTCTCCGTCTAAATGTATAATATTAGTAATATATACATATAAACATAGATTATAAAAAAATAAAAATTGTTATTCAAGAATTCAAACCTCAAACCTGTTTTGAAATTCATAAATATTGGAAGTGTTTTGAACATCCAAATTGATTTGAACATTGGAACTGCCTATTACTTATTTATACATTATTATAAAGTTTGTTGCAAGTTGAATTTTGTTATTACATTATACAATAAAATATTATATATATGTTAGATCGGTAATAAATTGTATATGTATAATGATCATATCTGTATGTTTAGTATATATATATTTTACAAAATTGATAATGTTATTCATAAAAAAAATTATATGTGGCTCAGGAGTGCTGAATTGTTGAACTAAAGGGCTAAAATCTGATTGACCAGCTGGAGAGCGTGCAAGTGACTGCTGAAATGTAACTTCAGGACTAGATGATGTGACATTTACTAGAACAAAGTTCTGCAAAAAATTATTAATAAAATATGCAGTATGTACAAAGCGCGATAAAAATTTGAATGACAAAGAAGATAAATAAGTATATTACCCCTTGATCATTTAGATCATTCAAAAAAGATTGACAGTTCAATTTAAAAGGTAAATTCAGAGAAGGCTCTTCGGACTGATCGACACCGACTGTTGAAACTTCACGTCGTACATCTACACCATCACCCTGAAAAGAAAAGAAAAACTTTCTTGGTTTTGATAGAATCCAACACAACTTTGAAGTTGATTTCAATGAAGTTCCTTAAATCAGTAAATTGTTTCTCCATCTGACATTGAAATGTATAATTTACATTAACGGTATATATATTTTTCTTAAAAATCATTTTAATAAATAAATACCAAAATTTTGAATCGATCAAACTCATCATGCGATATATTGAAATCCCGTGACTTGCTGGTGGATGGAATTTCAGAAGCAACACTTTCTTTAAGCTCAAAATTTTTCTTAATGCCTGTAATTGCTGGAACCTTAGCAGATTTTTGGTCTGCTTCTTCGGATGTGGTGCCTTAGTTATTTTTGCAATACTGACATTTCGAGGAGACTTTTTCAAACCGCGCTGGTTAGAAATGACTCCGGGTGGTGACTTATTCAGAATATGACTGATTGTGCGTCTTGATTTCTTCTTAGGAGGAAACGAATAAGTATCAACCTTTTCTTTTTCACGATTATTTATTGGACTTGGAGGATCCTGAAAATCATCATCTGAATCATTTGCAGCTGTTGTTTCTGTTGGCAATTGTCTGTTTGAACATACTTAGAGGATAATTCAATAATATTGAGTTTCATTTCAGTTGGAGTCAGATTCTGAAAACAAGTTGCAAAATATATACATGTTCATATATGTGTAATTATACAATTCATAAACTTATTTATATAATTAAGTCTATACATATACATTCCAAACAGTTAGATGTTTTATTATACAATTTACAAGTTTATATATACAAATAAGGCTATATTTATACAATAAGGATAATTATATACATAACTATACATTTTCAGACACTTATATCAAACATAATATAATAGAAGGAGCACATTTATACATATAGTTTTAAATGAAATAAACTGATACATGTATTTATACAGGTACATATTTATACAGTTATATATTGTTCTATAATTTTATATAACTCTATAAATATGTAACTGTATAAACGAACCATAAAATTATACATATATTTATGCAGTGCGCACCGGATTGTTGTCGTCTTTGAATATGCCCTTAGCAAAATAGCTAAGACAAGGAAAATCTTTATTTGTCTCCCAGTTGAGTATCCTAGGAATGTGATCAGATACTTTAACAGCAATTTCATCATCAAATTTCGAACAACATTCATAAAATCACACTTGCAAAGCAAGTGGAAAACCATACAACCTAAAATACTTCCCATCATGTTTGATCTTAGTATGCAAATGCAGAATCATTATATCAAAAGTCTTTTTACTCCAACGATAGTCAATGTATCTGCCTGATTCAACTAAATCAAAATCTTTTCTATCAATTATAGTACCAGTTGATTCTTCATAAAAGATGAATGAATGAATGTAGAACAATATTGCAAATTTAACAGCATCATCATCATTATCTATTAAATTTTTTTTTATCAAACTTGTCAATCAATTGACTTTGGTGACGGGTTTTCCAACTTCAAAATACTGATAAATAATCATATTTGGTTCTTCAGTATTAAAGACAAAATCATTCTCATTATCTGAACATTTTAACCCAGTTATTAAAGCAAAGTTGCGAATGGTGAATAGCAGAGTAGTGCCGTTGACATGTATCAGGATTGCATCTTTTGAGCTACCTTCAATTTCTTTCAAAAACACGCACTTAATTAGTTGTGCCTGGACGTGACACCTACGAATGCTACATAGTTGAGAAAAACATGTATTTCCATAGATATGTCTGTATGTGACTCAGTAAGCTTTGAAGATAGAACATTCATAACGTCAATATTTGTGTAACACTGCATGCGGAATTCTTGTTGGTTCTCTTTGACCTAAATACTTAACATCCTGAAAAAAAGCATATACATTTTACAAAAAAAGATAGTGGTATTAGACACAAATATAAATAAATTATACACTCATACACACAGTTGTATAATGAGGCAGTAAAATAGGCTGAATAAATTATACACTTATAAAATAATTGTATAATGAGACAGTAAATTAGATAGACTAAATTACACACTTATACACACAGTTGTATAATGAGGCAGTAATTTAGGCATTGTAAATTATACACTTATACACACAGTTGTATAATGAGGCAGTAAATTAGTGAGAATAAATTATACACTTTTAAAACAATTTTATAATGAGGCAGTAAATTAGACAGACTAAATTACACACTTATACACACAGTTATATAATGAGACAGTAATTTAGGCATTATAAATTATACACTTATACACACAGTTGTATAATAAGACAGTAAATTAGGCTGAATAAATTATACACTTTTAAACAATTGTATAATGAGGCAGTAAATTAGACAGACTAAATTACACTCTTATACACACAGTTATATAATGAGGCAATAATTTTGGCATTATAAATTATACACTTATACACACAGTTGTATAATGAGGCAGTAAATTAGTCAGAATAAATTATACACTTTTAAAACAATTGTATAATGAGGCAATAAATTAGACAGACTAAATTACACACTTATACACACAGTTGTATCATGAGGCAGTAATTTAGACATTATAAATTATACACTTATACACACATTTGTATAATGAGACAGTAAATTAGTCAGAATAAATTATACATTTTTAAAACAATTGTATAATGAGGTAGTAAATTAGACAGACTAAATTACACATTTATACGCACAATTATATAATGAGGCAGTAATTTAGGCATTATAAGACATAAATAAGAAAGGAGGTATTAAGATATTATACATTTATAAAAATAAAATTGTATAAGGCACGAATTACGGAAACACAAAAACATGTACGAATATATATTATACATTAATACATTTATAATTGTATAAAGACATGAATCAACATAAAAATAAATCATATGAACAATTATTATACACATACCTTATGCTCAATTGACCCAGAACCAACGACTTCATTTTTATCATTGTGAAAGGAATGAACATCAGTTTTATGTTTTGTTTTCTTATTAGACGCAGTAACAACATCAAAAGTATTCTTCAGACCTCCATCAACAAAACTAATTGGGTCATTATTGAATTTGGAACTAATATCTTGCATGTTAGTAGATTTAGACAATGAACCTGAAATCTCCCCAAATTCCTGAGTTAGACCCAATGAAAACGATAGATTTTCAACATAAATTTGAACATGCAATGGTATACCTCTTATAAATCTCTTCGATGGAGATTGACATCCATTAATTGAACCAAAATTCTGAAGTGATTAACAATTGAAGTGAAAAATTAGTTTTAAAAGATTCAAAAAAAAAACTGATAATGTAAGTAGATTTTAAGCGGTACTTTGAAATTTTTGAAATATTTTGAAAAACCTCTCCGATGTGCGTGCTAGGAGAAGTTTGTAGTTTCAAATTGCAATTGTGGAAAAAATTGTGGAGAAATTGAAGGAAGAAGAGGAAATTGTATAAAATGGACGGGAGAGGAAAAAAGAGGGTTTTGTTTTGGGGAAAATGTTTTATACAAAACGTGGGACCTAGTATAGCAAATTAACTTTAAGTTTGCCCTTTAAAGGAAATAACTGAAAGGGAATTTAATTAATGTAATTATCTTCCGTAGTTTGTCATTCTCCACAATTTTCCCTTTCTAATACTTTAAAATATTTTAAACCCTTTTTCATTATTAGTTTAGTTGTTTAAGTTTTCTAAAAAAAAATAGAGCATCGCAAACACTCCTACTCGTATCTAACACTGCAAAAGTAATTATCAACGACCAATAATATTGGCGAATAAATTTTATAGCGAAATAATAGTCCCTAACTCTATTTTACAATATATTGCTAATGAATAATTAAAAAATATTTGTTAGCTACAAACCATTTTACATGAATTCTTATCAGCAATGATTCTGGTGGAGTTGTGAGTATTCTTTTATTCTTAATCAAGAGGTTTAAGGTTCAGTTCCCTTTGGGTTACCCCGATGGGGCTTTACGACGCAAATTCAAATTTAATCGGGCTCCAATATAGATATTGGACATCGATGGAGAATCTTTTGTTAAGAAAAAACACTAATTTAACTTTTTTTATAGTGTAATAACTATGAACATATGTAGCCATTCTTTTTCGACAAGCAAGTCTATGGTTTTCAATTATATATTCTCTCCATTTCAAAAAGAATGACATGGTTTAAACTTGAAACGAAATTTAAGAGTGTAAAGAAGACTTTTGTATCATGTGGTCCTCAATTAAAGTTAGGTTAAATGTACAAAATTATCCTTTGATCTTGTGACCTTAAACATGCCATATGGAAAGATGAGATTAAAATGTTACCAAAAAAAGATCATTTTTTTAAAGGAGAAAGTATTGTTTAATTTTGCACTGATTTGATGGTTTCACTTAATGATTACAAATATTTCTATTACTTTTTTTTTTTTGACAAATCTCTTACATTAAAGATAATCTTTATTTATTTTAGCTATAGTATGAAATACCTATATACTCCTCAAATTTACTGGGAACTTGAAGTTACATTATTTTAGCAGAGATTGTCTTGGTGTTCGGTGTTTGGCATGTATTATCAATACTATGTATAATCTACATACACAATAGTATTATTACTAGGAAAAAGATATAAATTTCTTCTCTAACTTATATCCAAAAATTACTTGCACGCTTAAATTATCATAATAACTTATTATATACATTTATTATTCAAAAGTGAATTTAATATCACCTCAAGACATGGAACATCGCTCTCCTCATGGAGTGTCATGTAATACACTCACCGTCACATCAGTCGTATGTCAACGTCATGTCAGAAATTACAACTTCTTTTAATTTTTTTGTTTCCTTTTTCTTATAATTACTTTTCTTTTGTTAACAATATTTTACACTAATTTATCTCAAATATAATTAATTATTAAAAAATTCTCTAATAATTATATATTTTTCATCACAAAATCTCACTCACTCTATCGAAAAAAATCATATTCGGCTACCTTATTCACTATTGGTTCTTTGTTCTTCACCACCGAAATATTACCTTCAATTCTTCTTCTTCGCCACCGACCACTAAATATCATCATCGCCATTTTCAATATAATTTTTTTCTTCTTCGCCATCTTTAATTTCCATTTTTTTCAAAATCGTTATCCAACGCCACCATACTCATAAAGTTGTCATCTTCACCAAATTCAAAAATTGATTAATCTTCTTAACCACCTTCAATTTCTTCCTTTTTTCACCCATTACCTAGAACCACCATACCCCATAAAGCTGCAACTACAACCAAACCTAAAAATTGACGAACAAGCGTTTTTTTTTACAAAATCAATAAATAGAAAAGATAGAAACAGTCGACCTAAATCACCTATATCATAACTTAAGGATTTATTTATTTAGGTTTATCCTAAATTCTTTTAGATTCTTCCTTTAATAAAAGTTATCACAAAATATAATTATTCACTAACAAATCTATGAAAATTAATCTAATTGCTAATCAAAAATAAAAGTTGTGCTTTGAGATTATGATGCATAAAGAATGAAGAAGAAGATATATGAAAAAGAAAGAAGAGATGTTAAAAAGAAGAATTGGTGTGTGGGTATGGATAGGGTGGAGGATGGGAGGGGTTGTGTAAAAAGTTGATTCTAATTTTTATTTTTATTTTTATTTCTAACTGACACCTTTAGTTTTTATTTTTTTTTTAGTTTTTTGTTACGTCAGTTTTAAGAGGCAAATAAATTTATTTTTGAATAATAAAAGTGTGTAATAGCTCATCATAATAGTTTAAGCATGTTAGTAAATTTTCTATACAAGGTCAAAGTAAAATTTATGTCTTTAATCATTATTATTATTACAAAAAGGGTTTGTTTGAAATTTTTCACAATTGTTCCATGCAAATATTTGGATCTTTATTTTTCATAAATTTTTCAATAAACTTTGATGGGATAATTTGTATATCTTCAATAAACTTGTATATACACAAATTCCTCAAGTAATTTTTTATATAATAATGTAAAATATAAAAAAATATGATTTAAAATAAATTATTATTCAAATAATTGTATCATTTTTTAAAAGTAATTACTTATATACATATATAACTACTTGACTATACAAAAAAACTTAAAATATGAATATAACAATACAAAATAGCTTGATCAGTTTTGTATATAATAATTCATTGTACAAACAACAATATACATAACATTCAAACAGGTAATTCTTAGAAATTGAGATGAATCTTTCATTCTGATTTTGATCAACTTGTAATATGATGTGAAAGAAATATTTTTTTAAAAAAAAAATGAAAAATTGAGAATCATAATACATATATAATTATAGATGAAGGGAAAAAAAATAAAAATAAATTCATGGGTTACCTGCGAAAATTGAGAGCAAGACAAATTATTTAGAGTAAATAAATTAAATTATGCCATTATTAATTAATTATTTAATGTAGTTTGTCATCCCATGTAATTTTTCCTAAGTAAAAGGCTCAACTGCTCAAGTATGATATATGATCAATAATATATGAGAAACTTTCACATATAGTCACTTAAAAATAATTAATTACTCTCCATAGATATAGTTTAATGATTACAATTTGTAGTTGCATGTTATATGGATGAGAGAGGTGAGCGAGACTGGGAGAGATAAGAGAGGCGAGAGAGAGGGGGAAAAGAGTGGGAGAAAGGTGAATTGCATATGTATATTGGTTAGATAATTGTATGTTATACATATGTATTTGTATATATGACAAGATAGATTGGGCGAGAGGGGAGAGAGGCGAGTGAGATTGGGAGAGAGAGGAGAGAGTCAATCGAGATTGAGAGAGGGAGGAGAGAAGCGAGCGAGAGAGGGAAGAGAGTGGGAAACAGGTGAATTGTATATCTATATAATTGTATATAACTGTATATTATACATATACATTTGTATAAATGACAAACGAGATTGGAAGAGGGAGGAGAGAGGTGAGCGAGATTAAGAGAGGGAGGAGAGAGGCGAGCGAGATTAAGAGAGGGAGGAGAGAGGCGAGCAAGAGAGGGAATAGAGTGGGAGAGAGGTTAATTTGTATATGTATATAGGTTGAAAAATTATATATTATACACATGTATTTGTATATCCTGCCGAATTATACATATACAAACATGACTAATTATACCAACTCGAAATCAGCCCACGTAATTAATGTATAATGTTAGTCGCGAGTGGTAATTATAGCAAACTATAGCTATGATGAGTAATTAAACAGTATAAATTTGCTTAGCCACGTAATTTTCCCGTTATATATTGACGATGAGTCATGAGACCACAAAATTAATGAAAAAAAGTTATAAAATATTTTCCAAATAGTAATAATCTTTTATAGAATTTCAAATATAGAATAATTTTAAAAATTAATTTCTATTTTTTATTATATTTAATTTCTTCTGTAATATAATTTTCTTCAGGATCATTAAATTAAGACACCAACTTTGCATGCAGACAAATATGTAATAAAATTTACAACATTGCTCTGAATTTGGAATCAAATAATGTTGGTGTTGTATTAATGGACGACGGTTTGTTGATACAAGAAGGAAGTTCTGTAAAAGCAACGGGAAGAATTGCTCAGATACCCGTGAGATTTAAAGAAGGATTTTTTAAAAAAATGTTTTTGAAAAAAAAATAATGTGTGTTTTGCTAATTTATTTGAAAAGTACTTTTGATTAAAAAAAAAAACATTGTGCTTAACTTATCTTTTTTTAAAAACAACATTTTTGAGAGTCAAATAACAAAAAATGGTAAGTATCGATGTGCATTTAATAATACTATTATTTTATAGAGGGAAACTATATTAAATATCTGTAACAATAATTTTAATTAAAATGTACATATTCATAAATTTAAAAATCATTCCACAAAATAAGCCACTATATACTAAAAATTCACCAAAAGAATAAACAAATAAAGTCCTCATATTTTAATCCTACAAAAATATTGTTATTGCCTTTATTTCTAATTAAGTAAAATAAAACACAAAATAATATATAAATATAAATAACAATACATAAACATAAAATAAAAACTTTATTATATAAATATAAAAATTCTGACATGAAACTTAATCAAACTTATGAGATATGTTAATTAATTAATAAGGAATATATTTGTAAATATGTATATGGAACGGATATTTTAATATTTTAAAAAATAATTTCTGTTTTTCAAAGTATCAAAAATTTTAAGATTTTTCTTAACAACATAAAATCTATTTATGTTTCCATTTAAAAACATTTTAAGGATTTTCCAAATACAACCAAGCCAAACAGGCTCTAACATTGTTTGAAGAAAAAAAAATATGCTTATTGTGTTTATGTATAGTTTCATGAAGAGAAAATTAACACTTATTAAAAAACTTAAAAGGGAAAATATAAGTTTTTATAATGCCTTTAGGAGAAGTACTTCATGAATAAGATAATTTGTTTGTTCCAAATTTGTTAGAAAAAGGATCTTGTGAAGGAGCTAATTTTGTTAGTTAGTTAGCTAATTATGAAGTGTAATTAGTTGGTCGGTTAGTGCACAGTTAGCTAGAATTGATTCGTCCATAATGAATTAAATGAACATTAGAGTGCTTCAGTTTCTTGGATTGAATGATCATTATAGTCAAGTTTTAATGATGTCACAGGTTCCTAATGTCAATCGTCAGAGAATTGTTAAAATTAAATGCTATAGACTTAGAAACCTCATGACATTCAAACATTCATCCTATATGTTAATGACATTCAAACTTTATCAATTACTAACTTTTAACTTCAAATTAACAATATTCAAGATCTCTAACGTTTCACAACCTAAAGTTATAAAATTCTATAAGAATTCAAGTTCTTCAAAATTCACAACTTAAAGTTATAAAATCCTATAATAATTCAAGATTCTAAAGTTTACAACGTAATTAAAGCTCTAAAATCCTACAAAAATTCAAGTTCATATTTAATTTCTAGAATTTCTAATAAGTTCAAGAATATAATTCAATTAATCAAAATTTCAACAACATTATAATATATAAGCAAAATTACAATGGCAAATCTATCAATGTTAAACTAATTTAACCTCTAATTATTTGGTAGTTCTAACTTCTAATACTTAATTTACAGTCATATCTAAAATTCCCAATTTAAAAGAAAATTAACCCTAAAATCTCAAACCCTCAATTTTCTCCCTAACTAACAATAATAAAATGTACAAATTAACAATTGAATAACACAATTCAACAAACTAAAACAATATACAAACTATGAAATAAAATATAGTTACTAGAATTCAAAAAAAAAAAATTAAAATTAAACCCTAACCTTATAACAAGAAGAAGGGGAAGTTGGGGAGTTATTTTGGGCGTGGTGGCAGCTGGGTTGGCTGGCGACGGGGCGAGGATAATGGTAGCGAAGCGACAATGGACAGTGGTGGCGGCAGCAACAGATGGTGCGGTGATGGGTCGAGAAGGTAGAGGAGAGAGAGAAAAGAGAGAAAGAGAATGGGAAAATTTAGGGGAAAATCTATCACCGCTGTAACATAACTAAACAAAAGCGACGGTTATTTAAAAATTGTTTGACCTACATTTTGACCAAAAAGTGACGGACTAAACAACACTGTCCATCGCTTATTTAAAGTGTTGCTCATATATTTTTGATCAAGAAGCGACAAACATAAAGATGTCGTTTGTCGCTACAGTAAAAATAATTATAAAATAAATTAAAAGTGACGAGCGACGTGGTTTACTTTTAATTTATATTTAATTATTTTTAATAAAAGCGACGGACGATGTGATTTACTTTTAATTTATATTTAATTATTTTTAATTAAAGCGACGGACAACATCGCTATATATATGAAATAAATAATTATTATTTATATATATTTGATATAAAATTCCACGAAAAAAGCGATTGCCTAAGAGATGACGTCTGTCACTTTTTGTAAAATAATTTTATAATAATTATTTTTATTAAAAAGTAACGGATAACATGACAAATGTGTCTTTTTGAAGGGACGGCGTTCATCACTTTTCTATTTGTTGTTTTTTAGTAGTTTTTTTTAAATAATGGTGGCATATCTCACCCAAAATTAATAATAATTTTTTAAAATATATTTTGGTATATAACTTGACAATTTAATAAAATATTAAATTTAATAATAGTCAAGGGTATAATAAATTTTTTTTAAAAAATTTTTAAACCAAACATAAGATTAAATGGGAAACAATAATGAATCAAACAATACTTGATAAAAACTAATTTCTGCATTATTAATTCTTGCGTTACTAATCCATGAAAAAATTTATTATGTCCGAGGCACACTTATTATCAGTTGTACGAGGCTTTTGTTGAATGCCAAATGTACAGATGGGGCCCATACCTTATCTATTTCATTTTCTTTCGGAGTTAATACCTCATATGGTCACTCAACTATGCACTCTTCTCTCAGAAAGTGACTCAACTTTCAATTTTCACACAAAAGTCACTCAACTATGCACTTTTTTCTCAGAAAGTCACTCAACTTTGAATTTTAACTCAAAAGTCACTCAACTATCCACTCTTTCCTCAAAAAGTCACTCAATCTATTAAATTGTTTTTTTTAACTAAAATTTGTTGATATTAATTATTTATATAACAAATCAAAAAAATTTAAAAATAAAAATACCATTTAGTGATCCACCCACGTAACCCGACTCATTAAAAACATGATATGACCCATTTTATTTCCTCTTTAATCCTAATTCAAGGTTTAAAGAAGGAATTAATTTAGGATTAAAGATAAAATAAAATGGGTCATATCATATTTTTTAATGGGTCGGATTAGGTGGGTGGATCACTAAATTATTTAATTTATTTTTTAAAATTTTTTGTTTGTTATATAAATAATTAATATCAATAAATTTTAATTAAAAAATAATTTAATAGATTGAGTGACTTTTTGAGGAAAGAGCGGATAGTTGAGTGACTTTTGAGTTAAAATTCAAAGTTGAGTGACTTTTTGAGAAAGAAGTGCATAGTTGAGTGACTTTTGAGTGAAAATTGAAAGTTGAGTGACATTCTGAGAGAAGAATGCATAGTTGAGTGACCATTTGATATATTAACTCTTTTCTTTCGTCTTCTTACTCTCTTTCATTCATTTTAAACTTGTCCTTCTACTTTCTTTTTTCCTCTTTTATACACTACTTCATTTGTCGAAGTATAAAGAGCGCCCAAAATATCTAACATGCCTATTTTACATTTGTATATTATATATTTGAAAAAAAATAAAGTGAATATGGCAAGAAAATTGTAATCTAATTTTTGAATGAAATGGAAGAAATTGAATATGATAAAATTACAAATAAAAAATCATAAAATTTTGCGTATAATTTCATAAAATTTGTCATTTTGTTTTCCGAAACGTATTTAATAGAATGATATATATGAAATATGAGAATATATATTTTATTTTATTGTTTGTTTATAAAAGATTATACATTGATTTTTTAATATAATTTTTTCTATCATATATATATAAAAACTTTTTTAAAATTTTAAAAAATGTTATAACTATTTCTAAAAAAAATTCTTTGTTCTATTTATGTGTTTCTTTTTATAATAACAAGTTGTTTGCATTTACTTCGTATTTTAGTTTATATATTTATTTTAATGGTGTCAAGAATGAATTTGCATAACTCATGTCTTTTTAATTGATTATTTTTTATCTAAATCAAGCATCATCAAAACATAGTATATTCCAACTAAATTTTTACCTTTTTGTAAGAAAAATAAAATCGTTGGAAAGAATTTATCAGATTTCTTAGAATTAATTTAATTCTTAGATAATGCATACATTTTTTGAAGGATCCTATATATAATTAGATCTATTTCTTATATTATCATATATTTTCTAAACATCTACCAAAACCAAATGGAAAAAAATAATCAAAGTGATAAAAAATTGACTAAATTAATTTGACTTGATTTCAACATTTGAATAATTAAATTAATTAATTTAATAAATAAATTATCTAAATAATCACAGCTAATCCTACTAAAATTAAT
Source organism: Solanum lycopersicum (assembly GCF_036512215.1). NCBI lineage: Eukaryota > Viridiplantae > Streptophyta > Magnoliopsida > Solanales > Solanaceae > Solanum > Solanum lycopersicum. The sequence continues at coordinate 4,918,034 of NC_090805.1, forward strand.
TAAATTTCAACTTTTGATAAATAAATAAATTCATCTGAGAAATAATAAAATTACAAAAAGAAACGGAAAGGAAGAAGAAGATGTGAAATTGGAGAAAAAGAATAAAGAAATGGAGTCTTTTAACTTCTTCCTTTTTAGTGGATGCCATTCTCCACTTGGCAAAGTGTGAAAGGATCTCATACAACTATTGTCATATATGTGCCTCTCACATGATAATTGTTTTTTAAAATCTATGTATTAGAAATTCATGTATTATGATTGTATTAAACGATCCCTAAGTGACATACACCAACAAGAATAATGGATAAAAATGTAGATATATTGAGAAAAAAACTATTATCCTAATATATAATCCATATTGATGAGTGGATGGATGATCAATTTTCTTTTATCATCCTGTTATCTCAGGATGATAAAGAAAAGATCAACAAGTTACTCAACACACATAACGACATCCTACATAAGCATTTATCAACTTTAAGATTTGATGCTTGCAAATCACAAAAAACAAATAGAAAGACATCCAGATCAAATTTCATCAATAGAAGATAAATAGCTAGTAACTTATTCCAAAATTTAGCAAAAAATATTAAGAAAAAACACAATATTTGATCACATTAATTAAAAAAATCCAAGGATCAATGCAAAAATTATAGGAAATGTTATAGATTCGCAACAAAATAACGAAAGAAATAGCCCACGGTGAAACGATTTAGGGTTTCAACTACAAAGAAAGACTCAGAAAAGGAGAAAAACAGAAATCCATAATAACGATTTCATGTTTCAGTTCAAGCTTATGTCTTGTTTAGATTTTCCCTTGCTCATAAGTTTCAAGTACTAACACCATTTGATCTGCATCTTTCATGATGCAGATATAGGTAACCAGAGTCATCAACCAGTTCTTCATTGATCAAGTAGAGTTTTAGAGTTATTTGGTGAGCCTCTTTTTTTCGGAGGATCTATCTTCAGTTATTTCTGTTTGCTAAGATGATATGAGGTTGTAAGACCCCGAAAATGACTTAGGTTAACTAGAGCCTAACATGTTGGTATTGATGGTCTAAGGTCATAAATAGGTTTATTATATGGTATTGAGGCAGTGTCTAAAGTATTAGGTGCATTGGAAGTCAAACGTCAAGGGACGACCAAGAGGTTCGACAACTAAGTCACCTAGGTGCCTCATATGTGGTTCTATGTGTTTATATGTGATTCATGAGGTTATAAGGTACTTAAATGAGTTATTATACTATGTATACGAAGTGTGTCGAGTTTTGTGGATTTTGGAGGTCAAACATCCAAGAACGTCCATGACATTCGAATGATGTGCCTTGAAATGACCTTGTGTGTCTAGGCATGTTTTGTCGAGTTTTATGTGTTCGTTTTGGGTGAAATTCATGTGAGAGGTGTTAAACTCATATACAATCATGTTTGGGTGGAAAATTTTGGACAAACATCCCCAAGGACCAACCAAGGGTCCTTGAGGAAGGACCCATGTTGGTGGCCAAAACTGCCAAAAGGCAGTCTACCTACGGATGGAAATCGACGGCCATTGGCCTGATCGACGCCCCATAGGTGGTGGGAGTAGTTGGAATCTTAGCCAAGGAATCCAAGCTTCCATTTTCCAGGCTCTGACCCAATCGATGGTGGACAACACGGTCCGTGAGAGGACTGACGCCCCATGATGGGTCAGTCGTCTGTGAGCCTGTTCTTGCGTGCTGTCTCACTGTTAAGTTAGGGATGATATTGTAATTTCATCCCACGTCCAAATATTAAGAGTATTGGCAGTTTATTAAGGATCTTTTGGGTATTTTAAACATGTATATAAGTGTTTAACACTTAGAATATTTCATTCTTCCAAATCAAAACCCCAAAATCCCTTAAGAACTCTCAAAGACTCAATTGAAGTCCAAAATCAAGGAAGATTTTGGTGTGATATTTTGAGTGGAAATTCTTCATCAAAGTTAAGAATTCTCATCCTTGAGGTATGGCTTTAGATCCTTGAAACTTGTTTCATCAAGGAGCCCAACTCTTAAGATGTTTTCTCAAGTTTTCAAAGTTAAATTGTCCAATTTCATGATTCTACATGGGTTCTTGCATCAATGATTTCTAAACATTAAATAATTATTTAATTGATGTTTTATTGATTATTATAACCTAAATTACCTATGAACCCATGAATTTGGGTGAACCTTAGTTTTTGACTAAGTTTTGGGTTACTTGATATTGATCTAATGTTGATGATTTTTTATGTAGTTTTATGTGGGATATTCATTAATGAAATAATTGTAGTAAATTGTTATCTAGGTTGTATTAGATTGATGAATTTATATTGATTTGACCTTAGTTCATTGATTATTGTAGTTTTTATGTTGAATTGTTGGTTATGGCCTTGGGTAAGTGCCTTGTGTTATCGAGTTGAGTAAAATTGACTTTGGATTGAAGTGTTGAGGATGATGTGGGGGTATTATGACCTATTTCCTTTATTTTGATGTTATTTATACTTTAATTCTATTGGGATTGGTATGGTCCACTTATGGTGGCGGTGTTATGTGCTTTACTTGCAATTGATGTGGCCTTGTCAGCGTTACTTTATGCAATATGATGATCATGGCCTTGTTGGAAACTACTTGAAGTAATATGACTATTTGTGTAGTTTTATTATGTGAATCATGATAATATCTATCTACATGTGAAGTCATATGTGTATTCTTCTATTCATGTTGTCTTAGGTGATCATGTTAGACTATGACTTTGACCTTATGCGTATAGTCTTAGGGTTGATTCTTTGTTATTCATACTTGAATATATGAGTATATATTGGTTACATTGATTATGTTATGATAGTATATAGTATGACTTGAGGATGTTAGGTTGGTTCCTATGTGATTCTAGAATTGCTTGCATTATGAGTTAAAAGTAAAGTATGTGGTGTCTTGTCTTGGTTGAATTGTGTCCCTTGCTTGATGTATATATGATTATGAATATGTGATGTCTTGATTTAGAGTGTTATAACTCCTAGTCTTGAATGTATGAATGACATGTGACCTTAAATTAACTTAAGAGTCTTTTATGTGAAAACCTTGACTTAGTGGTAAAGTTAAGATTGTTGAAGTTGTAAGCTGTAATAGTATCCTTCAAAGTAAACAAATGATAGAATTAAGGTTAATTGGCTGGAACGTCATCATATTAATCCTTAGGAAAGTCATCATGAGCTTCTTGTCGCTATTGTGAGGTAGCCCTAATGGACCTTCTTTGGTAGGATTAATGTGATTAGGTTATGATCTTGTTATGGAACCCTTTTATGTGAACCTAATGTGTGAATTACTCTATGATAAAGAAGGCTAGCATCAAGTGAGTATAGTAAGTGGAAGTAGTTTTAGTTAAAAAGTGAGACTAAATTACAAAGTATGCCCTTTATATTCTTTAACCATATGCCTACATGGGATGTGTCTAAGTTCTACCCTTGGCAAGTAGAACAACCTCCTCGGAGTAGGTTTGAACTCCAGATTCCATGTCTTGCTATCATGGTCTATGTCGGTTATTGCCTATTCTCGTTATATAGAATACCTATTACCATTAGAGAAGTTTATGAGGTTTAGGTGGTGGTATGGGACACTATCTAGACATTGCACAATAGACTTTGAAGGTGTTAGTTGGAGTTCCTAGGTCTTGTCTAAGACCATTACTTGAAGTCTTTTATGTGATGTATGAGTCCTAATGAACTAATGACTCAAGTTAAGAAGTATGTAACTGAATAAGTACCTAATCTAAAGTGACTTAATGATTTCTTAGCTAAAGTGTGAAGAGGGCATAAGAGATGATCTCTTCATGTCTTATCTTTGGAAGTCTTGAGGATGACTCTAGTTAGGGAAGATGTTTGGTGTTGTGGACATGATCTAAGTCTTAGGTAGTCTTAAGGACTATTTAGGTAATCTTGAAGAGGTCACTATCGACGTTATCTTCTTGATTTACTTAAGCAGGTCTTTTGATAGCCTTTGGAAGGAGAATGTTATATCATCTATGTGTTAGTGTGTTAAGTGAGAATAATTCTATTCCGGGGAGTATATATGATCTCTTAAGTGTGTATGTAAGGTATTGTATGGGCGGTCACTTGAAAACTCACTCAAGTGAGACTTAGAGTCTCCTTTGGTAGAAGAATCTTACCTTGATGTTTATGATGCTTTGTAACTGTGTATGTGACTCATTATAAGTAATGTTAAGGGTCGTTTAGGCACATCTAGAGAGGGTGTATAGGAGGTCTCTCTTTTTGTTACTTAAGTGAATCTTAGGATAGCTTTAAGTGAGAAGATTACATGCTAAAAGGTGTCTTAAGTGAAGAATAAGCATCTTCACTTTTACAGTGAATTAATTCACTATAACAGTGAATAAGTTCACTGTAAAATGATCTCTAAAATATGATTTTTGGTTTAAATGCTATCTTATGTGTTTCTAAGCTGTTAAATGTTGTTATTGTGATTATAATATGATTTGTATATGAAAAGATACATATTTTTAATAAATTTCTGTTTTTCATGATTTTTATGCATAATGCCATACTTAGTACACGTGGTTGTACTAACTCCTTGCTGTTATCTATATATACTTGGTAGGTGATGAGCTTTTGGGAAGTGAAGACTTGGACCGTCGAATCATTCAAGAGAAGTGGAAGTATGTCCTCATTTGACTCGAGGGTATATATGTCTTTTATGTTTTTATTCAAAATATTGTAATAGACTAAGTATTTCTATATTCGTATTTTGAAGTATGGGTCGTGTCCCAAGTATTCTTGTGTCTTAAGATGATGAGATTGAGACTTAGTATTTTCTATTGCTTTATATGAAAGATTTTTTAAAGACTATATTATGTTTTGTGAAAAGTTTTAATTCCGCGCTACTTTTCACTATGTTTATGCGATGAATGATATGAAAGAGCTTATAAAAGACCTCCGAGAGGTCAAGTACGCCAGTTGCATCCGAGATTGACCCTATATTCTAGGGTGTGGTTTTGGTATGTGACAGGGGTCTTGTCCCCACATCCCTCATAGTATTAGAGGCTTCATAGATAGATAGACAGTAGTTCATGAGTCTTGTTCATTTCAGTTGTTATGTTCTAGACTTTAGTTGCCTCTTTGGCTAGTGAATGTTTATTTATAAACCAAACTAAGTTGTATAATTTGATACTTTTTGAGTTAAAGCTTTGATTTGAGTTTATTCTATATTAATTAAGTCTTTTGCTAAGAGTTAAGCCAGACCATAGATTCACTTGGAACCAACAATGGTTCTCGAGTGTCAGTTGTGTCCAGGATGTAGACTCATCGCATGACATATTACTGAGAAAATAATAAGTGAAGGGAACAAAACATACTCGTTAGAGAGAGAGAATTCAAAAGACAACTGAATTTTTGAGCTTCAATCCATTTTTGGACAACTTAAGAATTTATTAATATATTTATTCCTTTTAATTGAAAATGTATAAAATTAATTGGTAAAACTTATTGTAAAATGATGTATTCACTTATTTTTACTAATATTTTTAAACTTTATCCGCCAACAACTAAGCAACAGACATATGTTTATACTATCTAAAGTAATACAAAATAGAGGAATGAGAAAACAATTAACATCAAAAACTCTGTAATACCTGCTAAAATAATTCAAGTAAGTTTATAAATATTAGAAGAAAATAAAGAAGATGTTGGGTTTCAAAGGTGTGAATAGGAAATGTAGGGTTGTGACTATGTTGAAGAGTTGTGACCTTTATGAAAGGTTGTGTTCTTTCTAAAGGGTTGTGACCGTTTGAAAGATTATGCTTTTTTCAAAGTGTTGTGACCTTTCTGAAAGGTTGTCTTCTTTCCAAAAAGTTGTGAACTTTACCCTTTGTTGGCTATAAATAGAGAGGCATTCTCTCAATTTCTGCATTGAATTTTCCCTTCTTTTGCATGCATTTCTTACAAACAAAATCGATCGATCGTGTTAGTATGTGTGATTCCTTGTTATCATTTTGAGTTCGTTGAAATTATTGAAGTTTGAAGTACCGCTACTTTTTTAATGATAAATCCGTTTTATGTTAGGAGGAATTAATCTGCAACCTCCGGTACTTGAGGGGATTAAACTTCTTAAGGACACACAATGGATTCTATGGACTCGGATAGTTCTTTGTTTTTTCTTTTCATCTTTTATTATTTTCGATTTGCTAATTTGAATACAGGAAATAAAAAAAGAGAGCAGTATAAATAAATTAAAAAAAGACAAAATCAAATCGTCAAAAATAAAACATCAATACCAAACAAAATAAGGTAATATTACATCCACTTATAATTCCAATTGTCACGATCTTTCAATTTGCAAAGAATCACAAACATGTTGGGAAAAATGCGGACTAACGCAAATTATATATGGTCAAAATAATGGAAATAAAATGAAAAAATAATGACACCAAAATTTTACGGAGAAATCCTTTTAAATAAAGAAAAAGTTACGGGCCAAGAGGAGCAACTGATATCACTATAGTAAGAATTTTTACACTGTGTAGTCACGAATACAATACTCAAAGTGACTACTACACACTCAAAAGTAATAATACTCTTTTGATTCCACCTTACTAAAATATCATTCACATTCTATTTTTCTTCACAAACTATTCTTCTGATATAGACTATGGAATACCTCACTTTGCTCTAAAAATATTTTTTCTTTCTCTAACTTGGTGAGTTCTACAAATGAGAAAGAATGCTCTATTTATAGAAGAAGTTTACAACTAATATGTCACCAATGACATCATAAAAATATCAAACTTTCAAACTTTGCAACTATATAGTTATCTTGGTAAGATTTTGTTGGTATGTAGTTGTACCAAATTAAGACTTTAATTAAAAAATGGGGTTGTAACACCACAAATATCCCCTCCAGTCCCATGCACCTGAAAGGTGTATCTTCCTCTTCTTTAGAGAGAAAGAGATCATACCCACAAGTTCTTTGCATAACTCGAGCTTATCTTTCGGTATCGTCTTAGTCAGTATATATGCAGGATTTTCACTTGTGTGAATCTTTTTATGTGAAATGATTCATCTCCACTTACTCATGAATCCAATGATATTTGACGTCGATGTATTTTGTTCTTGCATGGTACATGGAGTTTTTGCTCAAGTCTATTGCACTCTGGCTGTCATAATAGACAATATACTCCATCTAATGCAAAACAAACTCTTGAAGATATCGCTTAAGCCATGTAATCTTCTTGCCGGCTTCAGTATTCATAATATACTCAACTTCAGTTGTAGATAGTGCAACACACTTTTACAACTTTGACTGCCATGATATAACTCCCCCTGAAAAAGTAAACAAATATGTAGTAGTGGATTTCCTATTATCAAGGTCACCTGTCATATCAACATCTATATAGCCCTTCACCCTTCAAGATTGGATTTGATGTTCAAAAACACAAGCATTCATCTGAACTTCCTTTAAGATACCTGAGTATCTACTTCATTGCTTCCCAGTGTTCTTTTTTCAGTATTATCGAGAAATCTACTGGAAACACCAAATGCGTGAGAAATTTAAAGTCTAGTGCATACCATTGCATACATTAGACTTTAGATGATGGAGGAATATGGAACTTTGGCCATGATCTCTTTTTCCTTCCTAGATATAGGACATATTTTCTTGCTCAACTTCATATAACCAGCAAGAGGTATACTATCAAACTTAGCATTCATCATATTGACGCGCTCTAGTACACGTTCAATGTATTTTTACTATGACAAATAAATCTTCATTTCATCTTTGAAGTGAGTAACACATACTCATTGGGTGAATAACGAGAGGAAGGAAATCTTTGTCTTGTGGACCTCCTAAGCAGAATATTTGATTTGTCCACAACTTCATGAGTAAGAGGATCATCAATAACAATATTATTGTTATTATTAACATGAATACATGATTTTTGGCGATACCATGATTATCAAGCCCAACAACATCATGCAAACTTATGTGAGGAAATTCCTCATGATGAACTATACCATCAAAACTTGAAGATTCTAGCTCCTTCGCTTTGTCAATATCTTCAATAGTTTGATTATCCATGAATATAATATCACGGCTTCTCGCGAGTTCCTTCTCAATTGAATCATATAACTTGAAACCAAATTCATCAAGATCATATCCAATAAAGATGCATTGCCTTGTCTTGGCATCTAACTTTGGCCTCTCATCTTTCAGCACATGTACAAAAGTTTTACAATCAAATACTCTCAAATGGTCATAGAAAATATCCTTTTCATACCAAACACTATTTGGCGCATCATTTTGCAAAGCAGCAACATGAGATAGATTAGTAACATGTGCAGCGGTCAATAAAGCCTCACCCAAAATGAGTGTAGAAACTTTGCTACATAAAACAAATAGTTGACTCTTTCCATCAAGTTTATGTTCATCCTTTCAGCCAAATTATAAAGTTGAGGAGTCTTAGGAGGAGTCTTCTGGTGTCTAATACCTTGATGCTTGCAGTATTCGTCAAATGGTCCACAATATTCACCACCATTATCAGTACGAATATATTTTAGTTTATTTCCAGTTTATCTTTCCATTAAAGCCTGAAACTGCTAAAAGACACCTAACAATTGGTCTTTAGTCTTCAAGACATAGACCCAAAGTTTTGTTGAGCAGTCATCAATAAAAGGGACAAAGTAGAGTGCACCACCCAACATCCTTGTCTTCATTGGACCATATAAATCAGAGTGCACTAATCCAAGAAACTTTGTGTTTCTTGAAGGATGATAGGACTTAAAGAAAACTCTATTTTGTTTACCAGACGTTCTCGCACTTTTCTAATTTAGCACTTTCAAAATTTGACAATAATTTATTCTTGGCTAGAACATTAAGTCCTTTCTCGCTAATGTGGCTAAGCCTTTTGTACCATAACGTTGAAGAGTTATGTCTCTCAACCTCATTCACTATTCAACACAATCAAAGGCCGTAGTCCATTATAGACCACATTACCACAAGCCACAACCAAGGTACCCATAATGAATTTCCATTTTCCATCACCCTTGGTACTAACATATCCTTCATCATCCAAAACACCAACAGAAATATGTTCAAACAAACATCAAGAGAATGTTTTACATTATTCAAAACTACTTTAGTTCCAACATTAGTTTTCAAACAAATTGTTCCAGTACAGACCATCCTAGAAACAATATCATTACACATACAAAAGGTTCCAAAATCACCAGGAGTATAAGGAGAGAAAAAATCCTCCCTTGATGTCACGTAAGATGCGACACCACTGTCCACAATCCAGATTTAATCATCACAAACAATATTTATAATACTGCACCAAAGACGGTAACAAAATCTTGGTGGTGACGGTTGCTAGGAAATTTCATAGCTATCTTTTCGAGTTTCCTCTTTGTTTTTGTTCTCCCTCTTCAACTTTCTGCAGAACTTCTTTGTGTGACCTTTCATGCCACAATGATAGCACTCAATATCCTTAATTCTGCCTCTAAATTTGCTCCTATTTTGTTCTCTATTTCGAGAACCGCAAGTTTTGTTTCTACCGCTAAGTCCAGTCACTAGGACATCCGACAAAGAAGAACCTAGCGATTTTTTTCTCATCTCTTCATTCAAGACACTACTCTTGGTGGAATCCATAGAGATCACACCATTAGGAGAAGAATTTTACAATAAAGTTCTAAATGTTTCCCAAGAGTCTAGTAGGGAACCAAGTAGAAGTAACCCTTGAATTGCTTCATCAAATTTGATGCTCATAGTAAACAATTAGTTCATGATCTCCTGAAAATTATTCAGATGGTCTGTCATCAAAGAACCATCATGATATTTTAAACTCAACATCTGCTTTATTTAAGAATATTTTGTTGTTGCTAGTCTTCTGAGCATACAAACTTCCAAGATGCTTCCATAGGGTTTTAGCTTGTGTCTCCCCAAAAATATGGTTCAACACATTATCGATAACCCATTGCCTAATGAATCCACAAACTTGTCTGTGCAACAAATTCCACTCTTCATCTATTTTATTATCAGGTTTTACAGTGGTAAAGACTGGTTGATAAATTTTTTTACATAAAGAAAATCTTCCATTTCCCCTTCCAAATAACATTATTAACACCATTCAAAGTAACTATTGTACTTGTTTTGACTTCCATCATTTTACCCCCAAAATATAGTTATTGCTAACCAAAGTAAATCTTTATGATGTGGAAGTTAGACTATGCTGCAACGATACTCAGATAAAACCTTGACTCTTACACTAGTTTGTTGGAAAAAAACATGCACTAACTTAAATTATATATGGTCAAAATAATGTAAATAAAATGATAAAATAATGATACTAAAAATTTTACGTGGAAACCCTCTTAACTAAGGGAAAAACCACGGGCCAAGAGGAGCAACTGATATCACTATAGTAAGGAATTTTACAGTGTGTAGTCACGAATACAATACTCAAAGTGACTACTACACACTCAAAAGAAATAACACTCTTTTTGTTCCACCTTACTAAAATATCGCTCACACTCTATTTTTATTATATATTCTCTGGAATACCTCACTTTGCTCTCAATTTTTTTTCAATATAACTTGGTGTATTCTACAAATTAGAAAAAATGCTCTATTTTTTTTGTAAATAAAAGTTTTATTTAATTAATCATGGCAAGCATTACAAATTAAGCTGCCAACACAACACGCTTAGTTCTTTAGATGGATATCATACTACTATAGCTCTAAAATATTATTGTTCAATACTTATAGCTAAGTAAAATATTCCTAATGCTAGGTTGGGCTGTAACAATAATTATGTAAGCTAGCTCTTTTGCCATACTTTATACTTGTCTGCTCCATTTTACAAAGACTCAATTGTTCACTTCAATCCACAACTCATACACACACTCGGCCCAAATGATTTTAAAGATTTGAGCTTGCTGCGATTTCCTTTCCAGTGTTGAATATTCTATTGGAGAAATTGATTCCAATCTAAAGTTGAGAAAGCTTGTTACTAAACCCACCTGAATAATTTGTTCCATATATATATGGAGAATGGACATTGCACAAACAAGTGCGCAATAGATTTTTTCTTACTTTGACAAAACACACACATTGTTGGTACATCCAGGCCTCATTTTTTTTAACTTGTTTGTTGTTGCCAGCTTCCTATGGAACATGAGCCACATAATGAATCATGCTTTAGGTCTAGCTCCCTTTTTAAACACCAAGCATTTCCAGTCTACCTTGGGCTGGTCCCTATCAAAGATACATATATATGCCTGATCAAGCTCCCCTTAATGCTATTGCATTCTATCAATTATATTTATTCCACCCATAATCTTTCTAGTCATCCAACTCGTTTGACTATGAGGAATCCATGAGATATGGTCCTTTATATAAAAATTATTTATCCACTTGATCCATAGTTTTCTTCTTTATTTGCTAAATCCTAGCACATCTTTGCCACTGCTGTTTGGTTCCACATCGTATATTGGGTAGTACCATTCCTCCAGCAGATTTTGGGCACCAAGTTCTCTCCCAGGCTACAAGTGCTTTCTTGGTAATATGTCCCTCTCCAGACCATAAGTAGGTACGACGAATTCCATCAATCACCTTGACAACTTTTGTAGGGATAAGAAACAATTGTTCCTAGTAAGATTAAATCCCAAAGAGCACAATTTGTATGTGTTATGCTCTCCCTGCATACGACAATTTCCTAGTTGTCCAAGAGTTGATTTTTGCTGTGATTTTTTTAATTAGGGGTTGACATTGTAGCACTTTCGTCTTCTTTATAGTTAATGGTATCCCCAGGTACTTGAATGGAAATTCTCCCATTGAGTATCCAAGTTGCTGGATAATTACCTTATCATCATCTGATAAAACTCCTCCAAGATATATAGAACTTTTACTCAAATTTGCTTGTAATCTTGAGGCCGTGGAAAATTGATTAAAACAATGTTGAATAGTTGTAATGGATCCTATGTCACCTCTGGAAAAGATTAGCAGATCATCAACAAAACAAAGATGATTGACTTCAATTTAGAGAATTTTGGGTGGTATTTAAACATCTTCATAGTATAGAGCCTCTTGAGTAATCTATGAGATATTTCATAGCAATAGTAAATAACAATGGGGAGATTGGATCACCCTGTCTAAGTCCCTTATTGGCCGCAAAATGTTGGGAAGCAGTCTTGTTCACAATAATAGCATAACTCACTGTTTTCACACATAACACCACCCATTTAGTGAACAAGTTAGGAAATCCTAATGCCAACAACATCTGTTCAAGATAAGGCCATTCTACAAAATCATACGCCTTTTGTAGGTTAATTTTCAACATGCTTCTAAGGGAGATATTCTTCCTTGTATAAGCTTTTACAAGTTCATGAGGAAGAATTATATTATCTTGTATTTTCCTTCCTAGTATGAATCCCAATTGACCATCACATATAAAAGTGGCCACAACATCATGTAATATCTTTGCCAACATCTTCGATATAATATTGTATAACACAGAACAACACGAGATAGGTCTATAGTCCTTCACGATAACAAGGCTACGCACTTTAGGGACAAGTGAGACCAATGTACAATTAATTGGTTTATAGAGTGTTGTAGTGGAGAAGAACCTTTTGAGGCATCAATAATATCCTTCTTTATAATCTTCCAAGTGTTCATAAAAAAAAGCATTATAACCATCAGTGCATGGGGCTTTGTCATTACTAATACTCTTCATACCTTCATAGATCTCCTCCTCTGATATATCATCACATAACATGATTGTTTGTTGTTTCGGAAATAATGGACCTGTCTTCCTAATCTGTACATATATAGGTGGAAAATTCATTTTGAAGTCCCCATGAGACCTTTGTAGAACTGAGTAAACTCATCCTGTATTTCCTTTGGTTCAGTCAGCATTCCTTCTGTTAGAGCTATAATATTTCTAATTTGCTTTGCTTGAGTTATTTCTTTTAGGAAAACACTAAAATACTTATTATTTTCAACCCCAAGTTGTATCCACTTCAATCTTGATTTTTGTTTTAGTGCACTTTCCTCAATCATGGACCATTTGTCCAAACTCATCAATGTCTCCTTCCCTTGGTCAATTAGCTGATCAGTAACTTGTGAATCAATGTTCAATTGAATTCTCTAAAGTTCCTCCCTTGATTTTCTAACTTTTTTATTTATAAATCTGAACTCCATGTTATTAATATGTGTTAATAATGGTTTCAATGCTATCATTTTGTACCACATACTCTTCATACTATCCTTTACCAAATTCATCTTTCGTATATGATGGATCAAAATGTTTCATGTTCAGTCCATATATTGAAGAATTTACAACTCACCTTTTCACATCGTTGTGGTTCTTGCATATGAACCCTTATAGGACAATGGTTAGACAAACTTGGGTTACCATAGTCATTTGTAACATGCCCCATTGCATCATCCATTTACCAAAGGCTCTGTTCAATTCAACTAGAAATACTATCGACTCCATGTTTTTTATTCGACCCTGTATAATATTTGTTGTTTCCAATATACATGCAAGTATACATGGTCTCGCAAGTAATAAAGTTTCTTCTTGAAATGATTTATCGTTCCCAAGGGACTTATGATCAACTTATATTAACACTCAAATCCACAATTAAAGAGAAAAGTAACTACTTCGCCGGTTGAATATTTTCTGGTAAACTAAGACTATTAAACAACGGTGAACAACTTTGGTGTAATGTTTCAGGAAAGATTTAAAAGCAATTCCAGAGCTACAACATATAACGAATGCATGCATCATAAGATCAACTTAGAACTAACTTCGGTTGTCAAATTAATGGTTTATAGGGTTGATAGTATGATCCAGGTTAACCACCTCTTGCCGCCTACCCTAATTAGCTATCTAACTACATCGTTGAGCGAGGATAAATAAACTAACTGGCGAACATTTATATTTCATCCTATTTTGTATCCAAGCAAGGTGTTCATCTTTTGGGCATCACTCCTGAATGCTGATCTCCTCAATTTAATGGACGGACCGAACTCTCTATATTCCGTGGTCTATCTAATCTCTCCTATGGTCAATTCAAGATTTAGGCACTAGATTTATTCCTAAATGGCCAGTCAAGAAATAGTAAAATAAAAATATAAAAGTAATTTGAATCGAAAACCAAAAATTAATTCATAAGGCTTCAAATATTCAACAATTGATTCATAGCCGCAGCCTCAGAACTAGGGCATTTAACTACTCATGCTCATAAAAATCAAGAAAAGATACAAATCCGTAAAATAGAAGAGTTAGGATGATTACAAACTTGATTCTTGCATTTGCACACTAAACAATTTTCCAACGCATCCGTAGGATCTACTTATATTAGTAGTAGATAAAGTTCCAAACAAATCCTATTCAAATTAGAACTCCTAGTTAATGTTTAAAACTTGAAAAAAAATGGAATTTGCTTGGTGCGGCACGCCTCCATCATGCCTAGCACATTTTGGTACTCTGCATATCCTGGTGCGGCGGGAGACTCAATCGCATCCCAACATAGCCTCTGAGCGACAGGCACTGGAGCGGCGCGCCTACTATTGCACCTCGCCTAGGTGCTTCCGCACTTAGCCATTTTTCACGTCCGTCTCTTTTACTTTTTTTTCTTAGCTCCAGCTCCAATTTCTTCGAGAGTCCCTGAAATCACTAATAATGTGTGTAAGTGCTTAGTCAACACAATCAACCACAAAATCAAGCTAATAAATAAAGATCGTCCTTTAACAACACTAAAATATGGGAGTTATCGACTACTTAGGCATATCAATATGCCTAAGATCACCACCCCACGCTTAGACTTTTGTTTGTCCTCAAACAATCTTTAGACTATCAACTCTATGTCACAACCCATTGGCTTTATTACTTTACCTTAAAATCAACCAAACATTTTAATCATGATTGTGCAGTTTACATTGGACACAATGATTTTCCACAAATATACCAAGTACAACACATGCTCAAAGAATGACTCCTTTCGGGCTAATACACTTTTATATCAACACATTGCTATATGCCATAGATTCCTCACTTGTTTATGTATTTAGTAAGGCCTTTCAGTCAAACAATATCACAATACCAAGGACTATTTTTTCAAAACAATCAACTCACACTCACAAGTGAAGTTCTTATTTTCCTTAACATGACATATGCTTGCCCCTAGTGTATTTCAACTTTCATATTGTACTTCTCAAGGAATAAACAGGACTTTCATATGGTTATAATGTTGGATTTAGGTAATGGAGGGAACATTTAGAATTCATTATAATGACTGCTTCTCCCTAATGCACATGTTATCATTCAACACACACTGTCTTTCAACTTTTTCTTTTCATCTAGTGCATTCTTCATGTCTAGGTACCCTTTATTGCTTCATATTTGCCCCTTTTTTCCTGCTTTTGCATTATCCACCCAAACTCTATATTTTTGTCCGAGTTAGGTGCACATTATCCGTGATAGGATTAGGTCCATGTTTCAAGCATCATCCGACATTAGCCACCCTCAATTTTAATTTAGGTGCACATTGTCACTAAGGACAAGGGATAAATTAGGATTTTTTTCCCACGCAATGTAACAATTCCCCTAGTTTATTCAACCATATTTTCAACCATTTTCTTAACATAATGCATTAAGGAACATAAAAGGATCAAATACTTGATAGCAAACGATGGGTTTCGGATTATCACGTGGCTTATCATATGAATAAGGCTAAAGGCTCAATGAGGCTTCACAAAGAGGCAATTTCATGGTAGGCATACAAGTACACTCAAGAATTGGCTATTTCAAAGATATGCCTTAATCATGTTCATTAAGTCCTAGTAACTACTCATTCGACACACACAAGGCAAGTTTTAGATATCAAGTAAATAAAGAACTAATCAATTCTCACCGCACATGGAATTATGTCACACATACGGATATATCACTAACATGCTCATATAACGTACATTAACGTATTATTACACAATTAAGCCCATATTTCAACAGTTGAATCAAACTCAAGAACACATGCTAATTCCAAGGTCAACAAGTCATTGAATTAGTCTAAGTATAACTACTCATGAAGTTTGGCTAACTTATTGGGATAATGCTTCAAAAGACCAAGGTCAGTTTTATTAATCATACTCCTCAATTTGACTAGTTTTTCCTTAGACTGTTTTCATCCATCTATCATTGGGAACTATCACTCCAACGATGACTCTAGGACTCGATAAAGCGGTAAACTAATCCTATACAGTTTAAAGGGACAATCCTCAGTAAAATTACCAAAAACAAACTCTAAGGAACCCAAAAGCAACACAAATAACTAAAGACTAAAATAGAATCGATAAAGCTGTAAACAACTATATACATATGAAATGCCTCCACCCCACACTTAAAGATAAGTATTGTATGCAGTGCAAAAACAAAACAAAGTAAAAGGGTAGGAGTACTCCCTGAAGCCTCTAGGCCTTGTCGTCGCTGCGGTCGAATACCATTAAGTCATTCCCCTCATCCACAATGTCTTCTTCCTCATTGTCATCCATGGACTCATGAGTAGTGGGCTCATCATCATCCACTGGCTCAGTAAATGGTTGACCAGTCTTGCACAAGTATGTTGTACTATCTACCAAAGGATAACGCTTTGCTGAAGTCTCCATCATCTCATTAGTAGCGGGGCGGCTCCTAATTCACATATGCAACTCAACCACCCCAAACATGTGTGCCATGTGCTATCATAACAGTCTTATCTATCAGGGGCCGACAAATAGGCCCATGCGAGGTGTCTAGCGCCTTTGTGCGCGTGACATCCACCAATTTACACATCAGCTCTGGGTGCCTCTCAACAATCATATATCCTCCTTTTTTCCAATCTCATGACTTCGTAGAAATCGAGTGATCATCCCTTTATAACTAAATCACCACCTCAAGTTATTCTGAAACTTCATCAAAATTTTGTTGCAAAATTGGCCCCACATTAATGGGCATCCCTTTCATCAGCATGTACACTAACACTACCCTATCCCGGGTCATATCGGTTAAGTGCTTAGCGGGAGGGAACACGCTACACACTATTTTTAACCAGACCATAGAAACCTGATTAAAATTAGCAAAGTGGAGGGTGTTATGCTTCCTCGTATCCTTACTCCTCTCCCACCTAGCATTTGACTCCACCCACACAAAGTGTGTCAGATATCAATATATAGAGGTTTATCCTTAAACTCATTAAACATGTTAGCATTACAATGTGGGGTCCCCAATACCTCATTAAAAACCCAAGCAGAAAATCTAACATCTTTCCCCCGCACATGCACAATCTTATATTTAGTTTCAGTTACCAGTCGGTATAAAATTCCTGCACCAATGTCAAATTACAATCTTTGAGATTGTCAAACATAAACCTCAAGCCTAATTCATTTACAATGCGGTATATTGCCGGAAATTCAGATGTTAAGCTTACTTTATTGACTTATTCATCATCCTTGTACTTCGCTTCCCGCTTACACTCAAACCACTCACAACCATACCTCTCAACATCATTCTTTCTGAATTTTTGCGCGGTTCTCGACCACTAGTAGACCCGGAAGCTTCACACTTTCGACTCCTCTTTGAACCAGTCACATTTTTCATTTTAGGGCCATCTCAACCTGTTAATCAAAGAAAAGCAATAAACTGTGAGAAGTGGAGGGAGGGAGTTCTTATGGAAGAGTGGAGAAGAGAGAATATATTTTTGATTTGAGGATGGAGGAGAGGAGAGATTTGAAAAGATAGAAGAAAAGGAGTGGTGAGAAGGGGGGTTTATAGTGAGTGGGGGGGGATATAGGGGTGGTCGGATTTAATGGATGGTTTAATGGTGGTTAGTAGGGGAGTTGGAAGAGTTGGGGAACATGAAGGAGAAAAAGATTGGGGGGTTTTGAGGTTTGAAAATCGTGGGAATGGGAGAAGCGTATGGGAGTTGGGGTGCTTTATGTTGGGTGGGTCGGGTGAATCCGGGTTAAACTCAGAATTTTGAAAAAACTAGGCGTTGGGGCGATGGTGGTGCAACACGCCAGGGAGTCGTCTAAATCCTTTTTGGTCTGGCGCGGCGCGCCTGCCAGTGCTCTAGTCTTGGGGCAATGGTGGCGTGGCGCGCCTGGGTGTCGCTTCAGTGCTCCTTTCCATGGCGCGGCGTGCCTTGCAGTGCGCCAGACTTGGGGCGATAGTGGGGCGGTGCGCCAAGGAATCACCTCAGTCCTCCTTGCCATAGCGCGTCGTGCTAGTGTGCCTACCTGCAAAATATTTTTATTATTTTATTTTTGTATTTCTTTTTGTTTACTATTACAAACTAAGTGGTCAATATAGAAAAATTGCTAAGCTACTAAAGCTAACCTATACTCTAAAAATATAACCTAAGTTTGAAAAAACAAAAAAAAAACTACCTATCTATTACATAGTAATCATGGGTTGCCTCCCATGTAGCGCTTGATTTAACGTCGCGGTATGACACAACTTGGATCATTCATCATTTACCTCAAGATCCTCCTGATCAAAATCTATATTATCACCGAAGTAGTGCTTTACTCTTTGCCCATTGACTAAGAATGAGGGCAAGTTTCACCTTGTAGTTCAATGACACCATGTTGAGTCATTCTCACAACGTCTTATGGATCATACCATTTTGACTAAAGTTTTTCGGGGAACAACTTTAGTCGCGAATTGAATAGTAATACCTTATCACTAGAATTGAAGGTACGAGCTACTATGTGCTTGTCATGCCACCTTTTTGTCTTCTTTTTATAAATCTGGCATTCTCATAGGCGTGAAGCCTAAACTCTTCAAGTTTATGCAGTTGATTCACTCTTTTTACCGGCTAGCTTTAGTCCAAGTTTAACTTCTTTATAACCCAATAAGCTTGATGCTCCGATTCTGTCGGAAGGTGACGTGCTTTTCCAAATACAATGTGGTAGGGAAATGTCCCTATAGGCGTCTTATATGCAGTCCTATATGCCCAAAAAACATCATCGAAATTATCAGACCAGTCTTTCCTTTTTTTATTCACCATTTTCTGCAAAATCTGCTCTCTAGTCGATACCTCCACTTGGACATTAGTTTGAGGGTGATAAGTTGTAGCAATCTTATGGCAAATACCATACTTAGCAAGGAGGTTCTTAACAAGATTTTTAATGATATTTTTACCTTCATCACTTATAATGGCTCTTGGAGTGCCAAAACGAGTGAAAATGTGTTTCTTAATGAACTTGATCACCACCCTTTAGTCATTAGAAGGCAGAGTGACTGCCTCAACCCATTTGCTCACATAATCAACCGCTACAAGTATATAGAGGTTTTCATTCGATGGTGGGAATGGACCATGAAGTCAATACTCCACACATAAAAAATTTCCACCTCCAAAATATTGTTGAGGGGTATTTCATATTTTCTTGAGATGGTACCCAATCTTTGACACCATCACAGCCCTTCACAAATGCATAGAATCTTCAAACAAAGAGGGCCAAAAGAAACCAGATTGTAGTACCTTATGAGCAGTGTGCTCTCGTCCATGATGGCCTCCATATAGGCTTGCATGAAAACTCTCTAGAACTTTGTACACCTCAGTTTCCTGAATGCATCTTCTCACTACCCTGCCGATACTTTGCTTGAACAAGAAGGGTTCATTCCAGACGTAGAACCTTGCATCATGACCTAGCTTTTTCTTTTGTTGGGTGGTTGCACCCGACGGATAATCTCCACTCACTATTAAGTTCACAACGTCCCCATACCATTCACTTGAGAGATATCCAAAGCCATCAATGGCTCATCCAGAAACTCTTCCCGAATTCGCTCAACCTTATTCACATGTGAGAAGTCCTCCAACCTAATAAGTGTCAACTATTTGATTTTCTGTACCTTTTCTTTCTTTGATCTCAAGGTCAAATTCTTGGAGAAGCAATATCCAATAAATCAACATTGGTTTAGCATCCTTATTACTGAATAGGTACCTGATAGCTGCATGATCGGTGAAAACAATACTTTGGTGCCTACCAAATACGATCTGAACTTGTCGAAGGCGAACACTAGAGCTAGCATCTCCTTCATAGTCACTGTGTAGATTGCTTGTGTGGAGTCAGGGTCTTTCTTGCATAATAAATAGAGCGAAAAACTCTATTCTTTCTGTGTCCAACACTACATCCATTGCTACATCACTAGCATCACACATGATTTCAAAAGGTACTGCCCAATCCGGTGCAATTAGAATTGGAGTCTCAATTAAGCTTCTCTCCAACAACTCAAAAGCTCTGAAGCACAATGCATCAAAATAAACTTCACCTCCTTCTCTAAAAGACTGCACATGGGTCGTGCAATCTTGGAAAAATCCTTGATGAATCGCCGATAAAACCCTGCATGGCCAAGAAAACTATGTACCCTTTACATAAAAATAGGAGGGAACGATTTCTCAATGACTTCCACTTTGACCTTATCCACTTCCAAACCAGATTTATACACCTTGTGTCCCAAAACTATACCCTCTCTAACTAAGAAATGACACTTCTCCCAATTCAACACTAAGTTGGTGTCTTCACATCTAGCAAGTACTTTATCAAGATTCTGGAGACATACCTTAAAGGACTTCCCAAAGACTGAAAATCCATCCATGAATACCTCCATAAAAGCTTCTACCATGTCATGGAAACCATCATACACCGTTGAAAAGTCGTCGGTGCATTGCAAAGTCTTAAGGGCATGCGTTTGAAAGCATATGTGCCATAAGGATAAGTGAATGTGGTCTTTTCTTGGTCATTGGGTGTAATCAAGATCTGACTGTACCCGAATGAACCATCTAAAAAGAAATAGTACTCTTTCCCTGCTAGTCAGTCAAACATTTGATCAATGAATGAAACGAGATAGTGATCTTTCCGGGTAGCATTATTTAATTTCAGGTAATCCATGCAAATAAGCCACCCGATCACTGTACTAGTAGGAATCAACTCATTCTTTTCATTCCT
Source organism: Solanum lycopersicum (assembly GCF_036512215.1). Classification (NCBI taxonomy): domain Eukaryota; kingdom Viridiplantae; phylum Streptophyta; class Magnoliopsida; order Solanales; family Solanaceae; genus Solanum; species Solanum lycopersicum. The sequence goes on from NC_090805.1 coordinate 4,939,027, forward strand.
TACCACAATCATACCACCCTTCTTGGGAACACACTATACCGGACTTACTCACTTGCTATCCGAGATTGCACAATTCTAGAATCTAACCACTTTATAACTTCTTTTCTTACCACTTCTTTAATCATGGGATTTAGACGGTGTTGATGTTGTGCTTTGGGTTTGTGATCCTCTTCCATATAAATTCTGTGCATACATAATAACGAACTAATACCATAGATATCGGCCATCTTCCAACCGATTGCTTTCTTCCTCCACTTCAGTATCTGCAATGCAGCCTCAACCTGTAAGTCAGTCAACTCTGCAGAAAGTATAACATGCAAAATAGTTTCATAAGTACCTAAATATGCATACCTTAGGTGAGATGGAAGAATTTAGGGACCTCTTCTACTCATGGTTTTTGAAGGGCCAAAATCGTGATCTAATGACTCCACTTGAGTTCTGCGAGTTTCTACTAGAGCTATATTTAAGCATGATTCAATCTCTTGAGCTTCAGTATATCCCTCTAAATCATGACTCCCTAACATGTTTTCTAACGGATCTTTATACATCAATCTATGTTATCAACCACCGCAATGGTAAAAGACAACTCTTCATAAACAACATGCAGTTTTAAAGCGCGGTAAACATCAAATACTTCAACCTTATCATGTTCCCTCATGGTTAGTTGACCATCTTCTACGTCAATCAATGCCTTACCCGTGTCCAAGAAAGGTCGTCCCAGGATGAATGGGACTTTAGAATCAGGTTCAATATCTAAGACCACAAAATCTACTAGAAAGATCAATGATCCTACTTGCACTAACATATCTTCTACCACTGCCTCTGTCCTAGTATATATCCGCGAGTTGGAGAATAACAGTGGTTCTTTTTGGACTACCCAACCCAAGCTTTTGATACAAAGACAAAGGCATCAGATTTATACTAGACCCTAAATCACATAACCCCCGGGCATGAACATTTTTCCCAATAGTTATTTGCACAGTAAAACTACTCGGGTCTTTTAACTTTTTGGGCAGCCTATTTTGGATCCTTGATCTGCACTCCTCAGTAAGTGCTATGATTTCATAATGTATGACCCTCCTCTTTCTTGCCATAATGTCTTTCACGTATTTATCATATTTTGTGATACCCTGTAAAATGTCAAACAGAGTAGATTAATGTCAACTTGTTTAAGGAGAGAGAGAGAAACTTTCCAAAGTATTCATCTTCATTCTGCTTCTTTAGCCTAAACGGAGGTGGTAACTTCTTTTGAGGTGTAGGTGCCTCAACTTTGGAGCTTTTTACTACCTTTTCCACTTTCTATTTTGTGGTTTTTACCTCATCATCGCTCTTTTTTGAAGCTAGTTCCTCTAATTGCAGCCAACTTCTCGTACTTACTGCATGCAATTGCTTTGGGTTGGGCTCAGAATCACCAGGAAGCCCGCCTTGGGGACGCAAGTTCAAAGAATTAACCACTTGGGCGCAACTTGTTTCTCCGAACTCGTTTGGGACTTGTGGATGTTTTTGATGTTCTCATCCTGCTTATCTATTCTAGCACTTAACTTGATCACCATTTCAGTCATTAGTTTTTGGAAAAATTCTTCATTGGTCATTCTACCTTTTGATACACTTTGGTTGGGATTTTGGTATTGTTGCCCAACTCCTTGGTTACGGTATTGGTTTGCACCTTGTGCCTGATTTTGGTTTTGGTTCCCAACCTAAGAAAAGTTAGGATGGTTTCTCTAACTGGGGTTGTAACTGTTACCGTAATCGCATTACCCACATAATTCACGAAATTCGGGCTAGCCTCACATTGATCAGTGTCATGGGTTCCACTACCACATACCCCACACCAATTTTTCTGCTTGTTGTACCATATTCACCGATGCTTGATTTAGAGTCAACTGCTTAAACTGTAAAGTCATGCTATGGTGCATTGCCTCTATTTTGGCATTCAAAGCAGTAGCTTGGTCTACATCTAATATCCCTGCAGCCTTTTGAGTTGTGGTTCTAGAAATATCCCCTAATACCTTTGGTTCACTTTTGATAGTTTATCAAGTAAAATCGAAGAATACTTCACTTGTTATTGGTAGAGCTTTTCCATCTGCTGCACTATTAAGAAGAAATAAGCATTATATTCTAAGACCTCAAAGAAAGTGTGAGCTAATACCTAATTAGTAAGCATGTGGTGTGGGCAAGCAGTATACATTTATTTAAATCGTGCCCACATTTGGTACATATTTTCCCGTGCTTTTGAGAAAAAGTTTGTTATTTCGCTTCTCAACTTGGTAGTTTTCTTTGATGGGTAGAATCGACTTAAGAACTTTTTTGTGAGACCATCCCAAGTAGTAATGGATTTTGGGGGTTCTGAGTCTAACCATTGCCTTGCGGCTCCTAACAACGAGTATACGAACAATGTTAGTCTCACATAATCCGGTGAGACTCCAAGTGGGATGTAAGTATCAGTGATGTCTATGAAGTTCCTGATATGGAGTTGAGGATCTTCATGGGGGAGACAAGTGAATTGCCCATTAGCATGGAGAATTTGAACCATGTTCTGCTTTAATTCGAACCTTCCTCCCGGTGGATGTTTTCTAATACTCGATGCCAAATTAGCAGTGAGGGGGATTGCCACATCTCGTACTGGTCTTGTTGGAATGATAGGAACATGAGGGGGTATTCTTTGTTCATCAACATTTTTCGGATTATTCGGATTCCTAGGATTATTCACATCTTCCAGATTATCTTAATGATCATTACCACGATTTCTATGATGTCCTAACCCTAATTCTCCTTGATTCATTTTTCTTCACTGATGTAAAACTCTTTCAGGTTCGTTGTAAGGATAAACCAGATCTCCTTTTCGAGCCAGACCTGAAATTCAAATGCCTGCAATAAACAAGCTAAGATAAAGTAATTAATACTTAAATATTTTTATTGTAGACTTAAGAAAATTAAATATAAATCAATTTCTAAGTCCTCGGCATCGCACCAAAAAGTTGTTGCTCCCCAGTATACATGCAAGTGTACGTGGTCTCGCAAGTAATATAGTTTCTTCTTAAAATGGGTTATCGTTCCCAAGGTACTTGTGATCAACTTATATTCACACTCAAATCCAAAATTAAAGAGAAAGGTAACCAATTCGTATGTTGAATGTTTTCTAGTTAACTAAGACTATTACGGACTGAATTTGAAGTAAACAACGGTGAATGACTTTGTTGTAATGTTTCAGGCAAGATCTAAAAACAATTCCAAAGATACATCATATAACGAATGCCATGCATCATAGGATCAACTTAGAACTAACTTTAGTTGTAAAATAACTGGTTTATAGGGTTGATAGTATGATCTGGGTTAACCACCTCTCATCGCCTACACCAATTAGCAATCTAACTACATTCTTGAGCGGGAATAAATAAACTAACTGACGAGCATTTATATTTCATCCTATTTTGTAATCGAGCAAGGTGTTCGTCTTTTGGACTCTTGAACACTAATCTCCTCAATTTAATGGGTAGACCGAGCTCTCTATATTCCTTGGTCTATCTAATCTCTCCTATGGTTAATTCAAGATTTAGACATTAGATTTATTCCAAGATGGCAAGTCAAGAAATAGTAAAACAAGAACAATAAAATATTTTCAATTGACTACAGAAGATAATTCATAGGGCTTCAAATATTCAACAATCAATTCGTAGTTGCAGCCTCAAAACTAGGGCGTTTAGCTACTCATTCTCATAAAAATCAAGAAAATATAATTGTTCATAAATAATTCCATAAAATATAAGAGTACGAATGATTACTAAAACTTTATTCTTGCCTTTGAACACTAAACAATTGTCCAACCCTCATAATGGCACCCCTGGGATCTATTTATGGTCGTAGATAAAGTTCAAAAGAAATCCTATTCAAATTAGAACTCCTAATTAATGTTTAAAACTTGGAAAAAATGGAATTTGCTTGGGGAGGCGCGCCTCCATCACGCCTAACACATTCTGGTACTCTGTATATCCTGGCGTAGCACGCCTCAATCGTGTCTCTATACATCCTCTGAGCGACAGGCATTGGCGTGGCATGCCTACCAGTGCGCCTCCACATTGGCTCTGAGCGACAAGCCCTTGCGTGGCGTGCCTCCGCGCCTCGCCTAGATGCTTCCATGCTTAGCCATTTTTTTAAATCCGTCTCTTTTCCTCGTTTTTCTTCGCTCTAGCTCCAATTTCTTCGAGAGTCCCTGAAATCACTAATAATGTGTGTAAGTGATAAATCAACACAATCAACCACAAAATCAAGCTAATAACTAAAGATCGTCCTTTAACAACACTAAAATATGGGCAGTTATCGACTAATTAGGCATATAAATATGCCTAAGATCAATATTCACCCATCCATGGCTATTCACTAACTCCAATCTTATTGAGACACTTTGTGAAATCCCTAACCTCAGATAGTGTAATTGTTGCACCTGCTAATATGTCTTGGGATGCTAGAAGGGCATTAAAACCCCTAGATATGAGCCAAGGTTGGTTGATTCCCTGTGATGAAGTATGATAAAGTATGCAACTCAGACCAAAGGTTCTTTTGTTGCTCTAAGGTGTTGAAACCATAAATGAATGTGAGTATAACTTGATGGTCTTTGGTTATGTCTCTAACCCGGCAGCCAAGTAGTTGAGAAGTATTGTAACTCCTATGTACTTCATAATAATTCTCATCCCAAATAAACGAAATTCTTCCGTTAGTTGTTGTATCATAATTATGCACAATACCCCACCCTGGTGTAATTTTTTTAAGCCTATTTTCCGTATTACATTCCTTCACTCTAGTTTCAACAAGTCCAGCAAGAGTTATTTTATTTTCTCTCAAGCAATGCTTCAACTTTTTTTTTCTTGTATACTTCCAAAACAACCACTTCATTAGAAAGTTTGTGGAGATCCACCTCTATTAATAGCCAGTGAACCAAGCTTATTGTTCATAAGGTGTTCAAATCTATTCAGTGTTGGAATGGTTGTCAATACCGGAAAGTTTGTGAGGTGAAACTCTGGGCTTGGCCAGATTGCATTTGGCCTTAAATTGTAGTCTTGGGGGTCTTTTTCTGTTGGTGTCTGTTTTTCACTCCCTGGCTGCATCACTTTGTTCTCCTCCTCTTTATTTTGGGAAGTCACTAGTGTACTACCTTGGCCCTTTCAGTCTTCCATTTCAGATTTGGAGGTTGAATCATTCCCTTATATTGTCATTCTTGTGTCACTGTCTTCCCTGCCTTTTTCCTCCTTGGAGGAAAAACCCTAATATATATTGGTCTTGGATGACTGACATTGATGCCCCGCCTCTTGGCATTTCTCACAGTAATGAGGCCACAATTCCAACACCATTGCTTGCATGAACATCTTCTCACTAGGATTCATAACAATGATTACTTGGGGTATTATTTTAGTGACATTCACTTCAATAAGCATCCTTACATATGAGATTCGAGTTTGTTTAGTGGTACACTCATCAACAAACAATGGAGTCCCTAGTGCACTTGCTATCCTGCTAAGTGATCCAATTCCCCAACAATTGAGTGGTAACTTAGGGAATGTCACCCACAATGAAATTTCTGTCAAAAACTCATTCCCCAGATCAAATTCAGGGCACTATGGCTTCAAAATAGTTGGTTGATTTTTAATGGTATAAGGGCCAGCATATAAAATCTCATGCATATCATTAAGCAATGCAAACTTAATAATATAATACGCTTCATCATGAAGATATACCTCAGGTTTCGCCACACTTGACCAATTTTGTGTAATGTATCTGTTCATGGTGTTGAACCCAGGGCATTCACCCTAGAATGCTCTATTTATAGTAGAAGTTTGGAACTAATGATTGAAATCATAAAAATATCAAAATTTGCAACTCTGTAGTTATCTTGATAAGATTTAGTTGGTATGCATCTTTACCAAATTAAGACGTCAATAAATGGGGCTAGAACCTCACAAAACATATATCCCAAGTAACAATATAACATTATATAAATATTTCAAAAATAAAACAAAATAAAAATAAGGAATTCAAAAGATTAATTATCTGACATCAAAAGAAAGGAGAAACAAAATTGATAGGATAGTAATAGGTAAAAGTTTTGCAATTTTAATTCAACTAAATTTAATAAATAATAAAGCAACGATAGAAACACATTTTTAATCACGACTTCACTACAACTCAAGTATTGTTGATCGCGTCAATGAAACAAGAGGTGAGAGCCTACTAACTACAAAGAATAGTCTAGGGATTTCAATTTTTTTAGATTTGGAAATTAGGAGTTAGGACTCCATTTTTAACCTTCTGTTGAACCGCGCTCTGATAAGTGATCAAACTTATGTGGCAATAAAATTAATATGAGATCTTCTAAGTCAATACTAAAGCTAACACGGAGAGAGTAAATAATTGCTTATTATATCGATTGAGAAGAATGAATAGAGAATGAATGTTGAGTACTAGCTACTATTTATTGACTAAAACTACATCTAACTAATCAGTTAACATTCTAATTATTAGTGGACATTCTGTTATATAACGTTATGCCAGCTGTACATTTTCAGCTTATAGTCTAATTAGCCATAATTTCTCTATGATCATCTCAACAATTTACAACAATTGGGCCTGTAGAATATGTAGTATTAATGTAATAAAATTTTGATTTTTCCGTTTAATCGATTTATATTAGTTAAAAACTGAATATCGAACCTAATAACTAGAATAAATTAATAATAATTGTTAATTAGTCCTCTCGTGCATGCATGTCAAATTAATGATGAGAAGAATAAATTAATTAACGAAGGAAACGAAACACTAATCGCATTTCCCCATGTGACTTTTACTTGTTCCAATGCATGCAATATGCATATATTAGGAGCATTTTTCACCAAAATTACTTAGTTTTCGAATCTTTAACCCCATACCATTTTAGTACTATTGTGTCCATGTTGAATAAACTTGCTTCAATTTTTGGTTCAATGAATAAGATGAAAACAGAACAAGAAGTATTGAAAGAGGAACATTGTGTTCGTAAACGGAATAAAAAAACTGAAGAAATTGTTATTCCGGGATTGATAGATGTGGTCTTTTCTTGGTCTTTAGCTCATGTCCTCAACAAAAATCTCTTCAAAGATGAGGTTAAGTATTTCTTCTCTCTCTCTATATACATATACACACGCGCAATGCAACAAAAATGACAAGTATATACTAAATGTAGAAGTATATGTGACAAGTTTAGGGCTATATATGGGAGTTCTTAAAGACGGAGTTCAGTTTGTACACTCTATGTGCATCAGTGCAGGTTGTTTTAAATCACCAAAATTCATTTATTTGAAGTTAAATTTTATTGAGAGTTAGACTTTAATAGTAATGGTTTAAACTGTAGTAGTGTTAAAAGATTATTTAATTATTTTGTTAAGCTTCCTAATATTCTTGAATGTATTTTCATTTTTATACTACTATGTAATTTTATTAACACAGAAATATAACATACTACTCCTTCCCTCCCTCAATTATTTGGGAGTACTTTATCCATGTTAAGTTTGATTAAATTAAAATAACCCAAAGTTTTAAATTAAAATCTAGATATTTAAAAATAATACAATAAATATGGAGTATAAATTGTGATTTTTCCAATGTCAATATGATTTTTTAAAAATATTTTTAAAATGTCAATCAAAGTTCACATAGTTTAACAATTCATTTTGCCATAAACATTATTCACTTATTAATAACTTTTTACTTTATTTGAAAATCTGCGTTTGACCACGAGAATTTCAAATCCAACTTGAAGTAATTTGTTTGAGGTTGTATTTCAAATTAGGAAAAATTGAACTTGCATATAAATTTATTCAATAATAAAAATTACTCTAAACACTTTTTACAAAGATGCAACTCTATTGAAAATTCCAAATTAGGTGAAAAATATTTGAAATTTCTTGGCATAGGACTACTCAAATCTCCAAAAGTGAAGTGATGAAGTGAGACTTGTTGGTATGTGTTGAAACTTTGTTTTTGTGAATTGTTATTGAGTAAAGCCAATTAGCTACTGGAAAATGGCCCCGCATGTTCAATTTCTGGAGGGGGGCATGCCTCTTTTGTGGACACATTTTGCATAGACCAGATCATTGTAGGTTTCCTCAAAAAATTACATTGTATATATAAAAAGTCAAAATTCTTCACTATTGTACTTTTTGACAAGTGAACTGTCATGTCCCTCCACTTTGCCAGTCAAACTTTGCATCTGGATATAGGTGTAGTTTTTGACAACTATGTTGCAATTGCCGTACGGAACTTTAGTGAGACTCTAACTCCATGACAGAACTATCTATAATATTCTATGTTCATAGATTCATGACTTTGATATTGTGCAATTTGTTTAACAGTTGTATTAAAATTTATCAGGTTAAGCAAATTCCAGAGACATTCTTGTCAACTGATCATTACTTCAAGTCATTCATCAGTCCACTTATAGAAGAAACACATGCTGATTTGCTATCAGGGGTGATAAATGCTTTTCAATCCCCTTCACTTGAGGTTATCAATGTGACAAAGTCATCTGCTTATAAGCCTCCCAAGGGTTTATACTACAACGTTTTGTTGAACACAACTACTATCGAGGGACAAAGATATATGAAAACATATGAACTGGAGGTAGGTGATCTGATTGCACTATCAGATGTGAGGCCGAAAACTACTGCTGACTTGAACAGACCAAAGAGATCATTTCTCATTGCATTTGTCCAAAGCAAAGATGATGGTTCAAACAGGATAACCATCTTGTCTTCGAAGCCTATCCGGTTTAAAAGACCAGATAGAGAAAAGGGTGAACAAGGAGATAGTCTTTTCATCGTTTACCTCTCTAATTTGACAACCAATATTAGAATATGGAATGCTTTGAATTCAGACATGAATAGTGAAAACATCAGGATTGTTAGCACTGTGCTAAACGTTGATCCAAGTGTGGTAAGAATAGTGTTTTTTCCCCGTCAAATATGATCCATATATAATTTATTGATTAGCGTCTAGTCAATTTTAATCATTTGCAGGATGACGAGAATTGCTCTCATTGCTCATCAAGTGAAACAAAAGCTAGTGATATATCAAATCATATGACAACCATCGACTCTTTTGGGCTAGATAATGCTCAACGAGAGGCTATTGTAAGTTGTATTGCTACAAGAGAATGTGGTCACCAGAATGCTGTTAAGCTAATTTGGGGTCCTCCTGGAACTGGCAAAACAAAGACAGTTCCTTCCTTACTTCACGTCTTGTTTAACATGAAATGCAGTACTCTTACTTGTGCTCCCACAAACATTGCTGTGTTAGGAATTACAAAGAGGGTGATGCATCTGGTGCAGGATGGTCTGAAATATGACACCTATGGTTTAGGTGACATAGTGTTATTCGGGAATCGCAAAAGAATGGGGATTGATGATCATGAAGATCTCTTTGACGTTTTTCTCGATAACCGAATTGCTGCTCTTACGAGCTGTCTGTCTCCTGATGATGGGTGGAAAAGTTGTATACTCTCCATGATATCTTTGCTTCGAGATCCTAAAGGGCTATACCATGAATACTTGCAAAATGAAAAACTAACTAAGGGAGATAGCATTAATGATGTTGCAGAGGAAGATAAAGGAAGGATTACAAGTATAGACAATCAAGTACTAGATAAAAATAAGAAGAGTAAGTTGCGGAAAACATTCGTGATCAATCAAGATTTAAAAGATAATGAGAAGAAGATGTCAAATGACAATAAAAATACTCAAATGAAGAATAACCTGAGATCAGTTGACAAAGTTGAGAATGAAGGAGAGGCAAAAAACAAAAAGCAAGCTCGTAGTCTTACATTTGAGGAGTTTGTTACTAGCAAATTCAAAAGGATCTTGGAGCAGTTGACAGTTTGTCTGACGAGCTTGTACACGTATCTGCCTACTTCTTTCATTCCACTAGAAGTAGCTGAAGATATGATCAGAGTTCTTGAGATGCTTCAAACTATTGGAACACTGTTCCGTAATGGGAGATATTTTGCGAATACATTTGAATGCATCGAAGTATTGAGATCTCTTACCGAGAGAATCTCTCTTCCAGATATCACTGATATTTGAAGTTTTTGTCTGAGGGGTGCATGTCTGATTTTCTGCAGTCTCGTGCTCATCAAAATTGTACACGGTAGGAATGTACCCTTTGGAGATGTTGGTAATCGATGAAGCAGCTCAGCTTAAGGAATGTGAAACCGCTATTTCCATGCAGCTTCCAGGTCTACGTCAGGCCATACTCGTAGGGGATGAGAGACAATTGCCTGCAATGGTTCACAGCAAGGTTTTCCGCTGATCTTTTTACTACCATACTTATTTTTCAAGAAAAAAAATGACTTTGTTGCTCTTAGATCATTGATAAAAGTGTACATTATTTCCAGATCTGCGAGAAGGCCAACTTTGGAAGGAGCTTATTTGAAAGGCTGGTAATTGTAGGACACAAGAAGCACCTTCTTAATGTTCAATATAGAATGCATCCTGCAATAAGTTTGTTCCCAAATAGAGAATTCTATGAAAATAAAATTACGGATGGTCGGAATGTAAAAGAAGCAATGTATGAGAAGAGATTTCTTAAAGGAAATATCTTTGGCTCATATTCTTTTATTAACATAAGCAATGGAAATGAGCAGTATGACAACAAACACAGTACTAGAAATATGTCAGAAGTTTATGTCATATCCGAGATCGTTGCCAATCTTCATAAAGGTAATATGTACTATCTTTCAAGTACTTCATCTATGCTTGTGATGACATTTTCTTGTTTTCAGTACTGTATTTCTATTAACATGGCAATTGTGTTGGAAAATCTGATTTCATTTCTAAATTATAGAGTCTGTTACTTCAAGGAGAAAGGTTTCCGTCGGCTGTATATCTCCTTACAAAGCTCAAGTTTTTGAGATTCAACAAAAACTTGGGCATAAATATAGCACAGATGTCAACAGCCACTTCTCAGTAAATGTACGCTCAATTGATGGTTTCCAAGGAGGCGAAGAAGATGTGATAATTATATCCACGGTTCGTTGTAATGGGAGTGGACTAGTGGGATTCCTTTCTAGTTGTCAGAGAGCAAATGTAGCACTGACTCGGGCAAGGTAATAATTTATTGGCTATTCGTATCTTACTACTGTCTTTTGGTGTTCAATCAGTGACAAGATAATTGATGAACATTCTCTTTCTTTGGCTTTGTACGCAGATTCTGCCTTTGGGTGTTAGGGAATGCCAAAACTTTGGTTAACAGTGGTTCCATTTGGAAGCAATTAGTCATTGATTCCAAGGCTCGGGGTCGTTTCTTTGATGTTAATGAAGACAAAAGTTTGGGTCAAGCGATATTGAGTGCTACCATTGAGGTTGGCCAGATTGAAACACTACTCACCATGAACTCCCCTCTGTTCAAAACATCCAAGTGGAAGGTATGCTGCTTTATCTCGCTTATAACGGATTCTTTTCTTGTGAGTGAATTAGTTACTTTGCAAAATTTTGAAGGCCTTCACATAACCCCTAAGCATAACAGGTTCTCTTTAGTGAGGATTTCTCAAAATCCATTGCCAGAATTAAAGATGTTGCAATGCGTAAAGAAGTGATCTCCCTTTTGGAGAAGCTTTCAAGTGGTTGGCGGAATCCAGGAAACTTAAACTTATTCGGCAACAGTGGCAGGAGTTCATATGAACTATTGAAGATATACAGTGTCAAGCACCTAAAATTAATTTGGAGTGTAGATATTTTGCTAGAGAACTTGACATACTTTCAAGTGTTAAAATTCTGGGACATCCTACCAGGACATCAGATATCAAGATTGGTTAAGGTCCTCGACGTCCGTTTTGATACTTATACCATTGATAAGATGAATCGCTGCAAACACAAGCTTGTGGAGCGGTACATACATTTCTTAATTCTTCCTTCTATGAATTGTTGTCTCGTTGTCTGTTCTTAAAAAATGTTAATAACATTTTTCGTATTTCGTATTATGGAAGAACCATTGAGGTGCTGACTTCACAAGTCTTCATGTATTTTCGTAGAAATCTAACACTTCCAATGACTTGGCCAATTGATGGAAATGATAATTCAAGAAAAAACTCAGCTCAAAGTGACCTAGAGAAGAACTCGGCGCATCAACTGGCATCAAGTTTCAGGTACAATATAGGATCTTCAATAAATTCCGAGTTAGTTTGGCGTGTATACTAGAGGGTCCTTCTTCAAGGGAAAATGCGTCATGGTTATGAGAAAAAACAAGATAGAAGAATCTATCATAAAACTTTACCGAGAACTGAGCTTGCTTTTCATTTCTTCATTTATTTGGTGGGAACTATTTCTTCTTTTTTTTATCTAATTGATGAAGCAGAAGTATTCTTTGTTTTCTGATACAGATGTTTTCTTGCCTCTTCCAGAAAAATGCAAGTGTCTAAGTCACAAGATGTCTCAGATGAGGAGTTCGAAGATCCAAACCAGATGAAGATTCGATGTCCCTGTGGAAGCTCATCACAAACTGAACCAATAATTCAGGTTTCACTTCTGTGTTGATTCCCTTCTTCTGCCTTAATTATGAGCAATAAATATGTTGAAGTATGTGATCATCTCAGTTAAAAGGTGAAGCTATTGAAGAGCAAACTTTTATTGTTTAATTGTATTTTCAACTCATGCCTCACGTCTGAGCTTGATTCATTTTCATGGACCAAGCACGTGGATTTTGTTTTAATAGTGGTTGCTGGTGACAGTCAATCCCAGGACCTCTGCTTGCTATGATATCAATTAAATGCACTTTGTTTGTCTTTTAACGGAACTTCACTTGTAGTGTGAAGATAGAAGATGCCGCGCATGGCAACATGTAGATTGTGTCATTATTCCAGAAACGACCATCGAGGGAGTTGCTCAGCAAAATACTCCTGAAACTTTTTATTGCGAATTGTGCAGATTGAGTCACGCAGACCCGTAAGTATCATTTAATTTAATTTCTGCTTACCTCGTTTCATCAACATCAGACTTTCTCAACACATGGGATTCTGTTTTCTCTGCCTCAACATTAGCTATAAACAGACTAGATTATACCATTCAATAGAGCATGTTAGTGCGTTTTCAGGTTCTTATCTCCATGTTGTATCTCTGAGCATAGGAATAAGATATTTATGCTTTCTCTTGACAACACTTTTCAGCTCATGGTTACTCCCTCTGTCCCAATTTATATGACATTCTTTCCTTTTTTTAGTCCGTCTAAAAAAGACAATTTAACTGTAAACTTCTTGTTTTACCCTTAATTAGATGATTTATAGCTACACAAATATATATCTATTACTTGATTAAGACCACATATTTCAAAAGTTTTTCATTTATTTTTAAGCTCTGTAGCTAGTTAAACACCTTAACATATATTGCAACGAGAGGAGTACATGGTTACGTCACAGTTACCTGTCTTCAATTCAAATGAACTATTGTTTATTCTTCATTACGTGTAACGGTTAAGAAGCATGAGAATGAAACAATAGTATGTGGGGAACTCTTCTCTGTCATTTTCTATATGTAAAGTTTTGTGCATAGGAATGTCGATGCCAACAGTAACCGGGGATCTCCTATGCATGGGAGTAAAATCTTAAAAGAGTTATGTTTTTTATTACTCTTCAAAGCCAGCACTTCATTTTGTCTGCGTATGAATGACACATTGAGTTTTTGACTCTTTCTTATATTAACTACATATGGTAATTTAAGTGCTTTGAATGGTCTATACACAGATTCTGGGAGACGATTGATAACCCTTTATATCCCGTGAAGTTTGGTTTTACTAGTGCTCCAGCAGAAGGGTGAGTTACCTGTACCTTGTTAGTTTTGTGAAGCTATATATAATTCTGTTCACGGAATTGATCTGTTACTGTTTTGGCTGGGTTTAAGTTTTAATGTTTATGGTGTTAATTCCTTCTTCAACAAAGTCAAGTGTATAGTGTTACCATTCTCGTCTGGCTTTAACTTTTTTAAACTCCGTATCAACTCAAAACTTGAGAAACAAATGAAACAGGGGGAGTATTTGACACTGTAGGACTAGCTTCATGTATGCCTTTCTTTGCTTTATCCTCTGTCTGTCTTGCTGGGGTTTGTATATGTATTTGTCTGCTCTTGTATGTTAAGCTGTACTCTAACGATTCACCTGTTAATGGAAGGAATCTAAGTATAAGAGTCAATGAATCTAAATGTTCAGTGTGAATTTCAATATATGTGTCTCGAACTCTATAAAAAAATCTGTTAGTTTGTGGCGATAAGAAGAAAAATATTCTCCAATGTATTGCATTTTTGGATGATATGACACACGTGCGACAATTAAATTGTAGAGTCTGCAATATATAAGCATCTCTAGTTCATTAGGAGGATTTTGTGTCTGCTTTCTAGGCTTGACTATTATGACTTTTCTTCTGTCCTTTTCATGCTATATTTTGGGATATCCCTTTTTGCCTGTTTAGGTGAGCTTACTGCCTTTTCATATTTACATTATACTGGTTACTGTATGAAGAGTGTTTGAGAATTACTTTATATTTGCAAATTTTCAGCATAAACATTGAACAGAAGATTGAAAAAACATTCCAACTCGGTAGAGCCAGCAGATACCTATTGGCAAAACAGGAATATGATCTTCAGGTTGTTGTTTCGAGTAATGCCTTGAGTTCAAATCGAAACTGTGTATTCATTATTTTATTTTATTTTTGCAACATTTTCAGGCTTGGTGCATGCTTCTTAATGACAAGGTACAATTTAGGATGCAATGGCCTCAGAATGTTGATTTGCAGGTCAACGGTATGCTCTATTCCGTCTTGCTCAAGTATATTTTTCTTCATTAATTTATTGTGAGGGTAGAGGTGATTACACAGGGCATGACGGAATTACAGCTTATCGGCTAGTTCAGTAACTTAAATTATATCTGAACTAACAGGAGTTCCAGTGAATTGCATAGATAGAAGTGGCTCACAATTGTTGGGTGCAAATGACCGCGATGATGGCGTGATAGTGAGTACTCGTGTTTTGCCAAGGCTAAATTCATTGTGATTTATAGTTTAATGTAACTTTTAATTCCTCTTTGTTACTTGCCATTTCTCTTTATCTAGATATAAATGAAACTGCCTTGGTTTTCCTGGATTGTAAACCTCAAGTCTTTTTTTTTTTGCTTTTTTGACAGATCACACGTTGCTTCAGAGATGGAATTAACAAAATATTATTAACCGGATGTGATGCTCGTGCATTCTGCATAGGGGTTAGACTTGTAGAGCGACGTACTATCCAACAGGTAGTCAAATTTTTGTGACGTACTTCCCTATTTAGTCTGTCTTAATAACGGACATGTACAAGTTATTGACTCTGTTATATATGGTTTGTATCTAGATTCTAAACATGATCCCTAAGGAGGCTGATGGTGAGACATATGAAGGTGCTCTTGCTCGCGTTTGTCGTTGCATTGGGGGTCGTACAGCAACTGAAAATGCTGACAATGATTGTGACCTTGAAGCTGTTGTTGCTGGTTTTGTTCCTGTCAATCTTCGATGCCCTGTAAGCAAATACCTTTTGTTTTGGTTATCCCTTTGCGCTAATTGCAGTATTTTGATTTTCTCGTTTTGCATCGATGTATGTACAGCTGAGTGGTTCAAGAATGAAAATTGCTGGAAGATTCAGACCTTGTTTACATATGGGATGCTTTGATCTTCAAGTATTTATTGAATTGAACCAAAAGTCTAGGAAGGCAAGCGTTCTATCAACTCAATTCAGATTCTTTTTTTATACTATGTTTTTGTATGCGGTGATATATATTTAGTAACAAATGTTGTTCGTTTCATGTAGTGGCAATGCCCTATCTGTTTCAATAACTACTCTCTGGAGCATCTCATTATTGATCCATATTTCAATCGGGTCACTTCTCAGGTTCGGGTTATTATTACTTGTGATCTCATGTCTCAACTATGTTAGCCTCGTTATGAGTTTATATACAACAAGGAGTTGCAGAGTTCATATACACAGATAATATATTACTTCCTCTATTTCAAAATGAATGTTTAGTCCCTATTTTGCCAAAATTATTTAATTTTAACTTTACACAGGGCATGTTTTTAAGCATAATATTAAGAGTATATTGGTACGTTCTACATATCGTTAGTTTAAGATAACATTCAGAAGTCTTTTTTACTTTTTTAACTCATGTCATCATATAAAAAGGAAGTAAAGATTTTATTCTTATTTATGGAAATTTTTCTTTTGTCTTTGGTGGTGCAGATGCAAACTTGTGGAGAATTGGTGACAGAAATAGAAGTGAAACCTGATGGTTCTTGGCGTGCGAAGGCAGAAGGATATCTGAGACAGTGGCACTTACCTCATTGAATCTCAGGACCCAAGCTTGGATTTCTTTATATATACTTTGAAATAGGATCCATGCCAGCACAGTTCAATACATGTTTGAAAAGTCTATTAAATTTTTATATGTTTTCAAAGAATGTGTCTCCCTTTGTTCCAATTCATGTGGCATAAACAATTTTTTTTTTATAGATTTTAAATGTTTTAAATTGTTAAAGCGATTGGGCCACACGGGCCTCGCTAAATCATGCCGATGCCCGCATAAGTGGTGGTCGCTTAAGCTGTGCTAGGGCCACATGAGCGACAGGTACAAGCTGCCCAAACTTGCTAACGTGGTGCACTGACAACTAAAGTGAAGCCCGCTTAAGCGAGCCAATGTTGCTAAGGGGTTGCCGCCTGACTAGCCTGTCTCGCTAAAGAGCCCTGGCCACTTAAGAGGACATTAAAGTGAAACCAGGGCCGTAAAAGTTGGGGCACTTGCATCAGGCACTAGAAAATTCGATCTAATATCTCGGACTCCACTTGGGTGCTCGAGATTGGTTCGGAATCCCGTGCACGCAAACAAGATATGTACTCCTATCAAATTCAACATTCTAGACTCAATGGAGTAGTCAAAACTTTCATCCAACGTCATCTCAATAAAAAATGGGTCCTAGACCCAGGGGCAGACCCACGTATTGATTTATGGTGCTCGAGCACCCATTGACCCCGACGGAAATTTTATATATCTATATAGAAAATTCTGAAAAAGTTATATAATATATCCTTCAGCACCCATTAAAGAGAATTGACTGTGGGTGCATGGTCGTGAAGTTGATTGCACAGTTTGTTAAAGTGTCACATCAGGGGTTCGAATCCTGGTGTAACCCCTTAATTTTTTTTGACAAAAATGAAACTGCTTTCATAGTTTTTGTCTTTTCTATAAATATTTTCACAGAATTTTTCTTATATTTCTTTCTAGTTTTTTCAATTTAAGCCAAAATCAACAAGGGGTTCAGAATTAGATTTTGGAAGATTGACGCAGCAGTAAGTAAAAAGAAAACAATACATTGAGCTCTTTTTGTTGTCCCGTGAATGAACAAAGAAAGAAAAGAAAACGAATTCCTTGCTTTTCTGTTTGTGAAGGAGCATGAAGGTATTCATCACAGAAAAGAAAAAGAAGTGGAAACCTGTGCAGTTTTATTTCAGTTCATCGGCATACCTTTATATATATTATCATGGGTTGGGTTAATGTGACATTGATAATTCAAATATGAATTTCAACTGATTTCGATATGAAAATACTCATGGACAAACGAAGATTTTTACTAACCCTACAATACTCCTAGCCTCACTAGTTGAATAACATTGTGATGCTTATATTGAATTGTTGTTTAAGTTCATTGGGCTGCAATGAACATGAATTCTTATAGTGAATTAGTTAATCAAAGTTTGAAATAGAAAATTTTTGAAATTATAACTCTTTGCTGCTAGAAATTTCAAGACTGACAGACCAGTGAATAAATATGAGTTGATAAGTAAGGGTTGAAATGTAACCTTGGGGTTTGGTATTGTAAATTAGTTCATGAAATTGCTCTAACAAGGAGATTTAACACGAGATTCATATGATGTGAATATAGGTTGATCGAACGAAAGTCGTACAGATTACTTGAAATGACAAGTTTGGTATTTCAGTATGAGTATTGTGAGTAGTAATCTTATCAAAATTGATGTTTTATAACTTTTATAATTTTTACATGGTTTATAAAGTAAATGTGTTACTGACTCGACTGTTTTGAACTTGCGGACTATTCTTTTACTGGATATGATACTGAAAAGATTGTTTGAGATGATCTCATTCTTACAAGATATGATTATTGTTATTGAAAATGTTTTACACTTATTTGAGAAATAGTATTTTGACAGGTGATTGTTAAACTTTGAAATGATATAATTTGATAAGATTTAAATGTTCTATTCAATTTTGTAATGCTTCTACTGATTACAAGAAAAATTTTAATGGGAGTAGACCTTGATGAATCCCGCAGCTAACCGGGGGGGGGGGGGGTTTCGTTTGACTTGTAGTTGTTGATTTCTAGTAAAGCCCTTACTAGTGGGAAGGTAGAACTAGTATACTATTACTGATATCCCTCGAGTACGGATCTACTAATATGAATATTGAACTCCTTTATGAGGAGTTCAGTATTATTGGTTACTTGTTAAAGAGAAGACCACTCTGATTACGTGATTCATCCTTGGAAACCTCCCTAATATAAGCTTTGATATGAAAGTGTATTTCTGAGGTTACTACTAAGATTTGATATGAAAGCGTTTTCTTGAGTTTACAACTAAAAGATTTGATACGGAAAGGTTTTCCTGAGTTTCCTATTAAGTATTTACATTGTTTTTGTTTATATGAGGCAGAACAGATTGAATATTGTTATTGTTTATGAAAGATCATTATTTCATCATTATGATTATTGTATTAACATGCTTGTGACTTGTCCCTTATTAAAATTGTTATGGCTAAGTATTATTACTCATTAAGCTAGCGTCTCACTCATCGCTAATGTTTTTACAAAGACATGTGACATTGGTAAGGACTTTCTTGTCTAGAGCTTACGAGTTGACAATTTCTGGTGAGCCTCGCACTTGTTCGCGTGAAACAAGCTTATTAGTTGTTATAGACATTTCTTGAAATTCTAAGAGTCCCTCCATAGTGATTCCTTTTATTAGAAGTTGTGAGTACTCTTTCGTTTCGTAAAATTGTGTCTAGTATGAGACTTCTTATATTTTGGAGTTAGAATTAGCATATTTACTCTTCAAACAGTATATTGATGAGTAAGGTGGATTGGTGATGAGATTGGTTGGTTGTGTTATTTATTTCTAATATATTTATTTCTAATACAGGTAATCTCAGGATAGGCCCAAAAACAGAGGAACTCTGCCCTATTTTCTCTAGGTTTTTGGTTGAGGCTTATTTTGGGATTCATTTCCTTATCGCCGGTCACGGTTCTATATTGGGTCATGAAACTCGAGATTTACAAGAAGTGTCATTATAGAAGAAACTCAACATTTCAAAGCTAATTGCACTGACATAATTCTCTTTAAGCATGTTTACCAAAAATATTAATTGAGGTCAAACTTAAGCCAAAGATTTAAACTTAAAATGTCTAATGGCATAAACTTGCACTAAAAGACTCAGGACATGAGTAAACTATGTCACTAGCCTTAAATGACCCTTCTAAAGCTGATAGAACTGCTAGAATTTAATTCTGAGACCGTCTTCCTAAACTTTTGATCAAAATCAACCATTCAAATTTCAAAATCTCCAACACACAAAAACATACCAAATTAAGCTAATGAACGGCCAGATGATTGAGCTATCATTCTCAACAAGTCCTAACTGATTTGGGGTCACTATAAGAATACTCTAAATGATAAAAAAGAAGAAGTCAATATCACCGAAATAAACTAGACGGTCATTACAACTGTAGTGCTCCCACTATGGAGACAGATTTTTTGCCTTAGAGGAAGTCTCCATAGTGATGCTTAAGCGCTAAAACGGGCCTTTGTGATGACGAGTATCAGACATGATAGCCTAGAGAATGAGAGGCTAAACTCTATTTTCTTCTTATTTTCGCCTTTTATTCTCAACCTAAATTCTATCACCTTTTTAATTCGTATCAATGCAAGAAAAAAATACGAAATTTCTTCCAAACAACCTAGCATAAATATGAGAGTTATAACATCCCAAAACAAGCATTTATTTGCTATCAAAATAAGGAAAGCAATAAAATTGTCTTATGCCAAGTGAGGCAAATCAAAATCAAAGTACGAATATCCAAAAGGGGGATTCCAGTTGTGTGCCCAAATCACCATCATAGGGAAAGGTCTCTTGAATCGGCCTCGCTCATTCTAGGAATGGATTGGTTACACTCATGTTATGCCTCAGTCGATTGTAGAACTAGGATTTTTAGTTTTTAGTTTCCAGACGAACCAATCTTAGAATGAAAGGGTAGTATATTAGCACCTATGGGTCGATATATTTCTTACCTTAAGGCCAGAAAGATGATATCTAAGGTTATATCTATCATTTAGTCTGGGTTAAGGATTCTAACTTTGAAACCCCAACTCTTGAGTCAGTTCCAGTAGTGTGTGAATTTCCAAAAGTGTTTCCAAAAGATCTTCTAGAGTCCCTCTCAAAAGGTAAATCGCCTTTAGGATTAATCTCCTTCTAGATACCCAACCTATTTCTATTCCTCCTTATAGAATGTCTCCAGCAGAGCTTAAGAAATTGAAAGAGAAGTTGAAAGACCTTCTAGATAAGGGCTTCATTAGGCCTAGTATTTCACCATGGGGTGCACCAGTGTTGTTCGTAAAGGAAAAAAGATGGTTCTCTCAGAATGTGAATTGACTATAGACAGTTGAACAAGGGCACAATCAAGAATAAGTATCCCATCCCCAGGATTGAAGACTTGTTTGACCAACTTCAGGGTGCTAGCCATTTCTCAAAGATAGACCTCAGATCAGGTTATCATTAGCTTAGAGTCAGAGATAGTGACATTCCGAAAACAGCCTTCAGAACTTGGTATGGTCATTATGAATTTGTAGTTATGTCATTTGGACTAACTAATGCTCCTGCAGCTTTCATGGATTTGATGAATAGAGTGTTCAAACAGTACTTGGACTTGTTCGTTATCGTCTTTATTGATGATGTCCTCATTTACTCTAGGAGTGAGGAAGAACATTCAAGTCATTTGAGAGTCATTCTGTAGACTCTCAAGTATTTCCAGTTATTCGTTAAGTTTAGTAAATGTGAGTTTTGGTTGCAATCTGTTGCTTTTCTTGGTCACATTGTATCTAGCGAAGGGATCGGAGTGGATTCGCAGAAGATAGAAGTAGTGAAACAGTGGCCCAGACCAACCTCTGCTATAGATATCAGAATTTTCTTAGGTCTAGCGGGTTATTACAGAATGTTTGTGGAAGGATTTTCATACATAGCCTCCCCATTGACTAGGTTGACTTAGAAGATGATCAAATTCTGACGGTCAGATGATTGTGAGAAAAGCTTTGCATAATTGAAAGCTAGATTGACTACATATCCTATCTTGACTCTAACAGAGGGTTCAGATGATTCTGCGGTCTATTGTGATGCATACAGAGTTGTCCTAGGTTGTGTGTTGACGCATCAAGGTAAGGTGATAGATTATGCCTCTAGACAACTTAAGGTTCATGAGAAGAACTATCCAACTCATGACCTCGAGCTTGCAGCAGTGGTGTTTGCACTCAAGATATGGAGACACTACTTATATGGTGTTCACATAGATGTGTTCACTGACCATAAGAGCCTTCAATTTGTGTTCGCCCAGAAGGATTTGAATCTTCGCTAGAGGAGATGGCTTGAGTTCCTTAAGGATTATGATATGAGTGTGCATTACCATCCTAGTAAGGCGAATGTAGTAGCAGATTCTCTTAGTAGATTATCTATGGGTAGTATAGCCCATGTTGAGGATGAAAGGAAGGAGTTAGGCTTGATCGCTTGGGAGTGCACCTTATGATAGTATCAGATAATGGTGTAACAGTTCAGAATGGGAAGATTCGTCTTTGGTAGTGGAGGTTAAGGAAAAGCAAGACAGTGACTCAATCTTTCTTGATCTTAAGGGTGCAGTCCATAATCAGAGAGTGGAGGTTTTCTCCCAAGGGGGAGATGGTGTACTTCGCTACTGGGGTAGATTGTGTGTTCCTGATGTGGGCGAGTTGAGACGACATATTCTTGCAGAAGACCATAACTCTAGGTATTCTATTCATCCAGGTGCCACTAAGATGTACCGCAATCTGCGAGAAGTCTATTGGTGGAATGACATGAGAGGGATATAGCAAATTTTATGTGTAAATGCCCCAATTGCCAGCAAGTCAAGGTAGAACATCAGAAACAAGGAGGTATGACTCAAGAGATCGATATTCCTACTTGGAAGTAGAATGTGATAAATATGAATTTCATCACAGGGTTACCTCGAACTCGCAGATAGCATGACTCTATTTGGGTGATAGTTGATAGGATGACTAAGTCTTCTCATTTTTTAGCGATCAAGACTACAGATTCGGCGGAGGACTATGCCAAGCTTTACATCAATGATATTGTGAGGTTACATGGGGTTCCTTTGTCTATTATCTCAAATAGAGGTCCTCAGTTTATCTCTCATTTCTGGAAGTCATTTCAGAAAGCTCTTTGTACTTAAGTTAGCCTTAGTACAACATTTCATCAACAGACGGATGGGCAGGCAGAGCGTACCATTCAGACCTTAGAGGATATGTTGAGAGATTGCGTGATCGATTTCAAAGGTAGTTGGGATGATCACCTTCCTCTTATTGAGTTTGCTTATAATAATAGCTACCATTCCAGCATTTAGATGGCCCCTTATGAGGCTTTATATGGGTGTTGATATAGATCTCCTATTGGTTGATTTGAAGTAGGTGAAGCAGCTTTGATAGGTCCAGAATTAGTCCATTATGCTATGGAGAAAGTGAAACTCATTAGAGATAGACTTAAGACAGCCCAAAGTCGTCAGAAATCTTATGCAGATGTAAGGAGAAGGGAACTAGAATTCCAAGTTGATGATTGGGTTTTCCTGAAGGTCTCACCTATGAAAGAGGTGATGAGATTTGGAAAGAAAGAGAAGCTCAGTCCTAGATATGTAAGTCCTTACAAGATCTTAAAAAGGGTTGGCAAGGCGGCATATGAGTAAGAGTTGCCAGCAGAATTAGCAGCAGTGCATTCGGTCTTCCACATCTCACTCTTGAAGAAGTGTGTGGGTGATCCAGCCTCTGTAGTGCCATTAGAGAGTGTGGGGGTGAAATATAGTCTTTCTTATGAGGACATACCCGTTTAGATTCTTGAGCGTCAGGTCAAAAGGTTGAGAAACAAAGAAGTTGCTTCAGTCAAGGTTTTGTGGAGGAGTCAGTCCATAGAGGGAGCTACTTGGGAAGCAGAAGCAGCCATGAAAGCCAAGTATCCTCACCTCTTTCCTTCCAATTCCACTCCAGCTTGAGGTAATAGTTCCTCTTCAGTTTTCCAGTCATTCATGCATAAATTCAGTCTTAGAATCATGGTCCCTCAGTTTGTACTTGCATTTTTAGCGTATTTGCATGTACTAGAAACTCAATTCAGTTAGAAGCTCAGTTCATAGTGTTAAGTAGTGGGGTTTGCAGCTCTCTCCCTCTATTTCAGCTAGTTTAGTCTTCATTCGAGGATGAATGTTCCCTAGGGGGAGATAATGTAACACCCCGTAGCCAAAATAGACCAAAATTTATTTTTTTTCCAGAAAAATCTGCAGGTGCAACCAACGGTGGCATCAATGATCCATAGGATAGACGATGGTCCGTCCTGCACAACCGTCGATGGGATCAGAAACTCCTAAAAACTCAGCTGGGAAAAATAGTCTAAGTCTTGATCGACGAATGGATTGACGGTTCGTAGGTCAGACGATGGTCTGTTGTCCATGACCATCGATCCATACCCCTATTTACCCACTCTCTAATAAGAGCTACGGATGACCAGCACGGTCCGTAGGTGGAATATTTGCATACAGTTAAGAGAAATGCACTTAAGTCAACTTCACATGGTCATAACTTTTAGCACAAAGTGAATTAGGTATCCCATGACCTACCCACAAATAGATAATTGAATTATCTTTCTATATCCACTGACCTTGATAAATTCATAACTCTGAGTAAATGTTATTCCCATTTTATTAAAGGTCTGTCGAACTGGCCCTGACGACGAACCCAACGACGGGGCGTCAGGAAGACGACGGACTGTCAGTCTGGCCATCGTTTGGACCAACAACAACTTTCCCAGGGGTCTTTTTGACCTTTCCCACCTGTTTAAACCCTAAGTTACGTCTTTTGGACCCTAAATCCTAGAAACATAACTAAAATATATCTAAGTCAAATCATTAAATCAAAACCTAGAAAATTAGAAGCAAGAAAGGAGAAAAAGCTCAAGAACCCTAGTGCAAGAACAAAACAAGCTCCAGCAATTCCATCCCCTAAACTTAAGTATTTTTTCGTGGATTTCATCACCAGGTATGTGGGATTTCACTAATGGGTTCCTTTCACCCATTGGGTCCCTAGTTTCAGTCAGATTCTTGATTTTTCTTATCATGATTAAGCCTAGGGTTTCTAGAACTTTAATAGAACTTCATGATTTAATTAAATATATGTTCCAAATCATATTATCATGTTATTACTCAGATTATTGCATGAATTTCAGAATCCTATCTATGTATTTCTTTAGTTCTTGAATTACACATGCTAGGTCAGTAATTTAAGATACTTCAAAGATACTTCAGATATACATGCCTCAGTTATAAATACATAATTACCAGATTAATTGTTGCATTCTCAGTTTGCATGTTCAATTTTGAGCTATCCAGTATTTACAGAAACTCAGAAATAATTAGTTAATTTAAAAAATTCATTGGGAGTAGCATAATACCGAGTTGGACTAGGATTTACGTACCCATTAGTCCAAGAACTACTAGACAAGTAGGTTTTAAGTCCCTTCTGTGGGTAATTAGTTTAGTGATCACGCCAGCATGGCTTTATACCTTTGGCAGGGTATATTGGGTCCTCTCGATGGGCCGTACATATCGGACTCCACATTTAGCTCATGTGTTTTTATTATCCGTTATTAGTAGCTCCCACAGATTAGTCAGACCCTCTGCATTGACGATTTATCAGTTTATTCAATATTAAATTTTAGCATGTTATAGGTTGGTCCTTGCATCCAGTTAGCTAAGAATTTAGTTTATCATGTCAGATTATTATACTTGATTTCATGCTTATCATACATGCTCAGTACATTTCAAGTACTGACGCATACGTGCTCTACATCTTCTTGTGATGTAGGTTCAGGTTCTCAGCATTCAGATCATGCATAGATCGATTTCTGATCTCCAGTTCAACAGTTTCAGTGGTGAATCCTCATTTCTCCGAGGACAACAATTATGAGTTTCATTTCAGCCTTTAGTCATTTAGTATCAGTTTTTGCTAGATTTAGCTGGGGCTTGTCTTAGTATTTCTAGTACAGTTAGAGGCTTATTTCAGACATAGTTAGATTCATCTTAGTATTGAGTTAATATTTCCTTTGTATTAAACTCATTATTTTCAAATATCTCGGTTTTAGCATATG
Source organism: Solanum lycopersicum (assembly GCF_036512215.1). Lineage (NCBI taxonomy): Eukaryota > Viridiplantae > Streptophyta > Magnoliopsida > Solanales > Solanaceae > Solanum > Solanum lycopersicum. The sequence goes on from NC_090805.1 coordinate 4,964,548, forward strand.
GGTTTTCCCCATCTTTTCATTATAATTAATGATTTAGCTTCTGCAACAGTTTATTATCTTTAGTATGCTCATGATAATGCCATCAGGTTAGCTTGGGATCACTTGTGGTCTTAGGTTCCGTGTCCGCGTCTTGGGGGTAGCTCAGGGCGTAACATATATAGAGTTTAATATTATACATAGAAGATTAAATCACCGGTTCTTATAATTTAAAAGTTATAGTCCACAATCATAGATGGAAATCTAGACAAAACCATCAAAAAGATTGTAACACGAGATTAAATGTAATTTATCTTGATTATGAGAATGGTATAGTTCTAACTTCTCGTGCTAGTGCATTTGGTATGTATTGAACAGGACCGAGCAGAGATAAATATTTTAGACTAATTGATAAAAACATATTGTCTAAAACTGTTAAATATACTTATATTCTTAATCTTGATATAACAATTATGATTTGTATATATTAATTATCGTTTTAATTTATTAAAAGGTGAGATTTTGAGATGGGTCAATATGTCTGGTACATTGTATGATAATAATATATATTGGTGAAATAATTAGTTAGTTGATGGAATTCATGTCTCAGTATAGAGATTGATGATACACCTATTATGAGAAGCTTATAAGTTTTCATGTGTAAACCCGGTAGATTTATGAATCTGGCACCTGAAATAAGTTAAGTATTACACTAAAGGAAATTAATTATAGAATTAAATTTGTTAGCAATTTAAATTATTTATTAGTATCGGTAGTCTTAATATGGGGAATTACATAAGTGCTTAATGGTAAATTTCGAAATAAATAGAGGAGTGCAGTTACAAATTTTCAGTGGAATAATTTGTAATTTATTATGGTAAGAAGAATTCAAATTAATTATTTAGAATTATTTTCATAATTGGAATCCTTGGTAATAAATTTTGTGGTCCCTCCAGTGCCCAATTTAACTAGAACTCAGAATCCTATTTTCTAGAAAAAGAGAAAAAGAAATGTGTTTCTTTTCCAAAAAGAATAGAAACGTGTGTATTGGTTTTTCTTGAAAGAAAAGAATTTCTCTTTGGACTGGAAAGACAACTCTATAAGTAGGGATTCTTCTGACCTAAAAAGAGATTAAAAAATTCAATATTTTATACAATACTTGCCCACCTAAGTATTGAGAGAGTTCAATTGTTAATTGGGATCACTATAGAAGACTGTAGAGCTGGAGTTAGATTTACTTCAAGATATCTGTACACGCTTCAAGAGGTAATCCTGAGTTAATTTTCAACATACTTTGTATGTGATGCGTATTTGTGATTTTTGTTTATATTCATGCAAGGTGTATGATTCTAGACTGCTTCCACTATGTATGATATTTTCTAACATTAGATTCTAAACAAATAAATTTGTATTGTTTATCCTATTAAATTCTGTAATGTTGAAAGTAAAAATCATCAGATAATATAAAATTCAATAAATATGACCAGGAAAATATAGTAGAAAAATACATTTAACCTTTTTCCACTTTTTAAAGTAGACAAAAAGAGTTATAAAGTGAATTTATAAGTGACAATTGTCACTATTAAACAATTACCTCTTGAGTTGAATTTCCAAAGTCCTTGTTAAACCAAATGATCAGGATATTCCTAGAATAATCATGTGTCACTTATCAAGGGCTATTTTTATTATTTTACTAAATCTATGGAAATGAAATACCTCTTCATGTTTTTTCTACCTTCCCACCTAAAAAGAATCTCCTTTATATGCTCTCAGTTTTTAGATTTCACTAACTTGGAGAAAGTGGAAGAAAACTTAGGAACTTCAAATGCGAAGAATTAAAATGTGGATTTGAATTAGGACATTCATTGAATGGTAATTTTGTGTTCACTCGAAAAAAATGAATCATATTCAACTAATTGATAATATGCTTCGATATTCACGTGGATCACAAGGAACTGTTGCTTCAAGTTTAGCTTAGGTTGAAAACCAACAGCAATCTATTTAAGGTATCAAAATTTCATGATTTGATTTATACAGGAAATCAATTTGAATTAGTGTCAAAATTAAAGTAGGAAATAGTTTTTCCTTTTAGTACTCGATTTGAAATCATCTTTCGTTGAAAAGAAATCACCTCTATTCATGAATGGTACTTTTGATGTTCACTCAAAAAAAATGAATCATTTTTTTTGAATAACTAATGAATAATATTTCATGATATTCAGGTAGATCACAAGGAAGTGTTGTTTTAGGTGTAGATGAGGTTCAAACCCAACAACCTTCTGTTCAAGGTATCAAAATTTTACAAATTGATTTATACAACAAGTCAATTTGAGTTAATATCAAAATTAAAGTAGGAAATATTTGTTTTCCTTTAGTTGTCGATTTGAAATCATCGTTCGTGAAAATACACGTATTAGATCCTAAACAACTAAAATTTGTATTGTTTACCCTACTAAATTCAGTAATTTTGAAAGTAAAAATCATCGGATAATATAAAATAAATTTGACCAGTAAAATACGCATTGTTGCTGCCTCATTAAAAACCTTACCAGAAAAACCCAATGGAATGAAACCTTGGTCAAGAGAAAAATAGTGCAGCGTGTATTTATTCCCCTAATAATGAAGTCACTTAATATATTGAAGATAACACATTCCAATTTCTTATCTCAGCTTCTCAAATGTTGACGTTGGTAATGTCTTGGTGAATATATCTGCTAAATTATCACTTGAACGAACTTGTCGAACATCTATTTACCCTTCTTTTGTAGATCATGAGTAAAAAAGAATTTTGGTGAAATATGTTTTGTTCTATTTCCTTTGATGTATCCTCCTCTTGATGAAAATATACACGCAACATTGTCTTCATATAATGTTGTTGGATATCTTCTTTTGAGGGAAGACCAAATGTTTCTTGGATATGTTAAGTTACAGATCTCAACCACATGCATTTTCAACTTGCTTCATGGATAACTATTGTTTCTTACTGATTTGATGAAGTAGCAACCATAGTTTGTTTTGTTGAACGTCATGATATAGTTGTACTTCCATATGTAAATAAGTAACCTGTTAGAGATCGACCTATGTGTGGGTCAGACAAATATCATAATATGCATAGCCAATTAATTATGAATCAGATTATTTTGAATAAAATAGTCCTATATCGATGGTGCCTTGAAGGTATATAGATACATGTTTAATAACTTTCAGTGTCTTCGTGTTGGGGAAGAACTAAATCTAGCTAATAAATTTACACAAAAAATATATCTGATCGAGAATTACTAACAAGATACATCAATGCACCAATTACACTATGATATGGCATTTCAGAACTAATAAGTTCTTCGTCATTTAATGAGGTTGAAATGGATCTTTATTAATATCAAGTGATCTCACAATCATTGGGGTACTTAATGCATGTGTTTATCCATGTGAAATGTCTTTAAGAATTTTTTAGTATATGTTGATTGATGAATAAATACTCCATTTGTAAAATACTCAAATTTGTAGACCATGACAAAATTTTATCTTTTCAAGATCTTTCATTTTGAATTTCTTTTTTAAATATTCTACTGCCTTTGAAAGCACTTTGCGAGTTCCAATGATATTCAAGTCATCAACATATACAACTATAATGACAAGTTCAGAACTAGACCTTTAATAAATACACAAGGACAAATTGGTTCATTCTTATACCCTTTCTTTAATAGATATTCGCTAAGGCAAATATACCACATGTGTCCTGATTGTTTCACTCTGTACAAAAATTTAGAAATTTCATTGAACAACTTTCTTGGGAATCTTTATATATTTCAGGCATTTTTAATCCATCAGGAATTTTTATAAAAATATCATTATCTAGTAAGCCATATAAATCAGTTGAGATGACATCCATCAGATGCATGTCAAATTTTTTGTAAACTGACAGATTTAGAAAATAGCTAAAAGTGATTGCATCCACCACAACAGAATATGTATCCTATATTCAATACCAGGCCTTTGGGGAAATCCTTGTGCCACAAGTCGTACTTTAAATTTACGACTTCAGTTTTCTCATTTCATTTTCGCACAAAGTGTAACATCTGGAAAAATAAAATAGCTAGGAAGAAGCTTATAAGTTGATATAGTCAGTTTTGAAAAGAATTAAAATCTAGAATTTTCTTAAGTTAGGAAGAAGTAAGTTTTTTGGTCAACTTAAAACGGTCATAACTCCTAGATTAGGATGAGTTATGTGTAGTTCTAGATATGGTTAAAAAGCCCTTGGAATAATTTTTTCAACGCCCCCGAGTTAGAAAATTTTTGAATTCGAATGAGTGAGTTATGCTCTTTGAAAGTTGTGATGTTGAATTAAGGCAATGTCAATTCGGAAATTAAAAGGGTAATTTGGTCTTATCCTTATCCAGTTAATTAAATTCGTTTTTAGTAATATTATTAAGGGTCTAAACTAAACATGGTCAGTTATATGCTTTTGTAGAAAGGTTACAGTTTTGGAGAAAGAACGTACAAGAAGAAGAAAGGAAAAAGTAGCCAAGATCGTCAAGTTCTTTCAAAATAACTTATAGATTTCCTCAGAGGTGATCCCTACAAGGTATGTGAGTTTCTCATAGCAATTGAGTTTGTTCACCCACGCACCAAATTCAAGAATAGAAATTGAGTTTGTTCACCCAACAACAAAATATAAACACAACATGCCAACTTAATATCAATGCCAAGAAAAGGATTAGTACCTTAATTTGGAACTTCTCCGAATTCGAAGAGATGTAGGTGTCACTTTTCCCTATCCTCTTTCACTTCTCAAGTAGCTTCTCTACAAACCGATTTTCCTTCTTACCAAATCTTATAAAACCTTTCATGGGTGAGACTTTCAGATAATTCAATCATCTACCATTGGTATACACACACTACCTTGATATCTCAATACGCCATCTCCCTCTTGTTCAAAATCCATCACTTTTTTCTTATGAACATTAATTTAAGACATATAGGGTCTTGATCTTGATCACCTTTTACTTATGACAATAATGATGGTTCCGACCCATTCATCACCACTACTCCTCCTTATGTTGAATTCATTAATGAAATCCTAATCATGCCAGTCTATGCACCTCCTTTGCTAACTCTTTCTTATCTTCTTCAAAATGGGTGGTAATATACATAGATAACCTACTCAAGGCATCAAAAACAAAATTAGCCTTACCAGGGTGATAAAGAGAACTCATGTCATAATCTTTGAGTAACTCTAACCACTCTCTCTTCCTGAGATTAAAATCTTTATGACTACGCACAAACTATAGAACCTTGTGATCGGTGAACACATCCATATGAACACCATAAAGATAATGATGCTATATTTTCAAAGAATTACTACAACAGCCAACTCTAAGTTATGGGTTGGGTAATTCTTCTCATGAATCTTCATCTGTTTAGAGGCATAAACTATAACTTTTCCATTCTTCATAAAACACAACCCGAACCAACTCTATATGTATTACAATACACCACAAAACCTTGAGTAGCTTTCAGTAAGGTTAAGACTGGGGCAATAGTCAATCTCTTCTTCAATCCTTACAAGCTCTTCTCACAAGCTTCATACTATTGAAACTTCACTATTTTCTGAGTCAACTTTGTCAAAGGAGACGAAATGGACGAGAAACCTTCTAGAAATCTTCTATAGTAGCTAGCTGAACTCAAGAAACTCCTATTTTCAATTGGAGATGTGGGCCTAGGCCAATTCTTTATTGCATCAATCTTTCTGGACATCAACACCAACACCCTCACTAGAAATTATGTGACCCAAGAATGCCACAGAATCAAGCCAAAACTCACACTTAGGGAACTTGACATACAACTCTCTATCATTCAAAGTTTGAACAACTAATCTGAGATTACTAACGTGATCTTTTTCATTCCTTGAATAGATTAGTATGTCATCACTGACGACAATAAAAAACATATCTAAATAAGGTTTGAAAACTTTATCCATAAGATCCATGAATGTTGCAGGCACATTGGTCAAACTAAAGGACACGACGAAAAACTCATAATGCCCATATCTGGTTCTGAAAGCTTTCTTTGGAATATCACATTCCCGTACTCTCAACTGATGGTAGCCTGATCTGAGGTTAATCTTCGAAAAACAAGATGCACCCTAAATCTGATAGAAAAGATCGTCAATTCTAGAAAGAGGATACTTATTCTTAATGGTACCTTGTTCAACTTTGTTGGTGCCATTATATATGGCAAAATAGATATAGGACGAGTATCTAGAAGTAGATCTATACCAAAGTCTATCTTTCTCTCGGGGGGACTCTGGGTAGCTCATCTGGAAAGACTTCAGGAAACTTTTTGACTACTGGGACTGACTGAATGGGAGGTACCTTAATGCTTGAGTCATTAACTCGGACTAAATGATAGAAACAACCCTTCAAAACTAACTTTCTTGCCTTAAGGTAAGAAATGAGATGACCCTTAGGCACTACTGAACTGCTTTTCCAGTGTAAGACTGGCTCATTTGGAAACTGAAACTTGACAACTCGAGTTCTATAATAAACTGAGGCATAACATTCATGAAGCCAGTCCATACCAAGAATGACATCAAAGTCTACCATTTCTAATTCAATTAAATCAGCCATGATACTCTTGTGATTTGACGGAAATGGGACAATCATGATAGACACTCTACAAGAATGGACTCACCAATAGGTGAAGAAACACTGAATGGTTCACTAAGTTGCTCAGGAATAATATCAAAGTTCATAGCAACATATGGAGTTACAAAAGATAAACTCACTCCTAGGTCTAGAAAAACATAAACAGTAAAGCCAAAGACTTGAATCACACCAATGACATAATCTGGTGAATCCACTTGGCGCTAAGGATTGTTGATAACCTATAAGCAGCTTGTTCCTCCGCCAGTACTGAAATTAGCCCCTCTAGGTGCAGTTCTATTTGTTGGAGTAACTGGAGAAGATTGGACCCTATCGCTCCGATTTCCACTACCTTGTAGGTTCTCAGGACACTCCCTCAGAAAATGACCAGTCTGATCACACTTGAAACAACTAATAAATCCCTCATGACAAATACCTAAGTAGTTTCTGCCACACTTAACACATGCTGGAGGCTTACTATCCCTTTTTGCCATATTGTCTTGAAAATAGGCTGACTTAACTCTGAAATTCTGACTATTGTACTTACTTTTGTTTTTAGGTGAAGGTGCACTCATAGATGATAGAGCAAGTCCATTTTTCTTTTGTTGGAGGGATGAACGGTTGGTATTACTGTTTTGCGTCCTGAACTCATTCCTTGATGTCTTCGTCCTTGTATTCTTAAACTCATTCTATCGTTCAACTTATCCTCCTCAACTTGTTTTACATGGATCATAAACCTTGCTAGGTTCATATTCCCTATCAGTATAGCTGCCTTGCCTTCCTTCCTTGACTGACGAGACTACCCCGTAACAAATAAACTCATCATGTTCCTCATGTCAGCAACCATCTCCAGATATAGCAGGAAAGTTGTGTGAATTTTAGACTGTACTTATGAAAACTCATAGAATATGGAGTAAGGGTGAAAACTTTCTTATCTTTGCCTCTCACAATTCACGGGGAAAGAAACTTCCCGTGAGATCACTATCAAATATAACCCAACTCACTATTGGAGAATCCTCAGTTGTATTCTTTTTTCATTGGTTGAACCGAATTCTAGAGACCCCTTCATATGGCATGCAACTAGTTCCACCCTCTCTGCCCCAACAACATGCATCATATCAAATACCCTTTTCTACTCCTCATGAAGTACCTTCGGATCCTCAGTGACACTTGCACCTGTGAATCTTAGGGGGTTCAACCTTAAAAGCTCACGGATCCTTGAAGTATTCGCCACTTCCTATCAATTCTCTCCCTATATTACTTGATAGATGGCAACTTAACTTAACATCCAGATAGCTTCACGGAATTCAACATGGGTAACTTTTCCATAAGGTTGCACATCTAGTACATTTGGTAACTCTTGTTCCTCAACACTCCTCCTAGATGGAAGACCTCTGACTGCTTTTCGTGGAGGCATGATTCTCTGAAAACATACGCAAGTACAAATTAGAAGGAAATATTTTATAAATAAAATTTTAACGCACGAAAGGAATATGAAAGAAGTGAAGAAATTCCTAAATGTTACAGCCTCCTAATTAAATACGTGCACGCTTCATACTGATATATAGGACTCTACAAACACGACTTCATAGACTCCATATGACTCTTGAACTCTATGCTCTGATACCAAGTTTTTCACACCCCTAGCCTACACCCTGGGTGGGACTAGCACTCGAAGACCATTGATGGCCCTAAGGGAACCCTTGACTTGACTTTCTTAACAAAGTGGAAGACTCAAAGCATTAATACAAGGATTAGAATAAACTTACTCAACTGCTTAAAAGAAAACTTAGAATGTTTTTAAAATAAAAAATTCAACTTAGCCAAATGGGAACTCAATTCTTAATACATTATAAATGTCAATGTAAAAACAATTGATTGCTAGCTATCTATCTATCTATGAAGCCTCTAATAACTGATATGAATGTCGGGACAAGACCCCCGATCATCCTACAACTTAAAATGAAACTGAAAACAATGAAAAAGGAGTCCTTTGGAACACAAGGAGACTCACTAACTGAGTCTGACCTGCATCACTGGATCAACGGTGCGCTAGGTGCTGATCCTAGTTACCTGTATCCGTATCGTGATACGATCAGACCGATTAGCATCAGTAAATCAAATATACGAGTATGTGAGTTGGAATACTAAAAGAACAACTTAAGCTTGAAATGAGTAAGAATGAACACTTACCTTGGCTCTGCTTAACTCAAGAATAACTTAATTCAATATAAGTAATAAGACACATGCAATATGCTCAACTCAAAAAAAAGCAACAAGAATACATGTGATATATATATATATATATAAACACATATATCTTATAGAACAATTGAAAACAATCTTATATCGTTAAAGATAAAGTAATAACAAACTTAACTTTCCTCATTTAAAAGTAATATAACTTTATTGGGAGATTCCTAACCGACAATCATCACTATGAGCGAGTGATGATACAACGTGTCACATCTGGGTTTACCCCCTAGATGTAACCGGCGTCGCCGTCCTTATTAAGGACTAACACTAGCCTCTTAGTCTCATGTCATTACATTCATAGGTTGAAAAATGCGGAGAAATTTAAAAACTTTTCATTACATCTACTTGAAGGTTTACATAGACGTCAACATACACATAATATATAATCGTATCGAGTATACATAGACCCTTTGTATAGAAAGGTTACATAGACTTCTACTTTTATTGCACATACATATATATAAGATAGAAAGATAGTATCAAAGATTGTCTCATCTCATACCACCTAAACGATTTTCACAATATGGGCATAGCCCTACATCAAATGTAAAGAAGCCACATATATGCTTATATAAATCGTACAAAATGAAAGTGGAATGAACATAAAAGAGTCTTAAACTCATAACAAAGAAACTTTATAGGCAAGATATTGGCATTGCCCTCAGAAAGTGCGGACCTACCAACTTGGATGATAGAGAATATCCAAGCCTTCTTCAAGTCGTCCCGAATGAGCCTTCAATGACCGGAACCTAAAATGTTTGGGAAAAAGGAGAAAAAATGGGGTTAGTACTCCACATGTTCTAAGTATGATGCCATATGCACATATAATATCAAAACATGTTAAAAATAGGCTTTTAGTAAAAAAAAATGCCATTTTACCCTTTTAAAAGCCTCATGCATTATCAAGAAATTTATATCAAACAACCAAACATGCTTACTAACTCAAACACGTAATATGCAATCCAACATACTTGGAAACCATGATTTACTACAACCCAGTTATCAAGGAACAACATCACAAGAATGAATAAGAATCAATCACTTGATAATAAGCTAGACAACTACTCATGTTACCTTATCAAATTAACAAGTGCGATAACCAAGCAAATCCCCATAACCTTACTCAATCAAGTAGTGTCAACAAGGAACCATAATCAATGTCCAACTTCACATATCATAACATTTAGATTTATATTTCATCTTATGTTAACATTATAACCGAAGGCATACTCATAAGTGAACTATCAACATATAGTATCAACAATTTGCAAGTTCATCATGTACATATCATATATAATCATAACATAAACATATATAATTACATCCTCCTAAGACTCCCCTCTAGGAAAACTAGTGCAAATGCTTAGGTAGAGTCCCATACCCCTACCTAGACTAAGATAGACCTCTTAGGTTATCCAAGTTAGAGTTCAAGTCCTTTAATTCATTTTAAATTTTGGGAAAATCTTTCCCTAACCGACATGGACCACAAGAGCAAGTGTGGAATCCGGTGTCATAAAATCCTACACCAAAAGATGGCGGACTACTTTCCACGGTAGTACCAAAACATGAAACATAACAACTACGTGGATACACTAGCTAGTATTCCTATGGGGGCAACATAGTTCAAGAACTAGGAGATGTAGTAAGGACCCTCTTTATGCTCCATGCGTTATAGTATCCAATATCAAGAGTAATGTAGTGCTCCTAACTTCCCTAGGTGGGAAGGGGCACTCCTCAATCTAGTTCACTCGGTGCTAAGCTAGAGTCCCTGTCTTTAAGCCTTTATTTATCAATCATAACTTATTTTAGATCATAGGGTCTACCCCTTGTATAATCATCATCATCAATATCTCAATAAGAATTGTATGAGTACAAGTCCTTCCATCACAATTCATATAGGTGAGATTAATACATTACATAACATTTCATAGTAAGGCACATTGGTATGCATCACCATCCTTATAGCATTTACATCTTAATCGACCTCACAACCATAATCAAGACATTTCAATTCAACATCATACCATCCTATGAATCCTAATATAATGCATACTCCAATATAATATCATGACTTAACCACAATTAATCACAATTGGAAGTAAATATAGAGATTCTAAGACTTACAAAGTCTTCTTCACAATTCATGACCAAGGTCTTACCATCAACCCATAATTCAAACTAATTAGGGGAGTAACATCATCACACAATGATAACCAACAAGATAACAGGGCCAATTGCATATCTATAACATAATTCAGCACTAGATCATAGCTTAAGACAAGATACATAGGCCAATTTCACAATATACTTCATAACCTAAATCACATATCAAGAACTAGCATGATAGGCCTATAATTCATATTAATTTATTCATAATAAAACCATAGGATGGTAATCTAATCAATAACCAAATCAATCAAATGAGCACAATACAATATAGATCAACATCACAACCTAGGGTTAGGGGTTAAAGATCATATCCTTTAATATGAATCAAACCATGAAAATTAATCATAATTAAGTTCTATTACAACTTAATATATTCATTATATCCTAAATAAATCATCAATAACTCTATTCATAACTTCAATTTCGTAATTTGATGAAACCCACATGAAAACTCAACTTTTAAAATCCATTTTGAAGGAACCCTTTGAGGAAAGAGTCTCAAAAGTGAATTAGATCCCATAACGTATGATGAAGAATTTATGTTCAAGTAGAGACAGAAAGAAGAGAGAAGGAAGAGAGTTTATTTTGTGAGTTGTGATTATATTAATGAGGGTTAGGGATATTTATATTGGGAGTTAAACTAGTTATTTAGTCTCCCTTAATCCCTAAATAATCACTAAATCACCTATTTAATTAAATAAACTTAATTAAAGACGTGAACCAACTCAAGACCCTCACAGATGGAACCCCACCTACGGGGCCGTTCGTGAGTCGACGGACAGCCCCCCTCCCTCCCCTCCATCCTGCACTCCGTTGTCTCGGTCAGCTACTGTGTAGGCGAGGGGCTTCCTCAATTTTTCTAAATGTGGGAAGATGGTGGCATCCACACCCCATTGATCCACACATGGACCGTCTGTTGTCCCATTAATGCACACTGTACAGGCAGTGTTGCCTCAACCTGCAAGGTCCTCTTCAAGGGCCCTTGGTTGATCAATGGGGAGTCGTACCTGGACCTTTCGACCATGAAATAACATAAACACATGTTATATACCCTTTCACCATTTTTTTTGTAAATTTCCAACTCCTAAAAGCTAGACAAATAGGCTAAGACACGCTAGCATCTCTTTGAACCAACTTCTGGACGTCATGGATGTTTTGGTTCTTAAATTCCAAAATGAACTAAATACATTATAATGGACTTAAAACCAGTGCTTAGACCTCATTACACCTATGTTAGGATTTATGACACATCTTGGATTTTCAAGGTGTTACATTATCCCCCCCCCCAGGAACATTCGTCCCCGAATGACACTAAAACTCTTTTGAAGAAAGGAATAGACTCAAGACTAGCAGCCCAACCAATCCACAATATCAAAGCAACATAAATTATATCATTTCAACAAGGCAATTCTAAAACTCCAATTACCACACATAAGGCTCAAAACACTTCATCACGAGGTATTTCCATCTCATAACACATATGAGCTCAACATACATTATATGAATCAATTAACACAAAGTTCAACTTATCAACATGCTACATATCATTTCATAAAGACCCACCATATCAAAATGCACAACATAACTCAAAAAAAAAAGCAAAAAAAACAAAATTTCAAGTTTAAAGCACTAATTTCACTAAAACTTCACTGTGAAGCATCCAAAAATGCACATTTTGCAAAACTTCACCCGAAAATCAAGAAACTTCAATTTCTAGTCATTTTTATGTTATTAAAAAGAATGACTAACTTTAATTATAAAAAATATGAGGGTAACGGGACTTCATGTCGGCCTCAGCCTCCCATGTTGCACCCTGAACTAGATGATTCTTCCATAACACCTTTACAGAAACCACCTCTTTATTTCTTAACTTCTTGACTTGCCTATCAAGAATTTGAACCGAAACTTCCTCATAAGAGAGGTTATCCTTGACACCAAGACCCTCAATAGGAACAATGGACTCGAGATCACTGATATACTTCTTCAACATAGAAACATAGAAAATTGGATGAACCGAAGACAATTCACTAGGAAGTTTCAATTCTTAGGCAACCTTACCAACCCTTTGCAAGATTTTAGAGGGACTCACATAACGAGGACTCAACATCACTTTCTTACCAAATCTAACCACCCCTTTCATTGGTGAAATTTTCAAATAAACCTTATTACATTCTTCAAACTCCAAATCTGTTCTCCTATGATCGGCATAAGACTTTTGCCGACTATAGGCCGTTTGAAACCGGTTCCTTATGACATGAACCTTCTCTAAGGTCTTATAACTCAAACCGAGACCTATAAGTGAAGGCTCACCCACTTCAAACCATCCAATAGGAGACCTACACCTCTAACTATACAAGGCTTCATAGGAAGCCATGGAAATGGATAAATGAAAACTATTATTATAGGCAAACTCCACCAAAGGAAAATGTTTATCCCAATTCCCTTTAAAATCAATAATTCACACCCTAAGCATATCCTCAAGGGTTTGAATAGTGTGTTCCACTTGACCATCCGTTTGGAGATGAAAAGCGGTGCTCAACTTCACCGTAGTACCCAACCCCTTTTGGAATGATCTCCAAAACCTAGATGTGAATTGTGCACCCCGATATGATATGATGGATAATGGAATACCATGGACACACAATCTCATCTATGAAGATTCTTGCATAATTCTCCGCTGAATATGTAGACTTGACGGCAATAAAATGAGCAAACTTAGTCAACCAATCCACAACCATCCATATGAAATCATATGACTTTTGAGTCCGAGGTAAACCTACTACAAAATCCATATTGATCTCTTCCCACTTCCAAGTAGGAATTTGAATCTTTTGTAGTAAGCCACCCGTCTTTTGGTGTTCGGCCTTTACTTCTTGGCAATTCGGACACTTAGAGGCAAACTCTGCTATGTCCCTTTTTAAACCTTCCCACCAATATATATCCCTTAGGTTGTGGTACATTTTGGTCGAACCCGAAAGAACTGAGTAGCGGGACCCATGGGCTTATTCTAGGATCCGATCCCTCAACCCATCTACATCGGGAACACACAATCTCTCTTGGTACCTTAACACACCATACCCCCTAAGGAGAATGATTCATTCAACTTGTCTAGAACCGAATTCTTTCAAATCCATTAATGCTTGATCAAGGCGTTGTTTAGACTTCACCTCAATCATTAGAGATGAATCGAAATTATGATGGACTATAGCACCCCCGTTTGAAGAACTCTCCAACATCACCCCTAACCTAGACAGTCTATGTACTTCCCTTGCTAGGTCCTTCTTGGCTTTGTCAATGTGGGATACACATACCTATAGTCATTTGACTTAGGACATCCGCAACCATATTAGCCTTGTCGGGGTGATAGAGAACACTCATGTCATAATCTTTCAAAAACTCTAACCACCTCCTTTGCGGGAGATTCAACTCTTTTTGGGTAAACACATATTGGAGACTCTTATGGTCGGTGAAGAAATCAACATGAACACCATACAAGTAATTCCTCATAATTTTTAAAGCAAACACCACGGTCGCTAATTCAAGGTCATGAGTGCGATAGTTCCGCTTATGTACCTTAAGTTTCCTAGAGGCATAGGCTATAACTTTCCCCTGTTGCATAAGCACACACCCCGAACCCACTCGAGATTGTCACAATACACAACAAAACCCTTTGTACCCTCCGGTAAAGTCTACACTGGACAGAAGTGAGCCTATGTTTCAACAATTGGAAACTTTTCTCACATGATTTCGATCACTCAAATTTCCTACTCTTTTGGTCAAAATAGTAAAAGGATATGCAATGGACGTAAAATCAACCATGAACCTCCGATAATAACCCACTAAACCAACAAACTCCTAATGCCGGTGGGATTCAATGGTCTAGGCAAATTCTTCACCGCCTCCGTTTTCCTTGGATAAACCTCAAATCCTTCACTAGAGATGATATGACCAAGAAATATCACCGACCTTAACCAAAACTCACACTTGCTATATTTGGAAAACAATTGACCCCTATAATCACCCTCTCATTCTTCAAATATATCAAGATGTCATCAATGAAGACGATGACAAAGCATCTAGGTAATTTCAAAAAACCTTATTCATTAGGTCCATAAAGGTCACTGGAGGATTAGTGAGACCAAAAGACATTACAGAAGAATTCAATGCCCATACCTAGTCTGAAAGGACGTCTTTGGTATATCCTCACCTCTCACCCTAAGTTGGTGATACCTCGATATTAATTCAATTTTCAAAAAGTAACTCGCCCCTTGGAGTTGATCAAATAAGTCGTCAATCCGAGGGAGAGGGTACTTATTCTTAACAGTGACATTGTTCAGTTGGCGGTAATCAGTACACATTCTCAAGGACCCATCTCTCTTCTTTACAAACATAACCAGAGCACCCCACGGAGAAATATTATGCCTTATAAAACCCTTATCTAGTAAATCCTTGAGTTGAGCCTTTAACTCCTTCAATTCGGCCGTAGCCATCCTATAAGGAGAATTTACATGGGATTTGTATCCGGTAGCAAATCAATGCCAAATTCAGTTTCAAAGTCGGGAGGAATACCGGGACGGTTAATAGGGAAGACCTCAGGAAACTCACTCACTACGGGGATGACTCAATAATAGGAACTTCGGAGTCTAGATCTTGGACTCTTAAAATATGGTGTAGACAACTTTTTGAGATCATTTTGCATGCTTTTAGACAAGAGATGATACGAACTCTAGGAATAGAATTTCCCCCTTTCCACTCAACGATGGGTTCATTTGGGAAGTTAAACCTCACCACTCTTGTTCTACAATCAAGGGAGGCAAACCATGCATGCAACCAATCCATAACAATATAATATCAAAGTCTAGCATATTTATACTAGATAAACATAAGAAAATCTATTGAACAATTTCTACACACCCTTTTTGCAACAACCAACTCACCCACCTGAGTAGACACTATAAAATGTTCATGCAAAATATCAGGTACAATATCAAACTTTTTGGCTACTAGAGGTGTAACAAGTGATAAAGTAGCATCGGGATCAAGTAAGACATACATCAATAGAGAAGACTTTCATGATACCGGTCACCGTGTCGGGAGAAGTCTATTTCTCACCCCTAGAGTGGAGAGCATAGAAGTAGTTCTTCTTGGGAGAATCACTAGAACCACTTGTTTGAGCTTGACCACCACCCTTGTCTTGACTGTCTTGACTCTTCAAGTTTTGACAAACTCTCATCTTGTAACAACGCGTGCCTCAACTAAAGCAATTATCCATTCCCTTAAGGCAATTACCATACTGCTTCTTGCAACATTTTCCACAAGTTGGCTTCTCGGTTGGTTAATTAGTACCTTTTCCCATCTTGAATTTAGGGTTAGACACCCTATCAATACTAGTTTTTGGGAACTTGAAGCTCACTTATTAAATCTAGGCTTGTCTTGTATTACAAGCCTATTCTCTCAAGAACCTCCATCAAATGATCTTGCTCTCTTAGCATCTCTTCTCTTTTGCTTATCCCTTGCCTCCTCAACCCTTCTTGCATGCACCATAATACGGGAAATGTTCATGTTGTCATGTAGCATGGCCAAATGGCACTCCTCTTGTAAGTCCTCCGACACCTCCGTCACAAAATGACTCATTTGATATCTAGGATAGGAAACTAAAGAAGGAACATATTTGAACAAGTTAATGAATTCCAAAAAGTATTCATAAACACTCCTTCCTCCTTTGCTAAGGTTGATGCACCCCACCACTTTTTCCTCCCTCATCTCCATATGAAAGAACCGATCTAGAAAGATCGTCTTAAAGATCTCCCAAGTTAACGGACCACCCCTCAATCGCCTATTATCCCTCCATTGTACATACCATGCTTATGCCACGTCCTTGAGTTGATATGTGGCCAACTCGACCTTCTCACTCGTGGCCAACCCCATAGCCAAAAGTATTTTAGAGACTTCATCGATGAATTCTAGGGGGTCTTCATCAACCTTAGACCCGTAGAAAGTAGGAGGGTTCATTCTAGAGAAGCCCCTTAAGCGGAAATCCATAGTAGTGACTTGTTGATGGGAATGGGGCATAACCTCTCGGTTTGCTTGAGTCATCATAGCTTGGACTTGAGTCATGGCCGTTTGTGCTTGAGTGGTGATAGCTTGGGCAATTTGAAGATGAGCGGTTCTTATATTCTAATCTGTCAAGAGTGGGGGATCGACCGGAGCTTGGTCAACATTAGCATCTTCTTCAAGAGGAGGAACTAGCTTACCACGGAGAGGAGCTCCCGCATTGGAAATTTCCTCTTCAAGTCTTTAAGCTGCATTCCTTCAAGTGTTCATGCTTCCTATAAGCACAATAATAGGATTAGATTCAAAAGCACACCATAAGTATACTCTAACGGCATGATATAGGATTTCCAAGAAAGAGAGCGATTCATAATCATCATATCGGTTCCTACTCATAAGTGTGGCGCGCTTCACAATTATGAATACAAACCTACATAGACGTGGTAGAGAGAGAGAGACATAACTCAACGGTATTCACACTTATGCTCTAATACCAAGTTTGTCACATACGAATTTACCCCCTAGACGTAACCGGCGGCATTGTCTATTTTAAGGACTAAGACTAGACTCTTAGTCTCATGTCATTACACTCATAAGTTGAAAAATGCAGAAAAATTTAAAAACCTTTCATTAGATCTACTTGGAGGTTTACATAAACCTCTACATACACATAATATATAGTCGTATCGAGTATACATAGACCCTTCATATAGGAAGGTTACATAGCCTTCTACTTTTATTGCATATACATATATATAAGATAGAAAGATAGTCTCAAAGACTGTCTCATCTCATACCATCTAAACAATTATCACAATATGGGCATAGCGCAACATCAAATGTAAAGAAGCCACATATAGGCTTATAAGAGTCATACAAAATAAAAGTGGAATGAACATAAAAGAGTCTTAAACTCATAACAAAGACACTTCATATGCAAGATATTGACATTGCCTTTGGAAAGTGAGGACCTACCATCTTGGATGATAGAGAATATCCAAGCCTTCTTCAAGTCATCCCGAATGAGCCTTCAACGATCGGAACCTAAATTGTTTGGGAAAAATAGAAGAAAGTGGGGTTAGTACTCCACATGTTCTAAGTATGATACCATATGCACATATAATATCAAAACATGCTAAAAAGGGACTTTTAGTCAAAGCATGTCATTTTACCCTTTTAAAAGCCTCATACATAATCAAGAAAATCATATCAACCAACCAAACATTCTTACTAACTCAAACACGTAAATGCAATCAAACATACTTGGAAACCATGATTTACTACAACCTTATAATCAAGGAACAACATCACAATAATGAATAAGAGAATCATATCATAATAAGCAACACAACTAATCATGAATCCTTATCAAGTCAACAAGTGCAATGGCCAAGCAAAGCCTCATATCCTTACTCAATCAATTAGCGTCAATAGTAAACCATAACCAATGTCCAACTTCACATAACATACCATTTAGATTTACATTTCATCTAAAGTTAACATTATAACCTAAGGCATACTCATAACTGAACTAACCAACATATAGTATCCACAATGTGCAAGTTCATCATGTACATATCACATATCATCATAACATAAACATATATAAGAACATCCTCCTAAGACTTCTCTGAAGGCTAACTAGTACAATGCTTAGGTAGAGCCCCATACCCCTACCTAAACTAAGCTAGACCTCTTAGGTTATTCAAGTTAGAGTTAAAGTCCTTTAATAATTTTATCTTTTGGGAACAACTTTCCTTAACCGACATATACCACATGAGCTAGTGTGGAATCCGATGACATAAAATCCTACACCGAAAAAAGTCGAACTACTTGCCAAGGTAGTACGAAAACATGAAACATAGCAACTACGTGGACCACTAGCTAGTATTCTTATGGGGGCAACATAGTTCAAGAACTAGGAGATGTAGATGGGACCCTCTTTATGCGTCATGCGTTATAGTCTCCAATCTCAAGAGTAATGTAGTTCTCCTACCTTCCCTAGGTGGGAAGGGGAACTCCTCAATCTAGTTCACTCGGTGCTAAGCTAGAGTACCTGTCTTTAAGCCTTTATTTATAAATCATAACTTAGTTTAGAACATAGGTCTAACCCTTGTATAATCATCATCATCAATATCTCAATAAGAGTTGTATGAGTACAAGTCCTTTCATCACAATTCATATAGGTGAGGTTAACACATTAGATAACATCTCATATTAAGCACATTGGTATACATCACCATCCTTATAGCATTTACATCTTAATCGACCTCACAACCATAATCAAGACATTTCAATTCAACATCATATCATCCTATGAATCCTAATACAATGCATACTTCAATATAATATCATGACTTAACCACAATTAATCACAATTGGAAGTAAATATAGAGATTCTAAGACTTACCAAGTCTTTTTCATAATTCATGACCAAAGTCTTACCATCAACACATAACTCAACCCAATTATGGGAGTAACATCATCACAAAATGATAACAAATAAGATAACAATGCCAATTGTATCTCCATTACACAATTCAACACTAGATCATAGCTTAAGACAAGATACATAGGCCAATTTCACAATATACTTCATAACCTAAATCACATCTCTAGAACTAGCATGATAGACCTATAATTCATCTTAATTTATTCATAATAACACCATAGGATAGTAATCTAATCAATAACAAAATCAATTGAATGATAAAAATACAATATAGATCAAGATCACAACCTAGGGTTAGGGTTTAGAGATCATATCCTTCAATTTGAACCAAACCATGATAATTAATCATAAATAATTTCAATTACATGTTAATATATTCATTATATCCTAAATAAATCATCAACAACTCAATTCATAACTTCAATTTAGTAATTGGATGAAACCCACATGAAAACTCAACTTTTGAAATCCATTTTGAAGGAACCCTTTGAGGAAAGAGTCTCAAAGGTGAATTAGATCCCATAACTTAACGTATCATCAAGAATTGATGGTGAATTTGTCCCTTTACAACCATCAAACCCCTTTCCTTTCTAGTCTTCAATGGCGAGTTCAATTAGAGAGAGAAAGAAGAGAGAAGGAAGAGAGTTTATTTTGTGAGTTGTGTTTAGATTAATGAGGGTTAGGGGTATTTATATTGGGAGTTAAATTAGTTAATCAGTCTCACCTTAATACCTAACAAACCGCTAAACCACCTAATTAATTAAATAAACTGAATTAAAAACATGCAGACGGAACCCCGCCTACGCGGCCGTCTATGAGTCGACGGACAGTCCCCCCTCCGTCCTACACTCCATCGTCTCGGTCACAGATTGTGCTGGCGAGGGGATAACTCCATTTTTATAATTATGGGATGACTGTGGCATCGACACCCCATCGATCCACACACATACCGTCTTTTATCCCATCAATGCACACTGCACAGGCAGTGTTGCCTCAACCTGCAAGATCCTCCTCAAGGGCCCTTGGTTGGTCCTTGGGGAGTCTTACCCGGAAGTTTCGACCATGAAATAACTTAAACACCTGTTACATACCCTTTCACCATTTTTTGTAAATTTTAGACTCCTAAAAGCTAGTCAAATAGGCTAAGCACGCTAGTACCCCTTTGGACCAACTTTCGGACGTGCTTGGACGTTTTGGTTCTTAAATTTCCTAAATGGCCTAAACTTATTAATATGGACTTAAAAATGGTGCTTCGACATCATAATACCTATGTTAGGCTTTACAACACGTCTTTGATATTCAAGGTGTTACACAACGCTTCACTTCACGCTGTCAAGGACCATCCTATACCTTGCCATCGGTAAAGGGCCTTACTTAACGTAGTGGATCAACTAGCTTAACTTACATGATCATATAAAAAGTATTACCCGTTAATACCCATGATGGGTACGCAGTTTTCATGGAGATTTAAGTTAATATGAACTCGCATCCCATATCGGTGCTGAATACTACTCCCAAAATATACTTTAGCTCATGTGTTTGAAACACCCTTCTTTCTTTAGATTGAGACAATTTCTCAACACTTAGTGAAATCAATGTTCCTTTTTTCTTGCTCAAAACTCTTTTGGGAAATCGCATTTTCCTCTTTCTTTAAATGTAGAAACATTTATAATCTCTTTGGGACACATAGTTCTCTATAACTTTTGAAAAATGAACTCAAATCTTTAATCTTAGCTTAACTTGAATTTTTTATCTTAAAAAAAGTAAGAACATTTGTAAAAAACTCCTAAAAACTTTGATCTTGACTCTTACCTTCAATTGAATTATGTCAAGGAGTATGATTTGTGTTTTGAAGGAACTCTTGATGTTTAGGAATGATTTCGAAAAGCTAAAGGTTAAGAAAATTTATGAAATAACAGTTGTGATCATTCCTATAAGAGTCAAGATCAAAGTTTTCAAGAGTCTTTTACAAATGTTTTAACATTGATTTACGACAAACAATTCAAGTTAAGCTAAGAGTAAAGAGTTGATTTCATTTATCAAAAGTTGTAGGGAACGATTTATTCCCAAGGAGTTTATAAATGTTTTTACATTTAAGGAAAGAGGAAATTGAGATTTCTCAAAAAGTATTTTGAGCAAGAAAAAGGAACATTGATTCCAAGCGAGCTTTTCAGCTAAGTGTTGAGCAATTATCTCAACTTAAAGAAAGAAGGGTATTTGAATATATACGAGCTTAAGTATATTCTGGAGTAGTATTGAGCACCGATATGGGGATTGAAGTTCATATTAACTCAAATCTCCATGAAAACCGTATAGTCATCATGGGTATTAACAGATCATACTTTTTAGATGATCACCCAAGTTAAGATAGTGAATCCACTAAGTTAAGTAAGGTCCTATACCGATGGTAAGTTATAGGATGGTCCTTGGCAGTGTAACATAAAGCGTAAACCATCACTGGGCTCATAGTGATGGTTGTCGGTTAGAGAATCTCCCACTAAAGTTATTTTACTTTTAAATGAGTAAAGTTAAGTTTGTTATCGCTTTATCTTTAACGAAATAAGATTGTTTTCAGTTGTTTTATAAGTAATATATATATATATATATATATATATATATATATATATATATACATATATATATATATATATATATATCACGTATTCTTATTGCTTTATTTTGAGTTGAGTATATTGCATGTGTCTTATTGCTTATATTGAGTTAAATTATTCTTAAGTTGAGTAGAGCCAAGGTAAGTGTTCTTTCTTACTCTTTTCAAGCTTAAATTGTTCTTTTAGCATTCCAACTCACATACTCGTACATTTAATGTACTGATGAAAGTTGGACTGCATCGTATCATGATTCAGACGCAGGTAAATGTTGTAAATTCATTTTCAGATTTTTCTTTCATGAACAAGTGTTTAGGATATGAGTTTAGCAACTTAAAGTTTGGTAATTTGGGTCTTAAAGTGCAGCATTTTGAGTTTAAAAGGTGCAAATTTTAGCTTGCAAAATTCCAGATCTCAAGATGTAAAAGCGAAGAGTTTTAGCTTGACAAATTCAAAATTTTGAGAGGTAAAATAGCAGTTCTTTTAGCAAGCAGATATTTAGTACAAATGTGTATTTTTGGAGCAAAAACGTTTGTTATGAGAGTTTTTATGACGCAGCATTTCGTGATAAAAAGAGGGTGCAAATTTTGAAAGTTAAAAACATTATGTTTTAAGGGCTTCAAAGTATAGTGATTCAAGTGTCAAAAATCACTACCAAAAAGACAAAAATACATATTTTTAGAACATACAAAAATTAAATATAAGTTGCTAGATAAGACCCAATAGTTAGGCTTATTTTTTTTATCTTTAAATCAACCGCTTATTGAAGAAATCATATTACTATTATTACCATCTCTATTTTCAAGATATTGCAAAAAATATTTCAATCTCTTAACATGTTATTTCAAATTTTAGATATGTAAGATCCAAAATACAAGGTACATATATCTCATACATATAAAGGTATATATATTATATTTTTTCTACATAACCTATTATTTTTATCTATTACTAATATTATTTATTTATTTATTTTATAATTTATAAATTTCTACACTTTACACATATTATTTTAAATCTAATCTATTGTTTACTTATCTCTACATAATAAACATTCACATGTTTTAAAAAAAATTACATGTATAAACAATATTTTTATAATAAATATATTTAAGATCACAAACTCTGTAAAATATTTTAACATCTAGTATCATTTACTTTTTATATATTTTTAGAAAAAACTCCATTATATATATTTTATTTAAACTATAATTCACATATTACTACGCATTTACACCGAACTATTATTATATTTTTATTTCACGTCTTAATAAGGCGACTAATTTTTACAAATTTAGCATCAATAGAAATACTAGTATTAAATCTATAATATATATATATATATATATATATATATATATATATATATATACTAATAAAATTAGATTCACTCTTTATAGACAAACTTGGGATTTGCGATCCTAAGATCCGTTCAGGATCATGGGATCCTTTTCTATCAGATTGGAAGGGTTGTAGCACTTAATGTACTTCTAAGTAATTGCCCCATAGATCCTATATGAATAAGAAATCATGTAACGAAGGGGATTCTTATTTGTATAAATGGTGCTTCGAGCTTGAAACGAGCATGAAGAGATTAACGATACTTCTTTATCTTTTGAGTTGTTCTACCGGATCGATGTGTGTATATATATATAGATGGCATGCCTTGTATTTTATATTTTTTTTTACTAACTAATTAACTTATCAATGATTTTTAAAAGCAAATAAATAAACAAGTTTCTGAAGTATATTTTCCTAAATTAAGTTTAAGGACTATCTTCAGATAGGCTCTGAGAGATGATTAACACCTTTCCCTCGACTAACCAAAACTCTTACTCAGAATCTCATTGATTTCATAAATCTAAACAGAGTTTACATTTACATAAAAATGGTTTTCCTACTGTTTTCCTTAAAATTTAGAATGTCAGACATATTATGTTGTGATTAGTTTCAACTAGTTCGAAATAGGGGTGCGACAAGCATTATCAAGACGAATTTCCATAATTGCATAATTTGGAAATTGTGCTCTTATTTTTATTATCTGTAATTTTGTAAATACCACATTGCGAGTTGATAATAAGCACACATCTGACCATTTTATAGATGCATCTATTAAAATCATGTAATATTTAAATGGTCCACATGATGGGTGAATGGGCCCACATATATCACCGTGTATACCTTTCAGAAAATGCCGGAGATTCAATTTGCACTTTGATGACTGATGGTCTAGTAATCAATTTATCTTGAGCACGCAGCACAAGAGAATTCCTTAAATTGAAGAATTTTATGGTTCTTCAAACAGTGTTCATATGAACTCTTAATTATTTTGCACATGTAATAATATGAACTGTCATTATTTGAGAAGGAAGTACTCCGCAAGAAAATTGGGCTTTGTCCCGCCACAGTGGGATAGATGCCGCTGGCGCGGCGGTGCTGCAACGACAACTTACCCCGCTAAAGCAGGTTCAGCGAGGATGATACGTAGTTGCAAGTAATTTTTATTTTTTCATCTTTCTAAAATAGCTTAATAGATCGTAAATTACCCTATGAACCTCTAGAAAAATTATTTCTAGTTGGTAAAAGAAGGAGAAAGAGACTTCCAGCATAGAGATGGTGGAATATTGCGAGTTCGTGACCAAATTCACCGTAGCGAATTCGGAAAAGATAAAAAACATAATCAAAACCCATAAAAATTGCTTGGCGCCTAGGTAGGTTAAGTTTTTATGCATTGAGTAGTTTTTAATCCGTATTTATCATGTAATATATGAAATATATAGTATGAGATGTAAGTGGACCTTCATGCACTAATTAGATCCGTGCAAAAATTATATAGTACAACGTATTTGGGGTTATTTCTTGATGTAGTGGATTGATTTATCGAGTGATATTAATTTCTTTCTTGAGTAGGATTCCTTCATTAAACAAGGGTATCCGGTAGGAAGGAATGAATTTCGGTATATACTAGGTTCAACCTATCGAAGTAACTACTGGTTGTTAGTATATAGGTTTGAACCCTAAGAAAGAATTAGGGCTAAACTTTGTTTCTTGTATGATTAATACTCATATGTGTTTGCATGTTGTAATGTTGATCATAATGTTGGAAATGAGATATGTGATTTTCGATATCATGAAAGCTTGGCTTAAATGTGTGACCTTAATGTGCTGCTGTGAATGTGATATATGAATGGGATACGATTGCCACGTTCTGGCATGCTAATTTTTGGATTGGATTACCACGTTCCGGCATGCTAATTTTGGATTGGATTGTCACGTTTTGACATGCTAACTTTTGG